>NC_092338.1:431815833-432434166 GCF_046630445.1 Rutidosis leptorrhynchoides
CATTAGGTTTTAACTGCGACTAAAGTCTTAAAATCGACAAACCGGTCATTAAACGGTAAAAACCCCCCTTTATAATAATAATATTACTTATATATATATTTGTATTTTTATAAAAGTAAACTAATATAGCGTTGAGCTTTGTTTAAAGATTTCCCTGTGGAACGAACCGGACTTACTAAAAACTACACTACTGTACGATTAGGTACACTGCCTATAAGTGTTGTAGCAAGGTTTAAGTATATCCATTCTATAAATAAATAAATATCTTGTGTAAAATTGTATCGTATTTAATAGTATTTTCTGCTAAAATTTAATAGTATTTTATACCCCTCTGCTTTAACATCATTCCCCCTTTGAAACGGTGATGGCTTGTCATTTGACTCCACACACCGTGTGTATCAAAATTTTCATCTATTTTCCTACCGTTTAGTATCAATCCTCTACAATCGGCAGACGCTAATTCCTCAGGCGTATATATACGTAAAGCCTGAGCCATGTCCAGTAAAGACATGTGGCGCATCGAACCGCCTAACAAAAATCTAATAAAAGAACGATCGGTTAAACTAGCTACCCGATCATTCAACTCTATACTACATAACAACTCTTCACACCATACTTTATATACAGGTCTGCGTATGGTGAATAAACATATCCAGTCATTAAAAGAAGAATTACCATACCTCTGTACCAGTAATTCCCTAATTGGCCCGGCCAATTCTACAGCTTCCAAGGGTCCCCATTCTATGACCCTCGGTACCTCAACAACCTTGGAATGAAGAGTATGCAAACCCCGTTGATATTTTGGATAATCTATCCAAAGTCTGTCAAATCTCAGGTTCGGGTGCAACTGTTCCAAGTGCATATCTGAAAAGGTCATGACTGGATGAGGTACATCCTGCTTGTAGTAGTTATCTACCTCCTGTTGTTCCAAGTTCTCAGCAGGAGCATGGCGGGCTTGGGATGAAGATTCACCCCTTTCATTCTGCAAAACACATCAAACACAAATTTTGTGCATCCAAATATGCATTAGTGTCAGCAAAATCATCAATCAAAATAATTACAATGACATTATCAATTTATATCAAACTTAAGCTTATTTTCACATTTTTATCAAATCTACACTTTTTCAAATAAGCATATATGAAAATTTTCGCCAAGTTCATAAGCATTCAACTCAAATAACATGTCAAAATAATCATTACTAGCAAATAAACAAGTCTCAAATGGCATTATCTTTCAAAAATCAAGTTCATGAATTTTGGACTTGAAAAAGTCCACTTTAATTCTCAAAATCATGTTTAGGCTCAAAGTTTGGATCATTTAACTACCTAGACATGTTACACTACTCAATTTAGCAACAATTCATGACAAAAATCGGCCATAACCTGTTTATATCAAAAAGCCCCAAATTGCTCAAGAACACAAACCCTAGATTATTCAAAATTTGAAGTTTAAGGCTTCTAATCATGTTAAACAGCATCAATCTAGGTTATACAAGCATAATACATAAACAATTTAAGTCTAATTACACTAGAAAGCATCAAAATCAAATTGGGGAAAAATAGCTCAAGAACACTAAAATTCGAATTAAATGGTGTTTAGGTGTAGAAATTTACCGTTTTTCTTGAGTAGTTCTTAGATATCATCCTTCTCAACATGATTTTAGCAAAAAATTTGGTGATTAACGGTTAAAAATTGAGATTTTTGGGGGTGATTTTCGTGGGTTTTCGCAGTATTTTTCGGGTGTTTATGCAGTGTGTTTGTGTGTGGGAGCTGATCAGTTCGTGTGCAGCTCTTATTTTTTTTTCTGTAATCCGGTCTCTCCGCGACTCGCGGAGATTTACCCTCCAAACTCCGCGACTCGCGGAGTTTGGTTTTTTTTTTTTTTTTTTTTTTTTTTTATATCATTAACTTATTAAAACAATTAAGTAATTAATTTTAAAATTTTGTTTCCCTTATTATTTAGGACGAGGTAGTTTCGGATCGATGTCCTAGTCCGTCCTTCGACAAAATTTTAAAATTTGTCTTTTTTTTTAGCGATTGTTTTAAAAGCTAAGATTTTTGGGTTTTTTCAATGTTTTTGGCATACTTTAAATTAATAAGATTAAAAATAATGATAATAAAAGTTCTCGTCCCTCCCTCGGGTAAAGCAATTTCGGTTCAAAGACCTAGTCTTCAACTTACGACGAATTTTTAAAAATCATATTTTTAACTTAATGAGATAAAGTAAATTTTTGTTTTTAAATTCACACAACTTAAATATAAAATTCAAAATTAAAAATTAAAAATTCACACCAAACTTAAAATTTGAAATGCATAAAATTAAAATTTCATATTTTAAAAATTAAAAATTCAAACCAAACTTAATTTAAAAATTCATATTATAAATTCACACCAAACTTATATTAATTTTTCAAATATTTACAATTTTAAAAATATTGTTTTTACAAAGTTTACAATATTAATTTAAGATTTAAATATTAATTTTAAAAATAAAATTAAAAATCTTTTTGTCTTTTTATCCCACTTTAATCAATCAAATATTATCAAAAATATGCGCCCCTCTTTTCGGTAAAGTAATTTCGGTTCCAAGACCTAATTTAACTCATGACGAATTTTTGAAATATTATGGGTTGATTGATTAAAGATATTTATACCTTAAGAATAAACGTTAAATTTCGCAGTGATGTAATAAATTTTTGAAGGATATCAATAATTTCGGTCGCCAAACCTAATTTTATTTAATACCAATTTAATACTTTTTAGCGAACAAATTAGCGTTTATTATCAAAAGGTTAAAAATAAAAATAAAAATAAAAACTGTACAGACATACCTGTGAAATAGATTTCTTAGTTATATGATCTATTATATTCATAAGATAGTCGATTTAATTGGTTTTCCATGGCTGCATAGGCGTAACCTCGAGCATTCATTGTCTTTTCTTCTAAACATATGAACGGTCCGTCTCTGCATAAAGTAACAAATTCGGTATTTGAATAAGTTTGATTATTTGAACATTTACCTCCATGGGACCATTTTCCGCATTTGTGACATCGTTCTAGGTGTCGTGCTCTTCTTTTCGCTGCGGATTTTGATTTTCCTTTACCAAATTGTAACTTATTATCTTCGCATCTGGATCCTTTTCTAACTCCGTCCATTCTTTCTCTGATTACTGATACTATTTCACTCGGTAGTATGTCATTATTTCTTTTAGTGATCAAAGCGTGTAGCATTAGACCATGGTTTAGTTCACAGGCAGTCTTCATTTCGTAAAAACCTAAAAAAAATAAAAATTCAGAATGGGGGGAGAAGACTAGTTCTTTAGGGTCTGCTAGGGAAAGACCATACGTGTTCCATTTTCGAGAACTACACGAAAACAGACAATCTAACTCTAACAGAAATACATATTATCCTTTAAAGACTTGATTCTCCCCACACTTAGTTAGCTGTGGTGTCGAAATTGTGATTAACTTCGTTGTCGACTTCCATCGGACCCTGTATGTAATGTTTAACTCTGTGACCATTAACTTTAAATTCAATCCCATTTGAATTTATCAATTCTATCGTTCCGTATGGGAAAACTCTTTTGACTATGAATGGTCCAGACCATCTTGATTTCAATTTTCCAGGAAATAGCTTGAATCGTGAATTGAAAAGAAGAACTCTGTCTCCTTCTTTAAATTCTTTTGAACTTCTGATTCTTTTATCATGCCATTTCTTCGTTCTTTCTTTATAGATTAACGAATTTTCGTATGCTTCATGTCTTAATTCTTCTAATTCGTTTAGTTGACTTAATCGTAGACGTCCGGCTTCATGTAAATCAAGATTACATGTCTTCAAAGCCCAAAATGCTTTGTGTTCAATTTCTACTGGAAGATGACATGCTTTTCCATAAACAAGTCTAAAAGGTGTGGTTCCAATTGGAGTTTTGTAGGCTGTTCTAAAAGCCCAGAGTGCATCCTCCAATTTAATGGACCATTCCTTCGGATTTGATCCTACGGTTTTCTCTAGAATACGTTTTAAAGCTCGGTTTGTATTTTCAACTTGTCCACTTGTTTGTGGATGATATGCGGTGGAGATTTTATGAGTTACTCCATATCTTTTAAGAACTTTCTCAAGTTGATTATTACAAAAATGAGTACCCCGATCACTTATTAAAGCTTTCGGTGTTCCAAACCTTGCAAAAAGACGTTTTAAAAAGTTGACTACAACTCGTGCATCGTTAGTTGGGAGAGCTTGTGCTTCCGCCCATTTAGATACATAATCAATGGCTACGAGTATATATAAATTATTATGAGATTTTGGAAATGGACCCATAAAGTCAATACCCCAAATGTCAAATACTTCACATACTTGGATGACATTTTGTGGCATTTCATCACGTTGACTTATTTTTCCGGCCCTTTGACATGCATCACAGGATTTGCAAAGAAGGTGTGCGTCTTTGTAAATTGTAGGCCAATAGAATCCAGCTTCATAAACTTTTCTTGCTGTTAGTTGAGGCCCATAATGCCCTCCTGTTGGTCCTGTGTGACAATGGTTTAAAATTTTACTAGCTTCATCTCCAAATACACATCGGCGTATTATTCCATCGGGACAACTTTTAAACAGATGTGGATCTTCCCAGAAATAGTGTTTTATATCACTGAAGAATTTCTTTCGTCTTTGGTACGATAATCCTTTTTCAAGGAATCCACAAACTAAGTAGTTTGCATAATCTGCAAACCATGGGATTTCTTTATAATCTATCTTTAATAGATATTCATCAGGAAAGTTGTCTTGTATGGCCGATTCATTTAGAACTTCTAATTCGGGATTTTCAAGACGAGAAAGATGATCAGCGGCGAGATTTTCTGCTCCTTTTTTATCTCGGATTTCAATATCAAACTCTTGTAAGAGTAAGATCCAACGGATTAATCTTGGTTTAGCATCTTGTTTTGAAAATAGGTATCTAAGAGCAGAATGGTCGGTATAGACCACCGTTTTTGCTAGAACGAGATATGATCGAAATTTGTCAAAAGCAAAGACAATAGCAAGGAGTTCTTTTTCAGTAGTTGTATAGTTCGTTTGTGCTCCTTGTAACGTCTTACTAGCATAATATATAGGTTGAAATCGTTTTTCAATCCTTTGTCCTAAAACGGCTCCCATTGCAAAATCACTTGCATCGCACATTAGTTCAAATGGTAGATTCCAATTTGGTGTTATCATGATCGGCGCATTAGTGAGTTTTTCTTTAAGAATATTAAAAGATTTGATACATTCATCTGAAAAGATGAATGGCGCATCCTTTTCTAGGAGTTTATTCATAGGAGTGGCAATTTTAGAAAAATCTTTTATGAAACGTCGGTAAAAACCGGCATGCCCTAGAAAACTCCTAACTCCTCTAACATTTGTGGGATGTGGAAGTTTAGCAATTACATCTACTTTAGCTCTATCCACTTCAATTCCTTCTTTTGAAATTTTATGTCCAAGAACGATGCCTTCTTTAACCATGAAATGGCATTTCTCCCAATTAAGTACTAGATTTGATTTTTCGCATCTAATTAGCATTCGTTCCAGATTAACTAGACATGATTTAAATGTATCACCGAAGACTGAAAAGTCATCCATGAATACTTCCATGCATTCTTCTATCATGTCGTGAAAAATCGCCATCATACACCTTTGAAAGGTTGCAGGGGCGTTACAAAGTCCAAATGGCATGCGTTTGTAAGCAAAAGTACCATAAGGGCACGTGAATGTGGTTTTCTCTTGATCTTCGGGTGCTATTGGAATTTGAAAATATCCGGAAAATCCATCTAGAAAACAATAGTAACTATTTCCGGCTAATCTTTCCAACATTTGATCTATGAAAGGTAAGGGAAAGTGATCTTTTCTGGTGGCGTCATTTAATTTTCTATAATCAATACATACACGCCATCCTGTTACAGTCCTAGTAGGAATAAGCTCATTTTTCTCATTTGTGATGACAGTCATGCCACCCTTCTTAGGCACGCATTGAACTCGGCTTACCCATGGACTATCAGATATTGGATATATTAAACCTGCATCTAGCAGTTTAATAATCTCTTTCTTAACTACATCTTGCATATTAGGATTTAGTCTTCGTTGGCGTTGCACATACGTTTTATGACCTTCTTCCATAAGGATTTTATGTGTGCAATACGAAGGACTTATTCCTTTAATATCATGAATCTTCCATGCAATGGCTGGTTTATGAGCTTTCAACACAGAAATGAGTTGTGATTTCTCATTTTCAGTAAGAGAAGACGATATTATTACAGGTAATTCAGATTCACCATGTAAATAAGCGTATTCCAAATGGTTTGGAAGTGGCTTTAACTCTAATTTCGGAGGTTCTTCTATCGATGATTTATATCGATATCTGTCTTCTTCTTTTAGCATTTGAATTTCTTCTGTTGTTGGTTCATATCCATTAGCTATAAGTGTAGCTAACATTTCAGCTTCATCAATTGGTTCATTACTTTCTCCTAAAGAACATTCTCCTGTTCCTTGTAATTCTGGAAATTCTTCTAATAATTCTGCATGTGCATCTATAGTTTGAATATAATAACATGTATCATCTGCAGATTGTGGTTGTTGCATTGCTCTATCAACTGAAAAGGTAACACTCTCATCCTCTATACTTAGGGTCAGTTTCTTACCGAACACGTCTATCATTGCTTTAGCCGTGTTTAAGAATGGTCTTCCTAATATGAGAGGAACTTGAGAATCTTCTTCCATGTTCAAAACAACAAAATCTACTGGAAATACTAAAGTACCAACTTTAACTAGCATGTTCTCCATTATCCCTCTAGGATATTTTATTGATCTATCGGCTAGTTGTATGCTTATTCTGGTTGGTTTCAATTCTCCAAGGTCTAGTTTAGCGTATAGTGAATACGGCATTAGATTTATACTAGCACCTAAGTCTGCCAATGCTTCTATTGAACTAAGACTACCCAGAAAACATGGAATTGTGAAACTTCCTGGATCAGATAGTTTTTCTGGTATCTTATTCAACAGCACTGCTGAACAATTAGCATTCATAGTTACAGCCGAGAGTTCTTCCATTTTCTTTCTATTCGTGATTAGATCTTTCAAGAATTTAGCATACCTTGGCATTCCTGAAATCACATCAATGAAAGGAAGATTTACATTTATCTGTTTAAACATATCCAGGAATTTGGATTGCTCGGCTTCAAGTTTCTCTTTCTTCATTTTACTCGGGTAAGGAAGTGGTGGTTGGTATGGTTTAACATAAGGTTTATCCTTAACTGTGTTATCTTCATTAACCTTTTCAACTACCGGTTCTTTTTCCTTATCTTGATCGGGTTGTGGTTCTTGTGGAGTAGGAATAGTTTCATCAGAAGTTACAGGTATTTCAGGTGGTTTAAGTGTTGTACCACTTCTTGTGGTAATAGCTTTAGCTGTTTCATTCCGGGGGTTAGCATTTGTATCACTAGGTAAACTTCCCGGTTTTCTTTCACCTATTAACCTTGCTAGGTTACTTACTTCTTGTTCCAGATTTTGAATAGAAGCTTGTTGATTTCTAAATGCTTGAGCATTTTGTTCATTGGTTTGTTTTTGAGATGTGAAAAACTGTGTTTGAGTTTCAACTAGCTTCGTCATCATATCTTCTAAATTCGGCTTTTTATCATCGGTTTGTTGTGGTGGTTTGTTTTGAAAATTAGGTCTTTGCTGATTGTAAGTATTATTGGATACTTGTTGATTGCTAGGACCTTGTTGGTTGTTGTATGGAATATTTCGGTTATAATTCTGGTTTTGATTGTAAATCGGTCTTGGCGGTTGATAATTATTCTGATAATTATTTCCAGGCCTTTGGTTTATGTATGAAATATTCTCTCTTTGTTCCATTGTTAATTCAATACTGAGACAATCTTTTGTCAAATGTGGTCCTCCACACTGCTCACAACTAATTCGTATAGCATGAATATCTTTAGTCATCTTTTCCATTCGTCTCTCGAAAGCATCTATCTTTGCGGAAATGGAATCTAAGTCATGGCTAGAATCGGCTCTAGCTGCTTTAGATGATCTAATGATATCTTTTTCTTGGTGCCACTCATGTGAGTGGGAAGCAGTGTTATCAATAATTTTGTAAGCATCAGTTTCGGTTTTCTTCATAATAGAACCACCAGCTGCTATATCTATGTCTTTTCTTGTAGTGATGTCGCATCCTTGGTAGAATATTTGTACTATTTGACAGGTGTCTAAACCATGTTGCGGACATCCTCTTAACAACTTTCCATATCTTGTCCACGCCTCATATAGAGTTTCATTTGGCTTCT
This sequence comes from Rutidosis leptorrhynchoides, assembly GCF_046630445.1. Taxonomy (NCBI): domain Eukaryota; kingdom Viridiplantae; phylum Streptophyta; class Magnoliopsida; order Asterales; family Asteraceae; genus Rutidosis; species Rutidosis leptorrhynchoides. The sequence goes on from NC_092338.1 coordinate 431,824,144, forward strand.
GTGTGAACGTAACAATTTCTGCTTGAAGTCTTACGGCTTTAGATGCAGGAAAGAATTGTTTAAGAAATTTGTCAATTAAAACGTCCCATGTATCGATCGCCCCTTCAGGTAACGATTCCAACCAATCTTTGGCTTCTCCCTTTAAAGTCCAGGGAAATAACATGAGATATATCTGTTCATCCTCCACTTCTCGTATTTTAAATAGTGTGCAGATCCTATTAAAGGTACGTAGATATTCATTTGGATCTTCCTTCGGCGCACCACTAAATTGGCATTGATTAGTCACCATGTGTAAAATTTGTCCTTTGATTTCATAATCTGGCGCATTAATGTCTGGATGAGTAATTGCGTGACCTTGGCCAGTGCGTTTAGCTCTCATTCGGTCTTCCATACTTAAAGGTTCCAGATTCTCCATAATTGAATTTGTTGAATCGGTATCACTAGATGATTCTGATTTAATAGTTCGTTCCTCAATAATCTCTGTTTGAATGATTGGTGGTTCCGGAGGAAAGTTTAATGGTTCAGGATCTATGAACCGTTCCTGAATATTTTCTGGATTCTCAATTGTGAGGTTGGGTTCAAAAAATGGATTATCGGAAATTTGAACTGAAGTACTTGGTCGACTGGATGACGATTCTAAAGAAAAATCAACGGCGGTTATATTTGTTAAACGATGTCTTGATCTAGTTACAGGTGGTGAACGTACAAAAGGTGATGAACGTCTTGCTCGGTGCATTCACTGAATATCCTATTAGTTTTTAAAAGGAAAGAAAAATTATAATAAGTTATCCAATCAATAGACTTTTCTGATTTTGCCCACGTTTCGAATAGCCAAAAGATGCAGCAGAGGGGCAGGATTCGTTTGGTCTCAATATAATTGAGGACTGTTTGGCTCCAATAACCCGGTCCACGTACAAATCCAACTATTACTACGAACCAGAAAATTTTGATGTCTATCAATTTAACCACTTAAAATAAATTTTCGTAATTTTTAGAAATTTAGATAAGAAGTAGAATAAAAATCTAAGTCCTAAAAACTAGAATAGCGAGAAATAAGAGAGAAAAAGAGTTTGTCGAAAAAGGTCGAAAAAGAAAAAAAATGGTTGAAAAATAAAAGGTGACGGAAAAATAAAAGAAACTTATAAAAACTTAAAAATACTTAACTAATTTAACCTTATTACTACAACTAACTTAAAATTATAATCGCAAATTGATATTACTAATTGGAATGATAATTGATACATAGTAAAAGGTCTAAAAATATTAAAGCTTACAGGAAAAACTAAATCCCAAATGGAAATAACTTAAAAAGAAACTAAAACTTAAAAAGGCATCGCAAAATTCTAAAGCACCTAAATCTTAGTCTAAAGAAAAAGCACTTAAGGAATTCTACGGCAAAACCTAAAAATATAGGAGTAAAAATAACTATAGCAAAAACTAAGTTTAAAATTAATTATGAGCTAAAAATATAAATATTACGCTACAACGATTAAAAAGGGACAAAATATAAAAATATACAAAAAGTTGTAAAAAGTACAATTTTTATAAAAATATTATTTTTATAAAACTATTAATTTTACAATTTTATATAAAACTAATTTAACTAAAATATATATAAATAAAAAGTAAAAGTAAAATTAAAACTAATAATAATAATAATAATAATTAGGTTTTAATAATAATAATAATTAAAAATACCCGTAATCAATGCTTGATTAGGGTTTTTGTCCGTGTGTCAGAAGCCCTCCGCGAGTCGCGGCAATTAAAGAATAAAACCCCGCGAGTCGCGGGGTTCAGGAATTCAGTTGACAGGTTTCACTTTTTACGCGTTTTTCTTTATTTTTTTTTATTTTTTTTATATTTTCTGTTTTTAATTTAAATAAACGATTTTAAAATAAAACTTATATTTTTATAAACTAAAATAGAAATAAAGAAACTTATAAAACTTAAATATTTACAAAATCTTAAAAATACATATATTTTTGTTTTTCTTTTTATATTTTTGAATAATTAAAACGTATTTTTACAAAAGCGAATTTTTAATAAAAGTAACTAAAAATCTTTTTTTTTTTTTTTTTTATATATTAGCGTTGCGCTTCCGGTTTTTAAGATAAATCCCCGGCAGCGGCGCCAAAAAATACTTGATGTCAAAGCAGAGGGGTATAAAATACTATTAAATTTTAGCAGAAAATACTATTAAATACGATACAATTTTACACAAGATATTTATTTATTTATAGAATGGATATACTTAAACCTTGCTACAACACTTATAGGCAGTGTACCTAATCGTACAGTAGTGTAGTTTTTAGTAAGTCCGGTTCGTTCCACAGGGAAATCTTTAAACAAAGCTCAACGCTATATTAGTTTACTTTTATAAAAATACAAATATATATATAAGTGATATTATTATTATAAAGGGGGGTTTTTACCGTTTAATGACCGGCTTGTCGATTTTAAAACTTTAGTCGCAGTTAAAACCTAATGTAAAATATAAAATAAATACAAGACTTTAAATTAAAGCGTAAAGTAAATAACGATAATGAAATTGCGAATAATAAAAATGCGATAAAATTAAATTGCGATAATTAAAAGTACAATTAAATAAAATAACAATAAATAAAAGTGCGATAATTAGAAGTGCAATTAAATATAAAATAAAGGAAATTAAATATGAAATAAAAGAATTATGCTTATTTAAACTTCCGTAATCATGATGTTTGACGTGTTGATTTTAGTTTTATGCCCTTGGGTTAATTGTCCTTTGTCCTGGATTATTCAATATGTCCGTCTGGTTTTTGTCCATAACAGTCCATCAGTCATAAATATAAATTGCAAGTGTCCTTGACAAATTATTATTATACCCGAAGTTAAATATTCCAACTAATTGGGGATTCGAATTGTAACAAGGTTTTAATACTTTGTTTAATGAATACACCAGGTTATCGACTGCGTGTAAACCAAGGTTTTACCACTTTGTTAACAATTACACCAATTACCCTTGAATGTAATTTCACCCCTGTTTTAATTATTCTAGTGGCTATTAATCCATTCCCGTGTCCGGTTAAATGAACGATTATTCGTACATATAAATACCCCGCCCATCGTGTCCGATCGAGTGTATATGGTAATTTATAGGGACGCCCAATTGTAAATCTTTATATTAACATTAACAAACTTTCATTTAGTTAAACAAATATAAAGCCCATTAATAGCCCATAGTCTAGTTTCCACAAGTGTCGTTCTTTTGTCCAAACCCCAATTATGGTACAAAGCCCAATTACCCAATTTTAGTAATTAGCCCAACATCATGATTACTTCGTTTTAAATAAGCATAATAATAACTTAGCTACGAGACATTAATATAAAAAGGTTGAACATAACTTACAATGATTAAAAATAGCGTAGCGTTACACGGACAGAATTTCGACTTACACCCTTACAACATTCGCTAACATACCCTTATTATTAGAATTATAATTAAAATTAAAATATAAATTATAAATATAAATATATTTACGTATGAAGAGGAAGAGAAAAAAAAATGTGTAAAATTTGATCAGAATTCGGTTGGCTTTATAGCCAGACTTGATTTTTGGGGCTCCGCGACTCGCGGCAAAATACCCTTACAACTCCGCGAGTCGCGGAGAGGTAATTACAACTCACACCCTTGAAGTTTCTTGCTGCCGACGGTTTTAATAATATATATATATAATATATATATAATTAATATAATTAATTATATATTATATTATATTTATATACATAGTTAACTTGTAATTTTTAGTCCGTTGCGTCGAGCGTTAAGAGTTGACTCTGGTCCCGGTTCCGGATTTTCGAACGTCCTTGCGTACAATTTAATATCTTGTATTTTGTGTTTTGAATCTTGTACTTTTGTGATTTCGAGACGTTTCTTATCAATAATTGGAACCTTTTTGATTGTCTTTTGTACTTTTGAGCTTTTTGGTCGTTTGCGTCTTCAATTCGTCGAATCTGTCTTTTGTCTTCACCTTTTATTATTTAAACGAATATCTCTTGTAAATAGAACAATTGCAACTAAAAGCTTGTCTTTCTTGAGGAATAATGCTATGAAATATATGTTCGTTTTTAGCATTATCAGGAGCACAATCACTCTGAAGGATGTCCGCCATGTGCCAGATCTTCGGCTGAATTTACTTTCTGGGATAGCTCTCGACAAACAGGGCTATGATAGTCATTTCAGTAAAGGCACATGGAAATTGTCAAGAGGCGCTATGATAGTCGCTCGAGGACACATTTGTGGCACACTGTACAAGACTCATGTGAAGATCTGCACAGACAGTATTAATGTTGCAGAAAAGGAGGCTTCACAAAATTTATGGCACCAGAGACTCGGTCACATGAGTGAGAAAGGGTTGTCTACCCTAATAAAGAAGGAGCTTATCAATGTAGACAAGGATGCTGCACTAGATCCTTGCAATCATTGTCTGTATAGTAAGCAGCATAGAGTCTCGTTTAATTCCTCTTCAACGAAAAAATCAGGGTTACTCAGTCTGGTACACTCTGATGTTTGCGGTCCCTTGGAGGTTGAATCAATTGGCGGCAATCGATACTTTCTGACGTTTATCGATGATACTTCTCGAAAGGTGTGGGTATATTTCTTACGGACGAAGGACCAGGTGTTCGATTACTTCAAACAGTTCCATGTCATGGTAGAACGTGAGACAGGAAAGAAGTTAAAGTGTCTTCGATCCGACAACGGTACGTGAATACTCTTCCAGGCAGTTCGATGCCTATTGCAGATCAAATGGCATCCGACATGAGAAGACGGTCCCACGTACCCCTCAACATAATGGTATAGCAGAAAGAATGAACCGAACAATCATGGAACGTGTTCGGAGCATGCTCAGTATGGCTAAGCTGCCAAAGCCATTCTGGGGAGAAGCAGTCAGAGCCGCTTGTTATCTGATCAACCGATCTCCATCAGTACCACTGAATTTTGAAGTTCCGGAGAAACTTTGGTCTGGAAAGGATCCATCATACTCTCACTTAAGAGTATTTGGATGTTTGGCGTACGCACATGTATCCAAGGAGCTCAGGCAGAAGCTGGATGCAAGGACCACTCCATGCATATTCATAGGCTATGGAGATGAAGAATTTGGATACAGATTATGGGATCCAAAGGAGAAAAAGGTGATCAGAAGTAGGGACGTAGTGTTCCATGAAATCCAGACAATAGAAGATATTGAAAAGCCCACAATATCTCAGAAGACAAATGTTGCTGCTCAGGTGCCAGAGGCAACAACGGAATCATTCATGAGAAATGAATTTTCAGTGCAGGAAGAAATTCCAGAAGTAGAAGATAATGAGGAAAATGACGGTGCTGAGCAGGGGGAGCCACAACCCCATCTGCCAGACGTTCCAGAACCATCACAAGGTCAAGATGATGGTGGATCTCCTCAGAATGTTCCAGAAGTTCGTAGATCTGAACGAGGTCGGATTCCATCGAGTAGATATCCAGAATCCGAGTACCTTCTACTTACTGAAGATGGAGAACCGGAGAGTTTTCATGAAGCAGTAACTCATAAGGATAAAGAAAAATGGTTGCTCGCAATGCAGGATGAGATGGATTCTCTGCAGAAAAATCAAACTTATGAGATTGTAGAACTTTCACGCGGGAAGAAGGCACTGAAAAATAAATGGGTGTTCAAGCTGAAAAAGGATGGTAGTGGAAAAGTGGTGAAATACAAAGCACGACTTGTAGTCAAAGGATTCCAACAAAAGAAAGGGATTGATTTTGACGAGATATTTTCACCAGTAGTCAAGATGACTTCAATTAGAGTCATACTTGGATTGGTCGCAAGTATGAACTTGGAGCTTGAACAGATGGATGTAAAGACAGCTTTTCTTCATGGAGATTTACATGAAGAAATTTACATGGAGCAGCCAGAAGGTTTTGAGGTTTCAGGAGATAACCTCGTATGCAAGCTGAAGAAAAGTTTGTACGGTTTGAAGCAGGCACCTAGACAGTGGTACAAGAAGTTTGACTCGTGCATGGTGAGTCACGGGTACAAGAAAACTGCAGCAGATGAGTGTGTCTACATTCAGAAGTTTTCTGAATTAGATTTCGTTGCTCTTCTACTATATGTAGACAATATTTTGATCGTAGGGAAAGACGCAACGAAGATCAACCAGCTGAAGAAGGAACTCTCTAAGTCTTTTGACATGAAAGATTTAGGACAGGCTCAACAGATTTTGGGAATGCAAATAACCCGAGACAGGAAGAATAAAAGGTTATGGCTATCTCAAGAGAAGTATATTGAACGAGTGCTTTCACGTTTCAATATGAACAATGCCAAACCTGTTAGCATTCCATTAGCCAACCATTTCAAGTTAAGCAAGAGTTCTTGTCCCTCATCCAAGGAAGAGATCGGGGAGATGTCTTCAGTACCATATTCTTCAGCAGTTGGAAGTTTGATGTATGCAATGGTGTGTACAAGGCCCGATATTGCTCACGCAGTGGGAACAGTGAGTCGTTTTCTCTCGAACCCCGGGAAAGAGCATTGGGATGCAGTAAAATGGATTCTCAGATATCTTAAAGGTACAAAGAATCTATGTCTTTGTTACGGGGGAGCTGATCCAATCTTGGAAGGCTATACAGATGCGGATATGGCCGGAGATCCTGATAGTAGGAAATCTACTTCAGGATTCATTTACACTTTTGCAGGGAGAGCTGTTTCATGGCAGTCAAGACTACAGAGGTGTGTTGCATTATCCACAACTGAAGCAGAGTATATTGCTGCCGCAGAAGCTGGAAAAGAAATGTTGTGGTTAAAGCGTTATCTCCAAGAATTTGGAATCAAGCAAAAGGAGTACAAGGTACATTGTGACAGTCAGAGTGCTCTAGATTTGAGCAAGAACTCCATGTACCATTCCCGTACAAAACATATTGATATTCGCTATCATTGGATACGCGAGGTAATTAATCGACAACTGTTGAGACTAGTGAAGATCCATACAAAGGAGAATCCTGCGGATATGTTAACAAAGGTGGTGACTCGAGAGAAGTTGGAGTTATGCAGAGACATAACTGGAATGTTCGTGGATTCGGCTGGAGGGGGAGAATTGAAAGTTTTCAGCCTACAATCTAGAAGCTCACCTTCTAGATGTTCAAAGTAGCCTTCTTTGAACACCATGTAGAAGAAGCAAAGATGAACACGATGACGGCCGCCCACCATCTCCGTTCACACCCTTCCACCGCCATAGAATTTTTACTATAAATAGAGGTGCAAACCTCAATTGTAAATCATCCCAAATCACTCAGAGAAGTGTAATCACAACCTAGAGAGTGTGTGTGAGTTTGAGAGTTTTTTTGTAAGAGTTTTGTAATACTCTGTAAATCTATTCTTGTGAGTAATAGAGTTGTTTTTCTCTCAAATTTATATCTCCCAACGTCCAGCGATCCCCTCTTCCTAACACATAAGTACGCATTGATACCAGGGACAGATCTGCGTAGAAGACAAGGCTTTTGTATGAGCATAATCTGAATATGTTTGAAGTGTCTTGTTGGGCAAAGATTAAAAAAAAAATAGTCTAATTAATCTCTTATAAAATTTTACAATTTGTTTATAGAACTATTGTTGTTTTAGTTACTATTTGTAAAGTACAGTAACCAGGGGCGGAGCCAGACGTTTGGTTGGTTGGGGTCACAAAATAATACCGAAAAATGTTGTGTCTCAAAAATCCAATTTACAAATTATAAGAATTACAAGCTTGATTATAAATAATACGTCTAATATAATTCACGCATAAACTTGAATTTATAAGGCACTTGTTGGCTTTTAGACTTCAAAAAAGCTGTTAAGAACTTGATGCTGGGCATTAGAAACAAGAATCGATGGGGTCACATATTTGAAATTAACATATTTTACATTAGATGGGCTAATGGCTTTATATGGTAGTGGGCTTATAGTGGGCTGTTGAATGGGGTCACAGGCCCCCATTAGCCAATACATGGCTCCGCCCCTGACAGTAACCACACTAGAAATGAAGCTAATTTTTTTTTTTTTGGGAGCCATACATTAAAATTATCCCTAAATTAAATCATCATACTCAATATATAAATTCTAATCATGTATTTGATCAATTGCAATACCAGATATAATCCATAAACAGCATTTACAAATTCAGATTTGAGTCGAAACCAACAATAGTACTCGTATGCATTTACAAAAATATATATATACTAACGCTGCAGAGGTCGGGCTGCCATCACCTCCAAGAGGGAGTTCGGCTGATGATAAAAATCTCCGGTGACGATTTGCATCATGATGTTTAAGTGCATTCAAAGATCTTTTGGTGTCAGAATATTTATGTTTTACCTGAAAAACCACATTGGAAGATGCCAACATGCATAATTCAAAAACAACAACAAAAACAAACCCAATTCTGAAAACAACAACACCTCTTCTATTCACATCCATAACTCAAAATTTAATCCTACGTTTGTGTGTTAAAAATGTTATATAAAGCATGTGAAGTTATTAGAAAGAAGGAAGGAAAGAATGAAAGAAAAGAAACCCACATTGAATTGTTGAAGAAAAAGCTAAATATAGAAAGGGATAACAGATTTAACGGAAATATATGGTTGTGTTGGTTTATACCCATGTTTCATAATGTTAAAAAGCTTTGATGGCATGTGGGGGCTGGGGTACTTGTGATACAGATCAATACATCATACATTACTTTGATTGATCATTTATGTTTTTAAGTTTTTTATATGATCCCTATGCTTTTGCCTTATGATCAATTTAGTCCTTTTGGTTGTTTCTCATTAGATTATGACATTACTTGTAAACATAAAATACATCTTAGGATAATTAGTGGATAATTAGTGGTTTGGGTCCTGATATCCTCACAAGAAGTCTCAGGTTCAAATCAGTAGCAACATATCTTGAGATAATATGGTTGCAAACGGTCACGGGATAACATGGTTGAGTCACGTTGAGTAAAAATATTCCCCATCCACCAAGACATTGCCTGAGTGGTATAAGCTCTGGGTTGGATCTGATTCCTAGTTGCCGCAGGTTCGAATCTAGGGGGAAGTTTTCTCAAGGATTCTGTTGTAGTGAATAAAGGTGTATGCCCTAAGCCACTCGGTTTTAATCCAAAGCACATCGGGTACCTAATGCGGGGATGATGTGTGAAGAGTTTCCTCCTAACGCGTGTGTGGGTGACAAATGAGAGTATTCGATGTCGAAATAGCCGTTATATATATATATATATATATATATATATATATATATATATATATATATATATATATATATATATATATATATATATATATATGGGCAGTATCAATGGAGAAGTAACCAATCGGGGGGAAGCCAAAAAAAAAATTCGTTTTTTGAAAGAACTTTGTTCACGAACATTATAGATTGGATGAAAATATGACCATTTTAAAAAAAGACACTTCGTGATGAATGTTATTATTTTGGCGGAAAAACGATCGACAAAAATAACATTCAAGATAATATTGTTCGTGAAGAATGCTAACGTTTTTTTTTCCATGTTTTGTGAAGTAAAATTTAGCCCGATTTAGAGTTTAGGGTTTAGGGTTTAGGGTTTAGGGTTTGGTGTTTTGGGTTTATTCCATAAACCCAAAACACCAAACCCTAAACCCTAAACTCTAAACCATTCGTGTTAAAAACTCAATCTAAATCCTAAATCTAAACCCTAAACCCTAAATTTCTAAACCCTAATATCTAAACCCTATAAAACCTAATATCTAAAACCTCAACATACGCTCGAAAAACACGATAATTGTTATATATTACTTCTTCTTCTTCGAGCGTTTTTCCGCCAAAATAAAAACATTTATCACAAAGTGTCTTTATTAAATGTTCATATTTTTTCATCAAATCTATAATGTTCGTGAACAAAGTTTTTTTTTAAAAAAAAAAAAAAATTTGTATATTCCCATCCTCGAGCAGCCTCAACATGGAAAACTTTATTTGTTTCCCTTTTTAGGAAAGTGAAAAAAGAAGGAAAAGCACAAGATAAATATAGAAAGCCAAAATGTCTACTCTAAACTCTGTTGACTTATGGAAATGGTACTCACATTTACTAGGTCGGTCCTTTTTTAGCTTAGTTTAATTAGTTGGAATGTGATATTTTACCATAACATGTTAATATTCCATATGTTGAGATTTGTGTACTACAATCTCTGGTATAACTTTCAAGTTTGATATTAAAGTTCTTTAAAATTTTAATTTCTAATGTCAAAGAGACAATATATTTATGTGTTGATGATCATTATAAAGTTGGCACCTTTACTAGCAATAGACATGTTAAATGATCCTGTTCCAACTTCCACGGAATCGGAAATGTCAAGATCATGTTGCCAAAACCTGTTTACACGAATAGTCATGTGTCTAGAAATAGATGCAAAATATAATGAAATTAAAGTGATTTAACAGATACAGAAAGCAATCTTATTTAACAAATATGTACGCATCAGATTTTGTATCTACTAGGTACTTTAACTAGACTTAACTTCCTCTAGTAGTACAATGAGTTGATTAACTTCAGTCACCTGACGCCAATGGGGCTTTGCCTCATTGGTCACCATGTTAACATGGTGTTCGAGGAGACCAAGGGTTCGAGTCTCGGGGGGGGGGGGGGGGATTTTCGTGAATTAACTCTAACCACTAACATTGCCTTTCAAAAAAAAAAAAAAAAAAAAAAACTTCAGTCACCTGACCCATAACCACAGCGGGACCCGTAGTTTCGAAGCTCGATCTCACCGTCACCGATGAACTAAATCCTGCTTTCATGTTCCCATTCTTCTTATTAACCATTATCATCATAGATGAAAACTGAGATACGTCTCCAAAAACAATACATTGTTTCGTAAAACATGATGAAAGTGAAGAATTTGATGATGATGATGATGATGATGATGATGATGATGATGATGATGATGATGATGGAACAGGCCTGCAGACTTGATGAATTTGCAATGCCATTAATGTATCAGATGTTGTATATAGAATATATATCTGTATCTATTGTTGACTTGTCGTGTGTGGGTGAGAGTGGTATTTGAAAGAATTGGAAGGGAACTGCCAGAGATGATCGCGTAGATGCAATGGTGAAAAAGAAATTTTTTTCACCAAGTGAGAAATTTTTTTAAAAGCGTTGTAACTTTTTTGGCCAAAATATGGAGGTTTTTGGGCAAAATACGGAGGTTTTTGGACAAAATTGGAGGTTTTTGAGTAAAATTTGCTGGTTATTGGGCAAAATTTGAAGGTTATGGGGCAAAAGGCTTTGGGGCAAAAAAAAAAAAAACAAAATTCCACTTGGGCCAAAATCGAAAAATCCAAATTTTTTACACTGAAAATTGCAAATCCACTGAGGGCGGGTCCCCCGCCCCCGCATGTTTCCGCCACTGTGTGGATGATTTAGTCTACTGGGTGATCCCAAATTGCTGTTAAAAAATATATATATTTTTGTTTACAATGTAAAAGGAGGTTATTCAAAATATAAACACGTAAATCTGCCGATGCCAAAGTAGTTTAATGAACTTTACTTAAGACAAAAAAATCAGTTGGGATAAAATCGGCAATTTTGACAAAATCATGTAGTGTTTTCTTACGTTTGCCCGAATTATTAATGCATCTAATTTGCCAAACCTAAAACTAATTATGTAACCCGGGATAACGTAAAACTTATTATGTGACCCGCGATGATGTGACGAATCAACATCCATATGTCCTTATATTAATGGTGAATTGATGATGAGATTGGGGTTGTGGATGCAGACAAGATCAATAGGATAGGAATGAAACAATGGTGACCCAATAGCATCCTGTAAACAGCCAAAAGCCCATGCCAAAGTATAGGCATACATACTACTTTCATAAGTTAATAAACCATTATATAAATAAAAAAAACTTAACTTTCATTTTATATATGTTATGCTCAACTTCATAAATACTTCTATTCCTTAGAGATAGTGTAATATAAAGCTTATGATTGTTTACTTTTATATAGTATTAAGTGTTGTTTGGAATCTTGGATACAAGTCTTTGAGAAGGGGCCTTTTTATTCATTTTCTTCAGATTACGTAACGAAGAAATGTTGGAAATTTAGTGTAATTGAGGGATTTAATCTACACTTGTAAATGGGTTAGGAGGTACGGAGTGTACATCCATTAAGTGATAGATTACCCGGACCCGAAAGTGGTTTTCCATTATCACAAATTTGAATGATTACGGAAGTATTATTCCTGCACCAGGTGAAACATCTCCATCGTGGAAATAAAATAAACAACTTTATGAAAAGGATTTAATCGATTTCCTTGATTTGGTTGTTGGAAATAAAACAAACAACTTTATGAAAATGATTTAATCGATTTCCTTGATTTGGTTGTTGGAAATAAAACAAACAACTTTATGAAAAGGATTTGTTTTAGATTTGAAAAGGAAATTAGTTAGTGAAACATCTTCATCGTGGAATAATACTTGTTTTTGGGTGCCTATAAATAAGGACTATCATTCATGAGAAAAGATAGATACAAAAACACCTTAATAGTCTTATGCAAAAGAGTTCTTGTTTACTGCCAATAACAAAAACTAATCTCTGTCTTATCCCAAAGTGATATTCGTGTAACCCAGGCAATAAGGGTCGAATAATTACTTTCGGAAAGTGATACCACGATTCAGTGATTTATCCGGCTATCGATTATTTTACCCTACACGAAATTTCAATAAAACCTCCAACAATCGAAAGTAATTATTTGTTATAATCGATGGCGGCTATGATGAAACACATGACGGCGAATTTCTCTAAACTTGATAAGTTTGATGGAATTGATTTTAGGAGATAGCAAAAGAAAATGCACTTCTTTCTGAGCAGCATGAGTGTGGTGTACGTACTCAGCACACCAATTCCTGAAGATCATGGTGATGATGCCACTGTTGAACAAATTCGGAAAAGGTTCAAGTGGGAGAACGATGACTACATCGCTAGAGGTTTAATCCTCAATGGTATGGCTGATTGCCTTTTTGATATTTACCTAAATGTTGAATCTGCTAAAGAACTATGGGACTGTTTAGAAACCAAGTATATGTCTGAGGATGCTTCTAGTAAAAAGTTCCTTGTGAGTAATTTTAATAATTACAAGATGGTCGATTCTAGACCGGTCTTGGAACAATACAATGAGCTCATTCGTATACTTGGTCAATTCACACAACATAAGATGAACATGGATGAGTCTATTCAAGTCTCAAGCATAATTGATAAACTACCTCCATCTTGGAAAGAATTTAAACATTCTTTGAAACATAAGAAGGAGGAGTTAACTCTTGTTGAGTTGCGTATTGAGGAATCCCTCAGGTTGCAGGATAATGACAAGCCAAAGAGCAACGAAGTTGCTGGTACGTCTGTTGTCAATATGGTGGAACATAAAAAGTTCACTAGTAATAATGACAAAAAGGAAAAACGTAAACATCAAGGTAATAACAAAGTTGATCCTAATAAGAAGTCTAAATTGACTTGTTGGAAGTGTGGTAAATCTGGACACTTGAAGAGGGATTGCAAGGTTATTTTTGGCACTAACAATGCTAAGGGATCTAGCACAAATGGTTCGGGCAATGGTTCGAACAACTAAGCCCCGAAAGGTCAGAATATATTTAATAATTCAATTGAGAATTATTATGTTTCGTATATATATGAGATTTATTTTGTGCAGGATGATGATGTTGCGTGGTGGGTTGACTCTGGAGCTACTATTCATGTATGTAAGGATATATGTTGGTTCAAGAATTACGAGTCGGTGACTAATGGATCAATTCTTCATATGAGAAATGAGTCAACAGCCTCTATTCATGGACGTGGTCGTGTGGATTTAAGTTTTAGTTCTGGAAATATTGTTTCTTTGTTTAATGTTTTGCATGTACCACAAATTAGGAAAAATTTGGTTTCAAGTAGTATGTTGAATAATTGTGGTTACAAGCAAGTTATTGAATCTGACAAGTTTGTTCTATCTAAAAATGGTTTATTTGTTGGATTTGGTTATTTGAGTGATGGAATGTTTAGACTAAACATTGAACATGTAAGTGTTGATATTGCTTGTATGTCTACTACTAGCATAAATAATTCTATTCTTTGGCATGCTAGACTAGGACATGTACACTTTAAAAGAATACAAGATATGTCTAAAGATGGATTAATACCGCCCTTTGATATGAACAATGAAAAGTGTAAAACGTGTATGTTGACAAAGATCACTAAGAAACCTTTTCAAAATATACATCATGATACTGAGATTTTGGAATTAATACATAGTGATTTATGTGATTTGCATGCAACTCCTACTTTAGGGAACAAGAAATATTTTGTGACTTTTATTGATGATGCTTCTAAGTTTTGCTATGTTTATTTGTTACATACTAAGAATGAAGCATTAGATAAATTTAAAATATTTAAAACTGAAGTAGAATTACAACAAAAGGCATTTATTAAAAGACTTAGAACGGATAGGGGAGGTGAATACATTGACCAATTGTATTTCCAATCCGTTGGTATTATCCATGAGATCACAGCTCCTTATACTCCACAACAAAATGGTATATCTGAGAGGAAGAATAGGGTCCTCAAAGAGATGGTTAATTCCATGTTATCCTATTCGGGTTTAAGTAAGGGATTTTGGGAAGAAGCTATATTAACAGCTTGTTATTTGCTTAATAGAGTTCCTAACAAAAGGAACAAGATTACACCTTATGAACTTTGGAATAAAAGAAAACCTAACTTGAACTATCTTCGGGTATAGGGTTGTAGGGCTGTTGTAAGACTGCCTGATCCCAAGAAGAAAAGTTTGGCTGAAAGAGGTATATATTGCATATTTATTGGATATGTTGAACATTCCAAGGCGTATAGGTTCTATGTTATAGAGCCTAATGAGTTTGTCTCAATTAATTCTGTGATTGAATCAAGGGATGCAATCTTTGATGAAAATCGATTTTCATCTATACCTAGACCAAAGGATATGATTCCAAGTAATAATGAAATCAATAAGGATTGTAATGATGAAGTCTCTGAAAAGGCTGTTGATCAGTCACTTGAGATTCGAAAAAACAAAAGAAAAGGGAAACCTGAATCATTTGGACCTGATTTTCAGTTATACTTAATTGAAGGTTCTAGGGATGATGTTTCTACCCAATATTCGTATTGTTTCAATGTTGATGATGATCCTAAAACATATGATGAAGCAATGAGGTCTCAGGATGTTGCATTCTGGAAAGAGGCAATTAATGATGAGATGGATTCTATCATGGGCAATAACACTTGGGTGTTAGCTGATCTACCTCCTGGTTGCAAACCTTTGGGTTGCAAATGGATCTTCAAAAAGAAGATGAAGGTAGATGAAACTATTGAAAAGTTCAAGGCAAGGTTAGTCATTCAAGGCTTAGACAAAAGTCTGGAATTGACTATTTTGATACTTATGCTCCCGTGGCACGTATCACTACCATTAGACTGTTGATTGCTTTGGCTACAATTCACAATCTGGTTATTCACCAGATGGATGTGAAGACAGCATTCTTGAATGGTGAATTGGATGAGGAGGTTTATATGAACCAACCTCAAGGCTTTGTCATGCCAGGTAATGAAGGCAAGGTGTGCAAAC
This sequence comes from Rutidosis leptorrhynchoides, assembly GCF_046630445.1. Classification (NCBI taxonomy): domain Eukaryota; kingdom Viridiplantae; phylum Streptophyta; class Magnoliopsida; order Asterales; family Asteraceae; genus Rutidosis; species Rutidosis leptorrhynchoides. The sequence continues at coordinate 431,839,814 of NC_092338.1, forward strand.
TTGTGAAGTCCTTATATGGTTTGAAACAAGCACCTAAGCAATGGCATCAGAAATTTGATGAAGTGGTTTTATCTAGTAGTTTTAAATTAAACCAAGCAGATAAATGTGTATATAGCAAATTTGATGATTCTGGTAAAGGAGTTATAATTTGTCTATATGTTGATGACATGTTAATCTTTGGGACTGACCAAAGTCAGGTTGATTTAACAAAAGAATTTTTGTCATCAAAATTCTCCATGAAAGATATGGGGGAGGCTGACGTTATCCTTGGCATTAGGATCAAACGTGAAAGCAAAGGAATTTCGATTTGTCAATCTCATTATGTTGAGAAGGTGTTGAAAAAGTTCAATTGCTTTGAATGTACTCCTGTGAGTACCCCTGTTGATCCAAGTGAGAAGCTTATGCCTAATCAAGGTGAAGCTGTATCACAACTTGAGTATTCTCATGTGATTGGCTGTTTGATGTACGCCATGACTTGTACAAGGCCGGATATTGCTTTTGCTGTGGGAAAACTGAGTAGATATACTAGTAATCCTAGTACTCATCACTGGCAAGCAATTAGGCGGGTACTGAAGTACTTGAAGAAAACTATGGACTATAGTTTATCTTATAATGGGTTTCCTTCGGTAATAGAAGGATATTCTGATGCGAGTTGGATAACCAATATTGAAGATCATTCTTCAACGAGTGGTTGGGTGTTCTTGCTTGGGGGAGGTGCTATTTCATGGGCTTCTAAGAAGCAGACATGCATTACCAACTCAACGATGGAATCTGAGTTTGTTGCTTTAGCTGCTGCTGGTAAAGAAGCAGAATGGCTTAGAAACTTGATCCATGAGATACCATTATGGCCTAAACCTATAGCACCCATGTCTATCCATTGTGATAGTGCTGTGACAATGGCAAAGGCTTATAGCCAGATGTACAATGGAAAGTCTAGACACTTAGGTGTCAGACATAGCATGATTCGTGAACTCATCATGAATGAGGTGATTTCTATAGTGTTCGTGAGGTCACAACAGAATTTAGCTGATCATTTGACGAAGGGATTGGCAATAGACTTGATTGACAAGTCTGCTGTGGGGATGGGTTTAAAGTCCACATAAATGTCTAATTATAAGATACCCAATTCCCTTCCAATGAAAATTAGAAGTTGAATTCAATGCGGAAGGCTTATACTTAGAAATTTGGAGTACATAAATTTTATATCATCCCAAGGTAAGGTATGTACTCGGACCTGCTGAAGGTGAGGTTGAAGTCTAGCTTCTTAACAGTTCATTTGAAAAAGTGCAAGAGCAGGTGCATGACTGAAGTGAACTACCTATGTGAATGTGAAGTTTTGCCGCTTCAACAAAGCTTGGACTTTTAGCTTTGGATACATTCATGAAAGGATATGGACACATGGCTTGTAAAGTGTCAGGATAGCTTTAGAGTATTTGAAAACTTATGTGTATATTATTTTCAGTTATTCAAATGGGTTGAAGGGTTCAATTCTTAGAACACCCTGATTCTCGAATATTTGGAATGTGTAATGTACTAAGGTGAAAATTCAATCTTCAAGATATTTTCATTTATGCATAAGTTTTTGTTTTAATTTGTTTAATTCTCATGAAACGAATTGCACTAAATTGGGGAGGATTGTTGGAAATTTAGTGTAATTGAGGGATTTAATCTACACTTGTAAATGGGTTAGGAGGTACGGAGTGTACACCCATTAAGTGATAGATTACCCGGACCCGAAAGTGATTTTCCATTATCACAAATTTGAGTGATTACGGAAGTATTATTCCTGCACTAGGTGAAACATCTCCATCGTGGAAATAAAACAAACAACTTTATGAAAAGAATTTAATCGATTTCCTTGATTTGGTTGTTGAAAATAAAACAAACAACTTTATGAAAAGGATTTAATCGATTTTCTTGATTTGGTTGTTGGAAGTAAAACAAACAACTTTATGAAAATGATTTGTTTTAGATTTGAAAAGGAAATTAGTTAGTGAAACATCTCCATCGTAGAATAATACTTGTTTTGGGGTGCCTATAAATAAGGACTATCATTCATGAGAAAAGATAGATACAAAAACACCTTAATACTCTTATGCAAAAGAATTCTTGTTTACTGCCAATAACAAGAACTAATCTCTGTCTTATCCCAAAGTGATATTCGTGTAACCCAGACAATAAGGGTCGAATAATTACTTTCGAAAAGTAATACCACGATTCAGTGATTTATCCGGCTATCGATTATTTTACCCTACACGAAATTTCAATAAAACCTCCAACAAGAAATAGCAATTTAACCTATGAATTAAGAACTATATAGAAACAGGTCAATAAGTACCAGGCCATCAAAGTTTGCCAAAGACATGAGGAATCGTCAACAACAAAACCCAACCCAATATCACATAAATGGTGTATAGGGGAGGTGAGATGTAGACAATCATTCCCCTATCCGAGAATTAAGATAAGTCATTTATCCATAAAGAGTGAAAACACTCTCAAAAGTAGAGAAAGTCATCCTCTCTATTCGACGGATAGAGAGATTGCTTCCGAGTGAACCCCCGGCCAATAAGTAGTAAAAAAAATTTTAAAAATTAAATTAAATTAAAAATAAAATTGAGACGCCATGAAAATGGTAAAATCAAATTTCACATGACGAATCAACGTAGACACAATATCAATGATTTCTGCGATATGCATTGTACATACGGGATTCATTGGATGGATGCATATATGTATGTCGAAACATATATATATGGAAACACATGAAACATAACATAATTCACATTCGAACCAAAGGAGAAATAGATATGCTATGCAGCTAGGATTAATAAGATTACATAATGTTCAATGTGTATATAGTATACTAATAGGTTCTGATTATTACAGGATGATGCAGAAATTCAAATTATAAGGTACAGTGAAGTCTACCGGCATGAAATATAACTACTCTTCCTTGTACCTCTTATCTTCCTCCAAAAGGACTGCAGTAGTGAAAAAACTACTCTTCCTTGTACCTCTTTTCAACTTCCTCCATGCTTTGAATCTCTTTGTGGTACTTGCAAACACGGTAGACACACCTGCACCATATTCATATGCAGATGCTCAAAGTCTCAAACTGAATGAATGTCAAAACTAACATATATGTATTTTATTTTAAACAATGCTCGTGTTCGAGTAAATGTGCATCTTCATCCCATTTAAGCTATGTTGACAAGGAATGCATGTAAAAATGGGAATGGGTCAAATGGCTCCAACGGGTTATATCAATAGATATCAATCCAAAGTGTGTTTTTAGATGATACAAATTGCTTCATTAAAAGGTTTAGACATTAGATTATTCACAGATATAATAAAGCTTTTGAAGTCATAAGTTATGCATTAATTATTAATTAGTGATAGAAGTATTGAAAAGGTTATATAGAAGTGGTTGTTGGTCTACAGTGTACTCCACCCAGCCTGACAGATTATAATTGCACTAAGAAGGTGCCAATTTTGACCCACTACCATTTACACCTCTACTTTTAAGATATGTGTCTTGGTCAATCTTTGTAGAATGAGTTAGCATTCAATCTGTTTCATGTGTTGATACAATTAACCACATACCAGTAGAGAAGACATGCTGAACAACACAAAATCACATTTCTCTGTGACTTGAATATCTGCATAAACAATCACAACATCAATACATGAACTGTATCAACAACTGATAGACACTGGATATTGACATTAAAATCAAAGCTTGATAAAAAATTAGAGTTGGAGATCAAGTATCAAGTAAACTTAGTGAAACAACTACCCTAAGATTATAATTTAAATTACATAAAACGGTTTGTTCGATAAAAAATAAGATTAGGCCAATCTTATGGCTTTTTGTGACACCTTTTCGTGTTCACAAGACCTTCCAGAACTAATTTCAGTGATAATGTATGCGGCTATGCGTACTGTGCAAACAATATCAAAATAACTATGGCAGACTGCCTCATGATGATTACAATGTTTCTAACGCAACTATAGAAGTTTCACTACAATCATTCCCATAAGCCAAAGGACTTGCAATAAAAAGAAGTAATGAAAAATATATTTTTCATCTATAAGAAATGTTTAGCAAATGGATGTCGGATGTCCTAAGCATAAGCAAGTGTAGCAGGAGTAAGCGCACATAGGAAAAATCCACCACAGTTGCAAATTAACAAGTGTCGATTGAATTAAAGTGACACTATTAAAGCAGATATTTCAACATAATTTAAGACATAATATTAATATATATATATTAATTAATTAATATCATATAATAAAATATTCTCAAAAATATTGCTCCTAAGCACTCTATCATGCCACCAAGATAAACATTAAAAAGTAGATGAATTCTGATGCAGGTGCAACTGCTCGACACTATGGTCAGGATTACAGGAGAAGGAATAAGCAGCTGCAGAATGGGTTGTTAGTTATTAATGGGCTGCAAAGTGATCATGGGCTTAATGGGTTTTCTGATCCAGTTTAATTGGCAAAGGTGGGAACTAGAAAGTCACGGCTGGAAGAGCTAGAGTCCTAGTTTACTTATGATTTGTTTATTTAATAAGGACCCTTTCCAGCTAGTATAAAAAGAATATGAAGGTTATTTGTCTTTTCAGTTTTTCATGTATCGACTTTTATTCAGTTTAATAAAAGAAGCCGTGAGTTTCATTCCATTCTTGTTATTCTCTTTATGTTCAATTAAGCCATCAGGTCCTGCACTAAATTCTTTTTACAAAAATGCTAATGGCGCTCAAGCAGCCTGCAAGACTGAGAGATTCTGACAAGTATTTCTTAAGACTTGTAAAAATTTATACATTACCTAATCTAGAAAATCTACGAACGGAAAAATTTACAGGTTTGTTATGACCTCTATTATGGTGGTAATGGGATTCTTGAACTGAAGTGTTCTGGCAAACACAAGCCATTTTGTCCACGATGTGACTCGAACTCATAACCTCAAGGTTAATGAGACTCTTTGATACCGCTGGGCCATTAGCCCTTTGGTATGTAACTTCATATGCTCTAAAGACTAATTATTACTACATAAGACTAGTAATAACATAAAAATTTAATGCCAAAATGAGACGAGACTTAAAGTTCAAATGGATCCAAACATAATGAAACTGATATGAGCAACCAACCGTTCACCACATTAAACTCTCGTAAGAGATCCCAACACCAGGAAGGCAGGAAACAAGAGGATCATTATTCCTAAACTCTTTACAACCCTATTAATCAAAAAGGCACAGTCCAAACCGAGAATGCATAGTATGATACTGAACTGTAACTAAATAGTGTACTCAAAAAGAAACGAAGGTTCACTAGTTTGTACATATTTATCCAGTGTTCTTAAGTGTATTAGATCACAAACAGTAATACAAACAGATATATCCTTTCTACCCTATAAATTCTAAAAATTGCTTAGATTACATATGGTATACCTACCAAATAGATCAAAAATATTCATACAGTAACAATTATATTAGTATTACAAAAGTTTTTACCGATTTCTCAAACCTATCTCTCTCAGCAGCAGTGCAGGTCTCACCAGAACACATCAATCTATGTTCTTTCTTCCAATAAATATCTACAAACACCACAAATTACTACAATCAATCACATATTTCAAAAAGTAACTGAAACGAAAATAATGATAAAATAAAATAAAAAATCAAAACCTAGAAGCTGAAAACCAGCAAACGGAACGATGAACAGAGCAGGCTGTAGAATAAGTGAAATTATTGAAACGAGACTGTTTTTCAAGGCCTTTGGTGCAGGTAGAGTTAGTAAGAAAGCTACGATCGCTTCGGCTGCGACAACGTAGGTCAAAATCATCCATTGTAACCCCATTGATGAACACTGATTAAGAGATCGATCGAGTTATTGACTGATTGTTGATTGTAGTTAATCACGGAGTTGATTTACTTGTGTAGCGATGTTGACGGAGATACTTGGCTCTCGTGAGAAACGTAACACCTGCCCCAATTGAAACAGACGGCTTGCAGTATCTATCTATCCACCAATATAAAGTAGGTGGATCAAATTAATTTCTCTATACCTAAAAATGATATAATTACCAAAAAAAAACAATTATAATTATATTATACTAGTAATAATTATAATTAATTAATAATTAATGGGAGATGATCCACACCACTTTTTAATTCATGTGCATCTAATTACTATTTTACTCTTAATTATACTTACGGCTCTAGTTATTGAGTCGACAGCAAACATTACGACTTGACTGACTCTTAGAGCTTAAAGTAAATTTCATACATGATTTAAAACTCATGGAAATTTGATTTTACCATTTTCATGACGTCTCAATTTTTTAAATTTTTTTTCTACTTATTGGCCGGAGGTCCACTCGGAAGCAATCTCTCTATCCGTCGAATAAAGAGAGAGATGACTTTCTCTACTTTTGAGAGTGTTTCACTCTGGGCGGAGAAATGACTTGTGTTTATTCTAGAGAAAAGATTGTCTACATCTCACCTCCTCATACACCACTTATGTGGTATTGAGTTTTGTTGTTGTTATTGTTGTTGTTCTTAATTATACTTACAATAATAATATAAATCTAACTCTCTAGATTATGTAGGGCATAACTGTAAATATATAAGACAAAAGTGTACATGGATCAAAAGTGGTGTGTGAAAATCCTCTCATAATTAATAACTATAGCTATATTAATAATTATTATTATATTATAGTAGTACTTATCTAACTAACGAGAACTTTTTACTGTAGACAACTATGAGAATTTTTGAGGTGGAATAAATAATAGGAAGGCCAGGAAAAAATTATTGAAGTCTCGCATTTTTTAGATGTGTATGATTTTTGTTCTGCAAAATTGTTTTTGTTCTAAAACATCCTGAAGTCGAACAGAAAAATAAACTGAAATCAAACAAAAATGGCTGAAGTCAAACAAAAAAATCGTTTTTGTTTTACAACTATGAGCTCGAACAAAAATATTGAAGTCGAACAAAAAAATCTTTGTTCTACGAATTCCTGAAGTCTAAAAAAATGGCTGAAGTCGAACAAATATGGCTAAAGTAGAACAAAAATGTTTGAAGTCAAACAAATATGGCTAAAGTCGAACAAAAATGTTTAAGTCGAACAAAAATGTCTAAAGTCGATCAAAAATGTCTGAAATCGAACAAAAGAAATCAGTGTTCTACAATTCCTGAAGTCTAACAAAAATAGTTGAAGTCGAGCAAAAATAGAGTTTCGGTGTTCTTTCCAATTCAAATTGGAGTTCTCATGAGATCCTCACTCTATATATATTAGTATATTAGATTAACCTTATTAGATAGTATTAGATACGAGTATTAGATTAGATTCTATGTATTAGATATCTAGATTTTAGATATAAAATATGAAATTCTTATATATGTTGTGTATGTGGAAAATTGTTTGAAAACGCATTAAACTTTCATCAAATTCTTGTTGTATGCATTCAACTTTAAAATCTCCTATTGTATACATTTGCTTTTATATATGTATTATTGTATGCAATCAATGACTTATTCATCAGGTAACAGTTTATTAAAGTTATATTTTTATGCAGTTGGTCCCTTAACATAACGACTGTTAGTTATCTCCGTTACAATTAAACAATTTTCCCAACCCTAAATTTATAAATCAGATCTTCCTCATCTTCATGTCTCTTCTTCGTCTTCATCTCTCTTTTTTAAAAATCTAAGGAACACAAACAGGAAAACCACATATCCACCCGTAAACACTTGAAACATTGAAACATTCTTGAAACATCCGAAGATGAAGATTCATCATCTTCTCCATCGTCACCTTCCGAACTCTCCATCATCTTATTAATAATAGCTCGCTCGTACCATCAACGTTCATTGCGATGCCTTCTTTGTTTCATTTGTTTTATATCCCAAATCCCAAATGTAATTAAAAAAGATTGTGTGTAATTAAAAAAGATTGTGTTTAACTATTAAATAACCATGTAGTGATTGTTAAATGCTTGAATTACAAGTTGGACAAAAAGGGCTAACTATATTATCCTGAACTTGCATCTTACCTCTCACATAGCATAAGGCCAAATGGCATGACTTACTCTTTTAGCTAGGTCTCCCCTAAGCGGGATTGAATAACGTTAGATCATAAAATGTGTTTGTTGCACTGACCATAAGATCTCCTCTGAATAAATTTACAACCAGAATTGAAGTGTATTTTTTTTTTTTAACAATTAACTATCGACTTAGGTTAGCAAGAGTTGAAGGTAATGAAAGAACATGGTGGTGTAACAATGTACAATGCCATAAGCCCATAATCATCAATGACACCTTACATACGATCTATAGTAACCTTACTCATATGTACACAAAAACAGGACTAGCTCAATCCTAAGGTATTTGCGAAACTAGAGCATCTAACAACAGCAATGATGAACTCGAGCATCTGTATACGCCAAAATTAAGGATCTGAAAAGTAACAGACTTCATCCCCAATCTACAAACGGCAGAGGTGGATATCCGCCTTCTGGTGGAGGTCTTAATGATGGAGGTAAATTTCCCACCATGCCACCCATCCTATCTATCATCATGCCACCTGCGTATTGACACAGTAGTAAACAAAAAAAAAAAAAACTATTGACATAAAAATTTCAGTGCTGCATGCAGCATTCTCAGTTGGCCTGAGGCCATTAGAAATATTTCATGTCTTGTTGTACAAAGATGTACAGATCAGGGAATGTTGGATCACGGTTCAAACAGGGTAGCATTGAAATGCATCACACTTGGTACAAGTCAAAACACTTTTGATCAATCCTCCACTCTTTTCATATAAATACACATACGCACACATATATACTAATAATACCCTTATTTATGATTATGAAAAGATTCTACAACAATTACAATAAGTAATCTAATTTCGTATAAAGCATGAATTTTAAGTGTTAAAAAAATTGACTTTAGGTAGCTTTCGGTATATTTGAGTTGTTTCATGTTTTACCATACCTAAATTTTTTATTTGACCTGTCTAAGAGTAAAAATGACCCAAATCAACCCACTAAACAAAAGGGTCAAAATTGCCACTTTTACTAATCTCGAAAATTGCTAAAGGGACCAGCCCTAACCATATTAGCTAGGTTACTTTGTTAAGACCTATAATCGGATTCTTGCTTCATCATTGTAAAGTATATAGCAACATGTAAGTCTCTCTTCATGTGAGTATATATGTATTTGAAAAGAACACAATCTTAAATCATAGATTGTAAATAATTTAAGCTAACATTTACACGCTTACATCAGAACTTACCTGGCAATGAGGACTTCTCAATGGGTTGACTTCCAGAGAAATTTGGCAATTGAGTTTCCATGTTGTTTGTAACTAAACAAATTAATGAACTTAAGTACCATTTAACAGAAATGTTAGCGAATCAAAGAACAATAAGTTTACCTGTAAATCCCTGCATATTCCTGCTTTGATTGGGATGAAAATATTTACAATTATCCCCATAAGGGCATGAACCCTGCAAAACATCAACTCGAAATAAGTTACAAATTCACAGTACCACAATAAAAATATAAAATACAACAACAATGACTCTGAATAATGTTGTGTAACATTCCTTAATTTTTCAAAGCAATTATTACATTATTCAAAAATCAAAATCAATTGCTTAAAGTTAGTTTATAGGCAATCTTAAGATAAAACTTCATATGTGATTAAACAAACGAAAACAAAATTCACTTCAGTCACTTTAGAATTACACGATTAATATCCCTAAAATTGAATTCACGCAGTAATATGAAATATATAAAAATATCAAAAAATGTGAAATAAGGATTACCGTACGGATGAAGCGATTGCAAACACCAGTAGTAGTTGATGAAGAGTGTAAAGGTACCTGATTAGGATCTGCATATGATTTGATACAAATTAATAGTGTGGAATTTCATAAATTAGGGTTTATTTGAGTGAATAATAAAAGGGGGACGTGCCTGGTGGTATGGAAGCGTACCAAAGAGCTTTGGCTTTGTGGTGTTGAAGACCTTGAAGATGACGTTTGCGATGAAAAGGAGTGTCTTGAAACTGTTTATCGCAGTAATCGCAATAATATTTTCCCAGCGGCATTTTCTGATCCTTCTCTTTCACATTTTTGAAATGGAACAAATTTCCCCTATTTATATACGGTTAATTTGGTACCCGAAAGTCCGAAACACGGATACGGATCATACGGCTGAACGTCAAAATGTGAAAAAGAAAAGTAGGGCTGAATTTATCTGTTAGTTTTTTAGTTTCTTCGATTTATTCAGTGTATTTGATTTTTGAATATTTTTTTTTAGTAAAATCAAACCAAAACCGGAATCAAAAATTGAATTCGAATTCGGTTCAGTTTCGATTAAAACACGAAAATCATAACTCTAATCAAACTAGCTATTAGCATAAAAGGGTACACTTGATTACACCATTCGAAGTACTTCAAAGTAGCTAATAGCCCATAGGTTTTCGTTTTTCTTTTTTTTTCTTGCTAAAACAGCAATAACATTAAAACAAAGTCTTTTCATTAATATATGAAAAAGACAAACAAAAATACAAATGAATCAAAAGCACTGCAAGGCAAACAGTAAATAGTCGTTAGCAATAAACAAATAGCAAAAGCTAATCAAATCCGAGCTTTGAGCAATCGGATCATAAAAACGATCTATGAGCACAAACAAAAAAAAAAGAACCAAAACAAAACCCCGAGTCCCAAGACTAACTAAACAAACGACATGCAACACTAAGAAAGCAAGTTGAACACGAACTATCCCGACAACCGCTTTACCGTTCCGAGTCTTGTTGATCGGCTTAACAACCAAACCGTCAACCTTCAATTGAATAAATTTCTTGCGCACCCGATTTTCAATTGCATAGACGAAACCTTTGTCGAAGAGTTTACAATTTTAATACCCTGCATGGAAGGAGGGAGTCAACCTTACTTCTCGAGACCCTAAAAAACCAACATTCTCATACACTTCATCACCACATGCATCATCATGGGTCTCCAACACCTCATTGGCCGAAATTAAACCCGAAGTACCATAACTAAGAACACTGGTTGATGGAGGCTTAACATCGGGATCCGCTAAATCTTGAAAAAACATTTTTTTGCTATCCTTATTATCCTTTAAAGTACCAATAACCTCTTCACTCTCATCCCTTAAAACGAAACTATCATTGCTCGCCCCCAAATTCCATTTTAACTTGACACCCTGACCCTTTTTTGTTCAGTCAGTACCAACAAAAATACAATCACCAACATCGTGAGCCTTAGAGCCAGAATATGCATCACCAACATTATTAACTGAATCAGGCTCATCATTTTGAACCAAAGTAGAAGTCACAGGTTCATTTTGAACCGAATTAAGAACGTCAACATCATTTTGAACCAAAACGAGAAACCCTACCCTTTTTTTAACCGAATTAGAAACATCAATGGAATCACCATCATGTATCGAGTCAATGACATCTTGATCCTCGATACTACCAAACCGCAAGTCGAATTCACCCACAACCGAAACAACGACCTCTACCACAACACCATTAACAAGATCTTCGACCATCGAAAGTGGATCAACGACATCATTAACCTTGGGGCAATCGTCAACCACAACATCCTTAACACTAACGTGCTCATCCACAACCAAAGCTTCCGACAGGGTTTGTATATGTTGACCGCACAATGAATGACCCGACAAGATTGTACGATTAGAAATTGATATTGGGGTGACGTCTGCATTCACGTTGTTCGAGGTTTACCTGCTATGAGGGAGCCAATGTGTTCGTTCATTAGTGTAACACCCCGTCAAAATCGACATTGACGCAGATGTTAACTCTGGTCTCAGTGCATGGCTTGACTTCTAAGTACATCAAAGTTCTACAGCGGAAGCATAATATATAAGTACCTGAGACAAAACATGCTTAAAAGTGTCAACCAAAAGGTTGGTGAGTTCATAAGTTTATCATAAACAATGATTTTGATAATAATGATAGATCACAAGATTTAGTTTAAAGTTGATTGATATAGAAATATCAATCTAAAAGTGTTGCTACAGTTTGTAATATCGCTACTAAACAAGTTTACCCTATGACACCTTGTACTGTCAGTGTCGTGGAATCATTATTATGTAACCAAAGACCAGCGGTCAAATGGTTAGAGACGTTACTCTCAATAGGCCTACTCACAATAATTAAGTTTGCATTTATACGTAGCAATTAACGATATTACGGTAGGGATTTAGCATGAATCAAAGCAAGACAGTATAGTTAACAGTTGAGTACTTGTGTCTAAGCGTAAAACAGGTTAAAAGCAAGCATGTGTCTCACCCCAAAGTTGTAAAACAATTATAAAATAGTAAAAAGTGGGGCTATGAAGTTCACCTTAGTAGCAAGTAAGTTATTCCACGCAAAGAAGAATGAACGGGGTAAGTGATCGGAGATCTTAACCTAGAGATATAATCTTTGATTAGTTAATGTCTAACAGACATAAAGTTTGTTTATTAATATAGCAACTATATTAACAGTGACGGTTTTCGAGAAAAGTTCCTATTTCTCAAAAGTTTCTATTTTTGGAAACCTACTATTTATGGAAAGCTTCCACTTATAGTAAGCTCCTAGTTTAAATAAGTTCGGGTTATAATTCTTCACAAAGATGTTGTACAATCTTACCCAAACTTCGTTGCTATCATGCAAGTCACTCAAATGATCTGTTGTTACCGGGCGCCCAGGATTCTTGACCAGAATCTAAGTCATGGCATTCGAAATCCACAAGCGGTTCCCATAAGGCAACAAGGACCACCCTAGGCCACAAGTAGCGGTGAGGTTCGTATAAAGTGCACGTTATCTTTTAATTATAACCTTCACGTTATAGGTGTATACACACAACGAATTATTAATGTACTTAATAATTATATATGTGATAATATAACCTAAGTATTATTTAATATTTAGTTATTATACCTTAGTATGTCTTATATATATTAAATATAATTACCTTTAAATAAATACTTAAATTACTTCAAAAATAATAGTGTTTTATTAATCGAACATTATCCAAAAATGTCTAAATAATTAATTAAATATCTTAAAATTATATACATAATTTTTATAGTCTTAGTTAATCATATAGATTAGTAGAAAAATTTAAGAAAATGTTTTTATTATATGTTTGTATTTATTTTTGTTTTTACCCTTAATTTATTCACAAAACAAGTTTAATTCTACATAATTACTAAATAAACCCAAACAATTATTTTTATAATTTTTATAAGTTTCTATAAGTCTAATAACCTGTAGAAAAAATATTTAAAAAATATTTTTTATTATTTTATATTTATTCTTAATTTACCTTCGAATTACATAATAATAGAGTTTAATTATATAATAATTACCAATTCGACCCAAGTAATTATTTTTATAATTTTTTCAGATCTATATAAGTTTTATAAACTCAGAAAAAAATTATATATATTTTATTTTTGGTTAAAAATATTTATTACAAATTTTACATTGTTTTTACGTTTAAATACTACATAATTCGTATTTAATTATAAATAAAATTTCATAAAATATCAAAATTATTTTTATACATCATAATACTTGTAATACTAATTATAACATATAAACATAATTAATTTCAAATTTTACAAAAAATATACAATAAATATAAATATAATCGAAAATATTAAAAAAATAATAAAAATAGAAAGTACCTCAAATTTTCTTCAAAGTTTTGAGAGAATAACTTAAGTTTTTGTTTTTGGCAAGAAAAAATGAATGAGGAGCCATGTATTTATAGGTAAAAATGGTTGGTGAAAAGAAAAAAAAATAATAATAAACGTGCCAATTTTGACAAAAAAAGAAAACATGTTAAAAATGTTTTTTAATAAGTTTTATCTTTGAAAATATTTAGTCAAAATTCATGGGCTCATTATTTAATTTATAAAAAAAATCTTTTTTTATAAGCTAAATATATATATAATGATTAAAATAACTTATCATTTAATTAATAATTATGTTACATATAGTTTTAAATGTAATACACATTAATATTAATATTAAGTAAAGTTATTTTATATAATTAGTGTAAACTTTAGTTAACAAAACATGTCGACTAAAAATAAATATTTGATCAACGTTGAATTTAATTATATATTACGTATGGACAACAACTCTATAGGCAAATTAGTCAATTCAAGTATGAAAATGTGAGGGTTGTTATAGTACCTCCCCGTTAAAGAAATTTCGTCCTGAAATTTGATTGTGGTTATCATGGCTAACAATAAAAATGTTTTCATGACGAATATGAGTTGAAAAAAAAATAGAGTTTTATCACTTATTGAGTAATAATTCGATTACGTGAAGAGTATGAGTGAAGGTATCACAAAAGAGTGAAAGAGGAAATTAAATGTTCGCCTTAACTTTTGACGTAGTCACGGTTGATTTCTGGAATTCAAGGAATTTAAAGAAATCTTCGTGATCTTTACAAGATTTGATTCTTCGGTAATTAAGGAAATTAGGATTTTCTTTAATTAAATTCGTAATCTGCCTCGATTACTATGTCTGATATTTTCACTATAAATTAACCTTTTTCGTTTCATTATTTTCATCACTCCAATACTTTCTTCCTTAATTCATACTTTAAAGCATTCGTCAATATGCTCCATCCAGTTCTGATTCTTGATATACTCCTAACTTTCATATCTGTCATTCTTCTTTTTCATCTGCTGCCAGAAGAATCTATTCATTTCTACTATACTCTTGGTTTTATAGTATTTTTAGTTCTCCCGTGTCTTTATCTTGCTATTCGCATATATATACACAGTTTGTAATTTCTGTGTTGTTATTGGGTTATATATATATATATATATATATATATATATATATATATATATATATATACATTTTTCCTTCTATTTAGGAGTTTCATGCTTTTGTTTCTTCTTTTCGACTTCAAGTTAAGCGAATAATGGTCCAGAATTCATAGATATGGAGTTTCGAATGATCATAATATACAAAGTACAAAGGAAAGGTAATAGCACGATTTGATTTGTCAAATTACCAGAAAAATATTTTTTTGATAGTTTAGAGGTTAAATAGAATGAAAGAGTTATGTAACATGGTTCATGATGAGGGTATGATCTGTGAACCTTTATCACGTTCCATTAGAAACTCAGCATGACTTACTGTAATATAATCACGTTGATCAAGTGTCATTATATTATACTAACTCATGCTTCAATTCCCAACACTACTTCAAAAACATTTAAATTTAAACTCGAAGATTTACAGAATATAGAAACTAAACAGTTTCCTTTATGATGTAATACAGATAACGCGAGGAGATATATGATTTCAGATAAGAATAGTTATGAAAATATCTTCAGAAATATCGAGGATATTTATAATGAAAGATACGATGATATCTTAGAATTTATAATATCAAAGGATGATGAAGAAGATTTGTCCGCAAAGGTTTAGAGTCAGGAGCAAGATATTCGTTAATGACTTCAGCAGATATTGAATCATTTGGATTCTTTGAAGGCAGGTTTAGTCTTTGTGATTTATCCACAGCCTCCTTCATGGTTTGCTCAATCCGTTTTCCAGTTCCAACTCTTCTGAGCTTTGCCAACACACTATTCTTTATCATCAAACCTTCGACTGTTAAGGTTGTTTAGAATTCATGCTGCTTCATTCAGCTTTTTCATCATTCAGAGTATTGATTCGTAGACTGGGTGCTTTTCAGAATTTAAGAATGGAAGATCATAATTCTAAGAGATAAATGTTATATGTATACATATAACTGTTGATGTAGAAACGCTGCGAAATTCGAAATACCGATTGCTGATTCTTGGTAATTGGTATAGCAATTATCGTTACAAGATGCAGATGAGTAGATGATGGGGTTTCAATGAGTACATATAATGATTTTTCGGAGACGCTTACGTCAAAGAGTAAGGAAGTTGCTGGTACATCTGCTGATAATGTGGTGGAATATAAAAGGTTCCCCGGTAATAATGACATACAGGGCAACGTATATATCAAGGTTATAATAAGGCTAATCCGAATGAAAAGTCGATATTGATTTTGCTGGAGGTGTGACAAAATTGGCTATTTTGGAAAGGAATTGCAAAGTTATTTTCGGTAATAACAACACCAATGAATCACGGATTTGTGTTAAACTTCTACTTAGGTTCCGGGAGTTTTCTAGGTGCATGACTGTGGATAACATGTGATTGGATCATCCTCTCGATTGTTTCTTAATTGAGGTATTTTCAAGAATCATGAAGAGTTTGCATGCAAATTGTAATCGTCAATATACATATGATGTTCTAGAATTTTGAATGATACGAATATTTTTCCGAGTCTTATGAATAGAAGTGATGTTCTATCACAGTTTTGAAGTCAAAGTATAGCTTTGAAAGATGTAAGAATATGAGAGGGATGATATCGGTTATATCTAGACTTGAATTCTGATATGTTAAAATCAGAATATGTAATTGGATTTGAATGAGTATGGTTGTTCAGATTTCTATAAAAGAATGTATATCGTCGTGAAAGTAGTGAGTATAGTTGATGATTTTTGAATCAAAATTGAAGAATGTACAGTGTAACATATTTAATTGTGAACTTAAATATTTCTCGGGCATCACCTACCCGTTAAAAATTTCACAAGTAATATTTTGTACAAGAGTATTTTTATTACAGTCTTTATGAAAATGTATATTTTTCTGCAGATGAAATATAGATTTAATGAGTTAATATACTATTAAACTCATTTGATTTTAGCTGGAACTAGAAATGAATAATCCCTAAAACTTTAGAGATTACATAATCGTCGCGAAATATTTCTCCAATG
This sequence comes from Rutidosis leptorrhynchoides, assembly GCF_046630445.1. Classification (NCBI taxonomy): domain Eukaryota; kingdom Viridiplantae; phylum Streptophyta; class Magnoliopsida; order Asterales; family Asteraceae; genus Rutidosis; species Rutidosis leptorrhynchoides. The sequence goes on from NC_092338.1 coordinate 431,856,702, forward strand.
AAGTTATGAATCAATACTTCATCGGTTATTGTTGTTGGTATTCCTTGGTATCTATGGGGCGTATGATGTTGATGTTCGAGGTACCGAGTGTGATGTTGAGACGTGTGATGTGGATGTTGTTGTTGTTGGTGGTAATGGCACTGTTGGTGTTGATGCTGGTGATGCTGCTGGTGCTCGTAAATTTTGCACCATATTCTCCAAAGCCACTACTCGAGCGCGAAGCTCGTTGACTTCTTCTATTACTCCGGGATAATTGGCGGTTGGAACAAGGGGATGAATAAGATCTAGAATTCTAGATATTATATACTCGTGCAGGATATCCTGGAAATGAGGGTGAAAATGGTGTTCCGGATTGGTTCGCCGGTAAGTGCTCCAAGTTCTTCGCCAATAGGACAATTTGGTGAGTGGAAGGGATCACCTTCTTCTTGTCTCCATTGATTAAGTAGACTACGAACCCACCCCCAATTCATCCAGAAAAGATGATGACTAATTGGTTGGTTCATTCCGGTTACGCTGCCATTGGAGCTCGAGGAGTTCGAGGAATCAAGTGAGAAATCCATATTATATAATCGAATAAAGGGTTTTCGATATGAGATGGGTGTTGAATACTGAATTATATCTCCGTCTCCTCGAATACGTATATATAGCAAAGACATTCCGTAATTTATGGAGGAAATTTAGGAAAACTGTTAGACAAAGTCTATTGGGATAGATATGATAAGATATGATTTGTCTATACTCCATTTATGCAATAATTCCAGTATGACGTGTCTAGATTAAAAATGATAAGTATGTAATCAGATAAACTTTCGATTAAAGACTTTCAATTTGTAATGGCCTATTCAGGTCTAGGGGCTTGAGCTATAGGATCCTTTAAATCGGTAATCCAATTTCATCCTAGAGTTTCGTAGACGCCACCCGTCAAGAAAGTTCAATGATCATAAATAACGAGAAAACAAAATTTTAAAAGTAATGAATATGAATAGTGATGACATTATAATGTCTTTGAGTTATCGAGAATCTTTATGAGTCAATAATGACATTTCTCGGTTCGCAAACTAATGCACAAAGGCATAAGGGCGCATAGGTACGTAATAAAACATGGAGTTATATACGTTTGAGTATGAGTAGTAACAAACATAGAAAATTCAAAAATCATAGATAACATTTCATGTAATACATACGTAATACACAAAACCATGATAGATGACATAGGAATGTCAAGAATTTCAGAAATCATGAGTGACATCCATTGGTTCCATTAACCAAGGTAGGTTTATAAAGATAACTCGCATGAGTTATAGAATATTTTGAATCACAATGGGAGTTTCCTCCATGAGTTACAGAATAAGAGATATGTATATGTATAATGCAAGTAATAATATCTTAAAGCTATAGGTCAGGCTGTAGACTAGACTTTAATGCACCCTATTAATCTGGGTTATCCACATTAAGACTGCCTAGTTCCCTACAACCACCGCTCTGATACTAACTGTAACATATGCGTCAATGTCGATTTTGACGGGGTGTTACAATTAGGGTTTTCTCGTTACAAAAAAAATGCAATATTATGATAAATTATACAAAGTAATATATCTATTTTCTATGTTGAATACATCGATTAAATTATCAAAAACATTTGATTTAAACTTCTACAAAGTAATATAGCTATATTAATATATTTGGAAAACAATGATCTAACATAAAAGTTCATAATTTAACTTATATAATGGGCTATTTTTTTTAGTTTTTTTTAGCAAAAAACACGAATTAAATTCATAAAGCATTTCACGCAGGAGTGAAAGCAACAAAATACATATGGGGTTTGACATGGATTTACAAACTTTAACACATATCCACTCATACCTAAAAACAAACAAAATACAGTAGATGTAATATTACCACAACTGTACCTCCTACACATGAGAATTGAACAGTAGCCTCTTCACACTTTAAATCTTATAGGAGAGCCCAAGGTTGTGATGACCATACATAAAATTGGTGACTTAAACACACTTTTGCATTAATGATCCATTGAAAAACTTTGAACTCTATGCATGAAGCTACAAGGGCCCAACAAGTATACTTCTCGTTAAACACCACCTCATTCCTTGCAACCCAAATCGCCCAAAAAGTGGTCAGCCCAATTAGACTCCAAAAAACATTTGCCTTAAAACCCATACCATCATTCCAATCTAGTGAAAACTTAACAATTGAAGAAGGCATAACCCAACTAAAATTCCACCAATTAAACAATACACCCCATACCTTGTGAGAGTATGAACAATGTAACAAAAGATGTTCTATAGATTCAACATGAGTCGCGCACCACCCACATCTATCATCTGAATCGTCCCTTAGACAACGTCTATAACTAAGAAATTCTTTGACCGACACGCTCCCTTGGATTGCAAGTCAATGAAAGATAGCAAATTTCGAAGGCATTTTAGGATTTCAAACAATTTTTACCCAATCGAACTCCCTAACAATGTTTAAAGAAAGCATGACTCGTACCCCATCCGCAACCGTAAATAACTTGTCCACTGTGTGAACCCATTGAATTTTGTCTTCTTTATCATTATGTTGTTTACTTGTTGTATGTATTAACTAATGTTTTCATTTGTCTTTTAATAGGAAGAGGTGTCTGATTCCGGGTCTATTTACAACAACAACAACAACAACAACAACAACATCAACAACAACAACAACAATAACCAATCCCACAAATGTAGGGTATGGGGGAGGTAGAGTGTAGACAATCATTCCTCGTACCCTAGATTAGAAGGAAGTCACTACTCCACCCACGGGTATAGAACCCGCGACTAGATCAGGTCTTCCCTCCCTCTACTCTAGAGGCAAAAGAGATTGCTTCCTTACTTTCCATTTAATGACCTGATTTTGTACATGTTTTAATTATGTTAGTAAAAAATTGATTTTAATGGTTTTAATTATTTGTTATTTAATATGTCAGTCAAATTGAAAATTGATCTGTTTCTAAGAGACATAGAATCAGACATCCCTTCTCAAACAAAGATAGATGAAAAACAAGACTTAATATGGAGAAAGAGTAACATTCACTCCATGTATCCTAGAAACAGACAAAATTCAAATTGGTGACTATTAAGTGACAAATAAAAAAAAAATTTAGTTTACTTAATGAATTAAAAGCTATACAGAAACAGATTATTAAGTGAAAAGTAAATCATTTGGTGAAACTACAACATGCTTTTTGATTAAGTTAAGAATAAGAACATAATGTGTACCTAAAAATTACCTAAATTGAGTTCATATTAGTTCACCGAGTAAACTAGGGGTGTTCATCGGTTGGATTTTAATTTTTCGATGTATTCGGTTCGGTTTTTTCGATTTTAAAACTTATAAAATCAAAATCGAAAATCAAATCGAAACCAAATTTAAATATCAAAATCAAAACCAAAACTGAACCGAAAATCGAATTTGATTTCGGTTTGGTTTCAGCTAAAATCGAAAATCACTAAAACTAAAAATCTTAACTAGCATTTTACTTACATATAAATTAGAAATAATGGTTGTGGAATTAATTTAAGTATACAGGGTATATAACACGTTTATTGTTTAATAAAAATAAAATAATACATCAAATATAATATAAATATAAATATAAATATTATAAATATAAATCTGTTTTAATATGTTATTAATTTGAATTCGGTTTTTAATTCGGTTTTCGGTTAACTGAATTTAAAATTTTCAAAATCGAAAACTAAACCGAAAACCGAATTACGAATTCGGTTTCGGTTTCAATTTATCCAAAACCGTTTGAAATATTCGGTTTAATTTTTTTTAGTTTAAATTCGATTTGATATTTAATGTATTAGGTTTGAAACCAAATAGTACACACTCGTAAAGTAAACTACATGGCCTTAATGTCTTATTTCTTAAAATTGATTATTTTGCAATACAAATGACCCCCCTTCATTCTCCAGAATTCAGCAACTTATTCATTTCAAACACCTGCACAAGTGAGTATATCTATATCTATATCTATATCTATATCTATATCTATATCTATAATTTATATTTGTGGGTTTGTATTACTGCATCTTCTTCATAATCATATATAACCCGCTTTCTTCATTTTCTAATTTCTAAGTATATGATATATGATTACAAAATCTGAACTCAGTTTAGTTGATTTCTGTAGTGATTTAATGATTGATTTATTTAGTGTAATTGTATACCCTGCAGTTGAAGTTGGACCGAAGTCAAAATAATCCTGACCCGGATTAACTAATGGGTCGGATCACTGTTGCATTGATTGTTAGCTCATGGATCATACCCCTATCCATTCTTGTCAATCACATTGTTCCTGAACCATACATGGTACCAAGATTTACCAAATAAATTTCATATTTTTTTTCGAAAAAAACAATAAATACCAATGGTTCAATTTAAATAAGAGAGTGTTTGGGTTTAGTGGCTTATTTTCTTGTCTCAAGGCCTTAATCTGATTTTGGAAAAGCCGATAAGCTTAAATTTAACGACTTACCAACTTAAAATTATAGTCTCATAAGTTCATAATTGTCAAAACTTAGATTAGCAGCCTTGTTTAAGTTTTAGTAAGTCAATATCCTGTAAAAATAAACTTAGCCAAAACCACTTTATTTGATGTTGATTTGCTAAAGTTAAGTTGTTGGGTGCAGGATGAAATATTTCATGTTCCTCAGGCTCAACAATATTGTTTAGGAAATTTCAAAAGTTGGGATCCTATGATAACTACTCCACCCGGACTGTATGTTTCACCGTTGCCTTTTTTTTCGTTAACTTTTGCTTGATTTTTTCTGCAGTTTAAGGGGTATTCGTATTGCTTAATTTAAGTGTGTGTTCGTTTGTTGATTATTTTTAACGCAAACAAGTAATTCCAAACACACATTTGTGTTTGATTAAGTAGGAATAAGCACTTAGAGTTAAGCAACTTTGTAAATAATCATAAACAACAAAATATGTGGGAAGAGGGGTCGACAGTTTGAACCAAATGATGTATGTGTTTCAGTTTTACTAACATAGATGTGACAGTTGTGATTATCATCTTTGATCTTAGGTTATTCTATATTTTTTTAAAGGGACATAAAAATCTAAGTGAGTCAACTCAATTCTACCCGTTTCACCTTTCACCCAACCCGTATGATGGTCCAAACTGTTGATTTTGCTACCTCCGATAAAGGATTGACGATTGAATCATAGTCAAGTGTTGTGGCCATTGAGTTTATTTCTGCATTTGTTGCGCCGTTCTCTAGTTATAAATTTTCTTATCTGTAAATTGTTGTTACCTATTATCGTTATCAACAGGAGTTTATGTACAATGTTTTCGCAGGTACTTATTTTCACTTGCATATGTAGAATCTTTGTTTCCTGGCATGCTTTTTATACAACCAGCCTCATTTTTTATAAATGCCTGCTCGACAGCAGTTCTTCGCTCTACGAATGGTTTGTTAGATGTAATTTGCAGCATCTTGGTTTACGATATAATCAAATGTTTGAAGCCGTCACTTGATAACAGAAAAGCAACTATGTATGCAGTTGTTCTGTCCTTATACCCCGTTCACTGGTTCTTCACTTTTTTGTACTATACCGACGTTGCATCACTTACACTAGTTCTTGCTACGTATCTTATGTGTCTCAAGAAGAACTACCTGTCCAGTGCGTTGGTAATGATTCGATTCATCTTGTAACTTTTTTTATTTTCTACTGTCATTCATCTTGGCTTACATAATATTTCTTAACTTGTATTTCTTAACCTGTATCAGCTTTTGTACTTAGAGGGTCATGCATACGTATTCAAAATGCTTTTATCAGTGCTTGATGTATGGATGGCAAAACAGGCTGGTCGGGCAGGTTGGGGTAACTGGTCTAAATAGGCGATTCTTCAATGCATTTTGTCATGAGATGGCTTAGGTTGACCCAAAACAACCTCTTGTCCCAAAAGTTTAACGTTCATTATGATGAATTAGAGTCAAAATCAGAACAATGATGGATGGAAGATAGTGTCAAACTATCTGCATATTTGTTATGTTACCATTATTATATATTAATCATTTTTTGAATAATCAGAATTTTCTAAACACTCAACATCATTTATAATGGTAAATGGTGAGGGAGTGACCTGTAGTACATTAAAAGTTCTTGTGGAATCAATCGGGTGAAATTTCAACCCTTATATGTTAAAATCGGTCAATTTGGGTCGTAATTTATTGACAATATGGCAGACATTTAAGATTCTAAACATTAACTAAAATACACACAGTTTAAAGTTTAAACAGTCAACTGGCTCAAAGGACACTCGAGCATTTACAACACCATAAATTAAGGGACTACCTTATGTGGACATCATATATTTTACCTGTATCTATCTGTAAATCATGTGACACTATTATTAATATCATGATGGAATGATGGATGTCTCTCATTGCAGTAACTAATAAAAACCAACTTCAATGCAGCTTGGAGGTGTTGCTGTACTTGTACGACAAACAAATATTATTTGGATGCTATTTGTTGCATGTACCGGTGTTCTTGATCGTATTCATACTAAACAAAAACATGAAGAGAGTTTTTTATCAGAGCCCGAAGATGACTATGTATCTTCCATTAGAGGTCATAATATCAGCTCCAACCTGAAAAAGAGAAGAGCGAGTAATGCTATCGCTGTGGCTACTAAATCTGAAAAAGAGTCTGACCGTTCATCAGGTTTGCTTCATCTTATTTTCTTTATAAGGCAACAAGTACATGTTGTGGTATGTTTAGTTAAATTGGACATGTATGGACAACATGATTTGTTTAGTTATGTATAGGTTGATTCGGGTAAAAATATGCTATAGTTTCCGTTTCCCTATAAATAAATTCAGTTATCCTTTTCCTAATTTCTGTAATCATATTTGAGACGCCAATTACTTATAAAAATGTAATAAACTTGGACATAAAGTTACAAATTCCCTGTTACTGACCCGTCTTGGCACCCTGTTACTGACACCTTAAATTTCAGGCAGGATTTAAAACCCATGGAAATTTGATTTTACCATTTTCATGGCGTCTCAATTTTATTTTTAATTTTTTTTTTTTTTAAATTTTCCTACTTATTGGCCGGAGGTCCACTCGGAAGCAATCTCTCTATCCGTCGAATGGAGAGAGGGATGACTTTCTCTACGTTTGAGAGTGTTTCCACTTTGGGTGGAGAAATGACTTGTCTTTATTCTCGGAAAGGGGAAGGATTGTCTACATCTCACCTCCCTCATACACCACTTATGTGGTATTGGGTTTTGTTGTTGTTGTTGTTGAACTTCTTATTATATGATATCCTTAAAGATTTGTTTAGTGAGATTTGGAGCATCGTATCGGTGTTATGGCATATGAAGAAAGAGCTTCTTGTTTCTTTTAGCCCGTTCTTTGCATTGCTGATGGCTTTTGCTGCATTTGTTGCTTGGCATGGCAGTATCATTCTTGGTAACTTTTAGTTTCCTACTAAATTTATTGTACTTTTAGTTCTTGGTAACATTTGTTACATTTTTGTACTTAAGGTGTTTACCAAAATCCAAACCAAACTTGGATACTAAACTAATGTGTTTAACCTTATGTTTGTGTTTACAGGTGCTAAAGAAGCTCACACAGTTTCTCCACATTTCGCTCAGTTATTGTACTACGGTTTAGTCTCATGTTGTTTTATGGCTCCCGTGCACTTTAGTGCAAGTCAAGTTGTAAATTTGGCTACATCATTCTGGAAGAACCGCCCCCTTAGTTTTTTACTATCGTTTCTTGCTATCGTTGTTAGCTTTGTCTCGGTGCACTACTTCAGGTTTAGTTTTCGATCTTAATATTCCACTTCATGTAACTTTCACATTGATTTAATAACGTGCATATGTAATTGTAGTTTACTACCATAATCTCTTCCTTTTTTATATTCATCATATATCATTTATTCTTCTACCATTTCAGCATCGCTCACCCATATCTACTTGCGGATAATCGTCATTATCCGTTTTATCTGTGGAGGAAGATTTTTAATGCTCATTGGTCAACAAGATATCTACTGGTTCCACTATATGTTTACTCATGGACTTCTATACTTAGTATGCTAGGTAAGTTTGCTCACTTAAAATACATCTATCATAACCATCACAAGATAGTCCGGTGGTTGGGCCCTGAGTGTTTTGCAAGAGGTCTCAGGTTCAAATCCTGTCTAGGACGAATATTTGGTGGTGGCCAGGGAAGAGTTGGAAACAACCAGGGAGTAATCCTGCTGGGTTGCGTATATTAGAGTATGGGGTCAGATTACTCGCCCTCCCGGGTAGCCCGAACAAGAAAAAACTTTCTACCTTTTTTACTTAAAATACTTTTTATCCTGTTTGTATATATTAGTATGTCAAATATGGTTACTAAAGTAAACGTTATTTGAATTTTTTGAATAAAATATTTTATGCCTTGAAATTACACTTTGGGTGGCCTTCCACCCGTTTCTATCCGAGCTTACTTTTAGTTTTACCCGATTGAACCCAATCCACAATCATCGTTTAGACGTTTAGCATAAAAAAAATAAACAATTATGCAAATTAAAAACTTAGCTTATAATTAATTATTTTGTGCATAAGTTTTACGTAAAACTAGAAAAATTTCGCAAAAATTTTTAATAATACACATAAAAGTAAAATTTCTCTTATAAAACTACAAAATTCTGGACATTATTTTTCTCATTTTTAAAAGAAAATCTTAGTTTTGGTATTCCTTCTTATAAAACCATATTTACTACATTACCTATTTATAAAAGTTCTAAGAAGGACGTCACAAGATGGTGTTGATTGGTCAGCCCAACCTGCAGACCTGTATTCAAAGATTATACCCATTTTGACACCTCACGTAACCCACTCATCTTGTCACGTCTACATCCCCATCTGTATCATTTCGTTTGAACAAGACGTGCATTTTTTTGTAGCGAAAGCTCAGAAGAAAGTGTGGGTGCTGGTTTATTTCCTGGCTTCGGCTGCTGTACTAATTCCTACTCCGCTTATGGAATTCAGATACTACACAGTCCCATTCTTTTTCTTAGTTCTTCATTGTGATGTCACTAATGATCGAGTGTGGCTTCTTATGGGAATCTTATATACATCCATCAATATCTTCACAATCACAATGTTCTTATTTCGGCCTTTTCAGTGGGATCATGAATCTGGTATTCAGAGATTTTTATGGTAAAGGAACAATTTTTCTTGTAGAATTGAGCTATTTTTTCATTTTTACTAATTTTATTTTTACTTCATCCGGCTTGTTACATTTTTTAAAACATGGAGATATTGTAAATATTATGTTACGAGTAAAATATTGTTCTTATGATATGCATTATATATTTATATATGCATTATACTACTCCGTATTATTTTAGTATTAGTATTAGTATATAAATTATATGAAATTATATATTTATCTGTTGTAAACACATTTATCAAATTAGAGATGTTTTCTCAAATATAACAATTTGTTATGTTTAAGTTGAAATACAACTCATGGTGTTGAAGTGAGTTGAACAATGGAATTGGTAAAACACATTTATAGTATTATACCATTTGGCATTATCTTAACGTAGCATGCTTTTGTATAAGATTCTTAGATACTCCGTGCAATGGCTATTTTATAGCAAGTTGAAACTTCTCTTACAAAGTTGTAACATGCGATGACAGAAAACTTTGACTTCGAAAAATGACCTAGATGGCTTGATCACTTATAAAAAAGTAACAAAATGTCATTCAAATAATCATTTTACATGTATCCTAGAGATAAGAAGCTTTGTTACCAAACCAAATTAGTTATATGCATAAACTTTCTTATATGGATTAGGTTACGTTGATAAAACATATTGATTAAGCGTTAAACGCTTGAATTTGATTTTGAATGATAATAATGAGGATGATAATTATTATGAATAAATAGTTTGAATGATATAAAATTAATGTAGTAATAATCTCTTTTATGAATAAATAAAAGAATGTTTTTTTTTGTTTGGCGATAACAAACAAATACCCATATAGAAATGAGGTATTTTTTCAAAGGAAAACGCCTTCAACATAGAATGCAAAAAAAGACGTGAAAACGAGGAAGCTCGCACTTAAAAAGAAACTATCTAAACGAAAGTAACTATAAACGTGCTTCCCAAACAACCCGAAAAACTATAAAGACAATTTAACCAAACATAACTGAAAACAACACGAAAAAGGGATTGACACCAAACTAACAAACAACGTGAACCCGACACTGGTTCGAGTCCGCCGTTTTCAATTTACCTTTATTATTTGATAAGAGTTCTTAATGTAATTTAATGAGGATATCAATGAAAATGAAGGTGCTCACTAGTAAAATGGAGTATATGAACTCTAGATGGTTCAACATGCATTTTTGTCATTCAACATCATTTGTCAATGAGATTACATATAAACGTGCTTAATGTTGAATGATTGCTGAACCATTTTATTGTATGGTTCATTAGAAGACAATCGAATACAACCTGTAGTCTGATTAATGAGTTGTTTGATGTTGTAAGACAACCTTAACCGTGGATTTGAAATGATCCATATAAATTTGATCCATCTATAGCACTGGACCAATTATGAACCATCATATAATACCCTTGATTGTTCACAAAATTACTTATTCTACTCTTTTAAATTTTTCTAAATCACTATGATCGCCCTTCACTTTTTGTCAAGGTTAGTACTATAATTCTCTATTTTCAAATAATTAGTAAATCACAATATTGCCTAAAAGATTGAGGGAATGAAATTTAAAATGATAAAAGTGTAAATGTAAATTATAGTTATTTTATTTTGATTTTTTATATATGGAATAATTCATACAAACATTTTAAAAAGTTAAAAACATAAGAAGTAGTAGTGTAAAAGAACAAAACGGTAAGAAAAGAATCACATAATATATAATATATAATATATAATATAGTAGTTTTATAAATCCGTGCGTTGCACGAAAACATAAAAACTAAAAAAAATATCAATTTTAAATACAATCATTTTGTGAGTCTGTGATTTAAAGATATCATATATATTCTAGGATTGATCTAAAGTTTTGAGTCTGTGCGTTGCATGGAAACGGAAAAACTAATGAAATTATTAAGTATAAGAAACAATTATTTTATGAGCCTGTGATTTGAGAATATGTTATATTTTGTAAACGGTCTAGATTTATGAAAGGAGACGTATTGATACGATGGGAATACTATATAACATGAAAGATAAAAGTCATTAAACAATAAAATAAGATTGAACAAACACTAAAAATCTTACTTGAAGAAAATTACTACATGTCTTTCATATATATGTTTAAATATTATAATTATATATTATGGATTTATGTTACTCTTTCTGTTTTAAATGTGACAATCGAAGAGATGACAAACAAACAAAAATGAAAGAGGAAAAGGGAAACAAACGATCGAGGATTAAGAGCTTTTGAAAGCAAATCATTTTATGTTTTAAAACTTTCACATTACAATTTGACTTGCTTTAATAAACACTTTTAAAGTTTTCTATTATTATTTATTTTAGTTTATGAATCGAATTTGCTTGCCATTATTTTTAAGTTTCTTGAATTAATATTTTAACCTTTCATAAAGTTATTTATATAATATTTTATGTAATGAAAAATGTATATCAAATTAATTAGAAAATCTAATAATTCGATTAATATATGAAAATAACTGATAGACTGACACGTGACAGAAATAAAAAAAGAAGTTGACACGTGATAGAAATTAACCAAGAGTTAACACATAGAATTATTTTCACACGTGTCACACCCCCCAAAATGGACCAGGGGTAATTGTGACCAATCATATCATAACACAGTTGTATAAACGAGAACGACTCTATATGAGACTTTTTAAATAAAACCTTTGTTAATAAAACAGCGGAAGCAGTAATACATGTTTACATTATTATTAAAACGTAAAATAAATGTTTATGAACTAAAATATAATATGAGATGTGGACTCCATGCAAACATCAAATCTATCATCACAAAGTTGCAAACAGCTAGCTCAATCATCACCTGAGACAAAACATGCTTAAAGTGTCAACCAAAAAGGTTGAGTGAAATTCACAGGTTTATAAATAATATCCAAAGTTTTAGACCACAAGATTTAGTTTAAAGTTGATTGATATAGAAATATCAATCTAAAAGTGTTGCTGCATTTTGTAATATCGCTACTAAACAAGTTTACCCTATGACACCTTGTACTGTCAGTGTCGTGGAATCATTATTATGTAATCAAAGACCAACGGTCGAATGGTTAGAGACGTTACTCTCAATAGGCCTACTCACAATAATTAAGTTTGCATTTAAACGTAGCAATTGACGATATTACGGTAGGGATTTAGCATGAATCAAAGCATGACAGCATAGTTAACAATTTAGTACTTGTGTCTAAGTGTAAAACAGTTATAAAGCAAGCATGTGTCTTACCCCAAAAGTTGTAAAACAGTTATGAAACAGTAAAAAGTGGGGCTATGAAGTTCACCTTAGTAGCACACGAAAGAATTGAACGGAAGGACGTGACCGAGATCTCAACCTAGAGATAGAACGTATGATCAGACATTGCCTAACAGACAATAGTATATAGTACTATATTGATAGTAATGGTTCACTAAAGAATTTCCATTTTCGGAAGGTTACTATTTATGGAAAGTTTCCACTTATAGTAATTTTCCAATTTTAGAAAGTTCGGGTTAATCTTTAGCAAGATGTTGTACAACTCTACTCAAACTTCGTTGCTATCAAATAAGTCAGGAATGACCAGATGTAACCGGGGGCCCATGATTCTTGACCAGAATCTAAGTCATGGCATTCGAGATCCACAAGCTTACCCATAAATGGCAACCTAGACATCATTCACTTACGACCGTGAGTAGCGATGAAGTTCACATGAATTATACATTATCTTTGATTAACCTTCACTTTAGGTGTATACACACAACGAATTATTAATGTACTTAATAATTATATATGTGATAATATAACCTAAGTTTTATTTAATGTTTAGTTATTATACCTTAGTATGTCTTATATATATTAAATATAATTACCTTTAAATAAATACCTAAATTACTTCAAAAATAATAGTGTTTTATTAATCGAACATTATTCAAAAATGTCTAAATAATAAATTAAATATCTAAAAATTACATACATAATTTTTTTAGTCTTAGTTAATCATATAGATTAGTAGAAAAATTTAAGAAAATGTTTTTATTATATTTTTGTATTTATTTTTGTTTTTACCCTTAATGTATTCACAAAACAATTTTAATTCTACATAATTACTAAATAAACCCAAATAATTATTTTTATAATTTTTATAAGTTTCTATCAGTCTAATAACCTGTAGAAAAATATATAAAAAAATATTTTTTATTATTTTATATTTATTCTTAATTTACCTTCGAATTACATAATAATAGAGTTTAATTATATAATAAATACCAATTCGTCCCAAGTAATTATTTTTATAATTTTTTCAGATCTATATAAGTTTTAAAAACTCATAAAAAAATTATATATATTTTATTTTTGGTTAAAAGTATTTATTACGAATTTTACATTGTTTTTACGTTTAAACACTATATAATTCGTATTTAATTATAAATAATATTCCATAAATTATCAAAATTATTTTTATGCATCATAACACTTATAATACTAATTATAACATATAAACATAATTAATTTCGAATTTTACAAAGAATATACAATAAATATAAATATATATGACAATATTGAAAAAAAATTAATAAAAATAGAAAGTACCTCAAATTTTCTTCAAGGTTTTGAGAGAATAACTTAAGTTTTTGTGTTTGGCAAGAAAAAATTAATGAGGAGCCATGTATTTATAGGTAAAAAATGGTTGGTGAAAAGAAAAAAAAAAGAATAAAATAAAGGTGCCAATTTTGACAAAATAATAAAAACATGTTAAAAATATTTTTAATAAGTTTTTGTTTTTGAAACTATTTAGTCAAAATTCATGGGCTCATTATTTAATTTATAAAAAAAATTATTTCTTTTTATTTTTATTTATAAGCTAAAAATATATATAATGATTAAAATAACTTATCATTTAATTAATAATTATGTTACATATAGTTTTAAATATAATACGCATTAATATTAACTAAAGTTATTTTATATAATTAGTGTAAACTTTAGTTAACAAAAAGTGTCGACTAAAAATAAATATTTGATCAATGTCAAATTTAATTATATATTACGTATGGATAACAACCCTATAGTCAAATTAGTCAATTCAGACATGGAAATATGAGGGTTGTTATAGTACCTACCCGTTAAAAGAAATTTCGTCCCGAAATTTAGTTGTTGCCATTAATCGGTGTTGTTCGTACATAGATGAGGATATTTACGTTTTATTTGGTTTTCACGTTCTCAGGTATGCTCGGGGCCTTGCGTGAATTCCAACGGATAGAATATTGTTCTGTTTCAAGAATTAAAATCATACAAACCATAATTTCTACAAGTTCTTCTACGAAGTGCATTTTATTATTAATGCGGAGATCATTCAAAATGATGATGTTATACAAGTCATTTCAGTAAATTGGATATATAAAATGTGTTATGAATAATATCGAGCTCATTTAAACCTTGAGCGTTTATGCCACCACGCTAGGGTAGACAAAATAGAAAGGAGTTCATGAAAATCATAGTCGTGAAATTTGATAGAGATTGTCATTCTTTACAACAAGAATGATGAATATGAGTTGAAAATATTGTTTTATCAACATTGGGTAATATGGATAAAACGGTTCGATTATAGGAAAAGTATAAATGAAGTTATCTTAAAAGTTTGAAATAAGGAAATATCAGTTTGCCTTAACTTTTGACATAATTAAAGGTGATTTCCGGAATTCAAGGGATTTAAAGGAAATCTTTATAATCTGTATAAGATTTGATTCTCCGGTAATTAAGAAAATTAAAATTGCCTTGATTGTTGTGTCTAGAATTTTGCTATAAATTAGCTTCTTTTGTTTCATTATCTTCACCACTTCTATACTTTCTTTCTCGATTCATACTTCCAAAGATTGTGAAAATGCTCCATCCAGTTCTTATCCTGGATATTTTTCTGACTATCGTTTCTGTCATTCTTCTTTTTCATTTACCCCCAGAGGAATCTGTTTACTTCTACAATTACCTTGGGGTTATAGTGTTTTTAATTCTCCCGTGTCTTTATGTTGCTATACTCATTGATATACACGGTTTGTAATTTCCGTGTTGTTATCGGGCTTTATATTTTCCCTTATATGTCGGAGCTCTATGCTCTTGTTTTTCCTTCCCGACTTCAAGTCAAGCGAATAATGGTCTAGAATTCGTAGGTATGGAGTTTCAAATGATCATAATATACAAAGCAGAAGGAAAGGTAATAGCACGATTTGATTTGTCAAATTACTAGAATTACTAAGGATAGAACTATCAAGAATATATGTTCTTGATATGTTCAGAGGTTAAGTAGAATGTAAAAGTCATGTAACATGGCAAATGATGATTATAAAGTCTATGAATCATCATCTTCCATTAAAAATTTAGCATGACTTACTGTAATATAATCACGTTGGCCTGACATCATTATATTATACTAACTCATGCTTCAATTCCCAACACTACCTCAAATCATTCAAAATTTAAACTTGCATGTTATAGAAATATAGAAACTAAAACAGTTTCCTTTATTATGTAACACAGAAAGTGCGAAGTGATAAATAATTTCGGACAAGAGTAGTTATGAATGTATCTTCAGAAATATGGAGGATATTTATAACGAAAGATACGATGATATCTTAGAATTTTCTAAGATCAAATGATAACGAGAAAAATTCTTCTGTAAGGATTTAGAATGCGTAAAGAGATCTTTTGTGATTTTCATCAGAAATCGAATCATCTAGATTCTTTGATTACAGGTTTAATCCTTGTGATTTGTCCACGGTCTCCTTCATGGTTTGCTCAATCCGTTTTTCAGCACCAAATTTTCTATCGAGCGTTCCCAATACCCCATTCTTTATCATCAAACTCCTGGCCATTTAGGCCATCTACAATTTTGCTGTTTCCTCTGCATTTAATGCAGCCATATTTGAATCGTCGGTTATCAATCTGAGATGGTTTCAAGAAATTTCATTTTTAGATGATTGAACGCTGATTGTGATCGTCAAGATTCAAAGGATGTTTTCAAAAATTTTGAATTTGAAGTGTTTAAGTGTAAGATGCATCCATCAATGGATCTAACAATTGACGAAGAAATGTTTGTGATTTTCAAAAGTAAGGAATGGTAAGTTCGGTGGTTTGATGTGATAATTCATCATAGAATACGAATGAATATAATTCATGAATGTAGTGATCTTTAAGAAGATAACACTTGCTAAAGTTTTACTTAAATTCCGATATGTTAAAATCAGAATATGTATTTGAATTTGTATGAAAATGGTTGTTCTTTAGTGAACGGATACATATGTGGATGTAAGTAGTATAGTTAATGACTGTTGAATCAGAATTGAAGAATGTACGGTGTAACATATTAATGTGAGATATAAATATTTCTCGGGTATTACCTACCCGTTAAAATATTTTCACCGTCAACAGTTTGTACAACAGAATATTTAATTACAATCTTTATGAAAATATACGTACATATATATTTTCTTTCAGATGTAATCATGGATTTAATGAGTTAATATAATATTAAACTCATTTGATTTACGGTTGAAATGAGAATTAATAATCTCCAAAACCTTAGAGATTTAATAATTGTCGCGAAATATTTCGCTAATGAAGTTATGAATCAATACTTCATCGTTCATTGTTATTGATATATCTCGGTATATGATGTTGGTGCTCGTGGATTTCTTGTGAAATTCACAAGGCACGAATAATGTTTTCTAGAAAGTTTTGAGTACATCGAAAATGGAAGTGTAAAATCAAACATGTATTTGAATAATACACTTGATTTATTATGAAAATGGAGTTTAGTGTGCTGAAGCAGTGATTAATGATTGTTAAGTCATTAACGAAGGATGTACATCATAGCATATTAGTGATATGAATTATCCGAGTAATATTTACTAGTTAAGATTCACACGTAATAGCTTAGTACGAAAATATTTATTATTATTCCAAACCATATATATATATATATATATATATATATATATATATATATATATATATATATATATATATATATATATATATATAAAGTATACATATATAATTCTTCAGAAAGAATGAGTCAATACATCTTAACTCATTATTACTAATATTCCTTGGTATCTATGGGGCGTATGATGTTAATGTTTGAGGTACTGAGTGTGATGTTGAGGCGTGGAATGCAGATGTTGTTGTTGGTGAAGCTGATGTTGTTGGCGGTGATGCTGATGGTACTGGTGGTGCTGGTTATGCAGCTGGTGCTGCTGCTGGTGCTCGTAGGTTTTGCACCATATTTTCCAAAACCACTACTCGAGCGCGAAGCTCGTTGACTTCTTCTATTATTTCGGGATGATTGGCGGTTCGGACAAGGGGATGAATAAGATCTGAAATTCTAGATATTATATATTCGTGACGGGATATCCTGGAAATGAGGGTGAAAATAGTGTTCCGAACGGGTTCGCCGGTAAGTGCTTCAGGTTCTTCGCCAATAGGGCAATGTGGTGGGTGAAAAGGATCACCTTCTTCACTTCTCCATTGATTAAGTAGACTACGAACCCACCCCAAATTCATCCAGAAAAGGTGATGACTAATTGGTTGGTTCATTCCGGTTACGCTGCCATTAAAGCTTGAGGAGTTCAAGGAATCAAGTGAGAAATCCATATTATCTGATCGGAATAAGGGTTTTTGTTATAAGATGAGTGTTGAATATTGAATGATATATTTGTCTTCTTAATATACGTATATATAGCAAAAAGATTTCCGTAATTTACGGAGGAAATTTAGAAAAAGTGTTAGACAAAGTCTATTAAGATAGATATGATAAGATATAATAAGATATGATGTGTCTATACTCCAATAATAGCAGTATGACGTGTCGAGATCATAAAATGATAAGTATGTAATCTGATAATCTTTCGATTAAAGACTTTCAATTCGTAATGGCCTATTCAGGTCTACGGCTTGAGCTATAGGATCCTTTAAATCGATAATCCAAACCCTTCTATTCTAGAGTTTCGTAGATGCCATCCGTCAAGAAAATTCAATGATAAAAAATAACGAGAAATCAAAGATTTAAAAGTAATGAATATGAGTAGTGATGACATTATAATGTCTTTGAGATAACTCAATGATATTTTCCGGTTCACAAACCGATGCATAAAGGCATAAAGCATATAGGTACGTGATATAACAAGGAGGTTATATACGTTTGAGTATGAATAGTAACAAATATAGGAGTTTCAAAAATCATGGATAACATTTCATGTAATACATATGTAATACACAAAACTATGATAGATGACATAGGAATGTCGAGAACGGTGTCGCATTTAAATGTGGTGGCGGAATTGAATAGTACTTAGGAAAGTGAGCAGAGTTCTTAGGTTGGCTCGGCATTCTAAGATAAGTAAAGTTTCTAAAGTATAGTGTAGCATTTAACAGTTTAAGGCAACAATTAAAGGCACCATAGTCAAGGAAAGTTGTAGTCCTACATTGCTAAGGTACCTAATTGTATAAGGCACACATAAAATGCAATCCTAGTTCTCTACATCAGCCTGCTCTGATACCAATCTGTCACACCCCCCAAAATGGACCAGGGGTAATTGTGACCAATCATATCATAACACAGTTGTATAAACGAGAACGACTCTATATGAGACTTTTTAAATAAAACCTTTGTTAATAAAACAGCGGAAGCAGTAATACATGTTTACATTATTATTAAAACGTAAAATAAATGTTTATGAACTAAAATATAATATGAGATGTGGACTCCATGCAAGAATCAAATCTATCATCACAAAGTTGCAAACAGCTAGCTCAATCATCACCTGGGACAAAACATGCTTAAAGTGTCAACCAAAAAGGTTGAGTGAAATTCACAGGTTTATAAATAATATCCAAAGTTTTAGACCACAAGATTTAGTTTAAAGTTGATTGATATAGAAATATCAATCTAAAAGTGTTGCTGCATTTTGTAATATCGCTACTAAACAAGTTTACCCTATGACACCTTGTACTGTCAGTGTCGTGGAATCATTATTATGTAACCAAAGACCAACGGTCGAATGGTTAGAGACGTTACTCTCAATAGGCCTACTCACAATAATTAAGTTTGCATTTAAACGTAGCAATTGACGATATTACGGTAGGGATTTAGCATGAATCAAAGCATGACAGCATAGTTAACAATTTAGTACTTGTGTCTAAGTGTAAAACAGTTATAAAGCAAGCATGTGTCTCACCCCAAAAGTTGTAAAACAGTTATGAAACAGTAAAAAGTGGGGCTATGAAGTTCACCTTAGTAGCACACGAAAGAATTGAACGGAAGGACGTGACCGAGATCTCAACCTAGAGATAGAACATATGATCAGACATTGCCTAACAGACAATAGTATATAGTACTATATTGATAGTAATGGTTCACTAAAGAATTTCCATTTTCGAAAGGTTACTATTTATGGAAAGTTTCCACTTATAGTAATTTTCCAATTTTAGAAAGTTCGGGTTAATCTTTAGCAAGATGTTGTACAACTCTACTCAAACTTCGTTGCTATCAAATAAGTCAGGAATGACCAGATGTAACCGGGGGCCCAGGATTCTTGACCAGAATCTAAGTCATGGCATTCGAGATCCACAAGCTTACCCATAAATGGCAACCTAGACATCATTCACTTACGACCGTGAGTAGCGATGAAGTTCACATGAATTATACATTATCTTTGATTAACCTTCACTTTAGGTGTATACACACAACGAATTATTAATGTACTTAATAATTATATATGTGATAATATAACCTAAGTTTTATTTAATATTTAGTTATTATACCTTAGTATGTCTTATATATATTAAATATAATTACCTTTAAATAAATACCTAAATTACTTCAAAAATAACAGTGTTTTATTAATCGAACATTATTAAAAAATGTCTAAATAATAAATTAAATATCTAAAAATTACATACATAATTTTTATAGTCTTAGTTAATCATATAGATTAGTAGAAAAATTTAAGAAAATGTTTTTATTATATTTTTGTATTTATTTTTATTTTTACCCTTAATGTATTCACAAAACAATTTTAATTCTACATAATTACTAAATAAACCCAAATAATTATTTTTATAATTTTTATAAGTTTCTATCAGTCTAATAACCTGTAGAAAAATATATAAAAAAATATTTTTTATTATTTTATATTTATTCTTAATTTACCTTCGAATTACATAATAATAGAGTTTAATTATATAATAAATACCAATTCTTAATTTTCAGATCTATATAAGTTTTAAAAACTCAGAAAAAAATTATATATATTTTATTTTTGGTTAAAAGTATTTATTACGAATTTTACATTATTTTTACGTTTAAACATTATATAATTCGTATTTAATTATAAATAATATTCCATAAATTATCAAAATTATTTTTATGCATCATAACACTTATAATACTAATTATAACATATAAACATAATTAATTTCGAATTGTACAAAGAATATACAATAAATATAAATATAAATGACAATATTGAAAAAAAATTAATAAAAATAGAAAGTACCTCAAATTTTCTTCAAGGTTTTGAGAGAATAACTTAAGTGTTTGTGTTTGGCAAGAAAAAATGAATGAGGAGCCATGTATTTATAGGTAAAAAATGGTTGGTGAAAAGAAAAAAAAATAATAAAATAAAGGTGCCAATTTTGATAAAATAATAAAAACATGTTAAAAATATTTTTAATAAGTTTTTGTTTTTGAAAATATTTAGTCAAAATTCATGGGCTCATTATTTAATTTATAAAAAAAAATCTTATTTCTTTTTATTTTTATTTATAAGCTAAAAATATATATAATGATTAAAATAACTTATCATTTAATTAATAATTATGTTACATATAGTTTTAAATATAATACGCATTAATATTAACTAAAGTTATTTTATATAATTAGTGTAAACTTTAGTTAACAAAAAGTGTCGACTAAAAATAAATATTTGATCAATGTCAAATTTAATTATATATTACGTATGGATAACAACTGTAAAGACCCGTCCTAATCCATCCGGACGAAGTCCATATCGATTATAAACAATTCCCAACAGTTGATTATATCGCGAGGTACTTGACCTCTATATGATACATTTTACAAACATTGCATTCGTTTTTAAAAGACAAACTTTCATTTACATAGACAGTTGACAGACATGCATACCATTTCATAATATATCCAAATATAATTGACTTAATAATAATTTTGATGAACTCAACGACTCGAATGCAACGTCTTTTGAAATATGTCATGAATGACTCCAAGTAATATCTTTAAAATGAGCAATTGTACAGCGAAAGACTTCTTTCATACCTGAGAATAAACATGCTTTAAAGTGTCAACCAAAAGGTTGGTGAGTTCATTAGTTTAACATAAATAATCATTTCATAATTTTAATAGACCACAAGATTTCATATTTCCATTTCTCATAAACATACGTTCCATGCATAGAGACAAAAATATCATTCATATGGATTGAACACCTGGTAACCGACATTCACAAAATGCATATAAGAATATCCCCATCATTCCGGGATCCTCCTTCGGACATGATATAAATTTCGAAGTACTAAAGCATCCGGTACTTTGGATGGGGCTTGTTGGGCCCGATAGATCTATCTTTAGAGTTCGCGTCAATTAGGGTGTCTGTTCCCTAATTCTTAGATTACCAGACTAAATAGGGGCATATTCGGTTTAATAATCCAACCATAGAATGTAGTTTCGATTACTTGTGTCTATTTCGTAAAACAGTTCTAAAAGCAGCGCATGTATTCTCAGTCCCAAAATATATATTGCGAAAGCATTTAAAAAGGGATTAATGAAAACTCACGCATATAAATATTGTAAAATAGTTAATAAAGCATTTGCATGTATTCTCAGCCCAAAAATGTAATGAGTAAAAAGGGATTAAATGAACTCACCTAATGTATTTTGTAGTAAAAATACATATGACAATATTTAACAACTGAACAATGCAGGGTTGACCTCGGATTCTCGAACCTATATCATTTATATATATATATATATATTAACACATATAAGGGAAATCGAACAAATTATGTATTGATATTATATATATATATATATATATATATATATATATATATATATATATATATATATATATATATATATATATTATTTTAATTGTTATATATTTTTATAAACTTTGTATATGTGTTTCATATAAATATTTGTTTGATAGAATGATAATAATAAAGTTAGTGAATAACATGTTGTTTTATTTTGTGATAATAATAATAATCATATTAATAATAATAATAATAATAATATTAATAGTATACATAAAATAATAGTAATAAAAGTAATAATGATAGTAATAATAATAATCTTACAAATTTTGATAATCTTACTAATACTAATAAAATAAAAAATGATAATTTTGATAAAAATGATAATTTTAAATATAATGATAATAATAATAATAAAAATAATAATAATAATAATAATAATAATAATAATAATAATAATAATAATAATAATAATAATAATAATAATAGAAACTACCTTAAAAGCTCCAAAAAGAAATAAACTGACTTAGCCCGGGCTCGAACCGGCAACCTCTTGAAGCCCGACAATACTCCTAAACCATCCATCTGCCTTCTGATTTTCTAATTTAACTTCTAGCTCATCCTATTTAACCCGATTAGCTGTACGGCCCAACAGGAGTATTTGAATTTCGGCCCACTGCAGTTAACCAAGCCCAACAATAGGATTTCGGCCCAATTTAGGATTAAATAAGTCTGCTATTTTAAAAAAAATAGAAAACTGGAGTATGGGAGGATTGAACACAGGACCTCTAGCCTAAACAACAAATCACCAAACCATTCTTCTACTCTATCATATCTGTGTTAAGATCCCGAAATAAAAATATAACCTTATATCATCACCATCTTCATCATAATAGGAAAAAGGAATCGATCAGCAAGAAAGAAAAAAAAACATAGATAAACTTGTAACATATGGACCCGTTTCCTCCTTCATCATAATCATGCATCATCTTTAACGAATAACACGTAAAAGAAAAATAGAAAGGGGCAACGATATTCAAGGTATCGTGTTTGGGCTGTATCAGAAATAGGATCACGTGAAATTACAGCTACGTCTGTAGCTTGTCGAAGCCTAATTAGCCATCTCAGTTGAAGTCCAACTAATGAATTACTAAGCCCAAAAGAAAGTATTGGTTTGTGGTTGTAGAATTCGGCCATGACAGGAAAAGAAAAAGGATATGATAGATGGTTTCCAGCATGGTTAATACCTAATCGTTCTCATCACTCATTTGGAATGTATAACACGTCATTTATCAACTACTCCCTAATCAACATACTTAAAGCAAAAAGTTAAGTTGTCTGCCACAAGAATAAAGGTAACACATGCTAGTATTTAAAATAATAACCTTAACTTTTCCATTCTTCCTCATTATGTTGATTTGGTAAAAAAATATCGTGTAGTTCTTTGAGCTCGACAACATGCTGCTGCAATTTAATGAATTTTGTTGGATGGATTTCGTACAGTTTAAAGAGGTGGCTAAATGGTGTCGTGGTTGTTTAGGGTTTTGGTTGACGAGTTTGTGTTTGCAATAGTATATAAGAAGAAGCAGCAGTTTACAAGGTGTTTAAGGTGGTTTAATTGATGTTTTGATCGTAACAGTATCATGAACTATCAGTAGTTAGCTTTACATGGTGGCGGTTTTGGTTCTAATTCGTATAGAAGCAGAAGTAAAATACGCAGGTGTAATAACATGTGTCCTTCGATGGTAAACAGGAAACAGAAATAGATTGTGTGAGATTTATGATGGTGTCCAACAAGATAATGATGGTGGTGGTATTGGTGATTCCAACCGAAACAAGAAACAAAGGAAACTAGTTTTGATGATTGCAACAAAAATGGGTTTCTGGGTTCGGTTTACAGCTAATGATGGTAGTGGTATTTGTCTTGGCCTTTGCTCGATTGATATAAGGATTCCTATGGGTCGACATAACTCGGGGAAAACAAACAAAAAAATATATATACAAAAGTATGAAAATGATGTCTAACCAAATCAATTATCTGTATAAGATTACTATTATTGATTGGTACTAATAGAGAAACAAGAAAAAATTAACTACAGAAAGATGTAGACATGTAACTGATCCTGATTCTTTCGTGATTTTATAAATTTATAATATTAATAACTAATAAATGAATTAGTAATAATAATAGTTAATAACAATTTATTTTAATAATAACAATAAAATTATTGATAAGATATTAATAATAATAAATCTAAAATAATAATACTATTAATATAATGATATTATTAATAACAAAAATGCTAGTTTTACTAAGTTTAATAATAATTAATAATATTGATAGCTAATAATATTTAAGTTACAATTAAATTATAATTTTTATCATTCTTATAATAGTATTTATATTTAAAATCTCTATTTTGAAAATCATAACATTAAAATTATAATTGTAATCATAATAATAATAATATTATTAATATTACTAATTTTGATATTAATACTAATAATAATAATAATGAAAGAAATGTAAATTTTACAATATCAACTATATTCTTAACTTGTAATTATATTTAATATATTAATATTATATATCATTTATTATATTATACTTAATAATTATAGGGTAACATAAGTTGAATATTTATTATTTATACATTTTAATATAAATACATTATATATATAACCATTAATTATGTATATAGTTCATATCTATATATATCTTCATTTTAATAGCTACCTTAATATTCTGTATGTTATTTTATATATTAACTTCTAAGGATTCAATTATATTTTATTATTTCTACTACTTACTTTTATCTATACATTAAAGGTTCGTGAATCATCGAGAATAGACAAGGGTTAAATGGATCCATGTAAATAGTTTACAACTTTCGAGACTTAACATTACAGACTTTGCTTATTGTGTCGAAACTATATAAAGATTAAGTTTAAATTTGGTCGAAAATTTCCGGGTCATCACAACAACCCTATAGTCAAATTAGTCAATTCAGACATGAAAATATGAGGTTGTTATAACGCGCTTTATATATAATGTATATAAATTAGATAGATAATATATTACTTTAATAATAAAAGCTCTAATCATTTTTTTTTATCATTATTATCTTTATACACCATAAATAAATACAAAAACGAAGAAAAAGAAGAAAGTTCGTCACGTAAATACGGAGTAAAAAAAGCACAAGTATATGATATTTTTTAAAAATTTCCTTGATTTATGTGAAAATTATTACGGTCAGTGGCAGTACCAGGATTTTTTTCGCCGGGGGCAAAAAAAAAATAAAACCGTAGCAATTTTTTTGGAAAAAATATGGAGGTTTTTGGGCAAAAAATGAAGGTTTTAAGACAAATTATGGAGGTTTTGGGCCAAAATTTGAAGGTTTATGGGCAAAATTTGAAAGTTTTGTGGTAAAATTTGAAGATTTTTGGGCAAAATTTGAAGGTTTTGAGACAAAATATGTAGGTTTTGAGGCAAAAAAAAATCTACTGAGAGCAAAGTCGAAAAATCCAAAAATTTTACAATGAAAATTTCAAATCCATTAGGGACGGCTGCCGCTTTTCCTTCTAAAAAACGCCCCACTTTATTACCTGAAGTTTACCATTTAGGGAAACAAACAACAAAACACAAAAAGTCTGCTTTGCTCACACTAATCGATAGATATAATTTAATATAAATATAAATATAAATATAAATATAAATTAATACTCTTAGTTTCTATAATTTTAATATTAATATTTAATATTAATATTTAATATTAATCATTAATCATAAATCATAATTCATAATCATAATTTATTTATACTAAACTAACTCATATCATATGCCTATCTACTATCTATTACTCCGTAATCTATATCTATATACACAGTACATATTAATACAGTATTAACCAAGCAATCAATAATTATTATAGTTAGTAATTCACTCTTTACTCTCTCTCTCTCTCTCTCTCTCTCTCTCTCTCTCTCTCCATATATATACACATATACATATGTATCTATATCTCTCTGTTCACCTTCAATACTTTACTTTTTCAGATCGATAAATTGAGGCCCTAAGGCCAATCATCCAATTGTTTTCATCCCTTGAATTACAAACCACAACATCCCGTACAACAACCTGCATTTTTTCAATTTTAATGAATTCTGTATCGTTGTTTGCCCTAATGGATAGTTAGATTCACAATTCAACTCCTTCAATTTCACAAAGGTATTATTTTAATTTTCAATTTATTGTTTGTGGTTGATGAAAATTAGGTTAATTGGTTTAGTTAGTTGTTATTGTGGTTATAGGAAGTTATGCATAGTTTTTTATTTCAATTTATTCACCTTTCTTGCTATGATGTTGTTGTTGCTTAGTGATTACTTATTTCAGGTAAAAGTTATGAAATTTGTGTTTAGTTATTATATTCAAGCTTGTATTGCTTAAAAGAATTGTGTGGTGTAGAATAAAAAAATAAAAAATAAAAAGGTAAACAAAAAAGAAGCTTTATGAACTAGGCGTTAATTGAGTGTTTTGTAACTAGAAGTTAGTGTTTTGTGTATGATAAAAATTTGCTTTTTATGGGATCTTCAATTTTTGTTTGGAATAAAACCTTGTAATGAAACTTTCATATATACACATATAACATATGCATATACTTTTATTTGAATTTCACAGTTGGTTGTGTCATTATATTGATGAACGAGGAACCGGAAAGCACGTGTCACTTTATCACGCCTTTCTTGTGATATTACTTTCTACTTTATTGAACTTTTTGCTTGTTGCTGCTTTGATTCTTATATCTCTTATATATTTGTATGCTATAACAATTTAAAGGTATATGCTTCAATAAGATAATGTAGTTTTTACATTGTGCTCGTGACTCATGAGTAGTCTACTAGTTTTTGGTTGAACATTTATGAGGCTTGCCACAATATGTGACTTGTTTCAGTAGTAATAATAAGTTTCTTATTTTATCAACATCTTTTCTTTTTCTTTTTTTTTACTTGTATTTTATTTTAATGTATTATATATTTTATTTTATATTTTGTTTGTTAATTGTTAATAGATAATCGAGTTTCCAATATCTTGCTGAAGATCTCATCCATATAAACCTAAGGGTGGCAGAGGTATAAAAGTTAACGATAATATGGGATGCTTTGTGTCAACCCCAAAAGATACAGGTGGCAAAAGGAGGAGGCCTGGAAACATTGGTGAAGTTGCGGTTTTTGTTCCTGGTTTACGGATTCCAAAACCTGTTGATTTTAACGAGTCTCTCGGGGACCATTTGTGCAAAAATTTAGTGGATAAACTCTCTGCTCTTAGGACACGTATAGTTGTTATGGCAGGACAAGAAGCTCCGTCTATCACAAGAACACGTAGAAGAAGTGCTACCCAACATGGTTAGTATTAAAAAAAAGACTTATTTCTATATGTTACTGTAATTGAAAAGGTAGCAAGATGGGCGGTTCAGATGGGTTGGAAAATGGGCCAACATAGGTTGAGTAAAACTGGTAGGTTAAATTATGGTGGGTCAGGATAGGAAACCCGCAAGCACTTTCTGGCCATATCTAAGATAGTTATAGATCTTCAATTTAGTAACTATTATTATCAAATGATATAACGACAAACATAGTTTGAATATCTGGATAAAATGATGTAGGAGGTTGTATGCATTATAAACAGACTTGGCGGATTTAAACCAATCAACACATTTGACCCATTCTCCCTTCTTAGCTGATTATATTTTATTTGACCCGTTTGAGATAAAGCACAGCCCAGATCGACTCCATATGTAAATGGCGAAAGTTGCTACATCTAATTAATAATAGTATTATTATATTTATGGCTATTTTTTTATTTTCAGGAGGCTCAACTTTAGGTGATCTTCTACAAGCCCTTGAGGATTATTTGCCTGTCCTATTAGGACTGGTTAAAGATGGTAAATCATTATCTAAGCTAGCTTGTTATTTTTATGTAATCTTCTATTAATATGATTATAACTTATATATACATCTTGTTGATCACTTTGAAGGAAGTCCGTTACAACATAAAGTACAATTTACGTGGATAAACCAAGAGGATGATTCAGAGGTAAGAAGGCGTTAGATGGGCATTTCAAAAGTGCTAATCTGATTTTAAATAGACATGATTAGTACTTATTGGAAATTGTCATAATTTTCAGGAAATGGGTATGTATAGTGCTTGGTACGAAGTACTATCAGTTTTGCATTTGATGGCAACGTTATCCCTATCACAAGCAAACTTGTTGCTTCTCCCAAGGACGTCGACTGATGGTTATTTGCCTAAAGTAACAGAAGGTGCGTGGTATCATATGATATGAAAAAACAATGCCAATATTCAAATTTCGTGAACTAATTTATTATGGTTGCTGCGTGCACATTGATTAATAACTACTTTTTATATATATTAGTGAAAACTTTAGAGCTCCCTTATTGTCTAGGTGCCTCTAATTAATTGATTTACTTAGGATGGGAAATATTTATGTTTAATTTATAGGCTATTATTTCTTAATAGATATAAAAAACATGCATTGATCACTTAAGAAACTTCGCACTTCTGTCATTAGCAAGTGCAAGTGTTTTTTAATATTCATAACTACTAATAAGTTCAAATTTTGTACATCAATTTTGTCGGATCAACCCAACTCATAATGAAAAATTACTCAGTTTTTACATAAACCTCTTCGACTCATCCCGCCTCACCAATTTCCTACTTGTAGCCCACTAGGATAAATGTCTGTTAAGATGTCCTCGTTGTTTGAAGAAATATTATTTGTTTAATAATAAGGCTACTCTTTATTTAATAGTAGAATGTTATAAAGTAATTTCTTATCTATATAAAATGCCCGGTCTTGCTATTTGTGTTACATGTAATCTCGTATGTTGTTTAATATAACAGAAAGCAGGAGATCTGGAATTGATATTTTGTTGAAGGCAGCTGGTTACCTTGATTGTGCTGTAAGGCACGTACTTCCACAACTGCCACCCGAACTAAGGTTCGTAAAATTTTAAGTTGTAGCCATACCTGTCTATTAAAGAGGATGGTCATCGTTTCGATCCCGATAGTCGGCTTTTCTCTATTTATTTTATTTGATGTTATTGTAACAAATCTTGTCTTTATTTTAGGAGAGACTTGCCAGTGGACCTTGCTGAAGGCGTTTTGAGAGCACTCTGCCTTCAAGCTTTAGGGCAGGTATTGTTGTGGTGTTAGACTTGTCTGTTATATGCCGAATTTATGTAGCTGCGTATCAATTAGCTCATATGCATAGTAGTTTAAACTACCATACAGGTGCCAAAATGGGTGGGTCATCTAATGGGTCGAAGGTCTCAGGTCAAGTAACTTTAAAAATGAATTGAACATAGTCAAGTTTTTTTTTTTTTTTTTTTTTTTTTTTTTTTTTTCTGTCAGAGAAATTTCTTTGGCCATGTATTAAATGTCATTATCGGCTGACACATGTTCTGTTATGTACTGTTTTGTTCTAGAATTAATATATGTACTATAATTACAGAAACTATTTCAAACTACTAATCCATCTTTTTCATAAATAATTAGGAAGTTGTGAACACTTTTGAGTACGCCTTGCTGGACTGTTAGCCGTTTGACCCATTCGTTTTTAGATAAATGTTCTAAATATACCCATTTGATCTGTTATCAACCTCATATAACCTAAATTGCCCAATTTCTGCGCTACTGATTTAAGGTCGTTCCCTCTGATTCTAACTACCACAATTTTTTTCTGGATGTACTCTAACCTTTAATCTATATATGCTACTATTACTTGGCGATTAATGATATTAGCAACATTGCAAGTGCATTTTACTTAAATTTATGTCCTAAATAAAATATAAGATATGCTTGCTACAACATGGGATTACGAGAAATTAAATATTTGACTATATGATTCTTGTTTGAAATCAGGGTGTGGATATACAACTTGGGCTCGCAATCGATAGTACCAAAGCCACACTCGCAGTGAAACGAAGGCTCGCCTGTGAGATGGTCAAGTATTGGCAGCAGGTAAATATTGGTTATTTCTTCAAAATTACTCTCGGTAATTAATGCAGAGTGTATTTGTAGTGTGTTAAAATTTTATAAGAACGATCTCTTTATTAGTATTTTACTGCTAAAAAGCAAATCTTAAAAGTTATGATAGCCATTATTGTTTATCATAGATATGGATGAGGAATAATCTCTATGAATATGAAATGAGCGAGCGAGCGAGCAAACACAAATTAAACAAATGCTTGTTTGTTTTATACTAGGCCGTGTTTTGCATCCCCATGTATAAATTATGACAGCCAGAACTGCATAAATTTTGGGATAAAACACGAAAAAAAACAATCTAAAGTTTTTCAATTGAACTAGTTTTAGCATTTAATGCAGAGTAGTGTATCATCAAAATCTAGACGATAATATTCTTCATCTGTAGCTCATACAGACGGTTGACATCTGTAATGGTAATAAGTGAACTAAAAAGTAATTTTATAGATGGTGCTTAACATGGTTGCAAAACTCGGCTGACTCGGCCGAGTTCTCGGCGATAACTCGGAAAAATTGTTCAACCGAGAAATCGGTGTCTAACTCGCTCTATTACTCGGTCAACGCCGGTCAACGTCGTCGGAAAACTCAAAAATTGACCGGACACGAGGAACGATGATGAAAAAAAACAGAAACGGGAAAGAAGAAAGGATTGAGGAAGAAAACAAGACGAGATCTCAGATCCATAGCGAGCTTGTAAAACAAGATCTGGGATTTTTTGGAAATTGGATGGTGACACGTTTTTCAAGAGAGAGTGCTTTTATTTTTTACAACTTGTTTTTATCATATGTCTGATGCAGTGATGCTCTTTGAGACTTTGAGTACCATATACGAGAGTATTTATTTTTAAAATATTTTAATTCAATATTCTTTTATCAAATGACAATAATAACCCCTAAACTTTTACTAAACTTTAATACCAAGAACAAAATTTATATGCACTCTTAAAATAAATATTTATATGTAACTAAACTTTACATATTTAACATATATATTTATAAATTTTATATATTTAACATATATATATATTCATAAAATGTTTGTTTATAGCTAATATATATATTATATATCTATAATATATTGAAAATATTTAGTTATATTAGAAAAGTCAACAAAAGTCAAAATCCGAGTACTCCTCCGAGTACTCCCCGAGTCGCCGATTACTCCTCAAAAACCTCCGGCCGAGTACTCCCCGAGTCGCGAGTTTTACAACCTTGTGCTTAATGCTTTAGATTACAGTAAATACATCAGGGTAATTATATAGACAAGTAAAAAGCTGTAAACTAAGCCTTGTGATCCCGTCGCTCTGAATACTATACTTGGAGTCTAGCAACTTCTATAGTCTTATAAGGCTTAAATGTGGTAGGTGCATTTATGATTGATTAGTTTTCATCATTGGTGATTTTTTTATGCAGGCACAAGATAATATTACGAACCTTCCGCTAGCAAATGGTTGGGGTGAGAAACACCGCTTTTATGTCAAATGGAAATATATCGAAGCCAAGGTATTTTTTAAATTATTATATTTTTACATTTATCTATACTATAAGTCTGCATCTTAGATTCACAGTTCCTATTTATTGTTATGTTTTATCTCTAACCAGCCAAACAGTAAAATACCTATAAAGGAATCAGGCGCATTGAAAGTTGCTCGAAGTAGATAAATAATGCATAAAACATCCTATATCCTATATTGTTTTAATTAAAATATTATATATTATATATTATATTGTTATCGAAATAATATAGTTTACTACAAGATTGAAACCGTATATGACTATGACCCCACCCAAACTAGCCCAAAATTCTTCATAGGCCCATTACACCACATGCTTATTTTGCTATCTCTGTTATCAGCTGATAAATGTTGGTTACATAGTGAAGATGCATTCCATCTGCTCTCTAACGTGTCTCTGTAAATCATTATTTTCTTTGACGGATATTGAATTCCCTGTAAATTAATATATGATAATCTATTTAAACATTGTGTAGGCAGGCGCGTATTACTATCATGGGTTAATTCTTGACGAAGGTAACACAGAAAAATCACATGGAATGGCTGTATCTGCTTTACAAGCAGCAGATGAGTTTCTCAAAGAAAGCAAAAAGGCATGTGAAGCTTTTAATACTGCAGTTCCTATCTCAAGGTAACATTTCTTAACCTGTTGATGGATCCATTGGATGAAATTATTAAATGCATGTTATGCGTTTTTTTTATTAATTTTATTTTTGCTTATCCTTCAGTCTTGTTTACATCTTTTTTGTGCTGAATGAACATTTTTAATAATAGAAAATTACCACTTTCACACACCATTGGGTCTTTGACCTAGCGGTATCTGAAGAGTCTCATTGATTTGTGAGATGTACACAATATGTGGGTTACTTTGTAGGTTTTCCTTTCTTAAAAATAAGAAATGGAGAACATAAAAGTAAATTACTATTCTATCGCTACGTCCTTAATTAGTGTTGCATAAAAATAATGTTTTTGATAATGATAATAATAATAATAATAATAATAATAATAATAATAATAATAATAATAATAATAATAATAATAATAATAATAATAATAGTAATAGTAATAATAATAATAGAAATCGACTTGCCAATTTCTCTGTTGCAGTTATTATGCTTTTGAACAGAAGTAAATGCTATATTAAAAATCGAGAAAAACAGAGTAATTACTATAGTTCTTCAAGTTTAGATAGCAAGAATTATTATACTCTACAAACTAGCACTATGGGCTTGTTGTTATGAGTTTGTACTTGAAAACAAAGTTCTCATGACAAAACATACAATACAATTCTATTTTCTTAGTTGAATTTCTGCAGTAACAGGTATATTCATGTTGTGAATTCTATTTTTATCATAAGATTATGCTCTGTTTATTTTACCCAAACACACTGTGCTTGTTGGATATTTGTTGATATGGCATTTGTAGCTTTGGTAGAGGTGGCCATATGTATCACTCGAATTGGATAATGGGTCAAAATAAACAATTTTTTTGGTTCGGGTCAACTTCGGTTGACCCAAAACACTTTCTTCCTCCAAAAATGTTATTCATAGGTAGCACCATAGATATACTTACAAAAAATATGTTACGATATCTACCTGATTATATCGAATAAAAGATCTAGGAGGTTGTATCTTGTATGCATTTAAGATGCACTTTGGGTGACTATTGATTGTTTAACCCTTTTCACCTCTTTCCTTTTAAATTACTTGTATTAGTTTTACTTATTTAACTGTTCGAGATAAAACATAATCCAAACCGAGACATTAATAAGTGAATGTTTCAAAATTTTCACGTCTAACAATGCCGAGATCAGTTTATGTTTATTTTACCGAAGAGTAGAATTTCCGATATCAATTTATTATTGTTCATTATTCAAATTACTCGTATATGTTTAGCAAATTTTTGAAACTTGATTTTTATATTTTGATTCAGAACGCCACCTCTTTGGGGAACAATGAAGTATCTCTCTGAAAAGATTCCAAAAGACACTTCTAGCAAAGTGCGGATCAACCGAGATTTATACACTTATGAAAAGTAAGTCTTAACCTGGTTGACTTTATTCATCTTTTTTATTATTTTTCTAATTATTTATTTTTATTCTTTCGTGGTCAAACTTTGACCTGATCTTACTAAAAACGCATGTAGAATTATGGAAACAGCGCCAACGTTGCCTGACTTCGCGTTGGCTTTGAAGCCGGATGAATATCAACTACCTGAAGTTGATTCTTCTTGGAACCATGAAAATGTAAACAATGTGCACATTGGCAACAACAAAGATTAAGTAACAATCCAAAGCATGGATTGTATGAAACTCCATTTTTAGGAATCATTTTCTCAACGAGTTTGTTTAAAAGCGTCTCAACTGTTCATAATAGCAATGTATGTATTATATATATTATACTATATACTATATATATACAGCAGATGTTTAATATCAAATATGAAACTTGTACAATGTTGAGATCTTTGTGTAAGACGAGATTTGCCGAAATAATATATATCATACACTTGAGCTGAAAATGATTGATGTATACTTTGTAATATTGTATTTTGATGATACTGTATGTGTGCACAAGTATCATTTACCAACTTTTATACAGCAGGTGTTTAACACGAAGTATCCAATGAAATTGTGACGGGTTTAATTTCACAAAAAAAACTATTTACTGACTTTAACTCCGTATAATCTACCTATTCAATATTTATGCATAGTACCTTTACATCGTCCCATTTTCATATAGGTAATTTAATGTCATCTTACACAATATGATGAAATACTCAGCACCGGATATATATAGTGTCTACTTGCACAAGACTCATAATTTAAAACAACCTCTAAGGCAATTAAGAATTTATATGGGTCGATGATCTTAGGACACCCCATTTTTGTTGGAAGACCAATAACTAGGAGCTCCGGGTTCTGGAAGCTCGAAATTTCCAACTTCGACCAATCTCAGGTGCAAGATTAATATCAATCCTTTGATTTCGGATACGCAACTTTCAGTTATGTTGGTTGATCGTGTTCTCATTGTTCAAACCAAGGTATCGACTTTTTTGATTGAATAATGTTCATGTTAGTCACATTAGTATGTTCGGGCCTTTTGCTCGAAATTTCCGACTTCGACCAATATCAGTTATGTTGGGATTCGTCTGAGTTTGTTGTGGTTTCCCCATTTGATGGGGTAGCCGAGACTTTTTTTCGCTATGTGTGGGTTGAATTTACCGGTATTCTCGTGAAGTTTGCTTCCAAAGAGAGTGTGACCAAAATTGCCAAATTGTTCGGAGAGGTCATTGAAGTTACCAAGTCTTCTTCGAATTTAGAGAGATTCGTTTGAAGAAGGAGAATAAGAAAAGGAGAATAAGAAAAAGAGAAGAATTGTTGGTTAAACGTAACGTAGAATCGAACGAAGATAGGTCTTTACCGGTGTTGATTAATCGTAGTGGAAGAAGTTACTGCAACTGCGAGGAACCGGCGTGCGAAGGTTATTGTAAATCGTGGTACGTATTGAATAGAGATGTCCCAAGAGGTTTACTTAACGAAGCTAATCCGAAGTCAAGAAGAAAAAGCGAATGAGGCTTCCACTTCGGGTTCTTATAAGCTTAGAGAAAACATTGATGACATGAATTATGGGGACGCAATTCAAAACTTGTTTTAGGGGTCTTGAGATGGTAGAGATGGTGGTTCATCGACAAACGCTGTGACGATCGCTCCAAATCCATATGGACGAACACGTCATTCATCGATTTCATTGCGAGGTATTTGACCTCTATATGATACGTTTTGTAAACATTGCATTCTTTTGAAAAGGCACACCATAAATGAATATTTAAATCAAAGGTTTTCGACATCTGATGATTTCTACATATAGACAATCACCGTAAATAATAGTTTACAATAGTACTTCCGTTGACAATGCAGTCAAAATAAGATACATGGTGATGATTTGGTGAATGCAACGTTTCCTTGAAAAATATGCCATGTAAGACTCCATGCACATAGTTTGTTTAACATATAAGCAAACAGCGGAAGACTTCTAGGGAACCTGAGAATAAACATGCTAACAAGTGTCAACACAAAGGTTGGTGAGTTCATAGTTTTAATGTTTTGCATAATCTGTACATAAAGGTGGATCACAAGATTTCAGTTGTTTCATCCAGAAACGTTTATCAAAATATTCAACAAGATTGAGCACACTTGTAACTAAACTTTAACGTTATAATAAGTACCCCTGTTTTAACATACATGCAACCAACATGTACTATACACGCAATCCAACGTGTACTAAACTCAAATAGCATACGTCTGTTTTATAGTTCAGGCTAGGGTTTCTATACCTGGAACAGACGGGGATGTCAAGCCCTATGGATCCATATACAACTAATCGCGCCCACCAGTTCTTATAACTTGCAGTTACTAGTTACCAAAGCTAAGGAATTTTCGGTTCAAACTCAGTGTAGAATTAAATATGTACTTGTATCCATTGCGTTTAAAATAAAGTGCATGTATTCTCAGCCCAAAAATATAGTTTGCAAAAGCAATTAAAAATGGAGCATATGAAACTCACCTTAGCAGCATATAAAGTCGTTCACCAAAATGTGACCGAAACTCGGATTACCAAATAACTGTAGATCTCAACCTAGAGAACATATATTGGTTAATAAATGTCTATCAAGCTAGGTCAGGTCATAGTGTATCACAATCCTAATGCTCGAGATCGACATACAAAAGTTATCCAAAGTCGTTTCAAAAAGTCAATTTTGACAATAGTTCAACAAAACGAGACGTACCTTATATAAGGATTCATTTACTCGGTTGGTAATATTCAAAAATTCAATTTATCAATCTTACAAACAAGCTGTTTAAATATTAATTGCAGATTCAAAAGCAATTCTAATTAACGTCAATCATAATTCAGTTGATCATATCTTTTGATTCGTTCATCGAAATTACGCGATTTCTAAATGAAAAGTTATTGATTTTTTACCAGCTTTCCAAAAACATGTATATCATATACCTTTTACTAGTAATATATGTATTTAATTCGTGATTCATTATAAACTGTTTAACGACGAAATTTAGCATACAAGCATGCATAAATATATATACTCGAGCACTAGACATGGATACACAATTGTAACGACCCGGAAATTTCTGATCAAATTTAAACTTAATCTTTATATAATTCCTACACGATAAGCAAAGTCTGTAATGTTGAGTCTCGAAAATTTTGGAAACTATGATCATATATTCAAATTACCCTTTGACTATTTTCGACGATTCACGAACAATTGTTTGTAAATAGATATGTATATATTTAAATAAATATATATATGATTGAAATATAATTTATGATGCAATTGTTAGAAATTAATTATGTAAAAATAATAATTATTATTTAAAACATATCTATATACAAAATAAAGTATATTAAAAATAAATATTAAATAATTGTAATACTCATTAATGTTCCGATTGATATTAAGCAAGTTAATTTCAAACTGATATTTTTTTTTTAAATAAACAGTGATCCGAAAATGAGTTCTATAAATTTTAGGCTTATTAAAGATATATTTAAGAACCATTTGTTGAATTTTAAAACTTTTCATATTTTACTTGGGGTTGTGAGTGAATAATTAATGTAATTTTTATTTAATAGTTATTGCTCGATTTTTTTATCATAATGACCAAAATAAATAAATATAGTTAATTTAAAAATATGAGATTTTTCTTAACACTTTTATCCGCCCCTAATTATCAACGGAGTACGAATTTCATTCTGTAAATGAAATAGTAGGCGAGGGTTAACTTAATCATACATTCATATTATATTATAATTAAATTATTATTATTAATATTGAAATGTCAATGAAAAATTAGAATCACGGATCTTATTACTGTTAAATGTTGGTCACCTATTTGATTTTTCCCATTTGTCTCCATATATCATCAGAGGTTGTATAGATAGAAAAATATGTTCATTTCCTATTACACTTTCCATCCAACTACTGAACCCACTATCTATACCTATTCTATTATATATAATCCTACATACTAGATATATGGGGATATATTTCTTCCTTGATAAACCATACCCGGCCACCATTGAATATCATCCATCACTCTTCTTGTTCTTCCTTCTTTGCGAACTCATCACCTCAAATCACCATTAAACACCCATAACCACTTGCTCGATCACCCTACAACCCTAAACCATCTTTAAACCTCACCACCACACGCAACCATCATCTTCTCTCTATCTCTTTTCTCTTCTTTACCAAAACATAAAATGGACTGCTGTGGCTATATGTTATTTCTGTTTCTATCCTTTTGAAAGTGCAAACCAGGGTGCTACTACTCTAACCTTCTGTTTCTGACCGAAATTCATAACCATAACCACCACCGGCTACTATCTATAACCTGTCATCACCACAGCCCGTCGCCACCATCAATTTCCTCTCTCTATATCTCTTCTCTCTCTCATCTTCTAAACCGTAAACCCACAATCAAACCCAACCATAACAAGAACCATCAGCCCGTATTACTTCCTGTTTTTCCTGTCTGAAACCGGCACAACAGCAGCAAAATACTGCAGCTTTTCATCACCAAATAATGTTGTCTACAACTGCCACTATACTACGTGGTGCTTACTTCTTGTATTTCGGTTTCTTTCTGTTTCATTTGAACACAACACTGCTGTTACAGCTACTATAAAACGCGTATCTATTGTTGCATTATTTCTCTTCTGTGAGCACATAATAAAAGGAAAATGATTGAAGATGTTAAAGTCTTGTCCACATAGTTATAGAATATTAATAAATCTAAATAAAGTGGAACACTTTAACAGCTCATGGCCGACCATAATATATGGCGTATAAGTAGGACAAAACTCCAGCTCA
Source organism: Rutidosis leptorrhynchoides (assembly GCF_046630445.1). NCBI lineage: Eukaryota > Viridiplantae > Streptophyta > Magnoliopsida > Asterales > Asteraceae > Rutidosis > Rutidosis leptorrhynchoides. Next base: position 431,895,491 of record NC_092338.1, read on the forward strand.
TGGTGTACCATAATGGACCTCCAACGAAAATGACGTTTCAATCAATTTTTTTTTTAGTAATTATGATGATAAAGGCGAATTGATATTGACGGGTTAGGTTTTCTGTTACAAGATCTAAATACCAATTGGGCCTGGAACTTTGAGTTAGTCATTTGGATCATCGTGATCTTGTTTTGGTATTGGGCCGTATTCCATTCTTTGGTTATTGGGTCTGGGTCATGAAAACCATTCCATAAAACAAATATAGCTGAATCTCGTTTCCTGTTTCATTGTCTGATTAATATTCAATAATGATACAATAAAATGATGAATAGATTATAAAGATGATGATTAGTGATGATGATATAGATGATATGTATATTGATGATGGTTTAAAGGTGATGATCATGATGATGGTTAAATAATGATCCGTATGATGATGATGATAGGATAACATGAATAATGATGATAATCGATACGTATAATCAATGATGATACGTAGGATTGATGATTCGTGATACTGAAGATCACGATTAAGTTATAGTGATGATGATTGTTATTGATGAAGAAGAAAGGAAATAGAAATGTCAGATTATACAGTTTTAGTTACGAATTATTTCATGAAATCACAAATGGAGTAATGGTTAAGGATGTTATCGGGTTAGCGGGATGTTGCGGGTTCAAACCCGGACTTGGGCAATTTTTTTAGGACTACTCCTTTGAGGTAGTTTAATTATTTATCATTATCATTATTATTATTATTACTATTATTATTATTAATAATATTTTCATTATTGAAATGATTTTTATATAAAAAAATATTATTATTTTTAATATTATTATTATTAATTTACAATATTATTAAAAACTATCATTATTATTATCATTACTATTTTAATTATCATTATTATTTTAATTATCATTTTTGTTATTATTTTTATAATAAATAAATATTATACTAAACATATTAACATTATTTTTATAAATATTACAAATAACAAATTATTGATAAAATACTAATATACATATTAAGATATCTATATGTATAAATATTAATTATTTTAAATATATACAAATTAAATACATATAACATATAAATTAAGATATATTATATATAAGTTTGTTCGATTACAAATATATGTGTTAATATACATTAATGATATAGGTTCGTGAATCCGAGGCCAACCCTATACTTGTTCAATGTCGTCCTATGTATTTTTACTACAAAATACAGTATGGTGAGTTTCATTTGCTCCCTTTTTAATTGCTTTTGCAATATATATTTTTGGGCTGAGAATACATGCGCTGTTTTTATAAATGTTTACGAAATAGACACAAGTACTTAAAAATATATTCTACGTTGAGTTGTACCACTGGCATACTTCCCTGTAGCTTGGTAACTACTATTTACATGTGGTATTGTAAACGCGAATCCTGTTGATAGATCTATCGGGCCTGACAACCCCAACCGGACTGGACGACCAGTATTCAACGGTTGCACAGTACTTCGTTTCGTGACTACACTTGGTACGGTGTAGTGAGATTTCATAATAAAGGGAATATGCGACGTTGATTAAATGTTAAGTATGGTTACCAAGTGCTCAACCACTTAGAATGCTTTACATACACTTGCAAGTGTATTATGTTTATGTATATGAAATCTTGTGGTCTATTAAAATATGGAAGAAAAAAAACTGTTATGATAAACCTATGAACTCACCAACCTTTTGGTTGACACTTTTAAGCATGTTTATTCTCAGGTACGAATTAAGTCTTCCGCTGTGCATTTGCTCATTTTAAGGACATTACTTGGAGTCGATCATCGCAATGGGACCAAATGTTGAAGACTTCGTCCAGGTGGATAAGGACGGGTCTTTACAGTTGGTATCAGAGCGTTGGTCCTAGCGAACCAGGTCTTGCATTAGTGTGTCTAACTGATAGTTGTTAGGATGCATTAGCGAGTCTGAACTTCGACCTTAGCTGTATATTATAAGTATTGTTTATCATTCCTAGTGGAAAATTACCTGCTTATTATTCCTAAGTCTAGACACGACTTCCTGCACTTATTTGATAGATAGTGTATAGATAAATTCATATACTAGTGTATTTGTTACTGTAGACTTTATCTGACACGTTTCCTTAAATCCCTTCGTAATCTACGGGATCTTCTGTATTATGTATAGGTATTCTATATAATTAGAATATCGTCTGATATCCAAAAATCACTTCATATCGGAAAATCCTTTATTCAATCGTACGAAATGGAACTCACCACTAGTTCAAGTCCCTCAGATTCCGATATGGAGTTTCACCTAAGCACCGAAAGCAGCGTCGTCAGAATGAATCACCCAGTCATCCATCCCCAATTCATCTGATGTGTTCGTTGTCGACTTAATCAATGGAGACGCGCAGAAGGCGATCCCTTCCACTAACCGAATTAACCTTTTGATGAAGAACCTAAAGCACTTACCGGGAACCTGTTCGTAACACCATTTTCAGCCTCAGTTCCAGAGTAGTTCGACACGATTATATTCTATCCACAATTCTGAACCTTATTCATCCATTCATTTCGACCGACAATCATCCCTGAATAATTGAAGAAGTCAGCGAGCTACGCGCTCAAGTAATCAATTTAGAAAACATGGTGCAAAAATTTACCAGCTTCAACAACATCACCGGCACCAACAGTACCATCAGTAACAGCACCAGTACATCAACAATCCATGCCTCAACATCTCATTATGTACCTCGAGTATAATCATCGTACTACATGACGTTCTATATCATTTATCTTCATTCGACATAGCGATTATGTAACCTCTAATGTTTTAGAGATTATATATTCTTGTTCTAACGGTAAATCAGATGAGTTAATATCATATTAACTCATTAAATCCATGATTGCATCTGAATAAAATATATATGTATATATGTTTTCATAAAGATTGTAATTAAAAATTCTTTTGTACAAACTGTTAATGGTGAAAATATTTTAACGGGTAGGTAATACCCGAGGAAATATTTAACTTTCATATTAACATGTTATACTGTACATTCTTCGAATCTGATTCAACAGTCATTTACTATCCTACTTACATCCACAGATATACGTATCCGTTTACAACAGAATAACCATTTTCCTTCAATTTCATATTTGAATTTTGACCTATCAGAATCCAACAAGTGGCATAATGAAGAAAACACTGGACAAAATAAAATTTGTTAGAAACAAACAAATTAACTATGAGAAAAATTTTGTTAAGAATCCACGCTAACTGTTCCTAGCTAACTGTTCCTAGCTAACTAATTACACTTTATTTATCGCAGTTTATTTATCGCAATTTAATTATCGCAATTTTATTTATCGTCATTTAATTTCTGTTATTTACTTTACGCACTTTATTTATCGTTATTTAATTTTTGTTATTTATTTTACGCACTTTAATTATCGGGACACGTATACTAGGTTTTGACATATCATATCGACGCATCTATATATATTATTTAGAATAACCATAGACACTCTATATGCAGTAATGCGGGAGTTAGCTATACAGGGTTGAGGTTGATTCTACAATAATATATATAGTTTGAGTTGTGATCGAGTCTGAGACGTATACGGGTCACGACACATATTAATTAATTCGAATATTATATATTAAACTATATATGAAATATTGGACTGTTACTGTGGACTATCGACTGTGGATTAATAACATTGGACAATTAAAATGAATTAAAATATTGATTATAACATATGAAACTAAACAATTCTTCAAGTTTGCCACTTGATTTCATCTTAAACCTCATTTGTATTTTGATGATTACAATTTGTGTTCAAACCTTTCATGATTCTTGAAAACACCTCGATCAAGAGGATGAACCAGCCGCACTTCATATACGGAAGAAAAGATTGATGCATATAGTTATGCACCTGGAAAAAAAAAGAAGAAAAAAAAAACACTCGGAACCTGAGAAAACGTTTAACACATATATGTGCTAGCTCCTTTGACGTTATTATTACCGAAAATAACTTTGCAATTCCTGTTCGAGATAGCCAGTTCTATCACAGCTCCAGCAAGTCAACTTCGACCTTTCATTCGAGTAAGTCTTATTATAGCTTTGATATATACGGTTGGCTTTCCTCATCGTTACCGGAGAACCTTTTATATTCCACGATATTACCATCAGCGTTTAATCATCTAAAAACACAATTCTCCTAAAACCACCTCGGTTTGATAACCGATGACCCAGATCCGTTAACTTTGAAAATGCTAACGAAGCAGCATGTTGTAGATGGTCTTAATGGCCAAAAGTTGATGATAAAGAAGGAAGTGTTAGGAATGCTCGATAGAAAATCTGGTACTGAAAATCGGATTGAGCACACCATGAAGAAGACCAAGGACAAATACAAGGACCAAACCCTATATTCAAAGAATCCAGGTAATTCTGGATCCGACGAAATCTTTAGAGAATATCTTGCTACGAAGTCATGTTAAAATCCTGCGCAAAATTTTCCTTCATCAACCTTCGAACTTAGAAATTTCAAAATATCATCATAAATATCTTCGATATTTCTGAGGATATTTTCATAAATATTCTTGTCCAAAATTATCTACCTCTTTGTATTTTTGTATTCCATTATATTGGAAACTTCTGTAAAGTCTAAGTATAAATTATGAATGAATTGTGGAGAAGTGTTGAGAACTGAAGCATGAGTTAGTATAATATAATGCGCTTGGCCAACGTGATTATATTACAGTAAGACATGCTAAATTTTTAATGTAATGTGATGATGATTCACAAACCTTATCCTCATTATGTGCCATGTTACACGACTCTTTCATTCTACTTAATTTCTAAGCATATCACGGAAATATTTCCTTGATATTTCTATTCTTTCGTAATTCCAACGAATTACTAATAAATCGTGCTATTACATTTTCTCTCTGATTAGAAGATTTCCTTTAAATTCCTTGAATTTCAGAAATCCACCATGACTACGTCAAAAGTTAAGACGAAACTTTTCACTCTTCTGTGATAGCTTCACTCGTACTCTTCGCATGATCGAATCGATTTATCTATATTAATCAATAATGATAAAACTCTATTTACCAACTCATATTCATCAGGAAAACATTCTTATTGTTAGCCATGACGATCGCGATCAAATTTCGGGACGAAATTTCTTTAACGGGTAGGTACTGTAACGACCCGGAAATTTCTGATCAAATTTAAACTTAATCTTTATATAATTCCGACACGATAAGCAAAGTCTGTAATGTTGAGTCTCAAAAATTTTGGAAACTATGATCATATATTCAAATTACCCTTTGACTATTTCCGACGATTCACGAACAATTGTTTGTAAATAGATATGTATATATTTAAATAAATATATATATGATTGAAATATAATTTATGATGCAATTGTTAGAAATTAATTATGTAAAAATAATAATTATTATTTAAAACATATCTATATACAAAATAAAGTATATTAAAAATAAATATTAAATAATTGTAATACTCATTAATGTTCCGATTGATATTAAGCAAGTTAATTTCAAACTGATATTATTATTTTTTAAATAAACAGTGATCCGAAAAGGAGTTCTATAAATTTTAGGCTTATTAAAGATATATTTAAGAACCATTTGTTGAATTTTAAAACTTTTCATATTTTACTTGGGGTTGTGAGTGAATAATTAATGTAATTTTTATTTAATAGTTATTGCTCGAATTTTTTTATCATAATGACCAAAATAAATAAATATAGTTAATTTAAAAATATGAGATTTTTCTGAACACTTTTATCCGCCCCTAATTATCAACGGAGTACGAATTTCATTCTGTAAATGAAATAGTAGACGAGGGTTAACTTAATCATACATTCATATTATATTATAATTAAATTATTATTATTAATATTGAAATGTCAATGAAAAATTAGAATCACGGATCTTATTACTGTTAAATGTTGGTCACCTATTTGATTTTTCCCATTTGTCTCCATATATCATCAGAGGTTGTATAGATAGAAAAATATGTTCATTTCCTATTACACTTTCCATCCAACTACTGAACCCACTATCTATACCTATTCTATTATATATAATCCTACATACTAGATATATGGGGATATATTTCTTCCTTGATAAACCATACCCGGCCACCATTGAATATCATCCATCACTCTTCTTGTTCTTCCTTCTTTACGAACTCATCACCTCAAATCACCATTAAACACCCATAACCACTTGCTCGATCACCCTACAACCCTAAACCACCTTTAAACCTCACCACCACACGCAACCATCATCTTCTCTCTATCTCTTTTCTCTTCTTTACCAAAACATAAAATGGACTGCTGTGGCTATATGTTATTTCTGTTTCTATCCTTTTGAAAGTGCAAACCAGGGTGCTACTACTCTAACCTTCTGTTTCTGACCGAAATTCATAACCATAACCACCACCGGCTACTATCTATAACCTGTCATCACCACAGCCCGTCGCCACCATCAATTTCCTCTCTCTATATCTCTTCTCTCTCTCATCTTCTAAACCGTAAACCCACAATCAAACCCAACCATAACAAGAACCATCAGCCCGTATTACTTCCTGTTTTTCCTGTCTGAAACCGGCACAACAGCAGCAAAATACTGCAGCTTTTCATCACCAAATAATGTTGTCTACAACTGCCACTATACTACGTGGTGCTTACTTCTTGTATTTCGGTTTCTTTCTGTTTCATTTGAACACAACACTGCTGTTACAGCTACTATAAAACGCGTATCTATTGTTGCATTATTTCTCTTCTGTGAGCACATAATAAAAGGAAAATGATTGAAGATGTTAAAGTCTTGTCCACATAGTTATAGAATATTAATAAATCTAAATAAAGTGGAACACTTTAACAGCTCATGGCCGACCATAATATATGGCGTATAAGTAGGACAAAACTCCAGCTCATGGTGTACCATAATGGACCTCCAACGAAAATGACGTTTCAATCAATTTTTTTTTTAGTAATTATGATGATAAAGGCGAATTGATATTGACGGGTTAGGTTTTCTGTTACAAGATCTAAATACCAATTGGGCCTGGAACTTTGAGTTAGTCATTTGGATCATCGTGATCTTGTTTTGGTATTGGGCCGTATTCCATTCTTTGGTTATTGGGTCTGGGTCATGAAAACCATTCCATAAAACAAATATAGCTGAATCTCGTTTCCTGTTTCATTGTCTGATTAATATTCAATAATGATACAATAAAATGATGAATAGATTATAAAGATGATGATTAGTGATGATGATATAGATGATATGCATATTGATGATGGTTTAAAGGTGATGATCATGATGATGGTTAAATAATGATCCGTATGATGATGATGATAGGATAACATGAATAATGATGATAATCGATACGTATAATCAATGATGATACGTAGGATTGATGATTCGTGATACTGAAGATCACGATTAAGTTATAGTGATGATGATTGTTATTGATGAAGAAGAAAGGAAATAGAAATGTCAGATTATACAGTTTTAGTTACGAATTATTTCATGAAATCACAAATGGAGTAATGGTTAAGGATGTTATCGGGTTAGCGGGATGTTGCGGGTTCAAACCCGGACTTGGGCAATTTTTTTAGGACTACTCCTTTGAGGTAGTTTAATTATTTATCATTATCATTATTATTATTATTACTATTATTATTATTAATAATATTTTCATTATTGAAATGATTTTTATATAAAAAAATATTATTATTTTTAATATTATTATTATTAATTTACAATATTATTAAAAACTATCATTATTATTATCATTACTATTTTAATTATCATTATTATTTTAATTATCATTTTTGTTATTATTTTTATAATAAATAAATATTATACTAAACATATTAACATTATTTTTATAAATATTACAAATAACAAATTATTGATAAAATACTAATATACATATTAAGATATCTATATGTATAAATATTAATTATTTTAAATATATACAAATTAAATACATATAACATATAAATTAAGATATATTATATATAAGTTTGTTCGATTACAAATATATGTGTTAATATACATTAATGATATAGGTTCGTGAATCCGAGGCCAACCCTATACTTGTTCAATGTCGTCCTATGTATTTTTACTACAAAATACAGTATGGTGAGTTTCATTTGCTCCCTTTTTAATTGCTTTTGCAATATATATTTTTGGGCTGAGAATACATGCGCTGTTTTTATAAATGTTTACGAAATAGACACAAGTACTTAAAAATATATTCTACGTTGAGTTGTACCACTGGCATACTTCCCTGTAGCTTGGTAACTACTATTTACATGTGGTATTGTAAACGTGAATCCTGTTGATAGATCTATCGGGCCTGACAACCCCAACCGGACTGGACGACCAGTATTCAACGGTTGCACAGTACTTCGTTTCGTGACTACACTTGGTACGGTGTAGTGAGATTTCATAATAAAGGGAATATGCGACGTTGATTAAATGTTAAGTATGGTTACCAAGTGCTCAACCACTTAGAATGCTTTACATACACTTGCAAGTGTATTATGTTTATGTATATGAAATCTTGTGGTCTATTAAAATATGGAAAAAAACTGTTATGATAAATCTATGAACTCACCAACCTTTTGGTTGACACTTTTAAGCATGTTTATTCTCAGGTACGAATTAAGTCTTCCGCTGTGCATTTGCTCATTTTAAGGACATTACTTGGAGTCGATCATCGCAATGGGACCAAATGTTGAAGACTTCGTCCAGGTGGATAAGGACGGGTCTTTACAGTTGGTATCAGAGCGTTGGTCCTAGCGAACCAGGTCTTGCATTAGTGTGTCTAACTGATAGTTGTTAGGATGCATTAGCGAGTATGAACTTCGACCTTAGCTGCATATTATAAGTATTGTTTATCATTCCTAGTCGAAAATTACCTGCTTATTATTCCTAAGTCTAGACACGACTTCCTGCACTTATTTGATAGATAGTGTATAGATAAATTCATATACTAGTGTATTTGTTACTGTAGACTTTATCTGACACGTTTCCTTAAATCCCTTCGTAATCTACGGGATCTTCTGTATTATGTATAGGTATTCTATATAATTAGAATATCGTCCGATATCCAAAAATCACTTCATATCGGAAAATCCTTTATTCAATCGTACGAAATGGAACTCACCACTAGTTCAAGTCCCTCAGATTCCGATATGGAGTTTCACCTAAGCACCGAAAGCAGCGTCGCCAGAATGAATCACCCAGTCATCCATCCCCAATTCATCTGATGTGTTCGTTGTCGACTTAATCAATGGAGACGCGCAGAAGGCGATCCCTTCCACTAACCGAATTAACCTTTTGATGAAGAACCTAAAGCACTTACCGGCGAACCTGTTCGTAACACCATTTTCAGCCTCAGTTCCAGAGTAGTTCGACACGATTATATTCTATCCACAATTCTGAACCTTATTCATCCATTCATTTCGACCGACAATCATCCCTGAATAATTGAAGAAGTCAGCGAGCTACGCGCTCAAGTAATCAATTTAGAAAACATGGTGCAAAAATTTACCAGCTTCAACAACATCATCGGCACCAACAGTACCATCAGTAACAGCACCAGTACATCAACAATCCATGCCTCAACATCTCATTATGTACCTCGAGTATAATCACCGTTCTACATGACGTTCTATATCATTTATCTTCATTCGACATAGCGATTATGTAACCTCTAATGTTTTAGAGATTATATATTCTTGTTCTAACGGTAAATCAGATGAGTTAATATCATATTAACTCATTAAATCCATGATTGCATCTGAATAAAATATATATGTATATATGTTTTCATAAAGATTGTAATTAAAAATTCTTTTGTACAAACTGTTAATGGTGAAAATATTTTAACGGGTAGGTAATACCCGAGGAAATATTTAACTTTCATATTAACATGTTATACTGTACATTCTGTTAATGGTGAGAATACATGCGCTGTTTTTATAAATGTTTACGAAATAGACACAAGTACTTAAAAATATATTATACGTTGAGTTGTACCACTGGCATTCTTCCCTGTAGCTTGGTAACTACTATTTACATGTGATATTGTAAACGCGAATCCTGTTGATAGATCTATCGGGCCTGACAACCCCAACCGGACTGGACGACCAGTATTCAACGGTTGCACAGTACTTCGTTTCGTGACTACACTTGGTACGGTGTAGTGAGATTTCATAATAAAGGGAATATGCGACGTTGATTAAATGTTAAGTATGGTTACCAAGTGCTCAACCACTTAGAATGCTTTACATACACTTGCAAGTGTATTATGTTTATGTATATGAAATCTTGTGGTCTATTAAAATATGGAAGAAAAAAAACTGTTATGATAAACCTATGAACTCACCAACCTTTTGGTTGACACTTTTAAGCATGTTTATTCTCAGGTACGAATTAAGTCTTCCGCTGTGCATTTGCTCATTTTAAGGACATTACTTGGAGTCGATCATCGCAATGGGACCAAATGTTGAAGACTTCGTCCAGGTGGATAAGGACGGGTCTTTACAACAATTAATATATAAAAGATAAAATATGAATGCTCACATATCAATATTGAGATTCAATATTGTAGGAAAGTACGTAGACGCAGCGGAGATGATAAACACTATGTTTGATTCACAAATATACCCCCGAACATTACCCATAACCTCCTTGGCAATAACCCATAATTTCCTTAGCTCTATCCCGCTTGAAAACCATTTTGAAAGTGACACGCTCATAACCTCGTCGTAGTATTTTATGTATAATACTAATTAATAATATTAATAATAATAAGATTAATAATAATATTAATCTTAATCTTAATCTTAATAATAATAATAATAATAATAATAATAATAATAATAATAATAATAATAATAATAATAATAATAATAATAATAATAATAATAATAATAATAATACGGAGTATGATATATGTGTGTGTAAGACAGAGACCAGAATGCTCGAGCTTTATAGTGTGGCCAGATTTCAGACTCCATGCGATCGCATGGTTTCTGTGTGTTATGGCCATGCGATCGCATGGCCTAGGATTCCAGCTCACATCTGATTTGTAATCTAGTTCGTCGACATATTAATTTATTATATATATAATATATTTAATTTATATAATTAATTATATATTATATTAAATTCACGTGCATAGTTGACTTGTAATTTTTGTTCCGATAAGTCGTACGTTGTCACTTGACTTATGTCCCGATTCCGATTTTTCGAACGCCCTTTCGTACACTGAGAAAACTAGTACTTTTCGTTTCGTGACTCGTACCTTTGTTAAAATATAAACTTAAATTATCCATAACTATACCACTCAAAATACAACTTATACATTTGAGTATTTTGGTCATTTACTTCTATAAATCATCGTCTCACCATTTGTTAATATATATATATATATATATATATATATATATATATATATATATATATATATATATATATATATATATATATATTCGTTTTATGACCAAGTTAATATTATATTTTATCGTATTGTTAAATATATATTTTCAATATTAATAAATACGTTTTAAAACACATGTCGCAAGTTATTCATATATCTAATTCCAACAATTAATATTCCTTATTTATTGTATGTGTTATTTAAACAAATACACTTAATTAATCAATTCTATTATATCGAAAAACGTTCTCGCATGTTTAAAACAAAATCAATTGAATATTATGCAGTTTAGTTATCCACTAACTTTTGTCTAACTTTCATTATCTAACACTTTACCATTTATTCCGAATGAATGATTTCCTAAATCAACGTGGACCTCACAACAGAGACCCGTAATAATATCATAATCCTTAAGGGACTCAATAAATATCTTTTAATTCAATCGTTTGGCATAATCTTTTAACTCCGTAGTTAAATATATTAATCAGATAATCAAACCAATAAGTTTAATGCACACTATCATTTACTTAACACTTTGTTACGTTTTCAAGTTATAGTATATGTATCTATTTACATATAATTGTTCGCGAACCGTTGAGAACAATCGAAGGGTAATTGAATAGTTCAAAATTTTGAGATTCAACTTCATAGACTTTGCTTATCGTGTCGGAAACGTTAAAGATTAAGTTTAAATTTAGTCAGAAATTTCCGGGTCATCACAGTACCTCCCCGTTAAAGAAATTTCGTCCCGAAATTTGAGTGAGGTCGTCATGGCTAACAATAAAAATGTTTTCATGACGTATATGAGTTGATAAATAATTTTTTTTATCACCGTTGAATAATATGGATAAAACAATCCAATTACTCGAAGTGTATGAGGGAAGTTATCGTAATAGAGTGAAATGGAGAATAGAGATGCGTCTTATCTCTTGACGTAGTAACGATTGATTTCCGGAATTTAAGGAATAGAAAATCTTCATTATCTAAATAAGATTTGATTCTTCGGAATTTGCAAAAATTAGGATTTTCTTTGATTAAATGCGTAATCTGCCTCGATTGCTATGTCTGATATTTCGCTATAAATTGACATCTTCCGTTTCATTTTTTGTCACCACTCCTATAATCTTCTTCTTTATTTCATACTTCCAAAAGATTGTGAAATGCTTAATCTAGTTCTGATTCTTGATATTTTCTTGGCTATCGTATCCTTCATTCTTCTTTTTCATCTGCCACCAGAGGAAGTTAATTTCTTCTACTATTACCTTGGGGTTATAGTATTTTTCATTCTCCCGTGTCTTTATATTGCTATACGCATTGATGTAAATGGTTTGTAATATATGTGTTGTTGTCAGGCTTTATATTTTTCCTTATATTTAGGAGCTCCATGCTTTCGTTTTTCCTTCCCGACTTCAAGTCAAGCGAATAATGGTCCAGAATTTGTAGCTATACATTTCGGAATGAACATAGTTAATGTTCTAAGAAAGAAATTGAAATAACACGATCTTGATTTGTCAAATTACCAGAATATCTGGAAAAGACTGAAACATCAAGAAAAGTATTTTCTTGATATATTTAGAGATTAAATAGAATGAAAGAGTTATGTAACATGGTTCATGATGAGGGTGTGATCTGTTAACCTTTATCACGTTCCATTAGAAACTCAGCATGACTTACTGTAATATAATCACGTTGATCAAGTATCATTATGTTATACTAACTCATGCTTCAGTTCCCAACATTACTTCAAAACATCCATTTTTTCGAATTTTTCAGATTTTAGAAACTAAAATAGTTTCTTTTATGATGTAACACAGATAGTGCGAAGAGATGAATGATTTCCGATAAGAATAAATATGAAGATATCTCCAGAAATATCGAGGATATTTATAATGAAAGATACGATGATATCTTAGAATTTCTAATATCAGAGGATGATGCGGAAAATCTGTCTGTGAAGGTTTATAATAAGAAGTAAGGTTCTTACTAATGGTTTCAGCAGTCATTGAATCATTTGGATTCTTTGAAGGCAGGTTCAGTCTTTGTGATTTATCCACAACCTCTTTCATACTTTACTCAATCCGTTTTTCAGTTCCAAACCTTCTCTTTTTCTCAGCTTTACCACCATACTATTCTTTATCATCAAACTTTTGACTGTTAAGGTCGTTTACAGTTTTTGCTGCTTCATCAGCATTGTTCCAATTTCATAGAACTAGTACATAGTTTGGGATGTTTTTTAGAAACTTCACATTCGAAGTATGTAAGTCTAGAAGATAGATGTTATCTATATATAACTGTTGTCGTAGAAAATGCTGCGAGATTCAAAATACTGATTGCTAATTCCCGGTAGTTGGTATGGCAATTACCGTTACAAGATGTGCATGAGTACATGATAGGGTTTCAATGATTATATGGATTTTTCGAAAGATCAAGGATTAATGAGGTTGTTGGTAAATTTACTGCTAATGTGGTGGAACATAAAAGGTTCCCCAGTAACAAAAACGTATATGTCAAGATTATAATAAGGCTAATCTGAAAAGTCGAAGTTGACTGGTTGAAAGTATAGTAAAACTGGATACTTTGAAAAAGGATTGCAGGATTATTTTCGGTAAAAACAACGCTAAAGGATCTTGCACAGTTTTGAAGTCAAAGTATAGCTTTGAAAGATGTAGAGATCTAAGAATGATTTCACCGGTTCAGAGTTATGACTTGGATTCTGATCCGTTAATATCAGAATATGTAATTGAATTTGTATGAAAACGATTGTATATCATTGTGAGCATTGTTAATATTTTTTTTTTCAAAGTTGAAGAATGTACAGTATAACATATTAATTGTGAACTTATATATTTCCCGGGTATTACCTACCCGTTAAAAATTTCACAATTAATATTTTGTACAAAAGAATTTTTATTACCGCCTTTATGAAAATATATGTACGTATATTTTCTTCAGATGTAATACAGATTTAATGAGTTAATATCATATTAAGCTCATTTAATTTTCGGCTTGACTTAGAAATGATTAATCTCTAAAATATTAAAGATTACATAATCTTTGCGGAGTATTTCGCTAATGTAATCGATACTTCGTTATTTATTCTTATTCCTCGGTGAAGGATGTTGGTGCTCTTGGAATTTTTGTGAACCTTACAAGGCACATATGATGTTTTCTAGAAAGTTTCTAGTACATCGAAAATGAAAATGTAAAATCAATTATGTAATTGAATAATACACTTGGTTTATTATTAAATGGAATTCATTGAGTTGAAACAGAGATTGTAGTTAACAATGGTTAAGTTGTTAAGGAAGGATGTACATCATTGCATATTAGTAATATGAACTAACCGAGTAGTACCTACCAGTTAAGATTCACATGTAATAGCTTAGTACGAAAAGATTTATTTTGATTTCAAAATTCATATATATTAAATATACATAAAATTTCTTCAGAGGAAATGAGTTAATACTTCATCGGTTATTGTTGCTGGTATTTCTTGGTAACTACGGTGTGTATGACGTTGATGCTCGTGGAACAGATTGTGAAGTTGAGGTTTGCGATGCGGGTGTTGTTGGTGGTGGTAATGGTACTGTTGGTGTTGATGATGGTGGTACTGGTGCTGCTGCTGGTGTTTGTAATCCTTGCACCATATTCTCCAAAGCCACTACCCGCGCGCAAAGCTCTTTGACTTCTTCTATTATACTGGGATGATTGGCGGTTCGGAAAAGCGGATGAATAAGATTTAGAATATTAGATATTACGTAGTCGTTGCGAACTGTTCTGGAAATGAGGGTGAAAATGGTGTTACGAACAGGTTCGCCGGTAAGTGCTTCAGGTTCTTCGCCAAGAGGTGAATGTGGTGGATGGAAGGGATCACCTTCTTCCTGTCTCCAATGATTAAGTAGATTACGAACCCATCCCCAATTCATCCAGAATAGATGATGGCTAATTGGTTAATCCATTTCGGTTACGCTGCTTTCAGAGCTCGAGTGGAAATCCATATCGAAATAGCTGTCGGAATCTAAGGAATTTGAACTAGATACAGGATCCATTTTGTGTAATCAAGGAAAATATTTTTGGAATGAAATAGATTATAGGACTAATTTGGTACTCCTCAATACATAGTTTACATATGTATTTATAATACCAGAATCCCATAAATTACGGAGGATTTTACAGAAGATGTCAGAAAAAGTTTACTGTAACAGATACGCTAAGATATGAATTTTTGTCTATACACTATTTATGCAATAAATGCAGGAAAACGTGTCTAGACTTAAGAATGATAAGCATGTAATTTCCGACAAGAAATGATAAGCAAAACTTTTAACACGCATACACGGTCGAAGTCCAGACTTACTAACGCATCTTAACAACTATAAGTTAGACACACTCATGCAAGACCTGGTTCGCTAGGACCAACGCTCTGATACCAACTGTGACGATCACCCTAAATCCATATGGACGAACACGTCATTCATCGATTTCATTGCGAGGTATTTGACCTCTATATGATACGTTTTGTAAACATTGCATTCTTTTGAAAAGGCACACCATAAATGAATATTTAAATCAAAGGTTTTCGACATCTGATGATTTCTACATATAGACAATCACCGTAAATAATAGTTTACAATAGTACTTCCGTTGACAATGCAGTCAAAATAAGATACATGGTGATGATTTGGTGAATGCAACGTTTCCTTGAAAAATATGCCATGTAAGACTCCATGCACATAGCTTGTCTAACATATAAGCAAACAGCGGAAGACTTCTAGAGAACCTGAGAATAAACATGCTAACAAGTGTTAACACAAAGGTTGGTGAGTTCATAGTTTTAATGTTTTGCATAATCTGTACATAAAGGTGGATCACAAGATTTCAGTTGTTTCATCCAGAAACGTTTATCAAAATATTCTACAAGATTGAGCACCCTGGTAACTAAACTTTAACGTTATAATAAGTACCTCTGTTTTAACATACATGCAACCAACATATACTATACACGCAATTCAACGTGTACTAAACTCAAATAGCATACGTCTGTTTTATAGTTCAGGCTAGAGTTTCTATACCTGGAACAGACGGGGATGTCAAGCCCTATAGATCCATATACAACTAATCGCACCCACCAGTTCTTATAACTGGCAGTTACTAGTTACCAAAGCTAAGGGATTTTCTGTTCAAACTCAGTGTAGAATTAAATATGTACTTGTATCCATTGCGTTTAAAATAAAGTGCATGTATTCTCAGCCCAAAAATATAGTTTGCAAAAGCAATTAAAAATTGAGCATATGAAACTCACCTTAGCAGCATATAAATTCGTTCACCAAAATGTGACCGAAACTCGGATTACCAAATAACCGTAGATCTCAACCTAGAGAACATATATTGGTCAATAAATGTCTATCAAGCTAGGTCAGGTCATAGTGTATCACAATCCTAATGCTCGAGATCGACATACAAAAGTTATCCAAAGTCGTTTCAAAAAGTCAATTTTGACAATAGTTCAACAAAACAAGACGTACCTTATATAAGGATTCATTTACTCGGTTGGTAATATTCAAAAATTCAATTTATCAATCTTACAAACAAGCTGTTTAAATATTAATTGCAGATTCAAAAGCAATTATAATTAACGTCAATCATAATTCAGTTGATCATATCTTTTGATTCGTTCATCGAAATTACGCGATTTCTAAATGAAAAGTTATTGATTTTTCGCCAGCTTTCCAAAAACATGTATATCATATACCTTTTACTAGTAATATATGTATTTAATTCGTGATTCATTATAAACTGTTTAACGACGAAATTTAGCATACAAGCATGCATAAATATATATACTCGAGCACTAGACATGGATACACAATTAATATATAAAAGATAAAATATGAATGCTCACGTATCAATATTGAGATTCAATATTGTAGGAAAGTACATAGACTCAACGGATATGATAAACACACTAGGTTTGATTCACAAATATACCCCCGAACATTACCCATAACCTCCTTGGCAATAACCCATAATTTCCTTAGCTCTATCCCGCTTGAAAACCATTTTGAAGGCGACACGCTCATAACCTCGTCGTAGTATTTTATGTATAATACTAATTAATAATATTAATAATAATAAGATTAATAATAATATTAATCTTAATAATAATAATAATAATAATAATAATAATAATAATAATAATAATAATAATAATAATACTACGGAGTATGATATATGTGTGTGTAAGACAGAGACCAGAATGCTCGAGCTTTATAGTGTGGCCAGATTTCAGACTCCATGCGATCGCATGGTTTCTGTGTGTTATGGCCATGCGATCGCATGGCCTAGGATTCCAGCTCACATCTGATTTGTAATCTAGTTCGTCGACATATTAATTTATTATATATATAATATATTTAATTTATATAATTCATTATATATTATATTAAATTCACGTGCATAGTTGACTTGTAATTTTTGTTCCGATAAGTCGTACGTTGTCACTCGACTTATGTCCCGATTCTGATTTTTCGAACGCCCTTTCGTACGCTGAGAAAACTAGTACTTTTCGTTTCGTGACTCGTACCTTTGTTAAAATATAAACTTAAATTATCCATAACTATACCACTCAAAATACAACTTATACATTTGAGTGTTTTGGTCATTTACTTCTATAAATCATCGTCTCGCTATTTGTTAATATATATATATAATAATAATTCGTTTTATGACCAAGTTAATATTATATTTAATCGTATTGTTAAATATATATTTTCAATATTAATAAACACGTTTTAAAACACATATCGCAAGTTATTCATATATCTAATTCCAACAGTTAATATTCCTTATTTATTGTATGTGTTATTTAAACAAATACACTTAATTAATCAATTCTATTATATCGAAAAACGTTCTCGCATGTTCAAAACAAAATCAATTGAATATTATGCAGTTTAGTTATCCACTAACTTTTGTCTAACTTTCATTATCTAACACTTTACCATTTATTCCGAATGAATGATTTCCCAAATCAACGTGGACCTCACAACAGAGACCCGTAATAATATCATAATCCTTAAGGGACTCAATAAATATCTTTTAATTCAATCGTTTGGCATAATCTTTTAACTCCGTAGTTGAATATATCAATCAGATAATCAAACTAATAAGTTTAATGCACAGTATCATTTACTTAACACTTTGTTACGTTTTCAAGTTATAGTATATGTATCTATTTACATATAATTGTTCGCGAATCGTTGAGAACAATCGAAGGGTAATTGAATAGTTCAAAATTTTGAGATTCAACTTCATAGACTTTGCTTATCGTGTCAGAAACGTTAAAGATTAAGTTTAAATTTAGTCAGAAATTTTCGGGTCATCACAAACGAGAATGGAATAGTATCCGTGGAGGCTTTCGCGGCTTTCGATAAGATGATGACACGTTTGACCGAGGACAACGAACCGGATGATGCATCCACCAATGTGTTATCTTATAAGGTAGAGAATCGGTACGAGAAGAACATTATGAAAGAGACGGTTAATGGTAAGTTGAAAAGGGCAGAACCTAGATGTTGATTGGTGGGGTTCGTCTCGTTTCTTTTTCCGTTTATTGATTTCATCTTGTTCATTTGGTTTGTCTCATGTTACTTTACTGTAGTATTCGGATTAATTTTGGTTAGATTGTTTTAAAGTTTATCGGGTTGTTAGGGGAGGCTCGTATATAGATAATATTCGTTTAGTTAGTTGCTTTCTAGGTGCGCGCTCCCCCATTTTCCCTCGTTTATTTTTATTCTTTGTTGAGAGCGGTTTCTTTTAGAAAAACGACCTCGTTTCTATATGAGTTTTCGTTATTTTGGTCAGGAAAAAAATGCATGTAACTCTTTATTACGGATTACATTTCTTGCAACTTTTTTTTTTTTAATTGATGATAGAAGCTTAGAACTTACGACATTATTAGTACTATTAAATTTTATTCTTATAGATATGCAAAATATATATGCAAACTTTCGGATGTAAAATGCCTATTTTTTTACTTATCGAACGTGACTCATTGAATTGACATGTTTCTATTTTTGGTTGTTTGTCCGATATAGAATAGAACTAGTGTTCGAACCCTCGCTTCGCGTCGGGGTTCGGTTTTCAATGTATTGTATTGCGTTTAGTTTGTCAAATTATTTCGTGGCTAACGATGATATCGTTGAAGCGCAACTCGAGTCGAACTAAAAGGTATAATCCGTGAAAGATTTAAATGTTATTTTAAATTAACAATATATGTACATCTCCGCTTTTCACTATGGAATTGTCGACTTTTAAAAATTTAACGCAAAATTGACGTGTATGAGAAGTACCTCAAATATTTAGCGTTTTTTAAAAAGCGTCCGATTTGCGTATAGTTAGTGACAGTGTGCTCCTAAAATTGTTTCGAGTTTAACGATGGTGTCAGAAAAATTTAACTCGGTGCGAGCGAGAGGATATGGCCCATTGAATATTTGGGTGTAGTTTTTTTAAATTTTTTTTATGAAAATGAGTATTTGACACTTTACCCCCTGTTTGGGGGTCGATTTTAATATTTGAACAAACTATAGGGGCTTTTTTAAAAAAAAAAAGGTGGAAAAGGGGGAAAAAAGTGAAAGAACGAAAGCACCCCTGGTGACTGTTAATCGTTTTTGTCTATTAGGTAGATATAAAGTATGTAGTCGATTTATAATGAATGAGAAGTTTAATGGTTAAAGTATAAAATCTTAAAAGTTTGGGATAAGGTTGTAAAAAATCATAAAGTTAACTATTATATGTTTTTTGGGTCTAAAATGTAAGTAAGTAAAAGGGTGGGGGTAGTTTGTAAAAATTCTGGGGTTGCTATTCATTTGGACGATGCCTTTTAGATATAAGGTATAATAATATCACAACATAATGAATTACACTTCAATAAACGGTAAGCGGGATAATGTTTCAATAAACGATATGTATTTTGTGTAACTAGTTTGGTGACCTTTTTACTAACCATCCAAGTGTTTTGACTGAAAAAACCTGAGATATTTTTATGAGGAATTCATATGATATCAACGAGTTAGATATAGTCGGATGTGGTTTGTAATTCAATATGTTACTGTTATGGGCTATATGATAAAGTGAAACATATGAAAAGTCGTCAAATATATAAGCACCAAAAAGAGAGACTATTGTTCAAGATGAGCCAATACATGTTTTAATGGCAACCACTTTCATTGGTTTTGATTGGCGGACAAATTTGATAATAATAGTTATTTTGTTGTCTCTATTGGCTCCTTTTCCATTGTTGATGATGAATCATCTTATGCAAAAGATAAGATATAAATATTATAATATTCAAAGTCGTAAATGGGATTCCGATTTTACTGATCATTTTCTATAACAAATGATGCAATTTAATATCTATTCTATGATTATGATGTACATATACATTATTGTAGAGTTTGATGAGTTGCTTTGTTTATATCTTTTACTATAGAGTTGCATAGAAAATGGGGCTGTGTCATTTTCATTACATACCATATAATCAAATCAAGATACATATAGTTCCTTAAGATTATTGCTCGTTTAAAACAAATTTTCTTAAATAATTCTGCAAATACACGGGATAGTAAACTTTAAACTTGTTAATATAAATAAAGCTCCGTAAATAGAGAAGCACCGAAATACATTACATGTACTAATATACATGGAGAAAAGCAATTATCCATATT
The DNA here is from genome assembly GCF_046630445.1 of Rutidosis leptorrhynchoides. Taxonomy (NCBI): domain Eukaryota; kingdom Viridiplantae; phylum Streptophyta; class Magnoliopsida; order Asterales; family Asteraceae; genus Rutidosis; species Rutidosis leptorrhynchoides. Next base: position 431,916,694 of record NC_092338.1, read on the forward strand.
TAACTTAACACAAACAATGATTTTTATATAAAAAAATTTTTTTTTTGAAAGGCCAGCGAAAATTAAATTAAAAACTCAAAGAATTACAACACGAGTTCTAGGCTAAAATAGAGCCTAGGAGCAAAAAAGAAACATGAGAGTGTTGCAAAGAATGCAACACATACAATATTTACATATCACGAATAACTAAGATAGTTTTCCGGATTTGACAACCAAGTTAGCCAATCCAATTTCTTCTCCGACTTCCCTAATCTATTGGAGATCCACTCGAAGGTCATGACTTGGATTTCATTTAGCGCGGTTGGTCCATTCCACCTTTTCCCGTTGAAAACTAAATTGTTCCGATTTTTTCAAATGAGGTAAGCGCATATCCACCTCGTTGCTTGCCAAATTTTAGCTCCCTTGGATGTTGAAGAAAGGTTATTGTCTTCATTCATCAATTCGGCTAGGCTATAACTCGGAAACAAAGCAAGTCCCCACCATTTGAATACCCATTCCCAAATATCAACTACGTTCTTACAAAAAACGAGAGAGTGGTCGACCGATTCAAGGTCTTTGTCACAAAGAGGGCATCTAATAGTGTCAAGGCCAATGCCCCGTTTATCGAGTTCAACCCGAACCGGAAGCCTTTTTTTTCTCGCTCTCCAAATAAAAACATCGATTTTCTTCGGGACTAGTGTAAAGACCCGTCCCAATCCATCTGGACGGATATATTACAATTGGTTACATCGCGAGGTACTTGACCTCTATATGATACATTTCATTAGTTTTTAAAAGACAAACTTTCATTCCATTGAAAGTTGACGACATGCATACCATTTCATAATATATCCAACTATAATTGACTTAATAATATTCTTGATGAACTCAACGACTCGAATGCAACGTCTTTTGAAATATGTCATGAATGACTCCAAGTAATATCTTTAAAATGAGCAAATGCACAGCGAAAGATTTCTTTCATACCTGAGAATAAACATGCTTTCAAGTGTCAACCAAAAGGTTGGTGAGTTCATTAGTTTATCATAATCATTCATTTCCATTATTTTAATAAACCACAAGATTTTTATTAAACATAATTCCAATAGCAGAATCCTCTCGTCTGCATAAAGGTAAAATCATTTCCAATAATATAATAGACCATAAGATTTCATTTTATAAACATAATCCTCAAGCAGAATCCTCTCGTCTGCATTAAGGTAAAATCATTCATATGATGAACACCTGGTAACCGACATTAACAAGATGCATATAGAATATCCCTAAAACATAATCCTCTCGTCTGTATAACAGAATCCTCTCGTCTTACTAAAGCATCTGTACCTCAGATGGGGTTTGTTAGGCCCATAGATCTATCTTTAGGATTCGCGTCAATTAGGGGTACTGTTCCCTAATTCTTAGGTTACCAAGCTAAAAGGGGTGATATTCGATTAGATAATCCAACCATAGAATGTAGTTTCGATTACTTGTGTATATTTCGTAAAACATTTATAAAACAGCGCATGTATTCTCAGTCCCAAAAATATATATTGCAAAAGCATTTAAAAATGGAGCAAATGAAACTCACAATAATGTATTTTGTAGTAAAAATACATATGACGTCATTGAATAAGTGTAGGGTTGGTCTCGGATTCACGAACCGAAATCATTTATATATATATTAAAACAGATAATCGTAATCGAACAGTTTATATATTATTATTATTAGTGATATAATTGTTATATTTAATAATTTATAGGTTTTATTTATTAATTAAGTATATTTATTTTATATATGCATTAAATGAATAATTTACATTTAGTTTTTAAAAAAAATATTTATGTAGTTATATTATATGTATTAAATATATTATATATATATATATATATATATATATATATATATATATATATATATATATATATATATATATATATATATATATATATATATATATCATTTGTTTGTTAAAGAAATAGTAATTATAATAATACTGGAATAATATTAATAATGGTAAAAATGAAAATAATTCTAATACTTAATATTACTAAAAATGATAATGATGTTAATAATTATAACTGTATAAATATTAATTTTACTGTTAATGATGGTTATGATAATGATTTTAATAATTATATAAATATAGTACTCATGATAATATTAATAATAATACTGATAATGATTCTATAACATTTTTAATGACAATAATTATAATAATAATACATAAGGATAATACTAATAATTATAGAATATTAATAATGCTGATATATATAGTAATAAATTTTATCATTTTTCCTAAAAATAATAATAATTATTATAATAATAATAATAATAATACATACTTATAATAATGATAATAATAATTAATTGATAAAATTTATAATAATAAATGCATTAATAATACTTATAATAATAATTTGATAAAATTAATGATAATAACAATAACAATAATATTTTAGGATAATACTAAAATGATAATAATATTAGTAATAACAATATTAATAATAATTATGATTACTATAATCATAATAATAATAATAAATGATAAATAACAATAAAATAATTATAATTCTAATAATAATAACAAGAACAATAATAATAATAATAATAATAATAATAATAATAATAATTTGGAATATGTTTGACGATAAAAATTATACCATTATGATCACTATGTCTTCATTATCATCATCACACTATCATCATCATCATTATATTCTTATCATCTTCATCATGATCACCATGTCATATACCATAATCGATTATCATCACCATGTCTATTTCATGTACTATTATTATCATAATATTTCCATCCTTGATTCATCCTTATCGCTATCCTAACATCATCATCAATTATCATAATCTCATCGTGTAAATCATAATTCATAATCATAAATCTTAATCCATAATCATAAATCATAATCTATAATAATAAATCATAATTCATAATCCTAAATTATAATTCGTATCATAAATCATAATTCATATCACAAATCATAATTCATATCATAAATCATAATTCATAATCATAATTTAATTATCTATGTCAAATAATCATCATCATCATTTTTTTATTACCATCATCAACATCATTATGTATCTTCGTCAATGTTTGCAGAAACAAAAGTAGAACTGCAGCAGCAATTACTGGAACACTCTGTAGTAAAATTCAAATGTTTGTGGGTTTCAATTGGACTGTCGAGAGGTAATAGATGATGTACCAGAACAGCAGCACAAACACAACAGAACAAAGTTGTTTTGAGTTATAAAAGAAGCAACAACAGCAGTAATAATAAAATCAACATATGTGAATGAATTTTAAATCAAGCTGCATCAGATTGGGTAAGAGAAGTTCGATAGTTTTTTAAAAAAAATTAGCTGCTATGAACACTTGAAGTGAAAATTCGATATTGTGTTTTTAATTACTTTCAGGACCAAATTTTTCTTCACAGTTGATGTAAATTCATCATTGAATACTCCTTAACTATCAATTTCACTTGAAACTAACAGATTCAATCGAAATAAAAAAAAAATTTACTTTTTAATCCCATACTTTTACTCAAAAATTCGAAAGAAATCGGAGGAATTAGAGGCCGAAAACTTGCAGAAAGTTCAAATAGATTATCCCTAATACTTCTGTGTTTATAGATTTTGACGACTTACTTTGAATTAAGCTATTGATTGAAATAAGTTGCCAATGGGAAAACCGAACTTGTTCTCTAGATTTTCTGATTTGGAATAGCAAGAACGTTTAGGAGTGTGCAGCTATCGATTGATGAAACAATTAAGAATGATTGCGGGTGGTTTTGTAGAGATTCTTGTGTCGGCAGCTGATCACGGATGAATGAAGAACAGGGAAAGAGAAGAAGATATATAAAGGTGTAGAAATAATAAATCACGCGTTTTTTTATTCTATCTTTATATGTTATACAGAGTACTAAATATTAATAACTGATAACATATTAATAATAATAACACTATTAATATTAATTATAATAAAATACTGTTAATATAATAATAATAATAATAATAATAATAATAATAATAATAATAATAATAGTAATAATAATAATAATAATAATAATAATAATAATAATAATAATAATAATAATAATAATAATAATAATAATAATAATAATAATAATACTAACACTAATGATAAATACTAAAAATTATAATAATTATTATAACAATTATAATAGTTATATTATTATTGATAATAATAATGATTTTTAATATTCAAGGTAATAACAATATCTAATAATAATACAAGTACTATAAAAGATATAACTGGTTATATTTATTCAATTTCATATATATATATATATATATATATATATATATATATATATATATATATTAATAGCAACTAATTATTTTATATATTATTTTATATTTTAATTCAAATGATTAAAGTTTACATTATTAATTCAAAATATTATATATACATTTATATTTACATTTATATATACATAATTATTCGTTCGTGAATCGTCGGGAGTAGTCAAAGGGTAATTGATTATGTGAACATAGTTTCAAAATTTTGGAGACTCAACATTACAGACTTAGCTTATCGTGTCAAAATCATAATAAGATTTAAGTTTAAATTTGGTCAGAAATTTCCGGGTCGTCACAGTACCTACCCGTTAAAGAAATTTCATCCCGAAATTTGATTAGGATCGTCATGGCTAACAATAAAAATGTTTTCTTGACGAATATGAGCTGATAAATAGAGTTTTATCAACATTGAGTAATATTGATAAACTAATTCGATTACTCGAAACGTACGAGTGAAGTTATCACAAACTAGTGAAATGAGATAGACAAGTTTCATCATAACTTTTCACTAGTCATGTTTGAATTCCGGAATTCAAGGGATTTAGAGAAAATCTTTGTAATAAGATTTGATTCTTTGATAATTAAGGAAATTAGGATCCTCTTTGGTTAAATGCGATGATCTGCCTCGATTGCTACGTCTGATATTTTGCTATAAATTCATCCCCTTCATTTTCTTTATTTTTTGGAGTTCCGTCCTTTTTGTTTTCTCTTCTCGACTTTAAGTCAAACGAATAATGGTCCAAAATTTGTAGATATGAAGTTTCGAATGAGCATGACGGATGTTCAAAGAGAGAGATTGTAATAGTACGATCTTGATTGGTTAAATTGCCAGAATTCAAGAGAAAAGATAGACCTATCAAGAAAATATATTTTGATATGTTTATAGGTTAGATAGAATGTAAGAGTCGTGTAATATGACACATGATGACGTTATGGTCTGTGAATCATCACGTTCCTTTTAGAAACTCAGCATGACTTACTGTAATATAATCACGTTGATCAATTGTCATTATATTATACTAACTCATGCATCAATTTCCAACACTATTTCAAAAACATTCATATCTTAAATTCGAAGGTTTACAGAATATAGAAACTAAAATAGTTTTCTTTTATGATATAACACATATAGCGCAGAGAGATTATTAATATCGGACGAGAATATTTATGAAGATATCTTCAAAAATATTGAGGATATTTATAATGAGATATACCATGATATCTAATAATTTTTGAATCAAATTGTGATGAAGAAATTCATTCACAATGATTTAGAGCGATCAAGGAGCAAGGTATTCGTTAAAGATTTCATCAGCTTTTTTTTTTAAATTCAGAAAACTTGATTCATAGGCTAAAGCGCTTTTCAGAAATTCAGAATTGAAGTTTTCGTAAATCCAGGAGATAGAAGTTATATATATATATATATATATATATATATATATATATATATATATATATATATATATATATATATATATATATATATATATATATATATAATTGTTGTCGTAGAATTGCTGAGAAATTCGAGATTATCGATTGATGCCTCTCGGTATTTGGTACGGTGGTTATCGTTACAAGATGCCGATGAGTTCATGATAAGACTTCAATAGATAAATATAGTGATTTGTTGGAGAGATTTAAGTCAAGGAGAAACGAGGTTGCTGGTACGTCTGCTGGTAATATGGTGGAATATAAAAGGGTTTCCCAGTATCAATAAAAGAGCACGCATATATATATCAAAGTTATAATAAGGTTGTTTCGAATGAAGAGTCGAAGTTTTCTTGCTGGAGCTGTGACAAAATTTGCTACTTTAAAAGGGATTACTGATGTGTCAAAACGTAACCTTTAAAATGAAGACAATATGCTTAATAATTAACACATAATACAGGCAACTAAAACCCGATCATGCAGTAATTAGCAAGTAAATTGACCAGTTCGATCCACAGGAAGAAGTTTGTTTTAAGGATTTTACAACAATTAATTATTCTAAAGGGGGGAGTTTGTGTTTGAAGTTGTATTTTCGTTTAACGAAACAGTAAATAAATATAATGAATAACAAGAATGAGAATGCGATGTTTACTTCTATGCTTGATAAATGACAGGGATTGTTCTTTTATAATTAAAACCATTATGCGGTAGTTATAATAGAGCAATTTATATCAATTTCACAATTTCTATAAACTTAAGAGCTATGTTTAATCCACAAGATTCTTTCGTGGTTGAATTCACATAAAACCTAGTTTACTAAGATCACTCTAAGTAAACTACATGATTGTATATCCTAAATATCGTTCAATTAACATCCTATACTCACATATAGGTGGCTAGATCACTAGGTGTTGAAGTATAATCTATGGTCTTTGATAAACTCACATAAACCAAGTCATAACTTACATAATTGAACTAGGATACAAGGATGATTACAACAATGGATCTTTTAAAAGAACATGGTGATTTATATTGATTAACTAACTAGATCCAACCCGTTAAACTCACGTGAAACCTAAATTACAATAATCACTTGAGGTAATTTCATAACTATGTTGCTTTGGAACTTATTCAATTACCGAATTAAACACATAACAAAATCACTTAAGTTTATGCATCTAATCGTCTAGATTACTAGGTGTATTGAAGTATAGATTGTTTTTCTAGTTAACTCACATTAATAGGTTTGCAATCTATATAATTGAAGTAATGAACTAAACAAGCATAACAATGGTTCTTACGGTTGAACTAGATAATTTAATCAATCAAACATATATATAACTAGAATAACATCAAAGTATAGAACAATCCCAAGCCATAAATCTTACATTGAAGCAAACACACAAGGCTTTTAGCCAAACATAATCATAGTAGAACTAATGAGACAGTAAATACAAGTTGAATTCATGTTTAAAAGATGTAGAACAATAATACCAATAGTGATGAATGATCCTAGCTTAATCTTGATGTTGAAAGAGTGGAGATTGACTTGTAGTCTTCCTTGAACCTTGAAAATTGTATTAGAACTGAGGGAAAACGTAGTAGTGAAGGTGTATGAAGTATGTAACCAAAGGCTCCATTAAATAGGCTCAAAAGTTAGGTAAAATGGCCAGAGATTGACCAGATGCGCCGCATCTCTTTGGGATGCGCCGCATCTCTTTACGTTCAGTAGATTCCAGCTCGATTCTGCACTCAGGACTGTCGGCAGGGGACCAGATGCACCGTATCTAGGACAGATGCGCCACATCTGGCTTGGATGCGCCACATCCCTCTCAGATGCGCCGCATCTGAGGCTGTTTTGGTCCAGAAGTCTTTATGCTCCACATCTGAAACTGTCGAGAGTTATTTGGTAGAGATGCACCGCATCTAAGAGAGATGCGCCGCATTTGGACCTGTTTCAGTGGTTTCGGGCTGTTTTGCGCGTTCAATCTTCGTTTTAACTCTGTTTTCGCTGTTGGTCTTCATTTATTCATTCACAATGGACTTTTACAAATATACACGAATTACAATACATACGTATAACAATTACATACAAATGGAACAACTTTGGATCGAAATAACGGCAATAAACATGTATGATTTTGGCGTTATCAAAATCCCCACACTTAAACCTTGCTTGTCCTCAAGCAAGACTTACAAGAAATCGAAATTTACTACAGTAAACACACATACTTAATTGAGAACACAAAAATGGGAATCACACTCACTCAATATAGTACACAAGATACACAAATTATTTTGGAACACAATAACTCACGCTATATGGAACACACACTCGGGTCACAATATATGCACACTCACACTTTTTATTTCACACACGAATCAAACCCACGCGTATTGAGTATACACAACCCTTTGGAGTACACACGCTTTTATTTATTTTACAATGTAATACGCACACTTTTAGTATACACACGAAATGAAATCACACCAAAGTCGAAAGGTGGGTTTTAAAGTCCACATTTCTTAAAAATTTGGATCCTTAGGGAAATTGGGACCTTTGCGAAAAACCTTTTATATTTTGAAAATTAGACATGTTAGTTTTTATACTAACAAGTTTTCCGATTTTAACCTCAAAGTCCGGTTGAGGGTAACTGAAAATCGAAGCCTCAGTCAGCGTTTAGCAAGCTACTCGCCCCCATGATTGAAGTATCATGGAACTTGAAACCGGATGTCCTAAAAATGGTTTTAGATAATATAGTTCATAAAATAGCATAAGTTTTTAGAAGAAACTATATCATGTCCAAATATCATCGGTGAACCATGAGTTTGCACACCTCAATTTGTTATGGCATATGTATGTTGGCCGCAGTCAACATAGATGCGGTTGATCTTTACGGAGATCATCCATCTGGAGATTAGATTCATTAGTCTTAAAAGCTAATTTGCAATGTGCCCCCCCATTGTACGAGACAGATCCATCTCATGGTTAGGATAAGTCTGACCACCAAAAACCCTGTTTGATGCTGAGGTGAGGTGGATTTCCAGCCGATGATAGAGATGACTTTTCAAGATTTTTCGTCAACCTACAGCTGTTCTGGACTACATCTTCTAACATAAGTTAGCAAGTGTGTCATATTGGAAGCCTTGACTTCCTTCACAATCATTATAGCTGAGCATTGGATTAGATTGTTAGAACAACAAATTACTTGATGATTCTTTTCATTCATAATGTAGTATAGCATGATGATTATATCTTTTATATGACTATTAGTTTTATGATTTTTAACAAAATAAACTCAATCATTTGGTTGTTTCTTAATTTGTTTTGTGATAATAATTTCGGTGTATACACCTAGTTTTAAAATCTACAAATTTTAAACAAAATTTAAATTTTTGAAGATAAAAGTTAAAAAATTTCACCATTTTAAGCCTTTTTAACCAAAATCAAAAACCCAAAAGAATTTATAACTTCCTCCCCACACTTGAGTTCATGTATCGCCCTCGTTACATGAAATCAGAAAAATTTAAATTCGAGAGGGTTAAAGAGTGTAAGAGAGTTTATTACTTTCAAGGTTTAAAACCAAAGTTCACGGGATGATGGCGCTGAACTGAATGCCAGCATAAGAACATCATCCTCTTCTTGCTACCACAATTCATTTATTAATCAAGTATGTGCTGAACTTACTGCCAGTCTTTGAAAATCGCAGTAATTAGCACGATGCTCACCTGTTCAAACCAAACATATGATTCACACAAAAAAATGGGGGTGTACTCCATGTACTAAAAACCCACTTTTAATTATCTAAATTATTCAAATTACAATCATCCAAAATACTATCAAGTTATTACACACCAAACATAAAGATAAATTATTTTTGAAACAAACCAACATCAATCAAACCGTTCACACACTTCACCAATAATCATGTCAACTTCATAAGAATCCCCAAAAAGAGTTACTTGGGCCAGCTCCACCTTCATTTTGGTTTCCCGCGTCGTCGTCCTGAAATATTGAGGGGTTGTACCCCTGATAGGTTGCTTGAGCAGGGACGACAACAGTGTCTTCATTAGGCGGGTTAGGGGGAGGAGGATAAGGCGTAAGATATGGATCACCCATTCGAACCCATGGTTCGTATGCAGGCCAAGGAGAGGGGGTATAGTTAGCGAGATCTGCAGCGTATGATACAGTCTGTTCATGTATCCAGTTAAGCTGATTTTGCTGCCCCGCTTCAGTGTACCACATTCGATCATTCCCTACATCAATGTAATGTTGCATCTCCCTGTTACCTGTATCATAGTGATCAATTACCTTTTGAGTGTTTTGATCATTATGGAGTCGCAAATCTGAAAATTGTCGCGCCATGTAAGCCTCCCAATCATTTCCCGGACCCGAACTACTTCCAACATTCGGCTGTGGATCTGGATGCAGTTGTGGTTGTTGCGGTTGCCTGTTCGCGGGATCCACATACCTAGTTAGAAGGTCGTTCGACCCCCTCGTCAAAATGTTTGCCCTTGTATAACTTACTCTATCAAAGGCAATCATATGTTTCTCCTCTAACCCACTTATATTGATACAAAAATGTTGGGCAATCCTGGTTACAAAATGGCCGCCCATGATTGGTGTAATCTTTTTCCTTTCTTCGAGAAGGAAAGTGAGAATTATTTGTGGAATATGAACATGGGTGTGATCCATTATCGCGTGAATGTACCAGATATCCAAGTTGGTAACTTTTTCGTTACTGTCTTTTCGACAGTTTATGGTACTTGAAATGAATCTTTGGACGCATCGATGCTCGTAGGTACGTAGCTTGCTACAAGTCTGCTTGCTTGCACTATATGCGCTATTGCTCATGTCCACCCATGCTTCTGAATGATTAAAAGAAGAAACATAGTATATACATTGATTAAAGTAATTTTGCATCAATTGGTGTGGCAACCCTTCATAGATATCCAACGCCTTTACAAATTGTAGCAGTGTTAGTGTCCGGTCTTGTCCTCCAAGACGAAATCTCATAAAGGTACCTGATGTTGGTGACGTGTAATCAACCCTAAGTGAACCAACGAATTCTTTGACTAAAAGTGGGTACACTCTTTCTTGCATTCTGAACAGGTTTTCCCATGCATGTATTCTATGGCCTTGATACGTTACTCGGAAAAGGTTGCGAAAATTTTGATATTCACCGGCTTCTTCTAATGGTGTCCAATATATTTCCCTGGATATACGTCTTTGTGTAAAAGTTCCTTCATCCGTTCATGATATTCTGGATTCCTCAAAACTGCATTGATCCATGGATCCGGAGTGGTTAGTCCATGGACATTTAATTGCCGGTTGTCAATATCCATTTCTTCTTCCTCAACAACATTTTCCTCCTCACTTGTTTCCTGATCTATAATTGTCGAGGCTTTTTGCTTCTTTGATTTTGGGTTTGATGATGATGCTCTAGTCTACAAAAACAACACAAAACCAAACAAACAAAACAACAAACCAAGTTGATTAGCGTTAAAGAAATTTAAAACATCTTTCATATTGCACAAGCCAAAACCATGTAGAACATGTCATATCGTACGCATTACACAAACTCTCATGTCAAACATAATTCTGTCATGGATGTACTTATCTCATTTTTAACAAACATGTACTAGTATGACTCATAATTTTTATCACTTCATAAGTTCAATCATATCTAGCATAATTAGTTTCACCAAAACAAATATATGAAACCATTAGCATTCATCAATAAGCATGTCAAACAATATGCAATCAATGGTTATCATACATTTAGACACTAAAGTCGACTCAAGTATACAATTTCATCAAAAAGCTTAAGCATACAATCCTTAACTTCCACAATTAAAACTATTTAATTAGAACAAACACTAAGTTAAGGCGTTTATGAGTTTAGCATAATCAACGAATTGCTTTTATTCCACTTAGATCACTTACTAGTCAACAAAAGTCAAAATCCCCAATTTAAGAACCCTAAAATTCAATAATTTGTGTAATCGTGTAATTCAACTAAGGTTCATGCGGATTTGCTAATGTATACTAGTAATTGAATTCTAAAACATCCCAATTTAAACAAGTAATGGTCATTCTTTCGAAATCCCCAAATTCATGAAGAACCCTAATTTGTAAAGTAAATTTTTGAGCAATTAATCATGAAATTCGAGCATGAATAAGGATTAGTAACAATAATACAAGCATATAATGACCAAAACATGAAGATTTAAACATCCCCACACTTAGAACAAGCTAAATCCGAATTTGAGAATGAAGAACACAAGAACCATGAAGAAATGAAGAGATTAATCTTACCTTTCTCATGTTGATAGACGGATTAGATGCTCAAAGATGGGTTTAATAGGTTGATTTAGTGTTTAGAGATGGAATCCTTGAGAGAAAATGAGATGAAGTTCGGAGTTGTAGGTGAAAAAATGAGTAAAATTGATAAACTCCCATATTTGTGCAAAAAAAAAAAAATTAGGCAGATTCCAACATTCAGACACAGATGCGGCGCATCTGGTGTGAAATGTCCCGTTCTTATTGATTAAAAACGTTCCATATTAATTGATTTCGTTGCGAGGTTTTGACCTCTATATGAGACGTTTTTCAAAGACTGCATTCATTTTTAAAACAAACCATAACCTTTATTTCATAAATAAAGGTTTAAAAAGCTTTACGTAGATTATCAAATAATGATAATCTAAAATATCTTATTTACACACGACCATTACATAATGGTTTACAATACAAATATGTTACAACAAAATAAGTTTCTTGAATGCAGTTTTTACACAATATCATACAAACATGGACTCCAAATCTCGTCCTTATTTAAGTATGCGACAGCGGAAGCTCTTAATAATCACCTGAGAATAAACATGCTTAAAACGTCAACAAAAATGTTGGTGAGTTATAGGTTTAACCTATATATATCAAATCATAATAATAGACCACAAGATTTCATATTTCAATACACATCCCATACATAGAGATAAAAGTCATTCATATGGTGAACACCTGGTAACCGACATTAACAAGATGCATATATAAGAATATCCCCATCATTTCGGGACACCCTTCGGATATGATATAAATTTCGAAGTACTAAAGCATCCGGTACTTTGGATGGGGCTTGTTGGGCCCGATAGATCTATCTTTAGGATTCGCGTCAATTAGGGTGTCTGTTCCCTAATTCTTAGATTACCAGACTTAATAAAAAAGGGCATATTCGATTTCGATAATTCAACCATAGAATGTAGTTTCACGTACTTGTGTCTATTTTGTAAATCATTTATAAAACCTGCATGTATTCTCATCCCAAAAATATTAGATTTTAAAAGTGGGACTATAACTCACTTTCACAGATTTTTACTTCGTCGGGAAGTAAGACTTGGCCACTGGTTGATTCACGAACCTATAACAATATATACATATATATCAAAGTATGTACAAAATATATTTACAACACTTTTAATATATTTTGATGTTTTAAGTTTATTAAGTCAGCTGTCCTCGTTAGTAACCTACAACTAGTTGTCCACAGTTAGATGTACAGAAATAAATCGATAAATATTATCTTGAATCAATCCACAACCCAGTGTATACGTATCTCAGTATTGATCACAACTCAAACTATATATATTTTGGAATCAACCTCAACCCTGTATAGCTAACTCCAACATTCACATATAGAGTGTCTATGGTTGTTCCGAAATATATATAGATGTGTCGACATGACAGGTCGAAACATTGTATATGTGTCTATGGTATCTCAAGATTACATAATATACAATACAAGTTGATTAAGTTATGGTTGGAATAGATTTGTTACCAATTTTCACGTAGCTAAAATGAGAAAAATTATCCAATCTTGTTTTACCCATAACTTCTTCATTTTAAATCCGTTTTGAGTGAATCAAATTGCTATGGTTTCATATTGAACTCTATTTTATGAATCTAAACAGAAAAATTATAGGTTTATAGTCGGAAAAATAAGTTACAAGTCGTTTTTGTAAAGGTAGTCATTTCAGTCGAAAGAACGACGTCTAGATGACCATTTTAGAAAACATACTTCCACTTTGAGTTTAACCATAATTTTTGGATATAGTTTCATGTTCATAATAAAAATCATTTTCTCAAAATAACAACTTTTAAATCAAAGTTTATCATAGTTTTTAATTAACTAACCCAAAACAGCCCGCAGTGTTACTACGACGGCGTAAATCCGGTTTTACGGTGTTTTCGTGTTTCCAGGTTTTAAATCATTAAGTTAGCATATCATATAGATATAGAACATGTGTTTAGTTGATTTTAAAAGTCAAGTTAGAAGGATTAACTTTTGTTTGCGAACAAGTTTAGAATTAACTAAACTATGTTCTAGTGATTACAAGTTTAAACCTTCGAATAAGATAGCTTTATATGTATGAATCGAATGATGTTATGAACATCATTACTACCTTAAGTTCCTTGGATAAACCTACTGGAAAAGAGAAAAATGGATCTAGTTTCAATGGATCCTTGGATGGCTCGAAGTTCTTGAAGCAGAATCATGACACGAAAACAAGTTCAAGTAAGATCATCACTTGAAATAAGATTGTTATAGTTATAGAAATTGAACCAAAGTTTGAATATGATTATTACCTTGTATTAGAATGATAACCTACTGTAAGAAACAAAGATTTCTTGAGGTTGTATGATCACCTTACAAGATTGGAAGTGAGCTACCAAACTTGAAAGTATTCTTGATTTTATGTAACTAGAACTTGTAGAATTTATGAAGAACACTTAGAACTTGAAGATAGAACTTGAGAGAGATCAATTAGATGAAGAAAATTGAAGAATGAAAGTGTTTGTAGGTGTTTTTGGTCGTTGGTGTATGGATTAGATATAAAGGATATGTAATTTTGTTTTCATGTAAATAAGTCATGAATGATTACTCATATTTTTGTAATTTTATGAGATATTTCATGCTAGTTGCCAAATGATGGTTCCCACATGTGTTAGGTGACTCACATGGGCTGCTAAGAGCTGATCATTGGAGTGTATATACCAATAGTACATACATCTAAAAGCTGTGTATTGTACGAGTACGAATACGGGTGCATACGAGTAGAATTGTTGATGAAACTGAACGAGGATGTAATTGTAAGCATTTTTGTTAAGTAGAAGTATTTTGATAAGTGTATTGAAGTCTTTCAAAAGTGTATAAATACATATTAAAACACTACATGTATATACATTTTAACTGAGTCGTTAAGTCATCGTTAGTCGTTACATGTAAGTGTTGTTTTGAAACCTTTAGGTTAACGATCTTGTTAAATGTTGTTAACCCAATGTTTATAATATCAAATGAGATTTTAAATTATTATATTATCATGATATTATCATGTATGAATATCTCTTAATATGATATATATACATTAAATGTCTTTACAACGATAATCTGCCGCATTAATATTGAAAACTCTTCCGCGGCCTTGTCCATTCGTGTTCTCCTGGTTCGGGCAATTTATAATAATGTGGCCCGGTTTTCCACATTTATAACAAACTACATTGGCATAAGTTGCTCCGACACTACTTGCTCCGCCATTACTCGTTCCGACACCATTTGTTCCTTTCGTTCTATTAACCCCTGGTCCGTAGACCTCACACTTCGCTGCGCTATGACCATTTCTTTTACACTTGTTGCAAAATTTGGTGCAGAACCCTGAGTGATACTTTTCACACCTTTGGCATAGCTGCTTCTGATTGTTGTTGTTGTTGTGGTTATTATTGTTGTTGGGATGATTGTTGTAGCTGCTGTTGTTGTTGTTGTTGTTGTTGTTGTTGTTGTTGTTGGGCCGTTTGTTGTAGTTGCGATTGATGTTGCGATTGTTGGGATAATTGTTGCGATTATTGTTGTAATTACTGTTGTTGTTGTATTGGTGATTCTTATCACCATTTTCCTCCCACTTTCTTTTGACTTGCTTCACATTGGCCTCTTCAGCAGTCTGTTCTTTAATTCTTTCTTCAATCTGGTTCACTAGTTTGTGAGCCATTCTACATGCCTGTTGTATGGAGGCGGGCTCGTGTGAACTTATATCTTCTTGGATTCTTTCCGGTAATCCTTTCACAAACGCGTCGATCTTCTCTTCCTCATCTTCGAATGCTCCCGGACACAATAGGCACAATTCTGTGAATCGTCTTTCGTAAGTGGTAATATCAAATCCTTGGGTTCGTAACCCTCTAAGTTCTGTCTTGAGCTTATTGACCTCGGTTCTGGGACGGTACTTCTCGTTCATCAAGTGCTTGAATGCTGACCACGGTAGTGCGTACGCATCGTCTTGTCCCACTTGCTCTAGATAGGTATTCCACCATGTTAACGCAGAACCTGTGAAGGTTTGTGATAATGCTAAAAACGAACATATATTTCATAGCATTATTCCTCAAGAAAGACAAGCTTTTAGTTGCAATTGTTCTATTTACAAGTGATATTCGTTTAAATAATAAAAGGTGAAGACAAAAGACAGATTCGACGAATTGAAGACGCAAACGACCAAAAAGCTCAAAAGTACAAAAGACAATCAAAAAGGTTCCAATTATTGATAAGAAACGTCTCGAAATTACAAGAGTACAAGATTCAAAACGCAAAGTACAAAATATAAAATTGTACGCAAGGACGTTCGAAAATCCGGAACCGGGACCAGAGTCAACTCTTAACGCTCGACGCAACGGACTAAAAATTACAAGTCTACTATGCACAAGAATATAATATAATATATAAATAATTATATTAATTATTTATATTTTATATTTATATATAAAATCCGTCGGCAAGAAAGACTCCAAAAGATGTGAGCTGTAATTGCAATCTCCGCGACTCGCGGGGTTTGAAGGCAAAATTCACCGCGAGTAGCGGAGCCCCAAATTTCAACTCTGCCTATAAAGCAAACCGAATTCTGATAAAAAAAAAAAATCTTTTTCTTCCTCATTCATACGTAAAATTTATATTTATATTTATAATTTATATTTTAATTTTAATTATAATTCTAATAATAAGGGTATGTTAGCGAATATTGTAAGGGTGTAAGTCGAAATTCTGTCCGTGTAACGCTACGCTATTTTTAATCATTGTAAGTTATGTTCAACCTTTTTACATTAATGTCTCGTAGCTAAGTTATTATTATGCTTATTTAAAACGAAGTAATCATGATGTTGGGCTAATTACTAAAATTGGGTAATTGGGCTTTGTACCATAATTGGGGTTTGGACAAAAGAACGACACTTGTGGAAATTAGACTATGGGCTATTAATGGGCTTTATATTTATTTAACTAAATGAAAGTTTGTTAATGTTAATATAAAGATTTACAATTGGGCGTCCCTATAAATTACCATATACACTCGATCGGACACGATGGGCGGGGTATTTATATGTACGAATAATCGTTCATTTAACCGGACACGGGAATGGATTAATAGCCACTAGAATAATTAAAACAGGGGTGAAATTACATTCAAGGGTAATTGGTGTAATTGCTAACAAAGTAGTAAAACCTTGGTTTACACGCAGTCGATAACCTGGTGTATTCATTAAACAAAGTATTAAAACCTTGTTACAATTCGAATCCCCAATTAGTTGGAATATTTAACTTCGGGTATAATAATAATTTGACGAGGACACTCGCACTTTATATTTATGACTGATGGACTGTTATGGACAAAAACCAGACGGACATATTAAATAATCCAGGACAAAGGACAATTAACCCATGGGCATAAAACTAAAATCAACACGTCAAACATCATGATTACGGAAGTTTAAATAAGCATAATTCTTTTATTTCATATTTAATTTCCTTTATTTTATATTTAATTGCACTTCTAATTATCGCACTTTTATTTATTGTTATTTAATCGCACTTTTAATTATCGTACTTTTTAATTATCGCAAGTTTATTTTATCGCACTTTTATTATTCGCAATTTCATTATCGTTATTTACTTTACGCTTTAATTTAAGTCTTGTATTTATTTTATATTTTACATTAGGTTTTAACTGCGACTAAAGTCTTAAAATCGACAAACCGGTCATTAAACGGTAAAAACCCCCCTTTTATAATAATAATATTACTTATATATATATTTGTATTTTTATAAAAGTAAACTAATATAGCGTTGAGCTTTGTTTAAAGATTTCCCTGTGGAACGAACCGGACTTACTAAAAACTACACTACTTTACGATTAGGTACACTGCCTATAAGTGTTGTAGCAAGGTTTAAGTATATCCATTCTATAAATAAATAAATATCTTGTGTAAAATTGTATCGTATTTAATAGTGTTTTCTGCTAAAATTAATAACTATTTTATATACACCTCGCATAACATCAAGTATTTTTGGCGCCGCTGCCGGGGAACTATCTTAAAAGCCGGAAGCGCAACGCTAATATAAAAAAAAAGATTTTTAGCTTACTTCTATTAAAAATTCGTTTTTGTAAAAATATGTTTTAATTATTCAAAAATATAAAAAGAAAAACAAAAATTTATATATTTTTAAGAGTTTGTTAAAAGTTTTATAAGTTTCTTTATCTTTATTTTAGTTTATAATAATATAAATTTTATTAAATATCTTTTATATATAGAAAAAAAAAACAGAAAACAGAAAATAAAAAAAATATAAAAACGCGTAAAATTTCAAACCTGTCAGCTGAATTCTGGAACCCCGCGACTCGCGGGGTTTGATGCTTTAATTGCCGCGACTCGCGGAGCCTTTCTGACAGGCGACAAAAAACCCTAAACCAGCATTAATTACGGGTTTTAATTAATTATTATTATTTAAACCTAATTATTATTATTATTATTATTAGTTTTATTTTAAGATTTACTTTTTATTTAATTTGTTTTATTTAGTATTAATTAGTTTAATTAATTTGTAAAATTAATAGTTTTATTAAATAAATAATATAAAAATAATATTTTTATAAAAATTGTAATTTTTACAACTTTTTGTATATTTTTATATTTTGTACCTTTTTAATCGTTGTAGCGTAATATTTGTATTTTTTAGCTCATATTTAATTTTAAGCTTAGTTTTTGCTATAGTCATTTTTACTCCTAGATTTTTAGGCTTTGCCGTAGAATTCCTTAAGTGCTTTTTCTTTAGACTAAGATTTAGGTGCTTTAGAATTTTGCGACGCCTTTTTAAGTTTTAGTTTCTTTTTAAGTTATTTCCATTTGGGATTTAGTTTTTCCTGTAAGCTTTAATATTTTTAGACCTTTTACTATGTATCAATTATCATTCCAATTAGTAATATCAATTTGCGATTATAATTTTAAGTTAGTTGTAGTAATAAGGTTAGGTTAGTCAAGTATTTTTAAGTTTTTATAAGTTTCTTTTATTTTTCCGTCACCTTTTATTTTTCAACCATTTTTTTTCTTTTTCGACCTTTTGCGACGAACTCTTTTTCTCTCTTATTTCTCGCCATTCTAGTTTTTAGGACTTAGAATTTTTTCTACTTCTTATCTAAATTTCTTAAAATTACGAAAATTTATTTTAAGTGGTTAAATTAATAGACATCAAAATTTTCTGGTTCGTAGTAATAGTTGGATTTGTACGTGGACCGGGTTATTGGAGCCAAACAGTCCTCAATTATATTGAGACCAAACGAATCCTGCCCCTCTGCTGCATCTTTTGGCTATTCAAAACGTGGGCAAAATCAGAAAAGTCTATTAATTGGATAACTTATTATAATTTTTCTTTCCTTTTAAAAACTAATAGGATATTCAGTGGATGCACCGAGCAAGACGTTCACCACCTTTTGTACGTTCACCACCTGTAACTAGATCAAGACATTTAGCAAATATAACCGCCGTTGATTTTTCTTTAGAATCGTCATCCAGTCAACCAAGTACTTCAGTTCAAATTTCCGATAATCCATTTTTTGAACCCAACCTCACAATTGAGAATCCAGAGAATATTCAGGAACGGTTCATAGATCCTGAACCATTAAACTTTCCTCCGGAACCACCAATCATTCAAACAGAGATTGTTGAGGAACGAACCATTAAATCAGAATCATCTAGTGATACCGATTCAACAAATTCAATTATGGAGAATCTGGAACCTTTAAGTATGGAAGACCGAATGAGAGCTAAACGCACTGGCCAAGGTCACGCAATTACTCATCCAGACATTAATGCGCCAGATTATGAAATCAAAGGACAAATTCTACACATGGTGACTAATCAATGCCAATTTAGTGGTGCGCCGAAGGAAGATCCAAATGAACATCTACGTACCTTTAATAGGATCTGCACACTATTTAAAATACGAGAAGTGGAGGATGAACAGATATATCTCATGTTATTTCCCTGGACTTTAAAGGGAGAAGCCAAAGATTGGTTGGAATCGTTACCTGAAGGGGCGATCGATACATGGGACGTTTTAATTGACAAATTTCTTAAACAATTCTTTCCTGCATCTAAAGCCGTAAGACTTCAAGCAGAAATTGTTACGTTCACACAGAAACCAAATGAAACTCTATATGAGGCGTGGACAAGATATGGAAAGTTATTAAGAGGATGTCCGCAACATGGTTTAGACACCTGTCAAATAGTACAAATATTCTACCGAGGATGCGACATCACTACAAGGAAAGACATAGATATAGCAGCTGGTGGTTCTATTATGAAGAAAACCGAAACTGATGCTTACAAAATTATTGATAATACTGCTTCCCACTCACATGAGTGGCACCAAGAAAAAGATATCATTAGATCATCTAAAGCAGCTAGAGCCGATTCTAGCCATGACTTAGATTCCATTTCCGCAAAGATAGATGCTGTGGAGAGACGAATGGAAAAGATGACTAAAGATATTCACTCAATACGAATTAGTTGTGAGCAGTGTGGAGGACCAGATTTGACAAAAGATTGTCTCAGTATTGAATTAACAATGGAACAAAGAGAGAATATTTCATACATAAACCAAAGGCCTGGAAATAATTATCAGAATAATTATCAACCGCCAAGACCGATTTACAATCAAAACCAGAATTATAGCCGAAATATTCCATACAACAACCAACAAGGTCCTAGCAATCAACAAGTATCCAATAATACTTACAACCAGCAAAGACCGAATTTTCAAAACAAACCACCACAACAAACCGATGATAAAAAGCCGAATTTAGAAGATATGATGACGAAGCTAGTTGAAACTCAAACACAGTTTTTCACATCTCAGAAACAAACCAATGAACAAAATGCTCAAGCATTTAGAAATCAACAAGCTTCTATTCAAAATCTGGAACAAGAAGTAAGTAACCTAGCAAGGTTAATAGGTGAAAGAAAACCGGGAAGTTTACCAAGCGATACAAATGCTAACCCCCGGAATGAAACAGCTAAAGCTATTACCACAAGAAGTGGTACAACACTTAAACCACCTGAAATACCTGTAACTTCTGATGAAACTATTCCTACTCCACAAGAACCACAACCTGATCAAGATAAGGAAAAAGAACCGGTAGTTGAAAAGGTTAATGAAGATAACACAGTTAAGGATAAACCTTATGTTAAACCATACCAACCACCACTTCCTTACCCGAGTAAAATGAAGAAAGAAAAACTTGAAGCCGAGCAATCCAAATTTTTGGATATGTTTAAACAGATAAATGTAAATCTTCCTTTCATTGATGTGATTTCAGGAATGCCAAGATATGCTAAATTCTTGAAAGATCTAATCTCAAATAGAAAGAAAATGGAAGAACTCTCGGCTGTTACTATGAATGCTAATTGTTCAGCAGTGCTGTTGAATAAGATACCAGAAAAATTATCTGATCCAGAAAGTTTCACAATTCCATGTTTTCTGGGTAGTCTTAGTTCAATAGAAGCATTGGCAGACTTAGGTGCTAGTATAAATCTAATGCCGTATTCACTATACGCTAAACTAGACCTTGGAGAATTGAAACCAACCAGAATAAGCATACAACTAGCCGATAGATCAATAAAATATCCTAGAGGGATAATGGAGAACATGCTAGTTAAAGTTGGTACTTTAGTATTTCCAGTAGATTTTGTTGTTTTGGACATGGAAGAAGATTCTCAAGTTCCTCTCATATTAGGAAGACCATTCTTAAACACGGCTAAAGCAATGATAGACGTGTTCGGTAAGAAACTGACCCTAAGTATAGAGGATGAGAGTGTTACCTTTTCAGTTGATAGAGCAATGCAACAACCACAATCTGCAGATGATACATGTTATTATATTCAAACTATAGATGCACATGCAGAATTATTAGAAGAATTTCCAGAATTACAAGGAACATGAGAATGTTCTTTAGGAGAAGGTAATGAACCAATTGATGAAGCTGAAATGTTAGCTACACTTATAGCTAATGGATATGAACCAACAACAGAAGAAATTCAAATGCTAAAAGAAGAAGACAGATATCGATATAAATCATCAATAGAAGAACCTCCGAAATTAGAGTTAAAGCCGCTTCCAAACCATTTGGAATACGCTTATTTACATGGTGAATCTGAATTACCTGTAATAATATCGTCTTCTCTTACTGAAAATGAGAAATCACAACTCATTTCTGTGTTGAAAGCTCATAAACCAGCCATTGCATGGAAGATTCATGATATTAAAGGAATAAGTCCTTCGTATTGCACACATAAAATCCTTATAGAAGAAGGTCATAAAACGTATGTGCAACGCCAACGAAGACTAAATCCTAATATGCAAGATGTAGTTAAGAAAGAGATTATTAAACTGCTAGATGCAGGTTTAATTTATCCAATCTCTGATAGTCCATGGGTAAGCCCAGTTCAATGCGTGCCTAAGAAGGGTGGTATGACTGTCATTACAAATGAGAAAAATGAGCTTATTCCTACTAGGACTGTAACAGGATGGCGTGTATGTATTGATTATAGAAAATTAAATGACGCCACCAGAAAAGATCACTTTCCCTTACCTTTCATAGATCAAATGTTGGAAAGATTAGCCGGAAATAGTTACTATTGTTTTCTAGATGGATTTTCCGGATATTTTCAAATTCCAATAGCACCCGAAGACCAAGAGAAAACCACATTTACGTGCCCTTATGGTACTTTTGCTTACAAAAGAATGCCATTTGGACTTTGCAACGCCCCTGCAACCTTTCAAAGGTGTATGATGGCGATTTTTCATGACATGATAGAAGAATGCATGGAAGTATTCATGGATGACTTTTCAGTCTTCGGTGATACATTTAAATCATGTCTAGTTAATCTGGAACGAATGCTAATTAGATGCGAAAAATCAAATCTAGTACTTAATTGGGAGAAATGCCATTTCATGGTTAAAGAAGGCATCGTTCTTGGACATAAAATTTCAAAAGAAGGAATTGAAGTGGATAGAGCTAAAGTAGATGTAATTGCTAAACTTCCACATCCCACCAATGTTAGAGGAGTTAGGAGTTTTCTAGGGCATGCCGGTTTTTACCGACGTTTCATAAAAGATTTTTCTAAAATTGCCACTCCTATGAATAAACTCCTAGAAAAGGATGCGCCATTCATCTTTTCAGATGAGTGTATCAAATCTTTTAATATTCTTAAAGAGAAACTCACTAATGCATCGATCATGATAACACCAAATTGGAATCTACCATTTGAACTAATGTGCGATGCAAGTGATTTTGCAATGGGAGCCGTTTTAGGACAAAGGATTGAAAAACGATTTCAACCTATATATTATGCTAGTAAGACGTTACAAGGAGCACAAACGAACTATACAACTACTGAAAAAGAACTCCTTGCTATTGTCTTTGCTTTTGACAAATTTCGATCATATCTCGTTCTAGCAAAAACGGTGGTCTATACCGACCATTCTGCTCTTAGATACCTATTTTCAAAACAAGATGCTAAACCAAGATTAATCCGTTGGATCTTACTCTTACAAGAGTTTGATATTGAAATCCGAGATAAAAGAGGAGCAGAAAATCTCGCCGCTGATCATCTTTCTCGTCTTGAAAATCCCGAATTAGAAGTTCTAAATGAATCGGCCATACAAGACAACTTTCCTGATGAATATCTATTGAAGATAGATTATAAAGAAATTCCATGGTTTGCAGACTATGCAAACTACTTAGTTTGTGGATTCCTTGAAAAAGGATTATCGTACCAAAGACGAAAGAAATTCTTCAGTGATATAAAACACTATTTCTGGGAAGATCCACATCTGTTTAAAAGTTGTCCCGATGGAATAATACGCCGATGTGTATTTGGAGATGAAGCTAGTAAAATTTTAAACCATTGTCACACAGGACCAACAGGAGGGCATTATGGGCCTCAACTAACAGCAAGAAAAGTTTATGAAGCTGGATTCTATTGGCCTACAATTTACAAAGACGCACACCTTCTTTGCAAATCCTGTGATGCATGTCAAAGGGCCGGAAAAATAAGTCAACATGATGAAATGCCACAAAATGTCATCCAAGTATGTGAAGTATTTGACATTTGGGGTATTGACTTTATGGGTCCATTTCCAAAATCTAATAATAATCTATATATACTCGTAGCCATTGATTATGTATCTAAATGGGCGGAAGCACAAGCTCTCCCAACTAACGATGCACGAATTGTAGTCAACTTTTTAAAACGTCTTTTTGCAAGGTTTGGAACACCGAAAGCTTTAATAAGTGATCGGGGTACTCATTTCTGTAATAATCAACTTGAGAAAGTTCTTAAAAGATATGGAGTAACTCATAAAATCTCCACCGCATATCATCCACAAACAAGTGGACAAGTTGAAAATACCAACCGAGCTTTAAAACGTATTCTAGAGAAAACTGTAGGATCAAATCCGAAGGAATGGTCCATTAAATTGGAGGATGCACTCTGGGCTTTTAGAATAGCCTACAAAACTCCAATTGGAACCACACCTTTTAGACTTGTTTATGGAAAAGCATGTCATCTTCCAGTAGAAATTGAACACAAAGCATTTTGGGCTTTGAAGACATGTAATCTTGATTTACATGAAGCCGGACGTCTACGATTAAGTCAACTAAACGAATTAGAAGAATTAAGACATGAAGCATACGAAAATTCGTTAATCTATAAAGAAAGAACGAAGAAATGGCATGATAAAAGAATCAGAAGTTCAAAAGAATTTAAAGAAGGAGACAGAGTTCTTCTTTTCAATTCACGATTCAAGCTATTTCCTGGAAAATTGAAATCAAGATGGTCTGGACCATTCATAGTCAAAAGAGTTTTCCCATACGGAACGATAGAATTGATAAATTCAAATGGGATTGAATTTAAAGTTAATGGTCACAGAGTTAAACATTACATACATGGTCCGATGGAAGTCGACAACGAAGTTAATCACAATTTCGATACCACAGCTAACTAAGTGTGGGGAGAATCAAGTCTTTAAAGGATAATATGTATTTCTGTTCGAGTTAGATTGTCTGTTTTCGTGTAGTTCTCGAAAATGGAACCCGAATGGTCTTTCCCTAGCAGACCCTAAAGAACTAGTCTTCTCCCCCCATTCTGAATTTTTATTTTTTTTTAGGTTTTTACAAAATGAAGACTGCCTGTGAACTAAACCATGGTCTAATGCTACACGCTTTGATCACTAAACGTAATAATGACATACTACCGAGTGAAATAGTATCAGTAATCAGAGAAAGAATGGACGGAGTTAGAAAAGAATCCAGATGCGAAGATAATAAGTTACAATTTGGTAAAGGAAAATCAAAATCCGCAGCAAAAAGAAGAGCACGACACCTAGAACGATGTCACAAATGCGGAAAATGGTCACATGGAGGTAAATGTTCAAATAATCAAACCTATTCAAATACCGAATTTGTTACTTTATGCAGAGACGGACCGTTCATATGTTTAGAAGAAAAGACACTGAATGCTCGAGGTTACGCCTATGTAGCCATGGAAAATCAATTAAACCGACTATCTTATGAATGGAATAGATCATATAACTAAGAAATCTATTTCACAGGTATGTCTGTACAGTTTTTATTTTTATTTTTATTTTTAACCTTTTGATAATAAACGCTAATTTGTTCGCTAAAAAGTATTAAATTGGTATTGAATAAAATTAGGTTTGGCGACCGAAATTATTGATATCATTCAAAAATTTATTACATCACTGCGAAATTTAACGTTTATTCTTAAGGTATAAATATCTTTAATCAATCAACCCAAAATATTCAAAAATTCGTCATGAGTTAAATTAGGTCTTGGAACCGAAATTACTTTACCGAAAAGAGGGGCGCATATTTTTGATAATATTTGATTGATTAAAGTGGGATAAAAAGACAAAAAGATTTTTAAATTTATTTTTTACCATGTTTTTAAAATTAATATTTAAATCTTAAATTAATATTGTAAACTTTGTAAAAACAATATATTTAAAATTGTAAATATTTGAAAAATTAATATAAGTTTGATATGAATTTTTAAATTTTTAAATTAAGTTTGGTGTGAATTTTTAATATTAATTTTGAATTTTATATTTAAGTTGTGTGAATTTAAAAACAAAAATTTACTTTATCTCATTAAGTTAAAAATATGATTTTTAAAAATTCGTCGTAAGTTGAAGACTAGGTCTTTGAACCGAAATTGCTTTACCCAAGGAAGGGACGAGAACTTTTATTATCATTATTTTTAATCTTATTAATTTAAAGTATGCCAAAAACATTAAAAAACCCAAAAATCTTAGCTTTTAAAACAATCGCTACAAAAAGACAAATTTTAAAATTTTGTCGAAGGACGGACTAGGACATCGATCCGAAACGACCTCGTCCTAAATAACAAGGGAAACAAAATTTTAAAATTAATTACTTAATTGTTTTAATAAGTTAATGATTATTAAAAAAAAAATTAATAAAAAAATAAAAAAATCAAACTCCGCGACTCGCGGAGTTTGGAGTGCGTTTCGCCGCGACTCGCGGAGGGACTAAAAATCAGAAAAAAATATAACCGAACAACAGATCAGTCCCAACCCCAAAACAATAAAAACACTGCGAAAATAGCTGCGAAAAAACCCGAAAACCACCCCCAAAAATCCCAATTTTTAACCGTTAATCACCAAATTTTTTGCTAAAATCATGTTGAGAAGGATGCTATCTAAGAATTACTCAAGAAAAACGGTAAATTTCTACACCTAAACACCATTTAATTCGAAATTTGATGTTCTTGAGCTATTTTTTCCCCAATTTGATTTTGATGCTTTTTAGTGTAATTAGACTTAAATTGTTTATGTATTATGCTTGTATAACCTAGATTGATGCTGTTTAACATGATTAGAAGCCTTAAACTTCAAATTTTGAATAATCTAGGGTTTGTGTTCTTGAGAAAATTTGGGGCTTTTTGATATAAACAGGTTATGGCCGATTTTTGTCATGAATTGTTGCTAAATTGAGTAGTGTAACATGTCTAGGTAGTTAAATGATCCAAACTTTGAGCCTAAACATGATTTTGAGAATTAAAGTGGACTTTTTCAAGTCTAAAATTCATGAACTTGATTTTTGAAAGATAATGCCATTTGAGACTTGTTTGATTGCTAGTAATGATTATTTTGACATGTTATTTGAGTTGAATGCTTATGAACTTGACGAACATTTTCGTATATGCTTATTTGAAAAAGTGTAGATTTGATAAAAATGTGAAAATGAGCTTAAGTTTGATATAAATTGATAATGTCATTGTAATTATTTTGATTGATGATTTTGCTGACACTAATGCATATTTGGATGCACAAAAATTGTGTTTGATGTGTTTTGCAGAATGAAAGGGGTGAATCTTCATCCCAAGCCCGCAATGCTCCTGCTGAGAATTTGGAACAACAGGAGGTGGATAACTACTACAAGCAGGATGTACCTCATCCAGTCATGACCTTTTCCGATATGCACTTGGAAGAGTTGCACCCGAACCTGAGATTTGACAGACTTTGGATAGATTATCCAAAATATCAACGGGGTTTGCATACTCTTCATTCCAAGGTTGTTGAGGTACCGAGGGTCATAGAATGGGGACCCTTAGAAGCTGTAGAATTGGCCGGGCCAATTAGGGAATTACTTGTACAGAGGTATGGTAATTCTTCTTTTAATGACTGGATATGTTTATTCACCATACGTAGACCTGTATATAAAGTATGGTGTGAAGAATTGTTATGTAGTATAGAATTGAATGATCGGGTAGCTAGTTTAACCGATCGTTCTTTTATTAGATTTTTGTTAGGCGGTTCGATGCGCCACATGTCTTTACTGGACATGGCTCAGGCTTTACGTATATATACGCCTGAGGAGTTAGCGTCTGCCGATTGTAGAGGATTGATACTAAACGGTAGAAAGATAGATGAGAATTTTGATACACACGGTGTGTGGAGTCAAATGACAAGCCATCACCGTTTCAAAGGGGGAAATTACTCTTATTTGGATATAGATAGAGCCGAATTAAGAGTGATACATAGGTTTTTAGCTAATTCGATTACACAAAGGGGTAAAAACAAGGAAAAAGTAAATGAACAGGATTTGTTTTACCATATGTGTATTCGAGACCCACAGAGCGCTGTAAGTATACCATATTGTGTGGGTTATTATTTATAAGCTATGGTTCGGGGGATGCGACCACATAGCATAATAGGAGGTGGTATTTTTATTACTTTGATTGGTGAATATCTCGGTGTGGATATAAGTCGGGGGGGATTATTAGTAGAAGAACCGAAACCCCGCGATACTATAGGTTTAAATGTATACCATGGTGCGAAAGTTTTGAAGAGGCGAAATAACGCCGCAGTACGATACCATGGTAGACATCCACAGGTGGAGAGAAACCAGCAGCAAGGTAATGTAGGAGGGGGGAATGAGATGCAAGAAATGCATAGGTTTATAGCTTCTCAGGAATACGAAAATGCTAGACAGAGAGCATTTGAAGATTGGCAAGTTCATCAGAACCAGATCATAGCTCATTGCCAACATATAGGTAGAAACTATATTCCTACACCGAAACCCATCTTCCCTCCTTGGTCTATAGAGATGCAGCCACCATATCCTACGTATGACCCTGCCGAAGCATTCTATAGCACTTATGGTTATGCCTGGAACCCCTATTGGTACCAATATCATCCTTAGTTTACTTATTTTTTTATTTTGTAATTTGTAATTATTGATACATTTAATACTTTTGTTAATATTGTAATCATTTTTATAATTGTCTAACTTTTATTCTTATATTTTAATAATTTTTGTATGTGGGGTAATATACCAAACTTCAAAAATATGTATATATGTTTGCAGTTTATCTTATGTACACAACAGGGTAAAACAACGCATTTTCAAAGACTGGCATTAAGTTCAGCAAAAGCAACTAATTTTGACGACAAGATGCAAAATATATGTGAAATAACAACAAGACGGAATGAACAAATGATGTGCACCATTTATCATTCAGCAAACAAACGCCAATATATTTGGAAACTTTGGTAAAAATTTAATCATTTTCACACAAATCACCCTCAATAATTTAAATTGTTACTGATTTCTTGCAAATGAGGGCATTGCAAGATCTTAAGTGTGGGAAGGGGTTAAAATCTTTCGGATTTTAAAATTTTTTACTTTAAACACTTGGTTACCATTAAAAATACTAGTAAAGCAGTAGTTGTATTAGAATCTAGTGCTCTCTGATAAAAAAAGAACAGCCCTAGTCTTATATACTGACTACCCAATTCTAGTAAAATTTTTCAAAATTTTCAATTAAATGAACTCAAATCATGTTTATACATATTTATGAACGATAAAACTAGGTTTTAACACCGAAATTATTGTTACCTCGGAAAGGACATAAATTAAGAAACAAACTAAAATGTTAAAATTCATTTAAAATGGAATAGAGGACGGTAAAAAGAAAAATAAAAAGCCAAGTGTGGGAAAATTTACCAAGTTATCTTAAACATATGTCACAATATATCTGTAACAAATAACTGAAAATACTTTTGCTTTGGACTAAACTAAACTGTTTTACCCGATGAAAGAAAAGAAAAGATGGATCTACACGATGAATCAATTCCATCATTAAAAGGAAGTAAAGTCTTCTGAAAAAGACACGCGCTTCTTGATTTAGGTCATGAAGTTGTCGTCCAGACCAGCTGTAGGTTGACGAAAAATCTAGAAAAGTCATCACTAAAATCAGCAGGAAATCCACGGACCTCAGCATTAAACAGGGTCGCCATGTGGTCAGATTTATCCTAACCATGAGAAGGATTTATCTCGTACAATGGGGGGCACCATGCAAATTAGCTGGATAAGACTAATGAATCAGATCCCCAGAAAGGATAATCTCCTTAAAGATTAAAATTCAGCTTTTAAGACTGATATTACTCAATCCTAGAGATTGACCTTAAAGATTGAGAATTTAAACTCATGGAATTCAATGATATCTAAACTCGAGCTTGAACGACAAAATATTTTGATCAAAATTATAAACCGATTTGTTTTCTGAAAACCCTATTTTCAATACGTTCATTACCATTGAACGTAAAATCCTAGGAATTCACCTGGAATTCATTAGGTCACCTGAACTAAATCAGGTGTCAACCGTAAGAACGGTGGTTGCATAGCATGGTCAAAGACAGGACCTTGTGCCAGACCAAAAAATTCCTAGGGTGAGCTTTACTATTGCTCCTACAAAGGATAGTAATTGCGTCCGACACGTTATAGACCATAATTAAAAGCATGTCACAGGACATTGCCTTAACAGTTGCTTGTTCAACGCTTTCCTTTACAACCGGACGGTAGTTTGCCGAAAGGTAATATACGGGACAAGTAAACTGGACTTGTTGCTTTCCAAATACAAGGTTAGCAAGTGGGTGACACAAAACCGTAAGTTTTGAGCTAAAATTTTCAAATCTGAAACCCACCAAACCCACAAAAATATTTTGCAAACACCGGTAAAGGGATATTCCGGAAAACTTATCTAGGGTAAAAACTAGATTTCAAAAGATCAAATGTTTTCATAAAGATCCAATTTCCTTAATGGATCTAAATTTTTATAGTCATGTGGGACTGTAAACCATATCGTTACTACCATTGTTTATACCGCCGTATAGAAATCACTGATGTACAAAGTGTGAAGAATAAAGAAGTGATTCTAGTATTTCAAGACGATATTGCTTGAGGACAAGCAACGCTCAAGTGTGGGAATATTTGATAATGCTAAAAACGAACATATATTTCATAGCATTATTCCTCAAGAAAGACAAGCTTTTAGTTGCAATTGTTCTATTTACAAGTGATATTCGTTTAAATAATAAAAGGTGAAGACAAAAGACAGATTCGACGAATTGAAGACGCAAACGACCAAAAAGCTCAAAAGTACAAAAGACAATCAAAAAGGTTCCAATTATTGATAAGAAACGTCTCGAAATTACAAGAGTACAAGATTCAAAACGCAAAGTACAAAATATAAAATTGTACGCAAGGACGTTCGAAAATCCGGAACCGGGACCAGAGTCAACTCTTAACGCTCGACGCAACGGACTAAAAATTACAAGTCTACTATGCACAAGAATATAATATAATATATAAATAATTATATTAATTATTTATATTTTATATTTATATATAAAATCCGTCGGCAAGAAAGACTCCAAAAGATGTGAGCTGTAATTGCAATCTCCGCGACTCGCGGGGTTTGAAGGCAAAATTCACCGCGAGTCGCGGAGCCCCAAATTTCAACTCTGCCTATAAAGCAAACCGAATTCTGATAAAAAAAAAATCTTTTTCTTCCTCATTCATACGTAAAATTTATATTTATATTTATAATTTATATTTTAATTTTAATTATAATTCTAATAATAAGGGTATGTTAGCGAATATTGTAAGGGTGTAAGTCGAAATTCTGTCCGTGTAACGCTACGCTATTTTTAATCATTGTAAGTTATGTTCAACCTTTTTACATTAATGTCTCGTAGCTAAGTTATTATTATGCTTATTTAAAACGAAGTAATCATGATGTTGGGCTAATTACTAAAATTGGGTAATTGGGCTTTGTACCATAATTGGGGTTTGGACAAAAGAACGACACTTGTGGAAATTAGACTATGGGCTATTAATGGGCTTTATATTTGTTTAACTAAATGAAAGTTTGTTAATGTTAATATAAAGATTTACAATTGGGCGTCCCTATAAATTACCATATACACTCGATCGGACACGATGGGCGGGGTATTTATATGTACGAATAATCGTTCATTTAACCGGACACGGGAATGGATTAATAGCCACTAGAATAATTAAAACAGGGGTGAAATTACATTCAAGGGTAATTAGTGTAATTGCTAACAAAGTAGTAAAACCTTGGTTTACACGCAGTCGATAACCTGGTGTATTCATTAAACAAAGTATTAAAACCTTGTTACAATTCGAATCCCCAATTAGTTGGAATATTTAACTTCGGGTATAATAATAATTTGACGAGGACACTCGCACTTTATATTTATGACTGATGGACTGTTATGGACAAAAACCAGACGGACATATTAAATAATCCAGGACAAAGGACAATTAACCCATGGGCATAAAACTAAAATCAACACGTCAAACATCATGATTACGGAAGTTTAAATAAGCATAATTCTTTTATTTCATATTTAATTTCCTTTATTTTATATTTAATTGCACTTCTAATTATCGCACTTTTATTTATTGTTATTTAATCGCACTTTTAATTATCGTACTTTTTAATTATCGCAAGTTTATTTTATCGCACTTTTATTATTCGCAATTTCATTATCGTTATTTACTTTACGCTTTAATTTAAGTCTTGTATTTATTTTATATTTTACATTAGGTTTTAACTGTGACTAAAGTCTTAAAATCAACAAACCGGTATTAAACGGTAAAAACCCCCCTTTTATAATAATAATATTACTTATATATATATATTTGTATTTTTATAAAAGTAAACTAATATAGCGTTGAGCTTTGTTTAAAGATTTCCCTGTGGAACGAACCGGACTTACTAAAAACTACACTACTTTACGATTAGGTACACTGCCTATAAGTGTTGTAGCAAGGTTTAAGTATATCCATTCTATAAATAAATAAATATCTTGTGTAAAATTGTATCGTATTTAATAGTGTTTTCTGCTAAAATTAATAACTATTTTATATACACCTCGCATAACATCAGTATGCGTAGCGTACTTCACTTTGTCCTCTTCAGTACACTTACTTATGGCAAACACCGATTCGACCTTCTCGGTCCACCGTTTCAATCCGATCGGTCCTTCGGTTCCATCAAATTCTAAAGGTTTGCAGGCAGTGAATTCTTTGTAGGTGCATCCTACACGATTTCCTGTACTGCTAGATTCAAGGTTATTGTTGGTATGTAGCGCAGCCTGTACTGCGGCTATGTTTGAAGCTAGAAAAGTACGGAATTCCTCTTCATTCATATTCACGGTGTGTCGAGTAGTCGGTGCCATTTCCTTCAAAATAGTCAAATGGAACAAGTTAATCATACAGAATATTAAGAGTAGTTAATAGTATTTCGTAGCATAATATGAACTCATTTATAAAAGCTTTTTCTTCATATTAGCGTTTTATAAGTTTAAATTCGGGTAGTACCTACCCGTTAAGTTCATACTTAGTAGCTAATATACAATTCAACTACTACAATTCTATATGAAAAACTGATTATAATAATATTTCGCGTTCAACTTTTACACAATATTTTACAAACTTACAATACCGCTTATTTTACATATAGCATGAAATATAGCACACAATAAATTTGATACAAGATGGTTGTGAAGATAATTCTAGCTAGTGCACAAGTCGTTCAGCAAAGGCAATAAAGACACGTAATTCATACGTCCAGAAACAAGTCATGCATTCTGGTTTTACTAGGATTACTTCCCATCCTTGGTCTTGTGGAACATAACCGTTATGGCCGTTGATAAGACAGCGTGTTGTAACGTCGTCAAAGGGACGAGGGTTACGTAATGTCCAACAGTCCCGTAACAATCTAAAAACCTCATTTCTTACCCCAATTACCGACTCCGTCACTTGTGGGAACGTTTTGTTTAATAGTTGTAGCCCGATGTTCTTGTTCTCACTTTGGTGGGAAGCGAACATTACTAATCCGTAAGCATAACATGCTTCTTTATGTTGCATGTTAGCCGCTTTTTCTAAATCACGAAGTCCAATATTCGGATATATTGAGTCAAAATAATTTCTTAACCCGTTGCGTAAAATAGCATTTGGGTTCTCCGCAATATATGCGTCAAAGTAAACACATCGTAACTTATGGGTTTCCCAATGTGATATCCCCCATCTTTCAAACGAAAGTCTCTTATAAACCAAGACATTCTTGGAACGTTCTTCGAATGTCTTACAAACTGATCTCGCCTTAAATAGTTGTGCTGAGGAATTCTGACCGACTATAGACAAGATTTCATCAATCATGTCTCCGGGTAGGTCTCTTAAAATATTGGGTTGTCTATCCATTTTGTGTTTTTATACTGTAAAATAGACAAGAGTTAGATTCATAAAAAAAATACTTATTAATACAAGCAATTTTTACATATATCATAAAGCATAAGCACACTATATTACATATATTACACCACACGAATACAACTATCTTATTCCGACTCGCTTGTTTCTTCTTCTTCGGTTTTGGTTCGTTTTGCCAAGTTTCTAGGGATATATGATGTTCCCCTAATACGAGCCGTCGTTATCCACATTGGTTTAGAAAAACCTGGTGGTTTAGAGGTTCCCGGGTCATTGTTACAACTTAAGGACTTCGGGGGTTGACGATACATATAAAGTTCATCGGGGTTGGAATTAGATTTCTCTATTTTTATGCCCTTTCCCTTATTATTTTCTTTTGCATTTTTAAATTCAGTTGGGGTAATTTCTATAACATCATCGGAATTCTCGTCGGAATCCGATTCATCGGAGAATTGGTAATCCTCCCAATATTTTGCTTCCTTGGCGGAAACACCATTGACCATAATTAACCTTGGTCGGTTGGTTGAGGATTTTCTTTTACTTAACCGTTTTATTATTTCCCCCACCGGTTCTATTTCTTCATCTGGTTCCGATTCTTCTTCCGGTTCTGATTCTTCTTCCAGTTCCGACTCTTCTTCCGGTTCCTCTTCGGGAACTTGTGAATCAGTCCACGAATCATTCCAATTTACATTTGACTCTTCATTATTATTAGGTGAGTCAATGGGACTTGTTCTAGAGGTAGACATCTATCACATAATATCAAACGCGTTAAGAGATTAATATATCACATAATATTCACATGTTAAAAATATATAGTTTCCAACAAAATTTGTTAAGCAATCATTTTTCAAGTAAACACGGTCGAAGTCCAGACTCACTAATGCATCCTAACAAACTCGATAAGACACACTAATGCAAAATTCTGGTTCTCTAAGACCAACGCTCGGATACCAACTGAAATGTCCCGTTCTTATTGATTAAAAACGTTCCATATTAATTGATTTCGTTGCGAGGTTTTGACCTCTATATGAGACGTTTTTCAAAGACTGCATTCATTTTTAAAACAAACCATAACCTTTATTTCATAAATAAAGGTTTAAAAAGCTTTACGTAGATTATCAAATAATGATAATCTAAAATATCCTATTTACACACGACCATTACATAATGGTTTACAATACAAATATGTTACAACAAAATAAGTTTCTTGAATGCAGTTTTTACACAATATCATACAAACATGGACTCCAAATCTCGTCCTTATTTAAGTATGCGACAGCGGAAGCTCTTAATAATCACCTGAGAATAAACATGCTTAAAACGTCAACAAAAATGTTGGTGAGTTATAGGTTTAACCTATATATATCAAATCATAATAATAGACCACAAGATTTCATATTTCAATACACATCCCATACATAGAGATAAAAGTCATTCATATGGTGAACACCTGGTAACCGACATTAACAAGATGCATATATAAGAATATCCCCATCATTCCGGGACACCCTTCGGATATGATATAAATTTCGAAGTACTAAAGCATCCGGTACTTTGGATGGGGCTTGTTGGGCCCGATAGATCTATCTTTAGGATTCGCGTCAATTAGGGTGTCTGTTCCCTAATTCTTAGATTACCAGACTTAATAAAAAAGGGCATATTCGATTTCGATAATTCAACCATAGAATGTAGTTTCACGTACTTGTGTCTATTTTGTAAATCATTTATAAAACCTGCATGTATTCTCATCCCAAAAATATTAGATTTTAAAAGTGGGACTATAACTCACTTTCACAGATTTTTACTTCGTCGGGAAGTAAGACTTGGCCACTGGTTGATTCACGAACCTATAACAATATATACATATATATCAAAGTATGTACAAAATATATTTACAACACTTTTAATATATTTTGATGTTTTAAGTTTATTAAGTCAGCTGTCCTCGTTAGTAACCTACAACTAGTTGTCCACAGTTAGATGTACAGAAATAAATCGATAAATATTATCTTGAATCAATCCACGACCCAGTGTATACGTATCTCAGTATTGATCACAACTCAAACTATATATATTTTGGAATCAACCTCAACCCTGTATAGCTAACTCCAACATTCACATATAGAGTGTCTATGGTTGTTCCAAAATATATATAGATGTGTCGACATGACAGGTCGAAACATTGTATACGTGTCTATGGTATCTCAAGATTACATAATATACAATACAAGTTGATTAAGTTATGGTTGGAATAGATTTGTTACCAATTTTCACGTAGCTAAAATGAGAAAAATTATCCAATCTTGTTTTACCCATAACTTCTTCATTTTAAATCCGTTTTGAGTGAATCAAATTGCTATGGTTTCATATTGAACTCTATTTTATGAATCTAAACAGAAAAAGTATAGGTTTATAGTCGGAAAAATAAGTTACAAGTCGTTTTTGTAAAGGTAGTCATTTCAGTCGAAAGAACGACGTCTAGATGACCATTTTAGAAAACATACTTCCACTTTGAGTTTAACCATAATTTTTGGATATAGTTTCATGTTCATAATAAAAATCATTTTCTCAAAATAACAACTTTTAAATCAAAGTTTATCATAGTTTTTAATTAACTAACCCAAAACAGCCCGCGGTGTTACTACGACGGCGTAAATCCGGTTTTACGGTGTTTTTCGTGTTTCCAGGTTTTAAATCATTAAGTTAGCATATCATATAGATATAGAACATGTGTTTAGTTGATTTTAAAAGTTAAGTTAGAAGGATTAACTTTTGTTTGCGAACAAGTTTAGAATTAACTAAACTATGTTCTAGTGATTACAAGTTTAAACCTTCGAATAAGATAGCTTTATATGTATGAATCGAATGATGTTATGAACATCATTACTACCTTAAGTTCCTTGGATAAACCTACTGGAAAAGAGAAAAATGGATCTAGCTTCAATGGATCCTTGGATGGCTCGAAGTTCTTGAAGCAGAATCATGACACGAAAACAAGTTCAAGTAAGATCATCACTTGAAATAAGATTGTTATAGTTATAGAAATTGAACCAAAGTTTGAATATGATTATTACCTTGTATTAGAATGATAACCTACTGTAAGAAACAAAGATTTCTTGAGGTTGTATGATCACCTTACAAGATTGGAAGTGAGCTACCAAACTTGAAAGTATTCTTGATTTTATGTAACTAGAACTTGTAGAATTTATGAAGAACACTTAGAACATGAAGATAGAACTTGAGAGAGATCAATTAGATGAAGAATATTGAAGAATGAAAGTGTTTGTAGGTGTTTTTGGTCGTTGGTGTATGGATTAGATATAAAGGATATGTAATTTTGTTTTCATGTAAATAAGTCATGAATGATTACTCATATTTTTGTAATTTTATGAGATATTTCATGCTAGTTGCCAAATGATGGTTCCCACATGTGTTAGGTGACTCACATGGGCTGCTAAGAGCTGATCATTGGAGTGTATATACCAATAGTACATACATCTAAAAGCTGTGTATTGTACGAGTACGAATACGGGTGCATACGAGTAGAATTGTTGATGAAACTGAACGAGGATGTAATTGTAAGCATTTTTGTTAAGTAGAAGTATTTTGATAAGTGTATTGAAGTCTTTCAAAAGTGTATAAATACATATTAAAACACTACATGTATATACATTTTAACTGAGTCGTTAAGTCATCGTTAGTCGTTACATGTAAGTGTTGTTTTGAAACCTTTAGGTTAACGATCTTGTTAAATGTTGTTAACCCAATGTTTATAATATCAAATGAGATTTTAAATTATTATATTATCATGATATTATCATGTATGAATATCTCTTAATATGATATATATACATTAAATGTCTTTACAACGATAATCGTTACATATATGTCTCGTTTAAAAATCATTAAGTTAGTAGTCTTGTTTTTACATATGTAGTTCATTGTTAATATACTTAATGATATGTTTACTTATCATAGTATCATGTTAACTATATATATATCCATATATATATCATCATATAGTTTTTACAAGTTTTAACGTTCGTGAATCACCAGTCAACTTGGGTGGTCAATTGTCTATATGAAACATATTTCAATTAATCAAGTCTTAACAAGTTTGATTGCTTAACATGTTGGAAAAATTTAATCATGTAAATATAAATCTCAATTAATATATATAAACATGGAAAAGTTCGGGTCACTACATGGTGCAGATGCGGCGCATATGTCTCAGATGCGGCGCATCTGAAGCAGATGTGGCGCATCTGGTGGCCCAAATGCGGCGCATGACCAATTCTCGGTGCATTTAAAACTCTCGAGAATTTTCTTGTCTTCAGATGCGGCGCATCTCTTACAGATGCGGCGCATCTGGCCCTGTTGCACCAGTTTTTGATATTTTTTCGCGTTATAAACATTGCGGAAGGTCCCTAAACAACTTGGTTCGTACTAAAGCTCGAAAATCACTCAAATCACTCAAAACAATCAATCCTAAGAAATGAATACATGAAAGGAACTATGTACAATTTTTGTGAAGTTTATTAGCGAGTCGTTCACGCGACTCCTTCCCAAGCTAATTTGCGTTGGGGGAGAAAGTAATGTCATCTTGAACCGTGGTATCAACTCCATCAAAATAGAGTTTTAATCGATGACCATTCACTTTAAAAGTATTTCCGTTTCCAAACAACTCAACATATCCTGATGGAAATGCTTGTTTCACCAAATAAGGTCCCGTCCATCGGGACTTCAACTTTCCGGGAAAAATTTAAACCGTGAGTTAAAAACCAAAACCTTATCACTGGTTTTAAACTCTTTCACTTCTTTCAATCGGGCATCATGCCACCTTTTCGTTTTCTCCTTATACGAGCTCGAATTCTCGTACGCTTCTAACCTCAACTATTCCAATTCATGCATTTGCATGAATCAGTTTTCACCAGTCTTTTCCATGTCTAAATTACAAAGCTTTAATGCCCAGTATGCTCTATGTTCCACTTCAATCGGAAGATGGTACGCTTTACCATATACAAATCTAAATGGTGTGGTACCGATTGGTGTTTTAAAAGCAGTCCTAAAGGCCCACAACGCATCATCTAACTTGCGTTGCCAAATCTTAGGATTGTTATCAACCGTCTTCTCAAGTATGCGTTTCAAGGCACGATTTGTGTTCTCCACTTGACCACTCGTTTGCGGGTGGTACAGAGTAGAGAAATGATGAGTTACGCCATACTTCTTCAACACCTTTTCAAGAAGGTTGTTGGCAAAATGTGTTCCTCGATCGGATATGAGCGCCTTTGGGATTCCAAAGCGCGAGAAGAGATTTTTCAAGAAGTTCACCACCACCCTAGCATCATTCGTAGGTAAAGTTTTCGCTTCAGCCCACTTAGATACATAGTCAACGGCTACTAGGATGTACTTGCACTTATGGGAACTTGGAAATGGTCCCATGAAATTGATTCCCCAAATATCAAAGATTTCACAAACTTGGATGCCAGTTTGAGGCATCTCATCCTTTTTCGTGATGTTACCTGTTCGTTGGCATGCATTACAAGTCCGAACGAAATTATGGGCATCTTTAAAGATCGTGGGCCAATAAAAGCCCGAGTCAAGGATTTTTCTTGCGATGTGGTTTGGTCCGAAATGACCGCCGGTGGGCCCTTGATGGCAATGCTCAAGAATTTGTTGAGCCGTTTTTCCGTACACACAATGGCGAATCATTTGATCCGCACCAACACGAAATAGGTCGGGGTGTTCCCAGAAATAGGACTTCAAATCCGCAAAGAATTTCTTCTTTTGTTGATAAGAAAGTCCTTTTTGAAGAATGCCTGAAGCAAGATAGTTTGCAAAATGGGCAAACCACGGGATTTCAGATTCCTTGTCAACCCTCATTAGAGATTCGTCAGGAAATGTGTCCTTGATGATTGTATCATCGAGTTTATCTAATTCAGGGTTTTCAAGTCGGGATAGATGATCGGCATCTAGATTCTCGGCTCCTTTCTTGTCACGTATCTCAATGTCAAATTCTTGAAGTAAAAGAACCCAACGTATGAGACGATGCTTTGCATCTAGTTTCGAGAATAAGTACCTAAGGGCCGAATGGTCCATGTAAACAATGGTCTTGGACAACACTAAATATGACCGAAATTTATCAAACGCATAAACAACCGCTAGGAGATCTTTTTCCGTGGTGGTATAATTAATTTGAGCTCCCGTTAGCGTTTAGCTCGCATAATAAATTAGACGAAAATGATTATCGGGTCGTTGTCCTAAGACAACACCTAAGGCATAGTCGCTCGCGTCACACATTAGCTCAAATGGCATACTCCAATCTGGAGATACGATAATGGGAGCTTGTGTGAGTTTTGACTTTAGAATGGAGAATGCATTCTCGCAATTAGAATCGAAGTCAAATGGAGCATCCTTTTCAAGAAGTTTGGTCATTGGGCGGGCGATTTTAGAAAAATCTTTGACAAATCTTCTATAGAATCCCGCGTGACCAAGAAAGCTTCTAATGGCCTTGATATTCATCGGTATAGGTATCTTAGAGATAACTTCAATTTTAGCTTTATCTACCTCTATTCCCGCACGAGATATCTTGTGACCAAGTACAATGCCCTCCTTCACCATGAAGTGGCATTTTTCCCAATTTAGGACCAAGTTTGCTTTCTCACATCGGATAAGCATACGTTCAAGGTTAAAAAGACACGATTCAAAGGAATCTCCAAACACGGAAAAGTCATCCATGAAGACTTCCATACAATCCTCTACCATATCATCAAAAATTGCCATCATGCACCTTTGAAAGGTTCCGGGTGCATTGCATAAACCAAATAGCATGCGGCGATAGGCAAAGGTACCGAAAGGACAAGTGAATGTGGTATTTTCTTGGTCATTGGGATCAATTGGAATTTGGAAGTAACCGGAGAAACCATCGAGAAAGCAATAATATTCTTTTCCCGCTAATCGTTCAATCATTTGATCAATAAAAGGCAACGGGAAATGATCCTTTCTAGTGGCATCATTGAGACGTCTGTAATCAATACAGACTCTCGAGCCGGTAACCGTTCTAGTTGGAACGAGTTCGTCCTTTTCATTTACAATAATGGTTGTACCCCCCCTTTTGGGTACTACTTGTACTGGACTAACCCAAGGACTATCAGAGATGGGGTAGATTAACCCGGCGTCAAGAAGCTTGACTACCTCATTTTTAACAACCTCTTTCATGTTGGGATTTAGCCTACGTTGTCTTTGTACTACTGGTTTGAAGTCATTCTCAAGGAGAATTTTATGTGTACAATAAGACGGGTTTATCCTTGGAATGTCGGTCGTTTTCCAGGCTATAGCCTTTTTATGGGTTTTCAAAACAGAGATTAACCTTTCCTTCTCGTTACCGGAAAGATGTGAAGCAATAATTACCGGTAATTGAGATGTACCTTCGAGATAAGCATACTCCAAGTGTTTGGGTAGCTCTTTAAGCTCTAGTACGGGTGGTTCTTCCAAGGAATTCTTTATTCGGAATCTATCTTTATTTCCGATATCTTCAAATGATTCCTCTTCCTTGGGAATTTCTTCTTCTATGGTCTCATCATCCGTGACCACTTTCATCAACTCATCAAAAGCCTCATCAATATTGAAATATTCACTTTCACTTACCGGGGCAAATCCCGAGGTATCAATTTCAAGTAGCTCCTGCAATTCATCCTCAACAGAAAGATTTATAACATCAATTTAAAAACAAGAGTCATCGGTGGAAGTGGGTCTTTTCATGGCTTTGTAAATATGACAAATTATCCTCTCGTTTCCCACACCTAGACTTAATTGTTCTTTTTGGACATTAATGATAGCATCTGCGGTGTTAAGGAAAGGACTTCCTAAAATGATAGGAACTTTTGTGTCCTCTTGCATTTATAGAATAACAAAGTCGACGGAAAAGACAAGTGAGCCAACTTTTACAAGAATATCCTCGGCTATACCTATGGGGGTATCAAATGATTGATTTGCTAATCGAATACCCATCCGGGTTGGTTTCAAGTCTCCTAAGTCAAGTTTCAAATATAACGAGTAAGGCATTAGGTTAACACTTGCACCTAGGTCGGCTAGTGCATCGTACACTACCGAATCACCCATCATACATGGTATGATAAAACTACCCTGATCTCCCAATTTTGGAGGTACATTTTGCTTTTTCAAGATGGCTGAACACTCCTCATAGAGGAATGTGGCAGAAACTTCATGGTATCTACCCTTCGAGGATATGAGATCTTTCAAAAACTTCCCGTAATGGGGCATACCCTTAAGAACCTCCGCGAGTGGCATGTTAATGCTAATTTGCTTGATCATATCCGCAAATTTCTGATATTGACTCGCGAGTCTGTCTTTCTTCAATGCTTTTGGGTATGGAATAGGTGCCTTGTACACCTTCACTGGTGGTTCTTCACTTTCCTTCGATATTATTACTGGTGGATCATCTTTCTCTTGTTCTTTTTCAACATGCTCATCTATATCCACAGGTACCTGCAAAACAGAAGGATACAAAGGAAATTCCGGGGACTTAAGGGTCTCCGGGTTAGTGGTTAAACCACTTCTAGTAGTTATAGCATTTACATGCTCATTCCTTGTTTGATTGTTACTGGGATTCACTTGAGTATTTGAGGGGAGAGCACCAGGTGGTCTCTCTGATAGTAACTGTGAGATCCTTCCAACATCCCTTTCTAAATTCTGAATCGTAGCTTGTTGATTTTGAATTTGCTGAGTTTGAAGTTCCGCATTTTGCTCGTGTTTAACCATAAAATTTCTCAAAAGATCTTCTAAACTGGATTTCTTCTCGGGTTGTGGTTGTACATGTGCTTGTGGTTGTGGTTGTGGTTGATTGTGTTGGAAATTATTTTGGTAATTTCGTAGAGGTTGATTACGATTGTTTAGATGATTGTAACCCGGTGGTGCATTTCTTTGATTTTGATTTGGGAAATTCCGGTTATTTTGGTAACCTGAATTTCCTCCGTGGTAATTGTTGTTTGAACTTGAAGGTCCCCCTATTTGATAACTGTTGACAGGAGGATATTTTCGGTTCATTGCTTCAACTGCCAGAAAGTAGTCAAAATTCATTTCACCTTTTCGCAAGTAACCTAAGAAATTTGCTTGCTCTTCCATCGTTGTTTGGTCGCAATCTCGAGTGAGATGGGGACCTTGGCACAATTCACACCCTACCCTGATAGCGTTCATTTCTTTGGTTACCTTCTCAATTTGCCTTGCTTAATTTGCCAATTGAATTTTTAATGCAGCGATTTCATCGTTGCTTTCGACATTAGCAACCGTTGATGATCTAGAGAACTCCATCTCTTGATGCCAATTGTGAGAATGAGCTGCTATATCGGCAATTATTGTGTGAGCTTCTTCGGACTTTTTTTTCATGATTGATCCACCTGATGCAACATCTATATCCTTTCGGGTAGCCACATTGACCCCTTTATAGAATATTTGGACCTTTTGGAATGTATTCAACCCGTGTTGAGGACATACCCTAAGCATATTATTGAATCGGGTCCAAGCTTCATAAAGAGTCTCGTTAGACTTTTGCTTGAAGTGATTTATATCACTTTGCAATTTTGCTGCTTTTGAAGCAGGGAAGAATTATGACAAAAACGTGTCCATCATATCATTCCAATCTTCAATATAACCTTCCGGTAATGAGTCTAGCCAATCTCTTGCATCATCCTTTAATGACCATGGAAAGATTTTTAAACATGCTACCTCATCGGTGACATCTTTGATTTTGAAAAGCTTGCAAATGCTTACAAACTTACGAAGGTGCTCGTTAGCATCCTCATTTGGGGCTCCACCGAATTGGCATGTTTTAGTCACCATGTGGAGAAATTGGCCCTTTATTTCAAAACCATCAGTCATCGTAGGTTGAA
The DNA here is from genome assembly GCF_046630445.1 of Rutidosis leptorrhynchoides. Classification (NCBI taxonomy): domain Eukaryota; kingdom Viridiplantae; phylum Streptophyta; class Magnoliopsida; order Asterales; family Asteraceae; genus Rutidosis; species Rutidosis leptorrhynchoides. The sequence goes on from NC_092338.1 coordinate 431,960,851, forward strand.
TAATTGCATAGCCCTGACCTGTTCTTGTTGCCTTCATTAATGCATCCATCGTTTGATTTGTAGCAGTCATCTCTTCCTATTCTTTAATAATTGGCTCGATGATTGGTTGAACAATTGGTTCAGAGTTAGAATCTAATGAAAGTGATTCTAAACCCTAAGCAAGAGATTCTACTTCTTGAGCTCTTAAGTGTTCGTGAAGTTCTCTTTTAGGTTCAGGATATGAAGGAATTAAATTAGAGTTGAAGAACGTAGATTCATGCACTAATACCTATCCTGCAATCACAACACCACAAACAAACCAATTGCAAAAACACAAGCTTACAATAAAAAGTAACTTTTCTAGGAATTGAATTCCTACAAAAGGATCAAATAATTCAAATTTTATTAAAATCTTTTAACAAAACCGGTCCCCGGCAGCGGCGCCAAAAAATTGATGTGTCAAAACGTAACCTTTAAAATGAAGACAATATGCTTAATAATTAACACATAATACAGGCAAATAAAATCCGATCATGTAGTAATTAGCAAGTAAATTGACCAGTTCGATCCACAGGGAGAAGTTTGTTTTAAGGATTTTACAACGATTAATTATTCTAAAGGGGGGGAGTTTGTGTTTGAAGTTGTATTTTCGTTTAACGAAACAGTAAATAAATATAATGAATAACAAGAATGAGAATGCGGTGTTTACTTCTATGCTTGATAAATGACAGGAATTGTTCTTTTATAATTAAAACCGTTATGTGGTAGTTACAATAGAGCAGTTTATATCAATTTCACAATTTCTATAAACTTAAGAGCTATGTTTAATCAACAAGATTCTTTCGTGGTTGAATTCACATAAAACATAGTTTACTAAAATCACTCTAAGTAAACTACATGATTGTATATCCTAAATATCGTTCAATTAACATCCTATACTCACATATAGGTGGCTAGATCACTAGGTGTTGAAGTATAAGCTATGGTCTTTGATAAACTCACATAAACCAAGTCATAACTTACATAATTGAACTAGGATACAAGGATGATTACAACAATGGATCTTTTAAAAGAACATGGTGATTTAGATTGATTAACTAACTAGATCCAACCCGGCTAAACTCACGTGAAACCTAAATTACAACAATCACTTGAGGTAATTTCATAACTATGTTGCTTTGGAACTTATTCAATTACCGAATTAAACACATAACAAAATCACTTAAGTTTATGCATCTAATCGTCTAGATTACTAGGTGTATTGAAGTATAGATTGTTTTCCTAGTTAACTCACATTAATAGGTTTGCAATCTATATAATTGAAGTAATGAACTAAGCAAGCATAACAATGGTTCTTACGGTTGAACTAGATAATTTAATCAATCAAACATATATATAACTAGCATAACATCAAAGTATAGAACAATTCCAAGCCATAAATCTTACATTGAAGCAAACACACAAGGCTTTTAGCCAAACATAATCATAGTAGAACTAATGAGACAGTAAATACAATTTGAATTCATGTTTAAAAGATATAGAACAATAATACCAATAGTGATGAATGATCCTAGCTTAATCTTGATGTTAAAAGAGTGGAGATTGACTTGTAGTCTTCCTTGAACCTTGAAAATCGTATTAGAACTGAGGGAAAATGTAGTAGTGAAGGTGTATGAAGTATGTAACCAAAGGCTCCATTAAATAGGCTCAAAAGTTAGGTAAAATGGCCAGAGATTGACCAGATGCGCCGCATCTCTTTGGGATGCGCCGCATCTCTTTACGTTCAGTAGATTCCAGCTCGATTCTGCACTCAAGACTGTCGGCAGGGGACCAGATGTGCCGCATCTGGGACAGATGCGCCGCATCTGAGGCTGTTTTGGTCCAGAAGTCTTTATGCTCCGCATCTGAAACTGTCGGGAGTTATTTGGTGCAGAGATGCACCGCATCTAAGAGATATGTGCCGCATTTGGACCTGTTTCAGTGGTTTCGGGCTGTTTTGAGCGTTCAATCTTCGTTTTAACTCTATTTTCGCTGTTGGTCTTCATTTATTCATTCACAATGGACTTTTACAAATATACACGAATTACAATACATACGTACAACAATTACATACAAATGGAACAACTTTGGATCGAAATAACGGCAATAAACATATATGATTTTGGCGTTATCAATTACCAAGTTATTTTGGGTAATAATGACACTAAGGAATTAGCACAGCTACGTGTTAACTGTTTACTCAGGTTCCGAGAGTTTTTCAGGTGCATAACTATATGCATCAATCCTTTCTTCTGTAGATGAAGTGCGGTTGGTTCATCCTCTCAATTGAGGTGTTTTCAAGAATCATAAAAGGTTTGAACGCAGATGGTAATCGTCAAGATACAAATGAGATTTAAGATGAAATCAAGTGGCAAACTTGAAGAAATGTTTAGTTTCATATGTTATAATCAATATTTTAATTCATTTTAATTATCCAATGTTATTAGTACACAGTCGATAGTCCACAGTTAACAGTCCAATAATTTCATATATAGTTTAATATATAATATTCGAATTAATTAATACATATCGTGACCCGTATACATGTCTCAGACTCGATCACAACTCAAAGTATATATATTATTGTAGAATCAACCTCAACCCTGTATAGCTAACTCGATCATTACTGCGTATAGAGTGTCTGTGGTTATTCCAAATAATATATATAGATGCGTCGATATGATATGTCAAAACTTTGTATACGTGTCCCGATATTTAAAATGCGTAAAATAAATAACAGAAATTAAATGACGATAAATAAAATTGCGAGAATTTAAATTGCGATAAATAAATTGCGATAATTAAATGTAATAAGTTAACTAGGAACAGTTAGCTAGGAACAGTTAGCTAGGATTTTGTTAGCGTGGATTCTTAACAAAATTTCTCATAGTTAATTTGTTTGTTTCTAACAAATTTTATTTTGTCTAATGTTTTATTCATTATGCCACTTGTCGGATTCTTATAGGCCAAAATCCAAATATGAAATTGAATAAAAATGGTTATTCTGTGGTGAACGGATACGTGCATCGGTGGATGTAAGTAGGATAGTAAATGACTGTTGAATCAGATTCGAAGAACGTACAATGTAACTTATTAATGTGAAATCTAAATATTCCTCGGGTATTACCTACCCGTTAAAATATTTTCACCATAATCAGTTTGTACAAAAGAATTTTTAATTACAATCTTTATGAAAACATATATACATATATATTTTTTTCAGATGTAATCATGGATTTAATGAGTCAATATGATATTAAACTCATTTGATTTTCGGTTTGAGCTAGAATAAATAATCTCTAAGAATTTAGAGATTACATAATCGCCATGAAGAATGAAGATAATTGATGTAGATCGATACGTAGAACGGTGATTATACTCTAGGTACAGAATGAGATGTTGAGGCATGGATTGTTGATGGTACTGGTGCTGTTATTGATGGTACTGTTGATGCCGGTGATGTTGCTGAAGCTGGTAAATTTTGCACCATATTCTCCAAATTGATTACTCGAGCGCGAAGTTCGTTGACTTCTTCTATTATTCCGGAATGATTGTCGGTTAGAACGAGCGGATGAATAAGGTTTAGAATTGTGGATAGAATATAATCATGTCGAGCTACTCTGGAAATGAGAGAGAAAATGGTGTCTCGAACAGGTTCGCCGGTAATTGCTTCAGGTTCTTCGCCAAGAGGGGAATGTGCGGGATGGAAGGGATCACCTTCTTCACGTCTCCATTGATTAAGTCGACTACGAACCCATCCTAAATTCATCTAGAATTGATGATGGCTGATTGGTTGATCCATTTCGGTTACACTGCTTTCGGAGTTCAAGTGGAAATCCATATCGGAATAGCTGTCGGAATCCGAGGAATTCGAACTGGTTGAGGGATCCATCTCGTACGATCAGATGAAAGATTTTCAATATGAAAAAGATTATATGATGTAGATTAGTACCCTGCAATACATGATTTACATATGCATATATAATACTAAAATCACATAAGTTACGGAGGAATCTATGGAAGCTATCAAGAAAAGTCTACAGTAACAGATATGCTAAGATATGAATTTTTGTCTATACACTATTCATGCAATCAATGCAGTAAATGTCTAGACTAAGAATGATAAGCAGGTAATTTCCTAAGGATGATAAGTAGATGATTTTCGACATGAAATGATAAGCAAAACTTTTGACATGCAGACACGGTCGAAGTCCAGACTCACTAATGCATCTAAACAACTATCAGTTAGACACACTAGTGCAAAACCTGGTTCGCTAAGACCACTGCTCTGATACCACATGTAAAGACCCATCCCAATCTATCTGGACGGATATATTACAATTGGTTACATCGCGAGGTACTTGACCTCTATATGATACATTTTACAAACATTGCATTCATTTTTAAAAGACAAACTTTCATTCCATTGAAAATCGACGACATGCATACCATTTCATAATATATCCAACTATAATTGACTTAATAATATTCTTGATGAACTCAACGACTCGAATGCAACGTCTTTTGAAATATGTCATGAATGACTCCAAGTAATATCTTTAAAATGAGCAAATGCACAGCGAAAGATTTCTTTCATACCTGAGAATAAACATGCTTTCAAGTGTCAATCAAAAGGTTGGTGAGTTCATTAGTTTATCATAATCATTCATTTCCATTATTTTAATAAACCACAAGATTTTTATTAAACATAATTCCAATAGCAGAATCCTCTCGTCTGCATAAAGGTAAAATCATTTCCAATAATATAATAGACCATAAGATTTCATTTTATAAACATAATCCTCAAGCATAATCCTCTCGTCTGCATTAAGGTAAAATCATTCATATGATGAACACCTGGTAACCGACATTAACAAGATGCATATAGAATATCCCCAAAACAGAATCCTCTCGTCTGTATAACAGAATCCTCTCGTCTTACTAAAGCATCCGTACCTCAGATGGGGTTTGTTAGGCCCATAGATCTATCTTTAGGATTCGCGTCAATTAGGGGTACTGTTCCCTAATTCTTAGGTTACCAAGCTAAAAGGGGTGATATTCGATTAGATAATCCAACCATAGAATGTAGTTTTGATTACTTGTGTCTATTTCGTAAAACATTTATAAAACAGCGCATGTATTCTCAGTTCCAAAAATTATATATTGCAAAAGCATTTAAAAATGGAGCAAATGAAACTCACAATAATGTATTTTGTAGTAAAAATACATATGACGTCATTGAATAAGTGTAGGGTTGGTCTCGGATTCACGAACCTAAATCATTTATATATATATATATATTAAAACAGATTATCGTAATCGAACAGTTTATATATTATTATTAGTGATATAATTGTTATATTTAATAATTTATAGGTTTTATTTATTAATTAAGTTTATTTATTTTATATATGCATTAAATGAATAATTTACATTTAGTTTTTAAAAAAGTATTTATGTAGTTATATTATATGCATTATATATATATATATATATATATATATATATATATATATATATATATATATATATATCATTTGTTTGTTAAAGAAATAGTAATTATAATAATACTGGAATAATATTAATAATGGTAAAAATTAAAATAATTCTAATACTTAATATTACTAACAATGATAATGATGTTAATAATTATAACTGTATAAATATTAATTTTACTGTTAATGATGGTTATGATAATGATTTTAATAATTATATAAATATAGTACTCATGATACAACAACAACAACAACAACGAAACCCAATACCACATGAGTGGTGTATGGGGGAGGTGAGATGTACACAATCTTTCCCCTATCCGAGAATAAAGACAAGTCATTTCTCCACCCAGGGTGAAAAACACTCAAAAGTAGAGAAAGTCATCCCTCTCTCTATTCGACGGATAAAGAGATTGCTTCCGAGTGAACCTCCGGTCAATAAGTAAATTAAAATTAAATTAAATTAAAAATAAAATTGAGACGCCATGAAAATGGTAAAATCAAATTTCCATGGGTTTTAAATCCTGCTTGAAATTTACTTTAGGCTCTAAGAGTTAGTCAAGTCGCCAATAAATCGACGCTTGCTATTGACTTAATAGTACTCATGATAATATTAATAATAATACTGATAATGATTCGATAACATTTTTAATGATAATAATTATAATAATAATACATAAGGATAATACTAATAATTATAGAATGTTAATAATGCTGATATCTATAGTAGGAGGCTGGAATATAAATAGGAAAGACTTCCTTAAATTCTTTCCTGAGTTCAACCAAGCCCCTTAACTAATTTTATTATTTTTCCTAAAAATAATAATAATTATTATAATAATTATAATACATATTTATAATGATAATAATAATTAATTGATAAAATTTATAATAATAAATACATTAATAATACTTATAATAATAATTTGATAAAATTAATGATAATAACAATAACAATCATATTTTAGGATAATACTAAAATGATAATAATATTAGTAATAACAATATTAATAATAATTATGATTACTATAATCATAATAATAATAATAAATGATAAATAATAATAAAATAATTATAATTCTAATAATAATAATAATAATAATAATAATAATAATAATAATAATTTGGAATATGTTTGACGATAAAAATTATACCATTATGATTACTATGTATTCATTATCATCATCACACTATTATCATCATCGTTATAATCTTATCATCTTCATCATGATCACCATGTCATATACCATAATCGATTATCATCACCATGCCTATTTCATGTACTATTATTATCATAATATTTCCATCCTTGATTCATCCTTATCGCTATCCTAACATCATCATCAATTATCATAATCTCATCGTGTAAATCATAATTCATAATCATAAATCTTAATCCATAATCATAAATCATAATCTATAATAATAAATCATAATTCATAATCCTAAATTATAATTCGTATCATAAATCATAATTCATATCACAAATCATAATTCATATCATAAATCATAATTCATAATTCATAATTTAATTATCTATGTCAAATAATCATCATCATCTTTTTCTTATTACCATCATCAACATCATTCTGTATCTTCGTCAATGTTAACATAAACAAAAGTAGAACTGTAGCAGCAATTACTGGAACACTCTGTAGTAAAATTCAAATGTTTGTGGGTTTTAATTGGACTGTCGAGAGGTAATAGAAGATGTAGCAGAACAGCAGCCCAAACACAACAGAACAAAGTTGTTTTGAGTTATAAAAGAAGCAACAACAGCAGTAATAATAAAATCAACATATGTGAACGAATTTTAAATCAAGTTTCATCAGATTGGGTAAGAGAAGTTCGACAGTTTTTTTTAAAAAATTAGCTGCTATGAACACTTGAAGTGAAAATTCGATATTGTGTTTTTAATTACTTTCAGGACCAAATTTCTTCTTCACAGTTGATGTAAATTCACCATTTAATACTCCTTAACAATCAATTTCACTTGAAACGAACAGATTCAATCGAAATAAAAAAAAATTAACTTTTTAATCCCATACTTTGACTCAAAAATTCGAAAGAAATCAGAGGAATTAGAGGCCGAAAACTTGCAGAAAGTTTAAATAGATTATCCCTAATACTTATGTGTTTATAGATTTTAACGACTTACTTTGAATTAAGCTATTGATTGAAACAAGTTGCGAATGGGAAAACCGAACCTGTTATCTAGATTTTCTGATTTGGAATAGCAAGAACGTTTAGGAGTGTGCAGCTATCGATTGATGAAACAATTAAGATTGATTGCGGGTGGTTTTGTAGAGATTCTTGTATCGGCAGCTGATCACGGACGAATGAAAAACAGGGATAGAGAAGAAGAAATATAAAGGTGTGTAATAAATCACGCGTTTTTTTATTCTATCTTTATATGTTGTACAGAGTACTAAATATTAATAATTGATAACATATTAATAATAATAACACTATTAATATTAATTATAATAAAATACTGTTAATATAATAATAATAATAATAATAATAATAATAACACTAATGATAAATACTAAAAATTATAATAATTATTTTAACAATTATAATAGTTATATTATTATTGATAATAATAATGATTTTTAATATTCAGGGTAATAACTGTGACGACCCGGAAATTTCCGACTAAATTTAAACTTTATCTTTATATTATTCTGACACGATAAGCAATGTTTGTTAAGTTAAATCTCAAGGATTTTAAACTATGTTTATACATTCATTTAAACCTCGACCAAATTCCAATGATTCACGAACCATTAAATGAACATATATGAATATGTATGTATATGTGTATATGTTATAAATTGAAAATGTCAACAAAGTATTTAAAAGTATAATGCTTTATATGAACATATTTGTTTCAATATGATTATCGACGAAATTAAAAAAAATATATTAAATGATTGAATTATCAGAAACATTGAATTATGATTACAAGTCTCTGTTGAGAGGTCCACTATGATTTGAGAAATCTATTCCTCTTAACGATATTCGGAATAATTTGTAAAGCTATTTATAAATAAAAATAAAAAGTGTCATTTACGAAAGTTAGACAAAAGCTAGTGGAGAATTGGTTTCCATAATATTCTATTAATCTATTTTCAAACGTACAAAAACGTTTTCAGTTTAAAAAAAAAACTTTATTATTAAACTTTTATAAATATCTAGAATCACTTTTGACAACTCATTACTTAACCAGTATAATAAATATAACGATATTTATATTTTATTTCATTAAATATATATAATGATTTAAATTAATATTATATATATTTATACGCGTATTATACATACATAGTTTTTATACTTTTACTATACTTTAACTTTACTTTAACTTTAATAATTCACTTTAATAATTCATACTTTAATAATTCATACTTTAATAATTCACTTTAATAATTCATACTTTAATAATTCACTTTAATAATTCATACTTTAATAATTCACTTTAATAATTCATACTTTAATAATTCACTTTAATAATTCATACTTTAATAATTCACTTTAATAATTCAAAAATCTATTATAAATAGAATTCAATAGGTTTCATTATTTCATAGAAACTTGAAAATATATTTCTCTAAACTCTCTCAATCGATTTACATATATATATATATATATATATATATTTGCTCTGTATTATTTCAAGATATTATTAGTATACATAAAATATTACGACGGAGTGATGTCCGAGTGATTTCAAAATAGTTTTTTGAATGAGTCGAAGCTAAGGAAATTATGGGTTATAGCTATGGAAGTGATGGATATGGTTCATGGGTATGCTCGTGAGGTCAATCTAGTGTTTATCATCTCCGTTGCGTCTACGTACTTTCCTGCAATATTGAATCTCAATATTGATACGTGAGCACTCATAACTTAACTTTTATATATCAATAGTGTATCCCTGACTAGTGCTCGAGTATATAGGATTATGCATGCTTGTACATTCGATATTGTCCTTAGATAGGTTTGTTGAATCCTGAATTAGATACATATGCTACTGAGATAGGGTATATGATATGCATGTCATTGGAAAGCTAGCGAAAAATTAAGAACTTTTCATTTAGATATCGAATGGTTTCGATGAACGAATTTGAAGTTATAGTCAACTGAATTTTAGTATTATTGTTAAAATGATTATTATTACTATCGTCGTTATTATTTTAATAGAAATATCATTGTTATTATAAAATATCATTATTACTATTATGTTAGTATTATCATTTTATTATAATAACATTTTTAGTAAATATAAATATTGTTATTTTTTATAGAATAATAATAATTATTATTACAAAATAATACAACTTTTACTTATTATTATTATGATCAATATTATTTTATCAAATAAATAGGGGATACAAAGATATTTTTCACCACGCGTAATATAATTACATTAATAATACTTACCACTATAGTTTTAAGATATTAAGTGAACTTTATAAATTTTACTACTTAAGATATATAAAAGTATATTTTATCATATATAAACGTTAATATAAATTTTTATTAATAAATGACTTTTATTATTATAAAATCTAATAAATATATTTAAATATATAAAACGACTATAGTTAAGTTATATAATAAACACGTATAAATTTTAGAAGTCATTTTGGGTCAAGTTGACTTTTGCATATTAGTCTCGAGCATTAGGATTGTGGTACACTATGACTTGATCAAAAATTGTTAGACAAATATTGACCAACATATAAATATATATAATTAATATAGGTTCGTGAATCCGAGGCCAACCTTGCACTTGTTAAATGACGTTATATGTATTTTTACTACGAAATACAGTATGGTGAGTTTCATTTGCTCCCTTTTATATATATTTTTGGGACTGAGAATACATGCGCTGTTTTTATAAATGTTTTACGAAATAGGCACAAGTACTAAAACTAATTCTATGTGGGTTTAAACCAGAAATATACCCTTAGCTTGGTAACATTAAACTACTTGTCTATGTACAGTAGGCGCGAATCCTAAAGATAGATCTATTGGGCCTGACAAACCCCATCCTGACTATGGGATGCTTTAGTACTTCGAGGTTATTTTAAACACACCTGATCTGGTGTACTTCAGAGGGTAAAACATGAACGTTAAGGCTTGTTACCGGGTGCCTACAACTTATAGAATAATTTTATACACTTGCGAGTGTACATATATTTATAAACGGAAATCTTGTGGTCTATTAATATATTGAAATGATTGTTATGATAAACCTATGAACTCACCAACCTTTTGGTTGACACTTTAAAGCATGTTTATTCTCAGGTATTAAAGAAATCTTCCGCTGTGCATTAACTCATTTTAAGGATATTACTTGGAGTCATTCATGGCATATTTTGAAAGACGTTGCATTCAAGTCATTGAGTTCATCAAGATTATTATTAAGTCAATTATAGTTGGATGTATTATGAAATGGTGTGCATACCGTCAATTTTTGTTGTAAAGAAAATTTGTCTTTTAAAAACGAATGCAATGTTTGTAAAATGTATCATATAGAGGTCAAATACCTCGCGATGTAATCAACTATTGTGAATCGTTTATAATGTATATGAACGGGTCCTTTCAGTTGGTATCAGAGCGGTGGTCTTAGAGAACCAGGTTTGCATTAGTGTGTCTAACTGATAGTCTTTAGGATGCATTAGTGAGTCTGGACTTCGACCGTGTCTGCATTTCAAAAGTTTTGCTCATCATTCTTGTCGGAAATTACCTGCTTATCATTCTTAGTCTAGACACATCTTATTGCATTGATTGCATGAATAGTGTATAGACAAAATTCATATCTTAGCATATCTGCTAATTCATATCTTAGCGTATCTGTTACTGTAAACTTTGCCTGACATATTCCGTAAATTCCTCCGTAATCTACGAAACCTTTTGCTCTATATAATTAGAATACCACCCGATAGCCGGAAAATCATTTCATATCCAAAAATTCTTTATTCAATCGTACGAAATGGAATTCGTCATTAGTTCAAGTCCCTCGGATTCCGAAATGGAATCCCACTCAAGTTCCGAAAGCAGTGTGACCGGAATGGATCAACCAATTAGTCATCATCTATTCTGGATGAATTGGGGATGGGTTCGTAGCCTCCTTAATCATTGGAGACAAGAAGAAGGTGATCCCTTCCATCCACCACATTGCCCTCTTGGCGAAGAACCTGAAGCACTTACCGGCGAACCTATCCGAAACACCATTTTCTCTCTTATTTCTAGAGTATCTCGTCACGATTACATACTACACCAAATTCTAGATTTTATTTATCCGCTCGTCCGAACCGACAATCACCCCGGTGTAATAGAAGAAGTCAACGAGCTTCGCGCTCGGGTAGTGGCTTTGGAGAATATGGTGCAAAGGTTACAAACACCAGCAGCAGCACCAGCAGCATAAACAGTACCACCATCAGCAACACCAACAGTACCATTACCACCACCAACAACAACCGCATCGCAAACCTCAACTTCACAATCTGTCCCATGAGCATCGACGTCATACGCCCTGTAGATACTAAGGAATACCACAACGATGAAGTATTGATTCATAACTTCATTGGGAAAATATTCTACGACGATTATGTAATTTCTAAAGTTTAGAAATTATCTATCCTAGCCTTAACCATAAATCAAGTGAGTTTAATTTAATATTAACTCATTAAATCTATATTACATCTGAAGAAATATACACATATATTTCCATAAAGACTGTAATAAAATTCTTTTGTACAAAATATTAATTGTGACATTTTTTTTAACGGGTAGTTAATACCCGAGAGATATATAAATTCACAATTAATATGTTACATTCTTCGAATCTGATTTAGCAAATCATCCATTATACTCCCTACTTTCACAACAATATACATTCTTTTATAGAAATCAAAACAACCATACTCATTCAAAAATCTAATTACATATTCTGATTTTGAAATCGCCGAATTCAATTCAAGTTATAAACGATATCATCACTCTTAGATTCTTACATCTTTTAAAGCTATACTTTAACTTCAAAACTGTGTTAGAACATTGTATGTATATTAACGATTATAATCTGTGTTCAAGCCCTTCGAAATACCTGAAGACACTTCAAATAATGAACAATCGAGATGATGATCCAACCACATATTATCCACAGTTACGTACCTGAAAAACTCTTGAAACCAAAGTCATAATTTAACATGTATCCATGTCAGACCTTTTGGCATTTACTAGCTAAAATAACTTTTCAATCCCTTCTAAAAATAGACGATTTTGTCACAACTCCAGCAAACCAACTTCAATTGTTCATTCGAATAAGCCTTATTATAATGATTACCCCTTCATCATTATTACCGAGGAACCTTTCATATCTCGCCACATAAGCAGTAAACTTATTAACAACTTCATTGATCTTTGACTTTCCGAAAAATCTTTATATTTATCAAAATCCCATCATTTACTCATCTGCATCTTGTAACGAGAATTGCCATATGAATTATCAGAAATTAGCAATCAGTATTTTGAAATCTCGCAGCATGTCTACGCCAACAATTATATGTGTCTATCTTCTGGACTTATATACTTTGAATGTGAAGTTTCTGAAAAACACCTTAAACTGCGAACTAGTTCTCGAAATACTGATGAAGCATCAAAAACTGTAAACGATCTTAACAGTAAAAAGTTTGATGACAAAGAATAGTAAGGTGGAAAAGCTGAGAAAAAGAGAAGGTTTGGAACTGGAAAACAGATTGAACAGACTATGAAGGAGGCTGTGGACAAATCACAAAGACTAAATCTGCCTTCAAAGAATCCAAATGATTCAGTGCCTGCTAAAGTCATTAACGAATACCTTACTCTTTATTCTAAACCTTTACAGACAAATCTTCATCATCATCCATCAATATTAGAAATTCTAAGATATTATCATATCTTTCATTATAAATATCCGCGATATTTCTGAAGATATTTTCACAACTAATCTTATCTGAAGTCATTTATCTCTTTGCGCTATCAGTGTTACATCATATAAGAAACTATTAGTTTCTATATTCTATAAACTTTCGAGTTTAAATTATGAATGTTTTGAAGTAGTGTTGGGAACTGAAGCATGAGTTAGTATAATATAATGACACTTGATCAACGTGATTATATTACAGTAAGTCATGCTGAGTTTCTAATGGGACATGACGATTCACAGACCATGCCATCATCATGTTCCATGTTACACGACTCTTGTATTCTATTTAATCTCTAAAAATATCAAGAATATATTTTCTTGATGATTCGGTCTTTTCAGGGTATTCTGGTAAATTAACAAATCAAGATCGTGCCATTACCATTTCCTTCTTAGAACATTAACTATGTTCATTCTGAAATTCATATCTGCGAATACTGGACCATTACAAACGTTGCTTAATCGCAAGAAGAAGAAACGAAAGGACAAAACTCCAAAATAGAAATTGGAGTATAAATCGCAGCAAATAGAAGGGAGCATTAACTGTGGATGTCAATGATTATAGAAGACAAAAGCAGGGGCTTTGAAATATAAGGGAAGTTATAAAACCCAACAACCACCCAAAAATTATAAACCGTATATATCGATGCATATAGCAATATAAAGACACGGAAGAACTAAAAACACTATAAAACCGAGAGTATAGTAGAAGTAAATAGATTCTTCCGGAGGCAGATGAAAAAGAAGAACGACAGATATGAAAGTGAGGAGTATATCGAGAATCAGTACTGGATGAAGCATATTGACAAATACTTTAAAATATGAGTTGAGGGAGAAAGAATAGAAGGTGTGAGTTGTAAGGAAACGAAGGAGGTAGATTTATAGTGAAATACCCGACAGAGAAATCAAGATGGATTATCGTATTAATTCGAAGAGAATCATAATCTCCTTAATCACCGAAGCATCAAATCCAACATAGATTACAAAGATTTTCTTTAAATTCGGAGATCAATTGTGATGACGTCAAAAGATATGACGAATCACTATAATCTTATTTCCTTCATTTACGATAACTTCCCTCATACGCTTTGAGTAATCGAATTATTTTATCCATACTTCTTAGACATGATAAAACTTCATAATCGTCATAATAACATTCTCATTGTTAGCCATAACGACCTCTATCAAATTTCGGGGACGAAATTTCTTTAACGGGTAGGTACTGTGACGACCCGGAAATTTCCGACTAAATTTAAACTTTATCTTTATATTATTCTGACACGATAAGCAATGTTTGTTAAGTTAAATCTCAAGAATTTTAAACTATGTTTATACATTCATTTAAACCTCGACCAAATTCCAATGATTCACGAACCATTAAATGAACATATATGAATATGTATGTATATGTGTATATGTTATAAATTGAAAATGTCAACAAAGTATTTAAAAGTATAATGCTTTATATGAACATATTTGTTTCAATATGATTATCGACGAAATTAAAAAAAATATATTAAATGATTGAATTATCAGAAACATTGAATTATGATTACAAGTCTCTGTTGAGAGGTCCACTATGATTTGAGAAATCTATTCCTCTTAACGATATTCGGAATAATTTGTAAAGCTATTTATAAATAAAAATAAAAAGTGTCATTTACGAAAGTTAGACAAAAGCTAGTGGAGAATTGGTTTCCATAATATTCTATTAATCTATTTTCAAACGTACAAAAACGTTTTCAGTTTAAAAAAAAAAACTTTATTATTAAACTTTTATAAATATCTAGAATCACTTTTGACAACTCATTACTTAACCAGTATAATAAATATAACGATATTTATATTTTATTTCATTAAATATATATAACGATTTAAATTAATATTATATATATTTATACGCGTATTATACATACATAGTTTTTATACTTTTACTATACTTTAACTTTACTTTAACTTTAATAATTCACTTTAATAATTCATACTTTAATAATTCATACTTTAATAATTCACTTTAATAATTCATACTTTAATAATTCACTTTAATAATTCATACTTTAATAATTCACTTTAATAATTCATACTTTAATAATTCACTTTAATAATTCATACTTTAATAATTCACTTTAATAATTCAAAAATCTATTATAAATAGAATTCAATAGGTTTCATTATTTCATAGAAACTTGAAAATATATTTCTCTAAACTCTCTCAATCGATTTACATATATATATATATATATATATATATTTGCTCTGTATTATTTCAAGATATTATTAGTATACATAAAATATTACGACGGAGTGATGTCCGAGTGATTTCAAAATAGTTTTTTGAATGAGTCGAAGCTAAGGAAATTATGGGTTATAGCTATGGAAGTGATGGATATGGTTCATGGGTATGCTCGTGAGGTCAATCTAGTGTTTATCATCTCCGTTGCGTCTACGTACTTTCCTGCAATATTGAATCTCAATATTGATACGTGAGCACTCATAACTTAACTTTTATATATCAATAGTATATCCCTGACTAGTGCTCGAGTATATAGGATTATGCATGCTTGTACATTCGATATTATCCTTAGATAGGTTTGTTGAATCCTGAATTAGATACATATGCTACTGAGATAGGGTATATGATATGCATGTCATTGGAAAGCTAGCGAAAAATTAAGAACTTTTCATTTAGATATCGAATGGTTTCGATGAACGGATTTGAAGTTATAGTCAACTGAATTTTAGTATTATTGTTAAAATGATTATTATTACTATCGTCGTTATTATTTTAATAGAAATATCATTGTTATTATAAAATATCATTATTACTATTATGTTAGTATTATCATTTTATTATAATAACATTTTTAGTAAATATAAATATTGTTATTTTTTATAGAATAATAATAATTATTATTACAAAATAATACAACTTTTACTTATTATTATTATGATCAATATTATTTTATCAAATAAATAGGGGATACAAAGATATTTTTCACCACGCGTAATATAATTACATTAATAATACTTACCACTATAGTTTTAAGATATTAAGTGAACTTTATAAATTTTACTACTTAAGATATATAAAAGTATATTTTATCATATATAAACGTTAATATAAATTTTTATTAATAAATGACTTTTATTATTATAAAATCTAATAAATATATTTAAATATATAAAACGACTATAGTTAAGTTATATAATAAACACGTATAAATTTTAGAAGTCATTTTGGGTCAAGTTGACTTTTGCATATTAGTCTCGAGCATTAGGATTGTGGTACACTATGACTTGATCAAAAATTGTTAGACAAATATTGACCAACATATAAATATATATAATTAATATAGGTTCGTGAATCCGAGGCCAACCTTGCACTTGTTAAATGACGTTATATGTATTTTTACTACGAAATACAGTATGGTGAGTTTCATTTGCTCCCTTTTATATATATTTTTGGGACTGAGAATACATGCGCTGTTTTTATAAATGTTTTACGAAATAGGCACAAGTACTAAAACTAATTCTATGTGGGTTTAAACCAGAAATATACCCTTAGCTTGGTAACATTAAACTACTTGTCTATGTACGGTAGGCGCGAATCCTAAAGATAGATCTATTGGGCCTGACAAACCCCATCCTGACTATGGGATGCTTTAGTACTTCGAGGTTATTTTAAACACACCTGATCTGGTGTACTTCAGAGGGTAAAACATGAATGTTAAGGCTTGTTACCGGGTGCCTACAACTTATAGAATAATTTTATACACTTGCGAGTGTACATATATTTATAAACGGAAATCTTGTGGTCTATTAATATATTGAAATGATTGTTATGATAAACCTATGAACTCACCAACCTTTTGGTTGACACTTTAAAGCATGTTTATTCTCAGGTATTAAAGAAATCTTCCGCTGTGCATTAACTCATTTTAAGGATATTACTTGGAGTCATTCATGGCATATTTTGAAAGACGTTGCATTCAAGTCATTGAGTTCATCAAGATTATTATTAAGTCAATTATAGTTGGATGTATTATGAAATGGTGTGCATACCGTCAATTTTTGTTGTAAAGAAAATTTGTCTTTTAAAAACGAATGCAATGTTTGTAAAATGTATCATATAGAGGTCAAATACCTCGCGATGTAATCAACTATTGTGAATCATTTATAATGTATATGAACGGGTCCTTTCAATAACAATATCTAATAATAATACAAGTACTATAAAAGATATAACTGGTTATATTTATTCAATCTCATATATATATATATATATATATATATATATATATATATATATATATATATATATATATATATATATATATATATATATATATCCATTTTAATAGCAACTAATTATTTTATATTATATTTTAAATTTTAATTCAAATGATTAAAGTTTACATTATTAATTCAAAATATTATATATACATTTATATTTATATTTGTATATACATAATTATTCGTTCGTGAATCATCGGGAGTAGTCAAAGGGTAATTGATTATGTGAACATAGTTTGAAAATTTTGGAGACTCAACATTACAGACTTAGCTTATCGTGTCAAAATCATAATAAGATTTAAGTTTAAATTTGGTCGAAAATTTTCGGGTCGTCACAACTAGCTTGTTGCTGATGTGAGCATGCTGATCGGTAGTATTTCCCAGCAGCTTTTCGTCAATATAGCGCGACAGAACTTTGACTTCGAAGATGCTGTTGTTGCTTAAAGCCCATCGCCATTTATCAGCACACCTGTAATCAAAATTAAATGAGGAAATAGCCTGTTCGAGCCGTAGCAACTCACTATGTGTTCGACCAGTAGGTTCTCTTGCCCAGCTTCATGAAAAACTAGTTCCAGTTTCGTTTTTTTGAACTCGATCCTTGACAGTTGCAACAGCATTACACTCCAATCGGTATAATCTAGGATAAAGGTTGCAAAGCTTGTCTCTGCCGATCCACTGTTCCTTCCAGATGAGATTGAATCGTCGTCGCCCACTAAGGAAGAAATCTTATATAATACTGTAAAAAGCATATAATAAGTATAAGAATTATAATAATACAAATGCATAATATAATATAATAATATATAAATAAATATAAACATATATTTGTTATAATATATACTATGTAATAAGTAATAAAATAATATATTTTTTTGAAAAGTCAATTTCAATTAAAACACACGCAAGAAGCGTGCAAGGATACACAAAACTCGGCCGAACCACACCCATGAATAAAAGCAAATTACAAGATCAAACAAAATAAAACTCCCATACCACCTAACACCATTACAACACCATAGAGTTTAGTAGCAAACGATGTAAGGAGGTGATGGAATGAATGGTTTAAGGAAGCGTTTATGGTGGAATGAATAGAATGAATGTGTGTGTGCGTGTGGTGTTGATGGTAAAGGAGTAGAAAAATTATGAATGTTAAGAATAATCGCAACAATAACAATTTTTGAGTTGATGAGATAGCGGATTCGGTGATCGGTGAGAAGTTACAAGCGTCTTCTTTTTCATCGGACTTTGTGGAGTCTTCAAATCAGTCGTTTTCTTCTTCAGATTATGCTGATACGATTACTGTGCGTACCGACGATATTTGCCTTGGGCTCGCAAATTGGTAGGTTTGTCTCTGTTTCGGAAGGTGGCCCAAGGTGTAAATGGTTCTTTTTTCAAGTTAACATGTCTAAGCCTAATGTGTTGATAAGGCTAGAGGCAATGCCACCGTAGATGATGGTTCCGGTCGGTACATTGTGCTTTTTTCAAAAATTCATAGGGCACTTGAAGGCCAAGGTTTCGTCAACAAGAAAAGGAAAATAGAACGAGATTGTCATTGATGTTTCGGCCCCCGTGAACGGGTTGCATTCGAGTGGTCTTAAGGATCCGAATCTTGACGGCGCTTGTTCAGTGCGAAAGGATTCGTATGCTGTTGATTTGTTAGATAATTTGGCGAGTGTTGCTACGGGTAATAGCGCGGGTAGGAAATTTTGTATTTGCAAGGATGTGGTGTATAGGTTTATTTATGAGAGTAGGGTAAACATTCGAGCAAATTTTGTGGGCGGGGTTGAAGTAATTTGGTCCTAAAGGCAAGGCGAAGGAAAATGCTAAGAAGAAGGTTGCTTCGGGTGAGTCGTTTAGCTTACGGGACAAATTTGAAGATGAGATTGCGATCAAAATGCTTTCAAAGACGTTCTAGTGATCGGATCTTGCAATTGGTCGTACGTTGGTTCGGGTCGTTCTTTAGAGACGGGTGGTTATTTCGACGAGTATAGGAAGCATGGTTCGAGTTCACCTTCTTCGGGATCTCTTGGTGGTGACGAGATCGGAAGTGACTCGTCTTTCTCTTTCAAGACTTGCACGGATATTGACGTCCGACAATAACTACAACAATGGTAATTTGGCCAGTTTGCCTAGTTTAGAGAAAGACGTTGCCGATTGGGAAGTTTGTCATCTTGTATATTGTTTTGGGGATTTTGTCTCCTTTGTATTGACGCTTATTTTGTAAGTCTTATGGACGTTTATTGTTGTGTGGCTTGACTGAAGTTTAGTTAGCTTATGTTCAGCTATGTCAGGGCTTTGTTTACTGTTATCAAGCCTCGTCGGGTGTTCGCCTTTTGTTGTACTTTGTATATTTCTTTTTCTCTTTTCGAAAAAAATATGTTATTTATATAATTTCGCTTTTTCCTACTACAAAAAAAAAAAAATACATAATAAAAAAAATTAAATAACAAATTGTAACAAACATTTAGAATATACAAATTGTATATTCTTAAGCCGCTGTAATGGTTTTCTTAACCACCATATTCTAACTCCTTGCTAGTTTAGCTCGTTTTTAGTTTAATATTATTTGGCCGTTAAAAAACATTTAGAATATACATAGATATTCACCATTAATAATATTTTATTATTTTACTTTTATTTTTCATTTTCATTTTCATTTTCATATTTTCATAAATAACAAACAAAGGTATCATCAATGGAATCGAATATCGAATACTAACACATCACATGACTCGGATTAATAAGAGCCCTAGGGACTAAATTGTCATTTTCTTTTTGACCTACCCGCAGCAGCTTTATTCATATTTATGCTGGAGCATAAAATAAAATAAGATTTTGTACAAATACAAATACTCCGTCATAAACAAAATAGATAGATACAAACTATCATATTTATCTCTTTTCTCTGTCTACATTTTAGGGTTTTCAACTCCTCCTTTATTATTACTGATCTTTTGCTTAGATCTGCTGCACTGTCTCTGCCTCTCATCTCCGATCTTTCAACCGATATCTTAGGGTTTGTGTTCGTTCAATTTTATTACTCTCTGTTCACAATTTCACGTTGTTCATCTGTAATTTGATGTGTTATAATTTGTTGATTTTTGTTACGTAGTTTGATTTCTCAGCTTCAGTTATATACTTATATGTAGTTGTTTTTATGTACTTTTACGTTTTTTTTTTTTAATATTTTTATTTCATTTTTGCTGTGTGATAAAGTGAAGTATGACATAATGTATTATGTTTATAGATTTGTTTGCATATGTAATTCATTCAAAAGAATTTGTATGGTTAGTCATGTAATGTGTATTTTATCTTATATGCTATGGTTTTTTTTTTTTTTTTTTTTTTTTTTTTTTTTTTTTTTACCATTTCAAAATTAATATCCATCTGAACTGTACTTTTATGTTTTCTGAAATAGTGTGTTGTTCTTTAGATTTTTGGATTTGCATAGGCTATAGAGATGTATGCTTGTATACAGTATAATTGTATGTATATTATCGATAATTCTGATAGGTATTTGTATCAGTTAGATATGTATTACTAGCTTTTGTTTCGCTATTGTATTTAAAATAATTTCTAATTATTATTCGTTATTTATTGTTTATTAATTAATTTTTTTTTGGGGGTGTGTATTCTGAGTTTACTTTTTATTTGTGCTCTCTGGTTGATTTACTTGCAAGTATTTATATGTACATGTTAAAATAATTCTGAGCTTGCTGTATTTCGTTGTAATGATATTAATTAATTTGTAGCTTTGGTGTATTATGCTACTTAATAATTTTTAATGCTTGCTGAATCCACCTTGTTCATATAGTGGTTAAACTTGTTAATTGTTTTGGTTTGTTTTAGTTGTCAAGATGGTAAGGAAGAAGAGGACTGACGGTGCTAGTGGAAGTGAAAGCTCTGAGCCACAGGAGTTCGGTTCTGGACAGGGTGGTGGTGCGGCTCAAAGGCCGCCAGCACAACAACAACATCAACAACAACAGCAGCATCAACAACATGGTGGTGGTGGTGGATATCGGGGAAGAGGTCAAGGTGGGTATCAAGGAAGAGGACAACAGGGCGGTTATCAAGGTGGAGGACAGCCTCAAGGAGGAAGAGGCTGGGTTCAGAGGGGTGGTGGAGGGTCACAACGTGGTGGTGGGCCCCAGCAGTATTATGGTGGACCACCTGACCAAGGTCAACAACAGCGGGCCCCAAGAGGACCTGCACCACAACAACGTCGTGGTGGTGGGACGTCATATGCTGGTGGACCTTCTAGGCCACCAGTTCCCGAGCTGTACCAAGCAACACAACCTCCTCAGCAGCCTGTGGTTCATGCTGAGTCGTCTACCGCTGAGCTGGCAGTTGATGAGTCAGCAGCTCAATTTCAGCAGCTGTCTGTGCTGCAAGATGAACCGATTCAGGCTGCCCCTGCGTCCAGCAAGTCGTTAAGGTTTCCTTTGCGCCCAGGTAAAGGTACCACTGGGACCCGGTGCATTGTGAAGGCTAACCATTTCTTTGCTGAACTGCCCGATAAGGATTTACATCAGTATGATGTGAGTTTCTTTCTTTCGTTTGTTTTTAGCTGCATTTTTTTTTTTTGGTACTAGTATTTTGTGATGAGACCCATTTTTTTAAATATGTTATATAGGTGACAATCAGTCCCGAGGTGACATCACGTGGTGTGAACCGTGCAGTAATGGCACAATTGGTGAACATGTACAGGGACTCTCATCTTGGAAAGAGGCTTCCTGCGTATGATGGAAGGAAGAGTTTGTATACTGCTGGTCCTCTTCCCTTTGTTAATCAGGAGTTTAAAATCACACTTTTAGACGAAGATGATGGTTCAGGAAGCACTAGGTCTCTACATTATGTCTATAATTATAATTATTATTTTTATTTTGATCAATAATCAATTAAAGTATGAGTGTGAACATGTTATTGAAGATTCTTGTTTTTCATGCTTAAAACAGGAGGGAGAGGGACTTCAGAGTTGTGATTAAATTCGCTTCGCGTGCGGATTTGCATCATCTGGGGATGTTTTTAGCAGGAAGGCAAGCAGATGCGCCACAAGAAGCACTTCAGGTTCTGGACATTGTTTTAAGGGAGTTGCCTACAAATCGGTACATTTTTGCTGTTTATCTAATTTGGTTGATATCTTTTGGCTTACATAATGACTTACTCATTAATTGTTTGAATTTACGTAGATATTCTCCAGTTGGACGGTCTTTTTATTCTCCTGATTTGGGTCGTAGACAACCACTTGGAGAAGGTTTAGAAAGTTGGCGTGGGTTCTATCAGAGCATACGACCCACACAAATGGGGCTGTCTCTAAACATCGGTTAGTTTGTTACTTTTGTATGTTGATTCTTCGAGTTGACTCAGTTTTATATTCATCTATTAATTTATTTGTATGATATTTTTGTCTTGCAGACATGTCTTCAACTGCGTTCATTGAACCATTACCTGTCATTGAATTTGTGACTCAGCTTTTGAATAGGGATGTTTCAGCAAGACCGTTGTCCGATTCTGACCGTGTGAAGGTAGCTTTAAATAGCATTTATTGTAAAATATACAGGTGTTTGTTGCCTGCAATTTGATACTTTTTGTGTATAAACCTCTTTTAAATAGATCTATTGACGTGATCTTTTGTTGTTAAAACCGCTAGATCAAGAAGGCGTTGAGGGGTGTCAAGGTTGAAGTTACTCACCGTGGAAATATGCGTAGGAAGTATCGTATATCCGGGTTAACATCTCAGGCTACACGAGAATTAAAGTGAGAACCGAGTTCTACTTTGCACTTGTATTTTTAGTGTGCTGACATTTTTGACATCATCATGACATATGAATTCTTTTCTTTTGTTACACATCAGTTTCCCAGTTGATGAAAGAGGAACAATGAAATCTGTGGTTGAATACTTTCGAGAGACTTATGGTTTCGCTATTCAACATGTGCAATGGCCATGCTTGCAAGTTGGGAACACTCAGAGGCCAAATTATTTGCCAATGGAGGTTTGATTTTTTTTTTTTTTTTTTTTTTTTTTTTTAATGTGATAGTTTGGAATGAAATGCAACATTCTAATATCGTTGTATTTCAGGTTTGCAAGATTGTAGAGGGTCAGAGGTATTCAAAGAGGCTAAACGAACGACAAATTACTGCTCTTCTTAAGGTCACATGCCAGCGTCCTCAGGAAAGAGAGGGAGATATTCTCAAGGTTTGAATTCCTTTATAATTTATCTGTTGTCTTCAAATATGCATCTTTCAATTCTTAACAATTTTGTGTTGATTTTATAAATGGTTGATGCTGTGTTATATTTGAATTAGATTGGAAACTTTTAAATAATAGAGGAACAGTTGAAATCCTCAAATTGGTTGAACATGCTGAAAATTACCAAAAGTCTATTTAAAAGCATACCTTTTAAATTGTTAACAAAATTTAGATTATTTTGTAATAATTTCGTTTCTTATTCATATTGACACATTAATTGTTTAATGAACAGTTTTAAAATGTGGGAAATTGGTGATTTAGGTCATTACGTTCTCATTTGTCCAATAAAATGACCCGTTTTTACTTTTTTCTCAACCTGTCCTTGCATCCCTCATATTTAGATTACAGTTATATTTAGTAAGTGACATTAATTGTAAATATCTTCTGTATTAATGGGTTCAAAAGTTTTTTTTATGTCAAGCTGGGTTTGCTTCCTTTGAGCTTGTTAAGTATACTTTTTCAAAATCTGAATTCATTTGCCACATTACTTAAAGCTTTAATCTGAAAAACTTTTGTGTGCCAAGAAGTTTGTTAACTATTACACTTCTCGTGAGATACTTGTATTATTCATTTGGCTGATTTCTACTTACATGTGGGTTGAATTTGCAGACTGTTCGTCACAATGCATATGGTCAAGATCCTTATGCCAAGGAATTTGGTATTAAAATAAGCACTAACCTAGCCTCTGTTGAAGCTCGAATATTGCCTCCTCCCCGGGTAAATCACTAATCATTTCTGACTATGTGATTAATAAGTAACAACTCTAACTGTTTATTTGCTTTTCATAGCTTAAATATCATGATACTGGTCGTGAAAGGGACTGTCTGCCTCAAGTGGGTCAGTGGAACATGATGAATAAAGTAACACCCTATTACAATGTTAAAATTTCTACTTTATAAATTGTGTATCTTGTCTCATTCTGATGATCCCATAATGCACGTCTGAAATTTGTTACAGAAAATGGTTAATGGTGGGACAGTCGCCAACTGGATCTGCATAAACTTTGCACGTAATGTGCAAGAAAATGTTGCCCGTGCTTTTTGTGCAGAGCTTGCAGTGATGTGCAATATTTCTGGCATGGTATTGTCAAAAGGATTCTTTGATATATATAATAATAATGATAATTATAATTATATGCATTCAAATGCCTTTTAATTTTCTATTTTCTCTATTCTGTTTTCCATTTCAGGCATTTAATCCCGAGCCGGTGCTTCCTGCACTTAGTGGTCGTCCTGACCAGGTTGAGAGAGTCTTGAAAGCTCGTTTTCATGATGCCATGACTAAACTTCAGCCCCACAAAAAGGAACTCGATTTGCTTGTTGTCATTCTGCCAGACAATAATGGCTCACTTTATGGTATCAAGTTTTTTTTTCCTGTTTGACCTATTAAAGATAGAATTTGACTTGTTACGATCTAAGTATATGGGTCAAAGTTGTCACCTTAATTGGTACGGTTGTGTAATTTTGTTCTAAAAAATAGATTGGATTATATGCCTTGCTGTTTCTTCTTTTGTAGGTGACCTAAAAAGGATCTGTGAGACTGATCTTGGGATTGTATCTCAGTGCTGCTTAACAAAACATGTCTTTAAGATGAGTAGGCAGTACCTGGCTAATGTCGCCTTGAAGATAAATGTCAAGGTTGGAGGAAGGAATACGGTTCTTGCTGATGCATTGTCAAGGCGTATTCCTAATGTTAGTGATGTTCCAACTATCATATTTGGTGCTGATGTCACTCACCCACACCCTGGAGAAGATTCAAGTCCCTCTATTGCAGCTGTACGATATATTAATATATACTAACTATGTTCTTAGTATTTTTTTAACGATTTAGCTTTTGTTATGTAAAGTTGTACTGGTTTGGTTTATCTCTTTGTTGACAGATTATTTGAATGAAATGTAGGTTGTGGCTTCTCAAGATTGGCCCGAGATTACTAAATATGCGGGTTTGGTTTGTGCACAAGCTCATCGCCAAGAACTCATTCAGGATCTTTTTAAGGAATGGCAAGATCCCAACAGAGGCAGTGTGTCTGGTGGCATGATCAAGTATTCTTTTGTTACTCTCTATTGGACATACACATACTGTACTTATTTCTGTGCAGAATGGGCGGGTTGGGTAACATTTGTAATCAGGTATTTGTACAGGTCAAGATGGGCGGGTTTGGGTTGACCCATAACATCTATGGCTCCAAGCTTTTTGCTAGTGTAATTTTTTTTAACAAACTGGTTGAATTTGCAGTCAATAGTAAAATTGTCATGTCGTTATAGGCATCTGCTTCTTCTATTGGCTTCATGTTTACTTGTAATAATATTCTAACCGTTTGTGATTATTTGATTTTTAGGGAACTTCTCATATCATTCCGAAGAGCAACTGGCCAAAAACCACAGCGTATCATCTTCTACAGGTAAAGTTCATACTCTCTTCTAAATGTATATGGTCACAAATATTTATATTTGTCTGATGATGAACATTTGATTGATTGTGAAGGGACGGTGTTAGTGAAGGACAGTTTTACCAAGTCTTACTTTACGAGCTTGATGCAATTCGAAAGGTAATTTAAACTCTAATGTGTAGTTTAACTGTCAACTTTTGGATCTAATAATTAGTCATATATATAATTGATCGTTGCTTTGTACTTGACTCAGGCTTGTGCATCATTGGAGCCAAATTATCAGCCTCCAGTTACATTTGTTGTGGTTCAAAAACGTCATCACACTCGATTGTTTGCCAATAATCATCGTGATCACAGCTCCGTAGATAGGAGTGGAAATATACTCCCTGGTATGATTAAGTGTTAATTAATAATTACTATAATTATAATTATGTTATATATTTCAGTTATAGTTAATTATTTCAATTATATGTATATATCTGCAGGCACTGTTGTGGATTCCAAGATTTGTCATCCTACAGAGTTTGATTTTTATCTGTGTAGCCATGCTGGCATTCAGGTGAATATTAAAAGCACTCGGTTAAATTTTAACCCGCTATATGTTGTTTCTTGTAAACATTTGTATAGCGTTTGGAATTATAAATATATGAAAATTTGTATTAACATCAATAATAACAGGGTACAAGTCGTCCTGCACATTACCACGTGTTATGGGATGAGAACAAGTTTTCAGCTGATGATCTACAATCTCTCACAAATAATTTGTGCTATACGTATGTTCATTTATCCTATTCTTTGTTTCTATGGTTATTGGTGACACAGTTTTTTAAAAAAAAAAAAAAACTTGTATTGATCTATTATGCTCCTTTCTCTTTTCAACAGATATGCTAGGTGCACTCGCTCTGTATCTATCGGTGAGTTTTCACTCCTTTTTATGGTTCAGTGAATGAAATTAATGTTAATTGTGTTTTCATTTTGGCCAAGTTATGCAATGTGTATACAAATTCTTATATCTAATATATATGTATTATATGGTTATAAAATATGCAGTACCACCAGCATACTATGCCCATCTTGCTGCTTTCCGAGCACGGTTTTACATGGAGCCGGATACCTCTGACAGTGGGTCGATGATAAGTGGTGCAGCTGGTCGTGGAAGGGGACCAAGCAACACTCGTGTTCCAGGTGCAAATGCAGCCGTTAGACCTCTCCCTGCTCTCAAGGAGAATGTGAAACGGGTTATGTTTTATTGCTGAAAAAACTGTGTTACTGTATTATGTTTGTGTGACTGGATAGTGTCTGTTTTGTTGCCTATGTGCTGAAATTGTGTGTGTTTGGTATTCGTAATCAGCTTCTTGTTGTTGCCCGGAGGTGGTGGTTTGCGGCTTAAAATGCCTTTTTATTTCTAAGATATTAACTATTTTGATAGCTGTTTGATTATGATTTGTGGTCTGTGGGCCACATTTATTTTGTTGATTGCTAATGTAACTTGTGTTGGTTGGGGAAGATTATTTAAATGATGAATGATAAAATTTTCTCTGAAATAACATCGAGTAGAGGTAACCAAACCGGATAAAAACCCGGATCCTTTTTTTTCTGGATTTTCCGGAACCGGTTCCGGTTCTTGGCGTCGGATTTTTTTGAATATTTTTCGAGAATTGGTTTTTTCGGTTCTCGACTGGATTTTTTCGGATCTTTTCGGATTTTTTTTCGGAATCAATTTCTTTCCTGATTTGATTTTTACTGGTTCGGTTTTTATAACGTTTGAAGTTTGAACAACAATATAATAATATAAACAATTAATTAGAAGTTATGTGTAATAAACAACTATATATATATTAGTATATTACTGATTATTAAACAATATAAATCATAAGAGTATTAATAGTAATCATGTGAATGGTATAATTTAGAGATGGCATCCTATTGTTGGGAGTTAATTCTCATACACTATTTTTTAATCCATTTACACTTCTGTCTTATAAAATTATAGTTTTACCCTTGTATTAATCTAGGGAGTTATATTATTATTCTAATCATAATTAAGGATATAATAGGTAATTAGGTGAACATGAATCAAAAAGTGGTGTGTGAGGATTACTCTCCTACAATAGATAATTAGGTGTACATGGATTAAAAAGTGGTGTGTTAGGAGTATTAATAAATCTGAATGTCTTGATAAAACAAGAATTCATTATGTTTTTTTATGTATATTATCAATTGTGTTACATATGAGCTTAGCTTACAAATGACAACAATCATATTACCATGGAGACATGGAATTCATGGAATTGAAGTAAATAAAGAAAAATGTACATAGAAGAAGACTAGAAGAGTTTGCATAATTATGTCATCTACTCATCCTACATCGATGGGAAAAAGATAGTGAAGGACCGAAGGGAAAAGGGGGTTTATAAAAAGGGAGGGAAAGGAAAAGAGTACCTTAACAATAATCTTCTTTTAAAGAAAATTGGGTAATCATATCAGCCTTACAATAATATTTTTTTTAAAGAAAATTGGGCTTTATTCAGGTCCATATTTCAAGTCCATATTAAAAAAAAAATCGGGTCACCACAAATAACCGGATCGGATCTATAACCTGATCCGGATCTTAACAAGTTTTTATCCGGAAAAATCTGATTTTTTGGGATTTCGTTTTCGATAGGATCCGAGACCGGATTTTTGGAGATCCAGTTTTGAAGAAAACCGGTTCCGAATATTTGGTTCGGATCGTAACCGAATTTATTGTGCACCTATGTAACTGAGTACAAAATTGAAATATTGTTGGTGCTTTTGATAGTTGAACTTGTATTTGTTCGGAATAATAAAATTTATTGTAGAAAAAGAGATGAATGATTTTCTTCGTAGTTTTTATAATAGGTGGTATGAGTAGACCAGATGACTTCTCGACCGGACGAATGAAACAAAAGGCTCATTCTCAAGCCGGTTAATTTGTTAGTTTATGTTGTTGCACATGTTGTTTTTTGTTCTTGTGGTGACCGTTAGCTTATGATCTTGTGTATGTAGGTGGTTTAGTCTGTTCATTCGTTTTGGTATCGTTTGGGTTCGGTTAGACACTTCGACTTGGCGTTAATTGGTTTACTTTTTCGAACCCTTTTGTTGTTTGTGTATAGTGTTTTGGGAGTCTTTCATCTATTGATTTGATGAAGGTTTCTTTAATTTAATAGTAATCGTTATTTTAGCAAAAAAGAAAAAGTTATCAATATGAGTACTAAGTTTATCTTTATATTCGGTTTATATGATATTATGTGTGTTTGAAATTATATATATATATATATACCAATACGAGTCAAAGTTGTTGAATGATGAGTTATATGTTGCACAAAAATCCGGAGTAGTGCGATACGGCCAAAACAATGGAGACGCGCATAATCTCACAACATACTCCTAACTCTTTTCCATTCAACTAGATAACGAAATTCGGGATGTTACATTTGATTATGGTGGTGGTGTAGACGAGCGTTTTTTTGTTCGATGATGGTGGTGGTGTAGATGAGGATTTGCGATGAGGGTGGTGGCTATACGATCTAATGAGGTAACATGTAACACACACCGATTTGCAAGTGATGAGCGAGTATGTAAAGATGAACATGACGATTTGCGATTTAGCGAGCGTGCGGGCACCAGAGATCTTGCGATTTTGCGTGTGGTTGTGAGTGTGTACAATGAACTTATGTTAAATGCCTTTTAACGTAGACTTTTTAAGTTCAGACACAAGGTCGCAAGGGCACATGGATGCAAGGCGTCTTGCACTTTGCGCGAGCAAATTATCAAACTTTTTTTTTTTCCGAGCTCTTAGTCAACAAGTTCTAGAAAAATAATAATTTGGCGATAATCCTTAATTATATGCAATAACTTTGATTGTTTTTTTTTTTTTTTTTTTTTTTTTTGCCGATTATATGCAATAACTGGCTGGAAAATATCGTTTGTGGGCCCTGGTTCGTTGGTGTAGCATAAACAAAAAACGTTTCCGAATGCTGAAAATAAATACTCTCCTATTATTATTACGTGTATTTACGCTTTGTATTCACAAATTGAAACCCTAAAATCTAATTGATGGATAATCAACCCAATCCCAGCTGTCTTACATCTCCTTCCTTCCAGCAATCGGTTAGTTTCTTCATAATTTTTTTTTAGGGTGCTTTTCATAGTAATTTATATTTTGTTTGTTTGTTTTCTTCTTCTTCTTCTTCTTCTTTTTTTTTTTTTTTTTTTTTTTACCTGGACGGCTATTAATCCGACCCATACACCCATACTCTGATTTTTACTACCCGGATGTTTCCAATCCATTCCTGGCTACATTCGAACGTTCTACCAATATATATATATATATATATATATATATATATATATATATATATATATATTATAATTATTAATAATTAATAATAATAATAATAATAAAAGCTTTTGCTGTGAAGACGAGTCTCAAGGTAATGATAATTGAATGAAAAAAAAAAAAAAACGAAAATTTGATCAAATTCACTCATTAGACTTTGAAGCAACTAACCAATTTGATGTAAATATTTGGCAAATTTATAGCAGTATTTGTGAATTTTAAATCAAAGTGTTACTGACTCATTCATGTCAACATCGTTCTTTGATTACTATTACTATTACTATATAAGCTATTGACAACAAATTAGATTTTTGAAGCAACTAACCAATTTGATGTAAATATTCGGAAAATTTATAGCAGTATTTGTGAATTTTAAATTAAAGTGTTACTGACTCATTCATGTCAACATCGTTCTTTAATTACTATTACTATTACTATTATTACTATATAAGCTATTAACAAGAGTGAATGGCGCAATCTGATTGGTCACGTACTTTAGTTTCTCCACAATTAATATACATAGAAAACCTAAATTGGGCAACACTAAATTAAGGGAAATTCGCCCAAATACACTATTTTTTAAACTTTTATTCCAAAATACACTTTCGGGGAAAAAATTGTCTATTTACACCGTTAGGTCGACCACTAGTTGGGTCGACTACCCCTTTACCCGGTCGACCACTTTAGTTTTCAAGGTAGTCGACCTCCATTCTTCATTGTTGTTGGTCGACTACTTCAGTTATATGGTCGACCTAAGGGTCGACCGAATTGTAGGCCTAAACCCGGTCGACTAACATAGTCGACCACAGTTGCTTCGTAGTCGACCGATAAGTTGGTCGACTAATCATAAAAACATACTACTAGTGGATAAGATATATCAGATAAGATTATTGCGAATTTAGATAAGGTTTTTATTTAAGTTTACTGTGTTAGCAATGTACCTTGGAGATTTATTTACCATTATGTGTTGTGTTGTGTTACCATCCAATTTAGTGAAATAAACTTTAATTTGAACAACAAATATTATATATTATCTCATACTACATTTATGGATTACACAACAAATAACACAACTTACAGACATATAACATACACGACAGTTAAACAGAAAACATACGAACACACATACCTAACATTCATGACTGTTAAACACATTTTAAACACAAAGAAGAAGCTAATCATCACTCAAATTGTAAGTGGAGCCAAATTGTGTTGAGCATGAGTCTTCAAGTTTTCCTTTACCCTTGCCCTTTACCAACCCCTTCGGCTTTGCCTTTGTTTTTGAGTTACACTTGAACTTTTGTTTACCATTTGAAAGATCATATTGTGCGGTGCAAGTTGATCTAGTATGTCCATATTCCAAGCAACGACTGCATTTTCTTTTATATTTGAAATTGTCTTTTTCCTCTCCTTGGGATGGTATACGAGCAGTACTCTTCGGTCTACCCGATTTTCGCTTTGTAACCAATGGCGGTAGGACGGTTTGTAGGTGTCCTGGATCTATCCATTCAGAAATATGATCTAGCGGGTTAATATCTTCCATGTATGCCGACTTGTACGTTTCAGTGTGGAAATACTTCTAAACGTGTGTAGTAACGTTACGTAGGACAAAATACCTTGCTACTGCCATTACATGTCCACAGGGTATACCGGAAAACTGCCATTGTTTACATGTGCAAGTTTTATCTTGTAGATTGACTTTACCGCCTTTTTTCATATCCAATACCTCAAACTTAACTTGTGATATCGGTTTGACAGTCCAACTAATAGACTTACGATTTCTTTTACCCAGCTTACGCTCTGCATATGGTGTGACAGGTGTTGTTAAACCATCAGCAGTGTTTCGGTGTTCCCAAAACCATTGTTGAACTGAAGCTCTAAAGAATTCAAGAAGCATTGTAATCGGGAGTTTCCTTGCATGAACTGACAGTGCGTTCATTGACTCTGCACTATTAGAAGTTAGGTAAGCATACCGAACACGATCTGCATGATGTCTAGACCATCTGTATATGGTGTGACAGGTGTTGTTAAACCATCAGCAGTGTTTCGGTGTTCCCAAAACCATTGTTGAACTGAAGCTCTAAAGAATTCAAGAAGCATTGTAATCGGGAGTTTCCTTGCATGAACTGACAGTGCGTTCATTGACTCTGCACTATTAGAAGTTAGGTAAGCATACCGAACACGATCTGCATGATGTCTAGACCATCTGTTGAGGCCAACAGTAGTGAGTGTACGTGCACTGTCTGGGATAGTCGATCTAGGTAATGGTCGACTACAATGTAAACATGGTGATAGTCGATCCAATGAAGGGTCGACTACTCATCTGCACACTGGACAGTTTATATAACTTACCAACTTGCATAAATGAATTATATAATAAGAAATTACCTGCTTTTGTTGACGGATATGTTGTTGTAGGTTTTGTATCATAGAATGGAGTTTTAAAATACTTGTCCGATGGACGCCTCTAGAAACATATAAACTCTGCACTATCTTTAGTGTCTCACGTGTAACACGGATGCCAGCCTCAACCCGATCACTCACCTCCTTAATCTCCTTAGCATGTTTGTTTTCCTGATCATCTAATCTCTCTGTCAAATTCTTAATCATATCCGTCAACTCCTTCTTCGTTTCATCATCAAACTTCTTCGAATCATCAACTTTCTTCACCGGTACTTTAGCATCGGGGTTCTTGAAATAATTTACACTAGCAACCCACCACTCACACTTAACCTCTGTCTTGGTGGGCCTCAAACGATTGAGAGGTCGTTCTTCGTCCGGGATATCATCCTGTCATACACATATACATATACATATACATATACATATACATATACATATACATATACATATACATATACATATACAGTTACAGTTATATATAAATATACATATACAGTTACATATACATATACAGATACATATACATATACATATACAGTTACATATACACATACATATACAGTTACATATACATATAGATATACACATACATATAAGCATAACACATACATAAATATTTTGGTATAATTATACTCACCGGGAGTTGCATCAACTCAACGTACTCATTCCAGCCCATGACTTTCTTCTTCTTCCGTTTCCAGTGGATTCCACGAGGTATGCCTTCACTTTCCGGCTTGAAAGCATATGCTTCTATTCGGTGTTTGTATGCCTCCCATATCCACATCTACAAACAAAAACCAAATTTGGTTAAATATGAAACATGTTAATTGCTTAAAATTTATAAGTACGGATTACTACCTTAAACGCCCAAGTGAAGCCGCTCAAATGGTATGTCATTACCCCCTTCCGGGTTTTATCTGCTACCCTCTCTTTATAAGGTACTAACACGTGATGCAAACTATTATAAAGTTTGGTCCATAAGAAAGAACCCTACGGATACTTGTTCATCAACTCAAAGTCCTCTAATAAAAGAAGCATGCCATCGTTTACGCTATCCCGCAACTGCTTCCCAAGGAAGCATAAGTTAATTATCAACGCAATGGCGACTATGACCTTATCCTTGTCAGTTCCTTTCAACTCATCTTTAAAAAAGGCGTCGTGAAACTCCAAAAGATGACGTTGACCACTATGTCGTTTAATAAAAACACGAGATGAAACCGAGTGGTCAAAATCCGACCTCTCTTGACCTATCCAATCTATAAAAGATGTAACTGGACCAAACCGCATCCCGGTAACCAAGCAAAACTCACGTCTACCACACCTAATGACATGGTCTCGGGTAACTCGAAACCATAGCTCTTCTGGCTCCTCACATATTTCGCGTCCGTTGATTACAAACTTTTTCGGACGGTCTGATTCATTAATAAGCAATTTATGTATCCCGGATCATTGTCATCACACTTTATATCTAACCAATGACCGAAACACGTCTCTCTGAAAATCTTTGTCTGAGCCGGAGTGAGTTTGTTCTTAATCTCCCTTATAAGAGACATCTTGCTTCGAATGGTGACCTTGGCCTCGAACCAAACCTGTAATCAGACAATGATAATGTCATTATACATAAATGTTAATATACATACACATACATACAGGTACATACAATTGAAAAGCAAATACACTATAGTCGACCTTCTTTCTGGTCGACTACAGTTTTATTCAACTATAGGCGACCCAAAATGGGGTCGACTATAGTGTATGTTTTTGGCAGTCGACCCTTTGAATGGTCGAGTATGCAAGTGATCTTCTAACCTAAGGCATCCCCATAACCATATACAGATATATACACTTTAGCAAAAACAATGGGAGAATTATATATCTATAGTTACATATACATATACATATACATATACAATTACAGATACCTATACATATACTGACATGTACACACATAGATATAAATACAGGGACCCATACATTGATATACATATATACACATATATACACATACAGATAAACTAACATATACATACAACAACGAAATAGGTTTTACCTCAATATCTGTCATCTTTGAAGGGAACTCTTGATTGAATCTAGGGACGAAATAGATACACTGACGATGGAATTAGGGTTTATCTACAAACTATTGAAGTGATCTCTTGATTGAATCTGCAATGAATGAGGGTTGATGAATCAGGGTTCGTAACTAGGGCTTGTGGAGCGAATTTTTGTTAGAGTTGAAATTTGAATTTTGTTATCCCAACTCGCTATTTCAGTGTCTTTTTGTATACTCGACCATCATCAAGGTCGCCCGTGTTTTTTGGGGTCGAATACAGTGGTCGACCGATAGCCAACAGAAATCGACCTTGCCAGTTATAAACGGTGGTCGACCACATTGAAATTTGGTGTGGTCGACCGGGTATAGAGGTAGTCGACCCAACGGGTGGTCGACTTAATGGTGTAAATAGACAAATTTTTTTTCTAAAAGTGTATTTTGGAATAAAACTTTTTTAAAAAGTGTATTTTGGGGAATTTCCCCTAAATTAAGGCAACATATATTTATAGGAAAAGAAATGGTGCTAAACGATGTTTGTTTTTTTATATTTGTGTTTTATGGAAATTGACTTTTGTTTAAGGGTTATTATTTTGTGTAAGTATAATTAACAACTGAATTATGTGAGTTTGATTTGTTAAATTACACAAGATTAAATTATGCGAATTTAATTTTGTAATATTTGTGCAGGAGTGCGTTAACCATTCTTCTTGTTTATATCAAACCTTGCTTGTTGAGATTTATTATCTGGTTGAAAGCTAGTGTTATTATGCTTTTATGTAATATGTAATTTTGAGGGCATTATTTAGTTGTTATTGAACACGGTCAAATTGATGTCTTTATATTGTGTAAATTTCACTCACTTGTCTGCATTTGACTGAATATATATATATATATATATATATATATATATATATAATGTGAACATTTCAGATTGAGCAGAAGAACCTGACGTCTCGTGTTCCACCAGTATGTGACCGAATAAACCTTCTTTCTACTAAGTATCCATGGCTGGTTATTCAGAACAAGCAAGCTGATGGTGAAAACCACCCCGGAGGAGAACAGAGTTTATGCATCGTTCATGACAAAAAATCTCGCTTTGATTGTCGAATCCCTGAGTTGGTTGGGAGGCGTATCCGAGGGTGTTACCATGGTTGGGTGATTCTATCCAACAAACACAATGTCATGATGTGGTGGTCACTTTGGAATCCGGTTACTTCAAAATTTATTTGTCTCCCACCATTGTTTCTTAAATCTGGGGATGATGATTTTAGTTATTGTTGTCTGTCGTCTGATCCCGATGATCCTAGTTCGATCCTCTTGTTACAAAGATGTAATAAACCGAAGTTAGTTGTATGTAGGTTAGGCGGTAAAAGAAAGACATCAAGATGGATCGGAATGTCATACGCGAAACAGCTTAAGAGCTTAGAGGAGGATAATGATGAGGATTATCATGATGATGATATCCTAAACTGCCTGACTTGTTCGAATGGTAAAGTATATGCCTTGACTATACGCAATTGGTTTCTAATACATGTTGACATTGTGGTCAGCGATAAAGAGGAAGAGGAGGAGGAGGTGGTGGTTGTGATAAGTTTATCGAGAGTTAGGGAATGCCCTATTCCTTTCATCTTTAATTGTAGTCTAGACCCTTATTATGTGTTGAAGGGCTATGGTACAGATTTGTTCTGCATTATATTAGGTTTCGATAAAGTATCAAGTAGTAAACTAGTTGCTGCAAATTTGTTCAAATTAGACACGACTAATGATGCGACTTCAACATGGGAGGAAATAAAAGACCTGAAAGATGCTGTTTTTTTTGTGGATCATATATTTGTGTATTTTACAACCATGGACTTACCTCCGAACTAGGAGGTTATATACATGTGCGTTGTGATTTGGGCAATAAAATATTCTCATACCACGTTAAAGACAGAACCGTATCCATAATAGCTATGATTTTCCTTTAAATTATGCACACTATGTCTCACTATGGGAATGCAGGTACCA
The DNA here is from genome assembly GCF_046630445.1 of Rutidosis leptorrhynchoides. Lineage (NCBI taxonomy): Eukaryota > Viridiplantae > Streptophyta > Magnoliopsida > Asterales > Asteraceae > Rutidosis > Rutidosis leptorrhynchoides. The sequence goes on from NC_092338.1 coordinate 431,998,094, forward strand.
ATTTAAAAATATTTATTAGTATGGACTTGTCACTTAAATATATATTTATTATTTGTTGTTTTTTTTTAAATTCCTTCATCTAAGTAGTAGTAGTAAAGAAATATTATTATTATTTTGGATATAATATTGTGTAGGTTAGAAGGTGGTCAGGATGGAGAAACCAACTACACAATTGAATATGAAGTCGAAAAGGTCATCACGGATGAGATAAGTATAACATCGTCAATTACAAATGATGATGATGATGATGATGATGATGATGATGAATGTAATATCATGACGAATGAGTCACTCCTTGTCACTATTCCCTTTCATATTTTGGAAAAGATTATGGAGACGTGTTGGCATCGAGTTCTTGAAGTTTCGTGCTACATGCAAATCTTGTCATTTAGCCGCACCTTTGATGCGTATGAGGGATGAAGCAGCTTTAATGAAATTGCGCTCATATTCATTTGCTTCACCCTTGCTAATGGTGGTTGATGAAAATCGAGGAGGCATTATGAATCTTACAGATCCAGTATTTGGTGACAAGTATATTATGAACACTAGTCATGATCAGGAGGAGATAATTATATGTTGTTCTAGATACGGTTGGCTGCTGCTATTTTATACTAACTCAAGATACTTGGTGTTCTTCAACCCCTTCACAAGGAATGTTCACAAGCTTCCTAGTACGTCTCTTTGGTTGGAAAATTTGTGTTTTTCAGCGCCTCCTACTTCCCCAGATTGTATGGTCGTTGGATTTACAACACAAGATGATGGGCAAGATGATGATGTGCGGCATATGTATATTCTCCACTTTGTATCTACTACTACTCAAGAACCATTGTGGCGCATAGTTGATCTGGATTATGGCCCCGATGCACCATACGCCTTTAGATTTCCAACATTCCATGGCCCACATCTTTATGCCCTGTGTAATGAGGGACGACTTGTTGTTTTTAAAGAGATAAGCCAAGTACAAGTACGTTCCTCTTGGGAGGAGGTTGTTGCCGAAGCTCCAAAATCTCAATTTCAATGGATGACGTGGGCAAGAAGGAACACACAGTATTATCTAGTGAAGCGTGATCAACATCTTTTGCTAGTCATCCTTGGCATATATGGAGAATATCTCGAGGTATTCCAATTGGATGATTCAACAAAAGAGTGGGAGAAAATAGATTCTTTAGGTAGACACGCCATCTATATTTCTGATACAACATGTTGTTGCATTGAAGCAAGAATACCAAAATTGCAAAACAAGATCTACTTTCCAAATTTGCATACCGAGAATGGGAAGATTGTGTTTTATTCACTTGACAAGAGCGATTACTATGCCTTTGATGGTGACAAAATTGAAGCAACTGCTTGTAAAACAATGTTCTTAGGAACCAAATATCATCTGAACCCTTATGCGTGGATAGAACCTAGTTGGTGCTAGCTAGTTCCATTCAATTATTTTTATATAAACTAGGCATTATAGTTTGTTTATTCTTTTTTGTTCATCAAAACTTTATTTGTATCATGAACTTATGCTTTTAAATTTGAATTGGCCGATTGTGTATGACGTTGGATGATTCCACAAATTAAGTTAAATTTAAATGTTTGTATGCTTTTGGAATTTTTTATTTTAAACAGCACTGGGATTTGTGAATGATTTTATTAGGTAACATCTGCGAAGGTGTTGATTAGGGAACATTAAATTTAGGTTACTCTTATTATCTTTTATTTTTATTTTTAGGTTACTCTTATTCCTAGAGCAATAAGAACTGGTATGATTGTGAAGGTGTTGTATTGGGCGGGTTGGAAACATGTCAAAATGGGTTTCAATCCAATTGGGTAACTATTGGTATGGTCTAGAATTAGTGAAGTTGGGAAAACAATATGAGTAAATGTGCTATCAAAAATGGATTCGGGCCATGTTTTTGAATATAGGCACATGACTTGCCCTTTGTGGCGTGATGTCTTAGCCGGACCTCTTATACTTTGTGAGCTGTACTATTGAATACTAGGCACAAGTCATGCTTCATGCTGAATTCGATTTGTATTGCATACAATCCCAGATTTTCTTTTCTCTAGCGCGATGGGAAATCCAATCAAACAATTCTTAACTATAGTGTTTACTTTTATATCTTTTTAATTAACTGATTAAATCTTGATGATTTTGCTCAGAGTTGTGATGAGATGTACAACATTAATAGTATATATTATGACTTGTATGTGAAAGCAAACAAGACGTTTTTTAGAAGGACAGAAAAAGGTTAGTGGTTATTGTAGACACACGTTGAAGGTTAGTCCTGAAACTAAAAGTTACTCGATTTCGTTTTCCCTTTAGCTCAACCTTGAAACGTAACTATCTGATGTTGGTGGTTATTGTAGACAAGTGTTGAAGGCTACCACAAGTTTACCGTCAAAACATGAACATTTGCATAAGTGTGTATTAGATGTTTTGAAAGTTGAATAATAATAATAATCGAGATTGAATAGTAAGCTGAACAACAAATATCACCTAAACATGACTTCAACACTTTGTTTTTCTATAGATTTGTATTTGTATTTATACACACATGTCACATGGCTGCATATCTTAGCTTCTTGTGTTTTATACTTGTTTGTAGATTGTTAGTAATCGTTTTTTGTTTTTTTTTGTCATGAAGCATATAGGAATCACCCATGTGGCAGAAAGTTTAATGTATTTTACCTTGGACTAAGTACAAGGTAATTTATGAACTTCATGAAATGCAAGGAGCTGCTTCGGTGTACAATATTTGAGGTAAAAGTTATACGGAGTATTTATTACGGTCCTTACGGAGTACTTGCTACCTATTATAGCAATATCAAATCTTAGAAAAGAGGCACTTGGTATAGAACTGAAAAGATGGAACATCTACTCTACTTACTAATAAATCACGGGTTTTTGCCCAACCACTGCACGAGCTGGAGTTTTTTCTTCAACGCGCACAAGTTTTATATATGTTCTAATTTTACTCGCTCCATTTTGGTATTGTATTGGTTTTGTTATTTACGCGTAGTACAATAGACTAGAACCAATAAACTATGCTTTTGTACTTTGACTCAGGCTTGTGCGTCATTGGAGCCAAATTATCAACCTCCAGTTACATTTGTTGTGGTTCAAAAACGTCACCACACTAGATTGTTTGCCAATAATCACCGTGATCACAGTTCTGTAGATAGGAGCGGAAATATACTCCCTGGTATGTGTCTTTGATTACTATACTCATTATTTCATTTCACTTATAGTTAAATATATAAAATTAATTTGATAGCAGTTTTTGTTAATTATTTAATAAATATTAATTATTAATCATGTATCTGCAGGCACTGTTGTTGATTCCAAGATTTGTCATCCTACAGAGTTTGATTTTTATCTGTGCAGCCATGCTGGCATTCAGGTAAATATTAATGCCACTCACTCACGATTTCGCCTGCTACATGATGTTTCTTTTAAACATTTGTGTAGTGTTTGGAATTATAAATTTATCTGTATTAATGTTAATAATATCAATAACAGGGTACAAGTCGTCCTGCCCATTACCACGTGCTATGGGATGAGAACAAGTTTTCAGCTGATGATCTGCAATCTCTCACTAATAATCTCTGCTACATGTATGTTCATCTATCTTATTCTTTGTTTCTATGGTTACCTATGGGGCGGTTTTTTTTTTTGTTTTTTTTTTTAATCTGTACTGATTTATGCTTCTTTTAACAGATATGCTAGGTGCACTCGCTCTGTATCTATCGGTGAGGTTTCACTCTTTTTTACGGTTCAGTGAAATTAATGTTAATTGTGTTTCTTATATGTTGCAAGATGGGCGCAGTTTGACAAATATTTGGGTCAAGCTAATCAGAGGCACTTTTTCCCTCTACTCAAAAGCTTGTTTTATATAAAGCAATTTTGACAAATTTTGCACTTTTGACCATATTTTCTTTTGGATTAAAGTTATAATTTATTTATTTTACCCATTGAACCTTGTTATCTGATAAGAGTACAAGACATTTGCATGTTTTTGTTAGACTGCACCTATTCAAGAAAAGCAACCATAGTCAAATTACCTATTTAGGTAATTTGACTTTTTGGGATCAGAAGATATCACTTCATCCTTTCCCGAATTAGAGTATCACAAGACTGCATAATCCAAACAAGTAAACGGCTAAAGTGCAGCCTGTCAATAACAGTTGACAGCTCTTTTTCCTTATTTGTAATGGGGTTCCAAAAGATAAATGGATCCTAACCAAGACTAGAAATAGCTGTTAGTATCTTGAGTGTATAAGAACACTCATTTCATGTAACTTAGAACCAATACAATTGTATCAAACAAATTATTATTCAATACAAGATCGGTTCATCAAATTATTGTTTTAACATGGTATCAGAGCTAACGGTATCGATCCTTTGATCAAGATACTCGTTTTTGCTTCAATCATCTACCATTGTGAATGGCCACCATGTCTAATGACGGCAGCCAAACACCCTCAAGCCAGCAAAGTCAAATTGACGAATTAACCAGTCAATTGGCAAATCTCTTGAAAAACAATTACCAACAGCCCAAGATCTCAGATACGTTAAAATAGGCTTGAGTCTAAACAGCTCAAACTATGCATTGTGGTCAAGAATGATGAGAGTTGCCATTGGAGGTAAATCCAAGGCACTTCTCAAACATTTAACCTCCAATCCACTCGATAGTAGTCATGAAGAATTCGAACAATGGGAGCAAGAAGATCTCATTGTATTCTCATGGCTGATACAAAATATCGAGCCCAACCTTGCAAGCAATCTCACTTCTTTTTCAACCGCCAAACTACTATGGGATGCATTAGCTACAACCTATAGTAGTGGCACTGATAAGCTTCAAACATATGATTTGTATGTCAAAGCTACAGAGATGAAACAAAACAACCTCAATCTTGAAGAATTGTGGATCCGAATGCAAGGAATTTGGGGTGAACTCGAAATCCGAGACCCAAATCCATTGGAAAGTGCTTCAGACATCAACAAATACAACAAAATTAGGGCTGAACAGAAGCTCTTCCAGTTTTTAAAAGCTCTTGACCAAAAACATGACACAATCAAGAGAGAGCTCCTCAGATTAAACTCACTACCAACGGCAGAGGAAGCCTACGCCACCGTGAGAAAAGAAACAGCCCATCGACAGATTCTAGGGTTATCACCAACTGACCCCTCAACCAATCATGGGATTGCAACCGGTTTGGTCACAATCGATGGCAAAGAGTCATCAGTTCATTTAACCAAGACCCACCGGAGTGGTTATCAACCAAAAATAGACAAAACAAAGCTTAAATGTACCAGATGTGGTAAATCGAGGCATACCATCGATAAATGTTTTGAGATTAAAGGGTATCCAGAGTGGTGGCCAAAGCAAATCAAGGGTAAAGCTTTGACGGCAGTAGCAAGTGATGAATCCAACACCACCACCACTAACGACGGCTTCGGTGGTATAGCCATCACCCATGTAACCGCTGGTATAAACCTCAAACCCTTCTCTTCTTTATTTACAAATACAGGAAAATCACATAGGTTTGAGTCTAGAAAAGATAAAGCATCTGGGGAAGAAGCAATATCTTACTTCGATGAGAATGGGAAAAAGAACCCACGTAATTCTGTAAGGGAGATGATATATCCACACTCCTTTTTTATTCATCCACCATTATTATAGGTAAACTTCCTAAAATACCCTTGTGTTATAGCAGTAATTACTTGTTTATTTTGTTATCACCATCTCTCTCTAAAACATTGCATATGTTCTTCAACAACTCCATTTCTTCAAACAATTCTATATATGTTATCTGCTTATGTTCTTAATACAATAGCTTAAGTTGCACCCTATTTTAGTAAGATTACTTCTGGAACGACAAAAACATAAAAGATTTTCAATTTGCTAAGTTAATAGTACCTTACCAACATATATATGATATGAATATTACAAAAATTGTTAGCTTTTTAAATTCTGGGTAAGAATTCTTTTTTATCATATACATGTGTTGATCTTTTTCTTTCAAAAATTTACAAAATGAGTGTCTGAAGCTAGTAAAAGAAATCACAAATACAGCCGGAAAGAAGTTTCCGGTCAAACTACGGTAAAAATCGGTGCAAAATTTCTTGACGATGTAGGTGTTGGCTACGATGTCGACAAAATAATCCCTTTTATGTTGCCGGAAAAATACAAAAGGTTGCCGGAAAAGTTAATTCCGACGAAAAAATTCTGGTTGAGCTTGAATGGCGCGTCAGAAGTCCGGTGATGGTGAAATCATATTTGGTTGATTCGGGAAAAAAAAATCAAGTTTAATAGTGGTAGTGGTTTCAATTTGTTCTTAAACAAAGATGGATGATGATCTATTAAATGATGGGATGGTTTTGGATATTAGGTAGATAGAGAACAAAATGATGGAAGTGGTTTTGGGGTGTACCGTATGGTAGTACTCTATTTGACAATTCCAGTAATATGATAGGGGCATTTTAGGAAGTTAACAAAAATGATGGTGGATGTATAAAAATTGAGTGTGGATATATCAATTCCTCCCATTCTGTAAGTAAAAAGCAAGGGACGGTTGGGAACAGTGAAAGGTATCCTAGGCTAGTTAAGGTTAATACCGTTGGGCCAAACTCTAACAAGTTTGTTGGGCCTAATAACAATCGGCCCACTGAAAAGGGATGGGTTAAGATCACAAATAAAAAAGCCCAACTAATTGTGTTAACAGGCCTGAGTACATGGGAATTAATATTGGGTCGAAAAATATTACTAAAAATATTAAAATTGGGCCCGATTTCATTCCGTGTCAAAATAAGTATTCCGTTTTAACAAAAATTCAAAGAGATCTTCCCGAAGCAAATGTTATCTCAAATAATTCTAAATCGAAATCTTGGATTTTTGATTGTGGGGCAACAGATACTATGACCTTAGACGAAAACGATATTATTTTCAAAACAAAACATAGAAAAAATAGGATTCAAACGGCTAATGGGGAAATTGTCAAGTCAAAAGTGGCGGTACCATTGAAATTTCACCAACTATTAAACTACCTAATTGTCTATATATTCCAGCTTTATCTCATAAGCTGTTATCGGTAAGTCATGTTACAAAAGAACTAAACTGTAAAGTCCTGATGTATCCGACTTTCTGCATCTTGCAGGATATCCGGACAGGACTGTTGATTGGTCGTGGCATTGAAAAAGGGGGGTTATATGAAATGCCCCGTTCATATTAATTATAAACGTTTCATATTAATTGGTTTCTTTGCGAGGTTTTGACCTCTATATGAGACGTTTTTCAAATCTTGCATTCGTTTTTAAAAACAACCATAACCTTTATTATTGAATAAAGGTCTTAATGACATAATTTAGATTGTCTATCAAAGACAATCTCCTCAAATAAATAAGTTTTTACACAACTCATTACAATATGATCAAATATATTACAACAAATACTCCGAATGCAAGTTTAAACAATATAAACAATTATGCCGACTCCAAATCTTGACCTTGGGTTGGCATACGACAGCGGAAGCGTTTTTAATATTCACCTGAGAATAAACATGCTTAAAACGTCAACAAAAATGTTGGTGAGTCATAGGTTTAATTTCTATATAATAATCATAATATTTAATAAGCCACAAGATTTCATTTAATTAAATGCGCAGGATCATTACAACTGCAAAAATCATTCATACGATGAGTCGCCTGGTAACCGACCTTAACATAGAGCGCTTAAGATATCTGGCATCATACATTCCACTATTCAAATGTATGACAAGAACCCTTCGAAGTACTAAAGCATTTCCACTATTCGAAAATGGGGGTGGTTGGTGCCCGTAGATCTACCTTTAGGATTCGCGTCAGTTAGTGTTTTTCACTAATTCTTAGGTTACCAAGCATAATAATAATAAGTACAAATATCCGGTATAACAAAATAATCGTAGAATGTAGTTCCATGAACTTGTGCTTATTTTGTAAAACATTTATAAATTTTTCATGTATTCTCATCCCAAAATAATTTAGATAGTAAAAATGGGACTATAACTCACTTGTGATGATTTCCGAATAGATAGTGGTAAGACTTGGCCTTTGACAAATTCACGAACCTAATAATAATATTCTTGTGTCAAGATATATATATATATATACAAGTATCATAAGCATGGAATATTAATTATATATATATATATATATATATATATATATATATATATATATATATATATATATATATATATATATATATATATATAATTAATATTCCATGCTTATGATACTTGTGATAATTTTAATTGTCCATTGTTAGTATTCCAACGTTCGTAGTCCAATAGTCCAACAGTATAAATATATATATATATATATATAAATATAAATGCGTATATTGTGTTAGAATTTACTAACACTGTAATATATTGTCTTAATATAATAAGACACATAATATGTATATTGTCTGAAGCAATCCGCGACCCATTGTATACATGTCTCAGGATCGATCACAACTCAAAGTATATAATATTTTGGAATCCACTTCGACCCACAGCTAACTCGAAATTACTGCCAATGGTGTCTTATAGTTCGTTCCAATAATATATATATATATATATATATATATATATATATATATATATATATATATATAGAAGAAATCAAAATGATATGTCAAAATGCTGTATACGGATCCACGGTGATCAAGTCATATATATATATATGGTGCCTTACGATCTTTATTAAGACTATAATATATTGTCGTAGAACTTACTTCCACTTTTGAAAAACATACTTCCACTTAGAGTTTAACCATGGATTTTGGATATATTTCATATCCATATAAAATAAGATTTTTCACCAAAGGAAATCTTTTAATTCAAAGTTTAAGATAGGTTTTTAAAATTAAACCCAAAACAGCCCCCGTTCGACTAATACGGCGTATATTGGATTTTAAGGTGTTCTTCGTGTTTACAAGTTTTATATCCTTATGTTAGCTTGACATACTGTCATAATACATGTGTTGAAGTATTTTAAAAGTCAAGTTAGAAGGATTAATTTTTTTTGCGAACAAGTTTAGAATCAACTAAACTATGTTCTAGTTGTTGTACGTTATAAACTCATAATAAGATAGCTATATGAATATGAATCGAATAAGATTATGAATAAGGTGACTACCTTAAATCAATTGAACAAAGTTGCTGAGATAGAAGTGATGTTCTTGATCTTGAAAGAGTTGTTGGCTTGGTTTAAAAAGATTGGAAGTAATCTTCTTGATTTTGATGGTGTTCTTGAAGTGTTCTTGGAATGGTTTTCTTATAATGATTTAAGCTTGATTCTTGGAATGGTTTATGAAATATATGATGAAAGGTTACTGAATTGGAAGTGTTCTTTGAGTAGTGTGTGTTTTGAGATAAATGGAATGAAGATTAAAATGAAGTGAGGTGTTTATATATACACATACATACATATGTGTAGATATAGATATAGATATGTGATGTGTATGTTTTTGTTTCTTGCATTTTAGTCATACAAGAGGTTAAATGCTTTATCCCCACATGTTTGATACTGATTGAGGGTGGCTAAGGAGGGTATTTTTGGTATTTCTTATTGGTATATACTCATAGTAATTAAGTATAGAAGCTGTGTATGATACCGGTATAAATACCGAATGAATACGAATAGAATTCTTGATGGAATTGAATGAGAATATAAATATAGCTATCTTTGTTGAGTATAAGTATGTTATTATATATGTTTAAGTCCTTCATAAGTGTATTAATACATATTAATATAATACATATACATATATTTTAATTTAGAAGTTACTACAACGTTAATCGTTATATATATGTATATAGTCTTGAAGTCTTTAAGTTAGTAGTCTCATTTTATATATATAATTCTTTGTTAATATATTTAATGAGATACTTAAATATCATTTTAACATGTCATAAATATATATATCCAATATATATTCTATTTAATGATTATCATAAATTATGACGTTCGTGAATCGTCATACAGACTGGGTGGTCAAATATTTGCATAAAATCCATTCCAAATATATATATCTTGACAAGTTTGATTGCTTAACATGTCGGAAACATTTAATTATGTAAATATTAATCTTATATATAGCGGAAAAATCCGGGTCGTTACATTACACACCCGTTAAATTAAATTTCGTCCCGAAATTTAGAATAGTACCTAGTTAACGTGCGATATCGGGAAACAAATGTGGGTACTTCAACTTCATTTGGTCTCCTCATTCCCAAGTAAATTCAGGTCCTCTACGAGCATTCCATCGAACCTTAACGATTGGTATCTTACTTTGTTTGAGTCGTTTGACCTCACGATCCATAATTTCGACGGGTTCTTCAACGAAATTTAGTTTCTCGTCAATTTTAATCTCGTCTAAAGGAATAATGAGATCCTCGGTGGCTAGGCATTTCTTCAGGTTTGAAACATGAAAGGTGTTGTGAATCTTTTCTAATTGTGGAGGTAGCTCAAGTCGATAGGCCACCGGCCCAATGCGTTTTTCAATTTTGAATGGCCCAATGTATCTTGGGCTCAATTTCCCCCGTTTTCCAAAACGAATAACACCTTTCCAAGGTGATACCTTAAGCATAACCATATCACCTTTCTCAAACTCTAAAGGTTTTCTTCTAACATCTGCATAGCTCTTTTGTCGACTCCGGGCTGTTTTCAATCGTTGCTGAATCTGAATGATTTTATCGGTGGTTTCTTGGATAATTTCCGGACCTGTAATCTGTTTATCCCCCACATCACTCCAACAAATCGGAGACCTGCACTTTCTACCATAAAGTGCCTCGAATGGTGCCGCCTCAATACTAGAATGATAGCTGTTGTTGTAGGAAAACTCAGCTAACGGTAGATGTCGATCCCAACTGCTTCCAAAATCAATAACACATGCTCGTAGCATGTCTTCGAGTGTCTGAATCGTCATTTCACTCTGCCCATTAGTTTGTGGATGATAGGCAGTACTTAAATCTAGACGAGTTCCCAACGCTTCGTGTAATGCCTGCCAGAATCTGGAACTAATTCTGCTATCACGATCAGAGATAATAGAGATTGGTATACCATGTCTAGAAACAACTTCTTTAAGGTATAATCGTGCTAATTTCTCTATACCATCCTCTTCTTTTATTGGCAGAAATTGTGCTGACTTAGTAAGACGATCGACTATTACCCAAATCATATCATAACCACCTGCGGTTCTCGGTAACTTAGCAATGAAATCCATGGTAATGTTTTCCCATTTCCATTCTGGGATTTCAGGTTGTTGGAGTAGGCCCGATGGTTTTTGATGTTCAGCTTTGACTTTAGAACAAGTCAAACATGCTCCTACATATGTGGCTATATCGACCTTCATTCCTGGCCACCAAAAGTTTCTCTTGAGGTCTTGGTACATTTTCTCCGCTCCGGGATGTATTGAATATCTGGTTTTATGTGCTTCATCTAGTACCACTTTCCTCAAATCTCCATTCTTTGGTACCCAAATTCTTTTAGCTAAAAACCTGGTCCCGTCTTCCCGAATATTAAGCTATTTTTCTAATCCTTTGGGTATTTCTCTTCCAAAAATTCCTTCCTTCAAAACCTCCTGTTGTGCCTCTTTTATTCGAGTAGTAAGATTAGTATGAATAATCATGTTCATAGCTTTTACTCGAATAGGTTCTCTTTCCTTTCGACTCAAGGCATCGGCTACCACATTCGCTTTCCCCGGGTGGTAACGGATTTCACAATCATAATCATTTAGCAGCTCAACCCATCTACGCTGCCTCATATTTAGTTGCTTTTGATTTAAAATATGTTGGAGACTTTTGTGGTCTGTGTATACGATAAACTTGACCCCATATAGATAATGTCTCCATATCTTTAATGCAAAAACAACGGCGCCCAATTCCAGATCATGTGTGGTGTAGTTTTGTTCATGAATTTTGAGTTGTCGAGAAGCATATGCAATCACCTTCTTTCGTTGCATAAGAACACACCCAAAACCCATTCTTGATGCGTCGCAATAAATAAAAAAATCTTCCATTCCATCAGGTAACGATAAAATAGGTGTCGTAGTCAACTTCTTTTTCAACAATTGGAAGGCACCCTCTTGTTCGGAAGTCCATTCATACTTCTTCCCCTTATGTGTCAAGACAGTTAAAGGTTTGGCTACTCGGGAGAAATCTTGAATAAATCTCCTATAATAACCGGCTAAACCCAAAAATTGACGTATTTGCGTTGGAGTTTTCGGGGTTTCCCAATTTTTGATGGCTTCGATCTTGGCGGGATCAACTTTGATTCCATTACTACTGACTACGTGGCCAAGAAATTGTACTTCATTTAACCAAAAAGCGCACTTAGAGAATTTTGCATATAGCTGTTCTTTTCTTAACAATTCTAACAAAAGTCTCAAGTGTTGTTCGTGTTCTTGGTTATTCTTCGAATAGATAAGAATGTCATCAATAAAGACAATAACAAACTTATCTAAATATGGACTACATACTCGGTGCATGAGATCCATGAAAACTGCGGGTGCATTGGTTAGACCGAATGGCATAACCATGAATTCGTAATGGCCATAACGAGTTCTGAAGGCTGTTTTTGGTATATCAGCTTCTTTAACCCTTAGTTGATGATAACCCGACCTTAAGTCAATTTTGGAGTATACGCTCGAACCTTGGAGTTGATCAAATAGATCGTCGATTCGGGGTAAAGGGTATCGGTTTTTGATGGTTACTTTGTTCAGCTCACGGTAATCGATACACATGCGAAAAGACCCATCTTTCTTTTTAACGAACAAAATTGGAGCTCCCCATGGTGACGTACTCGGTCAGATAAAACCACGTTCTAATAATTCTTGTAGCTGACTTTGTAATTCTTTCATTTCGGTGGGCGCAAGTCTATATAGAGCACGAGCTATTGGTGCGGCTCCTGGTACAAGATCTATTTGGAATTCAACGGATCGGTGTGGAGGTAGTCCCGGTAATTCGTCCGGAAACACCTCAGGAAATTCTCTTGCAACGGGAACGTCATCGATTTTCTTTTCTTCTTTTTCAACCTTCTCGACGTGTGCTAGTACGGCATAGCAACCTTTTCTTATTAGTTTACGCGCCTTCAAACTACTAATAAGATTTAATTTGGCATTACCCCTTTCTTCGTACACCATTAAGGGTAATCCGTCTTCTCTCGGAATGCGAATCGCCTTCTCATGACAAACAACTTCAGCTTTCACCATTGACATCCAGTCCATTCCAATAATTATGTCAAAGCTTCCCAATTCCACCGGTATTAAATCAATTGCAAACGTTTCGCTAACTAAACTAATTTTTCGATTTTGGCAAATTTTATCAACCTTAATTAGTTTACCGTTTGCTACTTTAACTATTCACTTTTTATCCAAAGGCGTTAACGGGAAATTTAATTTGGCACAAAATTCTCTACTCATATAACTTCTATCGGCACCCGAATCAAATAAAACATAAGCAGGTGTATTGTTGATAAGAAACGTACCCGTAACAAGTTCCGGGTCTTCATGTGCTTCCTCCCCATTAATGTTGAAAGCTCTCCCACGGCCTTGCCTATTTCCATTCCGGCACTGGTTTATGGTATGGCCCGATTTTCCACATCCATAGCAAACAACACCGTTATTATTTGTTTTGGCATTATTTGCTCCTCTGTTTCTATTTGGTCCGTAGACTTCAAACTTTGCCACAATATGGCCATTCCTATTGCACTTGGTACATAATTCTCTACAAAACCATTCCGGATGAAACGTATCACACCTTGGGCATATAGTCCTTTGCTTTTTGTTGTCGTCGTTGTTGTTGTTGTTGTTGTTGTTGTTATTGTTGTTGTTGTTGTTAGGGTTATTGTTGTTGAGACGTTTGTTGTTGTTATTGTTGTGATTGGGATTGTTGTTGTTGTTATTATTATTGGGATGGTTGTTGCGGTTATTGTTGCGGTTGTTGTTGCGATTATTGTTGTTGTTGGGGTGGTTGCGATTATTGTTGTAATTGTTGTTTTGATTGTTGTTGTTGTACTGGTGACCCTGATCACCGCTTTCCTCCCACTTTCTTTTCTCCTGTTTCATTATGGCCTCCTCGGCCGCTTCTTTCTTTATCCTTCCTCTAATTTGGCCTATCAATTTGTGGGCTATACGGCTCGCTTTCTGCATTGTTGCAGGGTCGTTAGCACCTACATGCTCTTGGATTCGTTCCGGCAACCCTTTTATGAATGCTTCAATTTTTGCTTCTTCGTCCTCAAATGCTCCAGGACACATTAAAGCAAGTTCATTGAAACGTCGCTCGTGGGTAGTGACATCTAACCCTTGGGTTGTCAGTGCTTTAAGCTCTGCCTTGATCTTGTTGATTTTGGTTCTGGGACGGTACTCTTCCGTCATCATGTGCTTGAAAGCAGACCATGGAAGTGCGTAGGCGGTATTCTGTCCTACGTAATCCATGTAGGTATTCCACCATGTCAAAGCAGTTGAAATGTCCCGTTCTTATTGATTAAAAATGTTCCATATTAATTGATTTCGTTGCGAGGTTTTGACCTCTATATGAGACGTTTTTCAAAGACTGCATTCATTTTAAAACAAACCATAACCTTTATTTCATAAATAAAGGTTTAAAAAGCTTTATGTAGATTATCAAATAATGATAATCTAAAATATCCTGTTTACACACGACCATTACATAATGGTTTACAATACAAATATGTTACATCGAAATCAGTTTCTTGAATGCAGTTTTTACACAATATCATACAAACATGGACTCCAAATCTTGTCCTTATTTTAGTATGCAACAGCGGAAGTTCTTAATATTCACCTGAGAATAAACATGCTTTAAACGTCAACAAAAATGTTGGTGAGTTATAGGTTTAACCTATATATATCAAATCGTAACAATAGACCACAAGATTTCATATTTCAATACACATCCCATACATAGAGATAAAAATCATTCATATGGTGAACACCTGGTAACCGACGTTAACAAGATGCATATATAAGAATATCCCCATCATTCCGGGACACCCTTCAGATATGATATAAATTTCGAAGTACTAAAGCATCCGGTACTTTGGATGGGGTTTGTTAGGCCCAATAGATCTATCTTTAGGATTCGCGTCAATTAGGGTGTCTGTTCCCTAATTCTTAGATTACCAGACTTAATAAAAAGGGGCATATTCGATTTCGATAATTCAACCATAGAATGTAGTTTCACGTACTTGTGTCTATTTTGTAAATCATTTATAAAACTTGCATGTATTCTCATCCCAAAAATATTAGATTTTAAAAGTGGGACTATAACTCACTTTCACAGATTTTTTTACTTCGTCGAGAAGTAAGACTTGGCCACTGTTGATTCACGAACCTATAACAATATATACATATATATTAAAGTATGTTCAAAATATATTTACAACACTTTTAATATATTTTGATGTTTTAAGTTTATTAAGTCAGCTGTCCTCGTTAGTAACCTACAACTAGTTGTCCACAGTTAGATGTACAGAAATAAATCGATAAATATTATCTTGAATCAATCCACGACCCAGTGTATACGTATCTCAGTATTGATCACAACTCAAACTATATATATTTTGGAATCGACCTCAACCCTGTATAGCTAACTCCAACATTCACATATAGAGTGTCTATGGTTGTTCCGAAATATATATAGATGTGTCGACATGATAGGTCGAAACATTGTGTACGTGTCTATGGTATCTCAAGATTACATAATATACAATACAAGTTGATTAAGTTATGGTTGGAATAGATTTGTTACCAATTTTCACGTAGCTAAAATGAGAAAAATTATCCAATCTTGTTTTACCCATAACTTCTTCATTTTAAATCCGTTTTGAGTGAATCAAATTGCTATGGTTTCATATTGAACTCTATTTTATGAATCAAATTGCTATAGGTTTATAGTCGGAAAAATAAGTTACAAGTCATTTTTGTAAAGGTAGTCATTTCAGTCGAAAGAACAACGTCTAGATGACCATTTTAGAAAACATACTTCCACTTTGAGTTTAACCATAATTTTTGGATATAGTTTCATGTTCATAATAAAAATCATTTTCTCAGAATAACAACTTTTAAATCAAAGTTTATCATAGTTTTTAATTAACTAACCCAAAACAGCCCGCGGTGTTACTACGACGGCGTAAATCCGGTTTTACGGTGTTTTTCGTGTTTCCAGGTTTTAAATCATTAAGTTAGCATATCATATAGATATAGAACATGTGTTTAGTTAATTTTAAAAGTGAATTTAGAAGGATTAACTTTTGTTTGCGAACAAGTTTAGAATTAACTAAACTATGTTCTAGTGATTACGAGTTTAAACCTTCGAATAAGATAGTTTTATATATATGAATCGAATGATGTTATGAACATCATTACTACCTCAAGTTTAGTAGGTAAACCTACTGGAAGTGACAAGAAATGATCTAGCTTCAAAGGATCTTGGATGGCTTGAAAGTTCTTGAAGTAGGATCATGACACAAAAACAAGTTCAAGTAAGATTTTTACTCGAATTAAGATAGTTTATAGTTATAGAAATTGAATCAAAGTTTGAATATGAATATTACCTTGAATAAGAAAGATAACCTACTGTATATAACAAAGGTTTCTTGATCTTAGATGATTACTTGGAATGGATTAGAAAGCTTGGAAGTAAATTAGTAAACTTGAAGGGATTTTTGAAGTGTTCTTGAAGTGTTCTTCCTATGATGATTATAGCTTGATTCTTGAAGTGATTTTTGATGAATATGATGATTAACTATTGGAAAAATACGTTCATAATAGTGTGTGTGTGTTGAGAGAGAATTAGAAAGAGAATTGGAAGTGAAATGGAGTGAATGATGAGTGGTAATTGGTGAGTGGTGAGTAGGGTTAAAAGGAGTTCTAGTTAGTTGACTAGCTCATGGTAGAAGTTAAAATTGATTAGTCATACATGACATAATCAAGAGTGGAATCCCATGCTAGTTCCTATTGGTATATACCTATAGTAAGTACGTTTTGAAGCTGTGTATAATACGGGTAAGAATACGACTAGAATTCTTGATGAAAGAAAAGGATGGGAAAGTAACTGTAACCATTTTTGTTAAGTATGAGTGTTTTGATATATGTCTTGAAGTCTTCAAAAAGTATTTTAATACATCTAAATACACTACATGTATATACATTTTAACTGAGTCGTTAAGTCATCGTTAGTCGTTACATGTAAGTGTTGTTTTGAAACCTTTAAGTTAACGATCTCAATTAATGTTGTTAACCCATTGTTTATTATATCTAATGAGATGTTAAATTATTATATTATCATGATATTATGATATATTAATATATCTTAATATGATATATATACATTTAAATGTCGTTACAACGATAATCGTTACATATATGTCTCGTTTCGAAATCCTTAAGTTAGTAGTCTTGTTTATATGTATATAACTCATTGTTAATATACTTATGGAGATACTTACTTATCATAATCTCATGTTAACCATATGTATATCCATATATATATCGTCATGTCGTTTTTACAAGTTTTAACGTTCGTGAATCGCCGGTCAACTTGGGTGGTCAATTGTCTATATGAAACATATTTCAATTAATCAAGTCTTAACAAGTTTGATTTGTTAACATGTTGGAAACATTTAATCATGTAAATATAAATCTCAATTAATATATATAAACATGGAAAAGTTCGGGTCACTACAGTACCTACCCGTTAAATAAATTTCGTCCCGAAATTTTAAGCTGTTGAAGGTGTTGACGAATCTTCTGGAAATAGATGCGGGTATTTCTTCTTCATCTGATCTTCATGCTCCCAGGTGAACTCGGGTCGTCTACGAGCATTCCATCGAACCTTAACAATTGGTATCTTGTTTTGCTTAAGTCTTTTAACCTCACGATCCATTATTTCGACGGGTTCTTCGATGAATTGGAGTTTTTCGTTGATTTGGATTTTGAAAGGACCCGTTCATATACATTATAAACGATTCACAATAGTTGATTACATCGCGAGGTATTTGACCTCTATATGATACATTTTACAAACATTGCATTCGTTTTTAAAAGACAAACTTTCTTTACAACAAAAATTGACGGTATGCACACCATTTCATAATACATCCAACTATAATTGACTTAATAATAATCTTGATGAACTCAATGACTTGATTGCAACGTCTTTCAAAATATGCCATGAATGACTCCAAGTAATATCCTTAAAATGAGTTAATGCACAGCGAAAGATTTCTTTAATACCTGAGAATAAACATGCTTTAAAGTGTCAACCAAAAGGTTGGTGAGTTCATAGGTTTATCATAACAATCATTTCAATATATTAATAGACCACAAGATTTCCGTTTATAAATATATGTACACTCGCAAGTGTATAAAACCGTTCTGCTTATGTTGAGGCCTCAGTAACCAACCTTAACAATAATATAATAAGTCATCTTCGCAAAGATGGATACGTACACTCGCAAGTGTATAAATAATCCTCGAAGTACTAAACATCCGCCCACTAGCTCTTATGTCTAGTGCAGCCTACAGGATGGGGGTGTTAAGCCCGATAGATCTATCTTTAGGATTCGCGCTCACATGCTCTTATAACATGTAACTAAATTACCTAGCACATCAATCCGCAGAATTATCATTTTTGATCACTTGTCTCTATTTCGTAAAGCATTTATAAAAGCAGCGCATGTATTCTCAGCCCAAAAATATATATTGCAAAAGCAATTAAAAAGGGAGCAAATGAAACTCACCATACTGTATTTCGTAGTAAAAATACATATAACGTCATTTAACAAGTGCAAGGTTGGCCTCGGATTCACGAACCTATATTAATTATATATATTTATATGTTGGTCAATATTTGTCTAACAATTTTTGGTCAAGTCATAGTGTACCACAATCCTAATGCTCGAGACTAATATGCAAAAGTCAACAAAAGTCAACTTGACCCAAAATGACTTCTAAAATTTATACGTGTTTATTATATAACTTAACTATAGTCGTTTTATATATTTAAATATATTTATTAGATTTTATAATAATAAAAGTCATTTATTAATAAAAATTTATATTAACGTTTATATATGATAAAATATACTTTTATATATCTTAAGTAGTAAAATTTATAAAGTTCACTTAATATCTTAAAACTATAGTGGTAAGTATTATTAATGTAATTATATTACGCGTGGTGAAAAATATCTTTGTATCCCCTATTTATTTGATAAAATAATATTGATCATAATAATAATAAGTAAAAGTTGTATTATTTTTTAATAATAATAATTATTATTCTATAAAAAAATAACAATATTTATATTTACTAAAAATGTTATTATGATAAAATGATAATACTAACATAATAGTAATAATGATATTTTATAATAACAATGATATTTCTATTAAAATAATAACGACGATAGTAATAATAATCATTTTAACAATAATACTAAAATTCAATTGACTATAACTTCAAATCCGTTCATCGAAACCATTCGGTATCTAAATGAAAAGTTCTTAATTTTTCGCTAGCTTTCCAATGACATGCATATCATATACCCTATCTCAGTAGCATATGTATCTAATTCAGGATTCAACAAACCTATCTAAGGACAATATCGAATGTACAAGCATGCATAATCCTATATACTCGAGCACTAGTCAGGGATACACTATTGATATATAAAAGTTAAGTTATGAGTGCTCACGTATCAATATTGAGATTCAATATTGCAGGAAAGTACGTAGACGCAACGGAGATGATAAACACTAGATTGACCTCACGAGCATACCCATGAACCATACCCATCACTTCCATAGCTATAACCCATAATTTCCTTAGCTTCGACTCATTCAAAAAACTATTTTGAAATCACTCGGACATCACTCCGTCGTAATATTTTATGTATACTAATAATATCTTGAAATAATACAGAGCATATATATATATATATGTGTAAATCGATTGAGAGAGTTTAGAGAAATATATTTTCAAGTTTCTATGAAATAATGAAACCTATTGAATTCTATTTATAATAGATTTTTGAATTATTAAAGTGAATTATTAAAGTATGAATTATTAAAGTGAATTATTAAAGTATGAATTATTAAAGTGAACTATTAAAGTATGAATTATTAAAGTGAATTATTAAAGTATGAATTATTAAAGTGAATTATTAAAGTTAAAGTAAAGGTAAAGTTAAAGTATATTAAAAGTATAAAAACTATGTATGTATAATACGCGTATAAATATATATAATATTAATTTAAATCGTTATATATATTTAATGAAATAAAATATAAATATCGTTATATTTATTATACTGGTTAAGTAATGAGTTATCAAAAGAGATTCTAGATATTTATAAAAGTTTAATAATAATTTTTTTTTTAAACTGAAAACGTTTTTGTACGTTTGAAAATAGATTAATAGAATATTATGGAAACCAATTCTCCACTAGCTTTTGTCTAACTTTCGTAAATGACACTTTTTATTTTTATTTTTAAATAGCTTTACAAATTATTCCGAATATCGTTAAGAGGAACAGATTTCTCAAATCATAGTGGACCTCTCAACAGAGACTTGTAATCATAATTCAATGTTTCTGATAATTCAATCATTTAATATATTTTTTTTAATTTCGTCGATAATCATATTGAAACAAATACGTTCATATAAAGCATTATACTTTTAAATACTTTGTTGACATTTTCAATTTATAACATATACACATATACATACATATTCATATATGTTCATTTAATGGTTCGTGAATCATTGGAATTTGGCCGAGGTTTAAATGAATGTATAAAAATAGTTTAAAATCCTTGAGATTTAGCTTAACAAACATTGCTTATCGTGTCAGAATAATATAAAGATAAAGTTTAAATTTAGTCGAAAATTTCCGGGTCATCACAGTACCTACCCGTTAAAGAAATTTCGTCCCCGAAATTTGATAGAGGTCGTTATGGCTAACAATGAGAATGTTATTATGACGATTATGAAGTTTTATCATGTCTAAGAAGTATGGATAAAATAATTCGATTACTCAAAGCGTATGAGGGAAGTTATCGTAAATGAAGGAAATAAGATTATAGTGATTCGTCATATCTTTTGACGTCATCACAATTGATCTCCGAATTTAAAGAAAATCTTTGTAATCTATGTTGGATTTGATGCTTCGGTGATTAAGGAGATTATGATTCTCTTCGAATTAATACGATAATCCATCTTGATTTCTCTGTCGGGTATTTCACTATAAATCCACCTCCTTCGTTTCCTTACAACTCACACCTTCTATTCTTTCTCCCTCAACTCATATTTTAAAGTATTTGTCAATATGCTTCATCCAGTACTGATTCTCGATATACTCCTCACTTTCATATCTGTCGTTCTTCTTTTTCATCTGCCTCCGGAAGAATCTATTTACTTCTACTATACTCTCAGTTTTATAGTGTTTTTAGTTCTTTCGTGTCTTTATATTGCTATATGCATTGATATATACGGTTTATAATTTTTGGGTGGTTCTTGGGTTTTATATCTTCCCTTATATTTCAAAGCCCCTGCTTTTGTCTTCTATAATCATTGACATCCACAGTTAATGCTCCCTTCTATTTGCTGCGATTTATACTCCAATTTCTATTTTGGAGTTTTGTCCTTTCGTTTCTTCTTCTTGCGATTAAGCAACGTTTGTAATGGTCCAGTATTCGCAGATATGAATTTCAGAATGAACATAGTTAATGTTCTAAGAAGGAAATGGTAATGGCACGATCTTAATTTGTTAATTTACCAGAATACCCTGAAAAGACCGAATCATCAAGAAAATATATTCTTGATATTTTTAGAGATTAAATAGAATACAAGAGTCGTGTAACATGGAACATGATGACGGCATGGTCTGTGAATCGTCATGTCCCATTAGAAACTCAGCATGACTTACTGTAATATAATCACGTTGATCAAGTGTCATTATATTATACTAACTCATGCTTCAGTTCCCAACACTACTTCAAAACATTCATAATTTAAACTCGAAAGTTTATAGAATATAGAAACTAATAGTTTCTTATATGATGTAACACTGATAGCGCAAAGAGATAAATGACTTCAAATAAGATTAGTTGTGAAAATATCTTCAGAAATATCGCGGATATTTATAATGAAAGATATGATAATATCTTAGAATTTCTAATATTGATGGATGATGATGAAGATTTGTCTGTAAAGGTTTAGAATAAAGAGTAAGGTATTCGTTAATGACTTTAGCAGGCACTGAATCATTTGGATTCTTTGAAGGCAGATTTAGTCTTTGTGATTTGTCCACAGCCTCCTTCATAGTCTGTTCAATTCGTTTTCCAGTTCCAAACCTTCTCTTTTTCTCAGCTTTTCCACCTTACTATTCTTTGTCATCAAACTTTTTACTGTTAAGATCATTTACAGTTTTTGATGCTTCATCAGTATTTCGAGAACTAGTTCGCAGTTTAGGGTGTTTTTCAGAAACTTCACATTCAAAGTATATAAGTCCAGAAGATAGACACATATAATTGTTGGCGTAGACATGCTGCGAGATTTTAAAATACTGATTGCTAATTTCTGATGATTCATATGGAAATTCTCGTTACAAGATGCAGATGAGTAAATGATGGGATTTTGATAAATATAAAGATTTTTCGGAAAGTCAAAGATCAATGAAGTTGTTAATAAGTTTACTGCTAATGTGGCGAGATATGAAAGGTTCCCCGGTAATAATGATGAAGGGGTAATCATTATAATAAGGCTTATTCGAATGAACAATTGAAGTTGGTTTGCTGGAGCTGTGACAAAATCGTCTATTTTTAGAAGGGATTGAAAAGTTATTTTAGCTAGTAAATGCCAAAAGGTCTGACATGGATACATGTTAAATTATGACTTTGGTTTCAAGAGTTTTTCAGGTACGTAACTGTGGATAACATGTGGTTGGATCATCATCTCGATTGTTCATTATTTGAAGTGTCTTCAGGTATTTCGAAGGGCTTGAACACAGATTATAATCGTTAATATACATACGATGTTCTAACACAGTTTTGAAGTTAAAGTATAGCTTTGAAAGATGTAAGAATCTAAGAGTGATGATATCGTTTATAACTTGAATTGAATTCGGCGATTTCAAAATCAGAATATGTAATTAGATTTTTGAATGAGTATGGTTGTTTTGATTTCTATAAAAGAATGTATATTGTTGTGAAAGTAGGGAGTATAATGGATGATTTGCTGAATCAGATTCGAAGAATGTAACATATTAATTGTGAATTTATATATCTCTCGGGTATTACCTACCCGTTAAAAAAAATGTCACAATTAATATTTTGTACAAAATAATTTTATTACAGTCTTTATGGAAATATATGTGTATATTTCTTCAGATGTAATATAGATTTAATGAGTTAATATTAAATTAAACTCACTTGATTTATGGTTAAGGCTAGGATAGATAATTTCTAAACTTTAGAAATTACATAATCGTTGTAGAATGTTTTCCCAATGAAGTTATGAATCAATACTTCATCGTTGTGGTATTCCTTAGTATCTACAGGGCGTATGACGTCGATGCTCATGGGACAGATTGTGAAGTTGAGGTTTGCGATGCGGTTGTTGTTGGTGGTGGTAATGGTATTGTTGGTGTTGCTGATGGTGGTACTGTTTATGCTGCTGGTGCTGCTGCTGGTGTTTGTAACCTTTGCACCATATTCTCCAAAGCCACTACCCGAGCGCGAAGCTCGTTGACTTCTTCTATTACACCGGAGTGATTGTCGGTTCGGACGAGCGGATAAATAAAATCTAGAATTTGTTGTAGTATGTAATCGTGACGAGATACTCTAGAAATAAGAGAGAAAATGGTGTTTCGGATAGGTTTGCCGGTAAGTGCTTCAGGTTCTTCGCCAAGAGGGCAATGTGGTGGATGAAAGGGATCACCTTCTTCTTGTCTCCAATGATTAAGGAGGCTACGAACCCATCCCCAATTCATCCAGAATAGATGATGACTAATTGGTTGATCCATTCCGGTCACACTGCTTTCGGAACTTGAGTGGGATTCCATTTCGGAATCCGAGGGATTTGAACTAATGACGAATTCCATTTCGTACGATTGAATAAAGAATTTTTGGATATGAAATGATTTTCCGGCTATCGGGTGGTATTCTAATTATATAGAGCAAAAGGTTTCGTAGATTACGGAGGAATTTACGGAATATGTCAGGCAAAGTTTACAGTAACAGATACGCTAAGATATGAATTAGCAGATACGCTAAGATATGAATTTTGTCTATACACTATTCATGCAATCAATGCAATAAGATGTGTCTAGACTAAGAATGATAATCAGGTAATTTCCGACAAGAATGATGAGCAAAACTTTTGAAATGCAGACACGGTCGAAGTCCAGACTCACTAATGCATCCTAACGACTATCAGTTAGACACACTAATGCAGACCTGGTTCGCTAAGACCACCGCTCTGATACCAACTGAAAGGACCCGTTCATATACATTATAAACGATTCACAATAGTTGATTACATCGCGAGGTATTTGACCTCTATATGATACATTTTACAAACATTGCATTCGTTTTTAAAAGACAAACTTTCTTTACAACAAAAATTGACGGTATGCACACCATTTCATAATACATCCAACTATAATTGACTTAATAATAATCTTGATGAACTCAATGACTTGATTGCAACGTCTTTCAAAATATGCCATGAATGACTCCAAGTAATATCCTTAAAATGAGTTAATGCACAGCGGAAGATTTCTTTAATACCTGAGAATAAACATGCTTTAAAGTGTCAACCAAAAGGTTGGTGAGTTCATAGGTTTATCATAACAATCATTTCAATATATTAATAGACCACAAGATTTCCGTTTATAAATATATGTACACTCGCAAGTGTATAAAACCGTTCTGCTTATGTTGAGGCCTCAGTAACCAACCTTAACAATAATATAATAAGTCATCTTCGCAAAGATGGATACGTACACTCGCAAGTGTATAAATAATCCTCGAAGTACTAAACATCCGCCCACTAGCTCTTATGTCTAGTGCAGCCTACAGGATGGGGGTGTTAAGCCCGATAGATCTATCTTTAGGATTCGCGCTCACATGCTCTTATAACATGTAACTAAATTACCTAGCACATCAATCCGCAGAATTATCATTTTTGATCACTTGTCTCTATTTCGTAAAGCATTTATAAAAGCAGCGCATGTATTCTCAGCCCAAAAATATATATTGCAAAAGCAATTAAAAAGGGAGCAAATGAAACTCACCATACTGTATTTCGTAGTAAAAATACATATAACGTCATTTAACAAGTGCAAGGTTGGCCTCGGATTCACGAACCTATATTAATTATATATATTTATATGTTGGTCAATATTTGTCTAACAATTTTTGGTCAAGTCATAGTGTACCACAATCCTAATGCTCGAGACTAATATGCAAAAGTCAACAAAAGTCAACTTGACCCAAAATGACTTCTAAAATTTATACGTGTTTATTATATAACTTAACTATAGTCGTTTTATATATTTAAATATATTTATTAGATTTTATAACAATAAAAGTCATTTATTAATAAAAATTTATATTAACGTTTATATATGATAAAATATACTTTTATATATCTTAAGTAGTAAAATTTATAAAGTTCACTTAATATCTTAAAACTATAGTGGTAAGTATTATTAATGTAATTATATTACGCGTGGTGAAAAATATCTTTGTATCCCCTATTTATTTGATAAAATAATATTGATCATAATAATAATAAGTAAAAGTTGTATTATTTTTTAATAATAATAATTATTATTCTATAAAAAAATAACAATATTTATATTTACTAAAAATGTTATTATGATAAAATGATAATACTAACATAATAGTAATAATGATATTTTATAATAACAATGATATTTCTATTAAAATAATAACGACGATAGTAATAATAATCATTTTAACAATAATACTAAAATTCAATTGACTATAACTTCAAATCCGTTCATCGAAACCATTCGGTATCTAAATGAAAAGTTCTTAATTTTTCGCTAGCTTTCCAATGACATGCATATCATATACCCTATCTCAGTAGCATATGTATCTAATTCAGGATTCAACAAACCTATCTAAGGACAATATCGAATGTACAAGCATGCATAATCCTATATACTCGAGCACTAGTCAGGGATACACTATTGATATATAAAAGTTAAGTTATGAGTGCTCACGTATCAATATTGAGATTCAATATTGCAGGAAAGTACGTAGACGCAACGGAGATGATAAACACTAGATTGACCTCA
Organism: Rutidosis leptorrhynchoides; assembly: GCF_046630445.1. Taxonomy (NCBI): domain Eukaryota; kingdom Viridiplantae; phylum Streptophyta; class Magnoliopsida; order Asterales; family Asteraceae; genus Rutidosis; species Rutidosis leptorrhynchoides. Next base: position 432,024,465 of record NC_092338.1, read on the forward strand.
CGAGCATACCCATGAACCATACCCATCACTTCCATAGCTATAACCCATAATTTCCTTAGCTTCGACTCATTCAAAAAACTATTTTGAAATCACTCGGACATCACTCCGTCGTAATATTTTATGTATACTAATAATATCTTGAAATAATACAGAGCAAATATATATATATATATATATATATATATATATATATATATATATATATATATATATATATATATATATATATATGTGTGTGTGTGTGTGTGTGTGTGTGTAAATCGATTGAGAGAGTTTAGAGAAATATATTTTCAAGTTTCTATGAAATAATGAAACCTATTGAATTCTATTTATAATAGATTTTTGAATTATTAAAGTGAATTATTAAAGTATGAATTATTAAAGTGAATTATTAAAGTATGAATTATTAAAGTGAATTATTAAAGTGAATTATTAAAGTTAAAGTAAAGGTAAAGTTAAAGTATAGTAAAAGTATAAAAACTATGTATGTATAATACGCGTATAAATATATATAATATTAATTTAAATCGTTATATATATTTAATGAAATAAAATATAAATATTGTTATATTTATTATACTGGTTAAGTAATGAGTTGTCAAAAGAGATTCTAGATATTTATAAAAGTTTAATAATAAAGTTTTTTTTTTAAACTGAAAACGTTTTTGTACGTTTGAAAATAGATTAATAGAATATTATGGAAACCAATTCTCCACTAGCTTTTGTCTAACTTTCGTAAATGATACTTTTTATTTTTATTTTTAAATAGCTTTACAAATTATTCCGAATATCGTTAAGAGGAACAGATTTCTCAAATCATAGTGGACCTCTCAACAGAGACTTGTAATCATAATTCAATGTTTCTGATAATTCAATCATTTAATATATTTTTTTTAATTTTGTCGATAATCATATTGAAACAAATACGTTCATATAAAGCATTATACTTTTAAATACTTTGTTGACATTTTCAATTTATAACATATACACATATACATACATATTCATATATGTTCATTTAATGGTTCGTGAATCATTGGAATTTGGTCGAGGTTTAAATGAATGTATAAACATAGTTTAAAATCCTTGAGATTTAGCTTAACAAACATTGCTTATCGTGTCAGAATAATATAAAGATAAAGTTTAAATTTAGTCGAAAATTTCCGGGTCGTCACAGATTTCATCTAACGGAATAGTGAGATCTTCTTTAGCAAAACATTTCTTCAAATTCGAGACGTGGAAAGTGTTATGTACAGCCGCGAGTTATTGAGGTAACTCAAGTCGGTAAGCTACTGGTCCGACACGATCAATAATCTTGAATGGTCCAATATACCTTGGATTTAATTTCCCTTGTTTACCAAATCGAACAACGCCTTTCCAAGGTGCAACTTTAAGCATGACCATCTCTCCAATTTCAAATTCTATATCTTTTCTTTTAATGTCAGCGTAGCTCTTTTGTCGACTTTGGGCGGTTTTCAACCGTTGTTGAATTTGGATGATCTTCTCGGTAGTTTCTTGTATAATCTCCGGACCCGTAATCTGTCTATCCCCCACTTCACTCCAACAAATCGGAGACCTGCACTTTCTACCATAAAGTGCTTCAAACGGCGCCATCTCAATGCTTGAATGGTAGCTGTTGTTGTAGGAAAATTCTGCTAACAGTAGATGTCGATCCCAACTGTTTCCGAAATCAATAACACATGCTCGTAGCATGTCTTCAAGCGTTTGTATCGTCCTTTCGCTCTGCCCATCAGTTTGTGGATGATAGGCAGTACTCATGTCTAGACGAGTTCCTAATGCTTGCTGTAATGTCTGCCAGAATCTTGAAATAAATCTGCCATCCCTATCAGAGATAATAGAGATTGGTATTCCATGTCTGGAGACTACTTTCTTCAAATACAGTCGTGCTAACTTCTCCATCTTGTCATCTTCTCTTATTGGCAGGAAGTGTGCTGATTTGGTGAGACGATCAACTATTACCCAAATAGTATCAAAACCACTTGCAGTCCTTGGCAATTTAGTGATGAAATCCATGGTAATGTTTTCCCATTTCCATTCTGGGATATCGGGTTATTGAAGTAGATCTGATGGTTTCTGATGCTCAGCTTTGACCTTAGAACAAGTCAAACATTCTCCTACGTATTTAGCAACATCGGCTTTCATACCCGGCCACCAAAAATGTTTCTTGAGACCCTTGTACATCTTCCCCGTTCCAGGATGTATTGAGTATCTGGTTTTATGAGCTTCTCTAAGTACCATTTCTCTCATATCTCCAAATTTTGGTACCCAAATCCTTTCAGCCCTATACCGGGTTCCGTCTTCCCGAATATTAAGATGCTGCTCCGATCCTTTGGGTATTTCATCCTTTAAATTTCCTTCTTTTAAAACTCCTTGTTGCTCCTCCTTTATTTTAGTAGTAAGGTTATTATGAATCATTATATTCATAGATTTTACTCGAATGGGTTCTCTGTCCTTCCTGCTCAAGGCATCGGCTACCACATTTGCCTTCCCCGGGTGGTAACGAATCTCAAAGTCGTAATCATTCAACAATTCAATCCACCTACGCTGCCTCATATTCAGTTGTTTCTGATTAAATATGTGTTGAAGACTTTTGTGGTCGGTATATATAATACTTTTGACCCCATATAAGTAGTGCCTCCAAGTCTTTAATGCAAAAACAACCGCGCCTAATTCCAAATCATGCGTCGTATAATTTTGCTCGTGAATCTTCAATTGTCTAGACGCATAAGCAATCACCTTCGTTCGTTGCATTAATACACAACCGAGACCTTGCTTTGATGCGTCACAATAAATCACAAAATCATCATTCCCTTCAGGCAATGACAATATAGGTGCCGTAGTTAGCTTTTTCTTCAATAACTGAAACGCTTTCTCTTGTTCATCCTTCCATTCAAATTTCTTCCCTTTATGCGTTAATGCAGTCAAGGGTTTTGCTATTCTGGAAAAGTCTTGGATGAACCTTCTGTAGTAACCAGCTAGTCCTAAAAACTGGCGTATGTGTTTCGGAGTTTTCGGGGTTTCCCACTTTTCAACAGTTTCTATCTTTGCCGGATCCACCTTAATACCTTTTTTGTTCACTATGTGACCGAGGAATTGAACTTCTTCCAACCAAAATGCACACTTTGAAAACTTAGCGTAAAATTCTTCCTTCCTCAATACTTCTAACACCTTTCTCAAATGTTCACCGTGTTCTTGGTCATTCTTTGAGTAAATAAGTATGTCATCAATGAAAACAATGACAAACTTGTCAAGGTATGGTCCACACACTCGGTTCATAAGGTCCATGAACACAGCTGGTGCATTAGTTAAACCAAATGGCATGACCATAAACTCGTAATGACCGTAACGTGTTCTGAAAGCAGTCTTTGGAATATCATCTTCTTTCACCCGCATTTGATGATACCCGGAACGTAAGTCAATCTTTGAATAAACAGACGAGCCTTGTAGTTGATCAAATAAGTCGTCGATTCTCGGTAGTGGGTAGCGGTTCTTGATGGTAAGTTTGTTCAACTCTCGGTAGTCGATACACAACCTGAATGTACCATCTTTCTTCTTGACAAACAAAACAGGAGCTCCCCACGGTGATGTGCTTGGTCGAATGAAACCACGCTCTAATAGTTCTTGCAGTTGGCTTTGCAGTTCTTTCATCTCGCTGGGTGCGAGTCTGTAAGGAGCACGAGCTATTGGTGCAGCTCCTGGTACAAGATCTATTTGAAATTCAACAGATCGATGTGGAGGTAGTCCCGGTAATTCTTTCGGAAATACATCGGGAAATTCTTTTGCGACGGGAACATCATTGATGCTCTTTTCTTCAGTTTGTATTTTCTCGACGTGTGCTAGAACAGCATAGCAACCTTTTCTTATTAGTTTTTGTGCCTTCAAATTACTAATAAGATGTAGCTTCGTGTTGCCCTTTTCTCCGTACACCATTAAGGGTTTTCCTTTTTCTCGTATAATGCGAATTGCATTTTTGTAACAAACGATCTCTGCTTTCACTTCTTTCAACCAGTCCATACCGATTATCACATCAAAACTCCCTAACTCTACTGGTATCAAATCAATCTTAAATGTTGTTGTTGTTGTTGTTGTTGTTGTTGTTGTTGTTGTTGTTGTTGTTGTTGTTGTTGTTGTTGTTGTTGTTGTTGTTGTTGTTGTTGTTGTTGTTGTTGTTGTTGTTGGGCCATTTGTTGTAGTTGCGATTGATATTGCGATTGTTGGGATAATTGTTGCGATTATTGTTGTAATTGCTGTTGTTGTTGTATTGGTGATTCTTATCACCGTTTTCCTCCCACTTTCTTTTGACTTGCTTCACATTGGCCTCTTCAGCAGTCTGTTCTTTAATTCTTTCTTCAATCTGGTTCACTAGTTTGTGAGCCATTCTACATGCCTGTTGTATGGAGGCGGGCTCGTGTGAACTTATATCTTCTTGGATTCTTTCCGGTAATCCTTTCACAAACGCGTCAATCTTCTCTTCCTCATCTTCGAACGTTCCCGGACACAATAGGCACAATTCTGTGAATCATCTTTCGTACGTGGTAATATCAAATCCTTGGGTTCGTAACCCTCTAAGTTCTGTCTTGAGCTTATTGACCTCGGTTCTGGGACGGTACTTCTCGTTCATCAAGTGCTTGAATGCTGACCACGGTAGTGCGTACGCATCGTCTTGTCCCACTTGCTCTAGATAGGTATTCCACCATGTTAACGCAGAACCTGTGAAGGTATGCGTAGCGTACTTCACTTTGTCCTCTTCAGTACACTTACTTATGGCAAACACCGATTCGACCTTCTCGGTCCACCGTTTCAATCCGATCGGTCCTTCGGTTCCATCAAATTCCAAAGGTTTGCAGGCAGTGAATTCTTTGTAGGTGTATCCTACACGATTTCCTGTACTGCTAGATCCAAGGTTATTGTTGGTATGTAGCGCAGCCTGTACTGCGGCTATGTTTGAAGCTAGAAAAGTACGGAATTCCTCTTCATTCATATTCACGGTGTGTCGAGTAGTCGGTGCCATTTCCTTCAAAATAGTCAAATGGAACAAGTTAATCATACAGAATATTAAGAGTAGTTAATAGTATTTCGTAGCATAATATGAACTCATTTATAAAAGCTTTTTCTTCATATTAGCGTTTTATAAGTTTAAATTCGGGTAGTACCTACCCGTTAAGTTCATACTTAGTAGCTAATATACAATTCAACTACTACAATTCTATATGAAAAACTGATTATAATAATATTTCGCGTTCAAACTTTTACACAATATTTTACAAACTTACAATACCGCTTATTTTACATATAGCATGAAATATAGCACACAATAAATTTGATACAAGATGGTTGTGAAGATAATTCTAGCTAGTACACAAGTCGTTCAGCAAAGGCAATAAAGACACGTAATTCATACGTCCAGAAACAAGTCATGCATTCTGGTTTTACTAAGATTACTTCCCATCCTTGGTCTTGTGGAATATAACCATTATGGCCGTTGATAAGACAGCGTGTTGTAACGTCGTCAAAGGGACGAGGGTTACGTAATGTCCAACAGTCCCGTAACAATCTAAAAACCTCATTTCTTACCCCAATTACCGACTCCGTCACTTGTGGGAACGTTTTGTTTAATAGTTGTAGCCCGATGTTCTTGTTCTCACTTTGGTGAGAAGCGAACATTACTAATCCGTAAGCATAACATGCTTCTTTATGTTGCATGTTAGCCGCTTTTTCTAAATCACGAAGTCCAATATTCGGATATATTGAGTCAAAATAATTTCTTAACCCATTGCGTAAAATAGCATTTGGGTTCCCCGCAATATATGCGTCAAAGTAAACACATCGTAACTTATGGATTTCCCAATGTGATATCCCCCATCTTTCGAACGAAAGCCTTTTATAAACCAAGGCATTCTTGGAACGTTCTTCGAATGTCTTACAAACTGATCTCGCCTTAAATAGTTGTGCCGAAGAATTCTGACCGACTCTAGACAAGATTTCATCAATCATGTCTCCGGGTAGGTCTCTTAAAATATTGGGTTGTCTATCCATTTTGTGTTTTTATACTGTAAAATAGACAAGAGTTAGATTCATAAAAAAAATACTTATTAATACAAGCAATTTTTACATATATCATAAAGCATAAGCACACTATATTACCTATATTACACCACACGAATACAACTATCTTATTCTGACTCGCTTGTTTCTTCTTCTTCGGTTTTGGTTCGTTTTGCCAAGTTTCTAGGGATATACGATGTTCCCCTAATACGAGCCGTCGTTATCCACATTGGTTTAGAAAAACCTGGTGGTTTAGAGGTTCCCGGGTCATTGTTACAACTTAAGGACTTCGGGGGTTGACGATACATATAAAGTTCATCGGGGTTGGAATTAGATTTCTCTATTTTTATGCCCTTTCCCTTATTATTTTCTTTTGCCTTTTTAAATTCAGTTGGGGTAATTTCTATAACATCATCGGAATTCCCTTCGGAATCCGATTCATCGGAGAATTGGTAATCCTCCCAATATTTTGCTTCCTTGGTGGAAACACCATTGACCATAATTAACCTTGGTCGGTTGGTTGAGGATTTTCTTTTACTTAAACGTTTTATTATTTCCCCCACCGGTTCTATTTCTTCATCCGGTTCCGATTCTTCTTCCAGTTCCGATTCTTCTTCCGGTTCCGACTCTTCTTCCGGTTCCTCTTCAGGAACTTGTGAATCAGTCCACGAATCATTCCAATTTACATTTGACTCTTCATTATTATTAGGTGAGTCAATGGGACTTGTTCTAGAGGTAGACATCTATCACATAATATCAAACGCGTTAAGAGATTAATATATCACATAATATTCACCTGTTAAAAATATATAGTTTCCAACAAAATTTGTTAAGCAATCATTTTTCAAGTAAACACGGTCGAAGTCCAGACTCACTAATGCATCCTAACAAACTAGATAAGGCACACTAATGCAAAATTCTGGTTCTCTAAGACCAACGCTCTGATACCAACTGAAATGTCCCGTTCTTATTGATTAAAAACGTTCCATATTAATTGATTTCGTTGCGAGGTTTTGACCTCTATATGAGACGTTTTTCAAAGACTGCATTCATTTTAAAACAAACCATAACCTTTATTTCATAAATAAAGGTTTAAAAAGCTTTATGTAGATTATCAAATAATGAAAATCTAAAATATCCTGTTTACACACGACCATTACATAATGGTTTACAATACAAATATGTTATATCGAAATCAGTTTCTTGAATGCAGTTTTTACACAATATCATACAAACATGGACTCCAAATCTTGTCCTTATTTTAGTATGCAACAGCGGAAGCTCTTAATATTCACCTGAGAATAAACATGCTTTAAACGTCAAAAAAATGTTGGTGAGTTATAGGTTTAACCTATATATATCAAATCGTAACAATAGACCACAAGATTTCATATTTCAATACACATCCCATACATAGAGATAAAAATCATTCATATGATGAACACCTGGTAACCGACATTAACAAGATGCATATATAAGAATATCCCCATCATTCCGGGACACCCTTCGGATATGATATAAATTTTGAAGTACTAAAGCATCCGGTACTTTGGATGGGGTTTGTTAGGCCCAATAGATCTATCTTTAGGATTCACGTCAATTAGGGTGTCTGTTCCCTAATTCTTAGATTACCAGACTTAATAAAAAGGGGCATATTCGATTTCGATAATTAAACCATAGAATGTAGTTTCACGTACTTGTGTCTATTTTGTAAACCATTTATAAAACTTGCATGTATTCTCATCCCAAAAATATTAGATTTTAAAAGTGGGATTATAACTCACTTTCACAGATTTTTTTACTTCGTCGAGAAGTAAGACTTGGCCACTGTTGATTCACGAACCTATAACAATATATACATATATATTAAAGTATGTTCAAAATATATTTACAACACTTTTAATATATTTTGATGTTTTAAGTTTATTAAGTCAGCTGTCCTCGTTAGTAACCTACAACTAGTTGTCTACAGTTAGATGTGCAGAAATAAATCGATAAATATTATCTTGAATCAATCCACGACCCAGTGTATACGTATCTCAGTATTGATCACAACTCAAACTATATATATTTTGGAATCGACCTCAACCCTGTATAGCTAACTCCAACATTCACATATAGAGTGTCTATGGTTGTTCCGAAATATATATAGATGTGTCGACATGATAGGTCGAAATATTGTATACGTGTCTATGGTATCTCAAGATTACATAATATACAATACAAGTTGATTAAGTTATGATTGGAATAGATTTGTTACCAATTTTCACGTAGCTAAAATGAGAAAAATTATCCAATCTTGTTTTACGCATAACTTCTTCATTTTAAATCCGTTTTGAGTGAATCAAATTGCTATGGTTTCATATTGAACTCTATTTTATGAATCTAAACAGAAAAGTATAGGTTTATAGTCGGAAAAATAAGTTACAAGTCATTTTTGTAAAGGTAGTCATTTCAGTCGAAAGAACGACGTCTAGATGACCATTTTAGAAAACATACTTCCACTTTGAGTTTAACCATAATTTTTGGGTATAGTTTCATGTTCATAGTAAAAATCATTTTCTCAGAATAACAACTTTTAAATCAAAGTTTATCATAGTTTTTAATTAACTAACCCAAAACAGCCCGCGGTGTTACTACTACGGCGTAAATCCGGTTTTACGGTGTTTTTCGTGTTTCCAGGTTTTAAATCATTAAGTTAGCATATCATATAGATATAGAACATGTGTTTAGTTAATTTTAAAAGTCAAGTTAGAAGGATTCACTTTTGTTTGCGAACAAGTTTAGAATTAACTAAACTATGTTCTAGTGATTACGAGTTTAAACCTTCGAATAAGATAGTTTTATATATATGAATCGAATGATGTTATGAACATCATTACTACCTCAAGTTTAGTAGGTAAACCTACTGGAAGTGACAAGAAATGATCTAGCTTCAAAGGATCTTGGATGGCTTGAAAGTTCTTGAAGTAGGATCATGACACAAAAACAAGTTCAAGTAAGATTTTTACTCGAATTAAGATAGTTTATAGTTATAGAAATTGAATCAAAGTTTGAATATGAATATTACCTTGAATAAGAAAGATAACCTACTGTATATAACAAAGGTTTCTTGATCTTAGATGATTACTTGGAATGGATTAGAAAGCTTGGAAGTAAATTAGTAAACTTGAAGGGATTTTTGAAGTGTTCTTGAAGTGTTCTTCCTATGATGATTATAGCTTGATTCTTGAAGTGATTTTTGATGAAGATGATGATTAACTACTGGAAAAATACGTTCATAATAGTGTGTGTGTGTTGAGATAGAATTAGAAAGAGAATTGGAAGTGAAATGGAGTGAATGATGAGTGGTAATTGGTGAGTGGTGAGTGGGGTTAAAAGGAGTTCTAGTTAGTTGACTAGCTCATGGTAGAAGTTAAAATTGATTAGTCATACATGACATAATCAAGAGTGGAATCCCATGCTAGTTCCTATTGGTATATACCCATAGTAAGTATGTTTTGAAGCTGTGTATAATACGGGTAAGAATACGACTAGAATTCTTGATGAAAGAAAAGGATGGGAAAGTAACTGTAACCATTTTTGTTAAGTATGAGTGTTTTGATATATGTCTTGAAGTCTTCCAAAAGTATTTTAATACATCTAAATACACTACATGTATATACATTTTAACTGAGTCGTTAAGTCATCGTTAGTCGTTACATGTAAGTGTTGTTTTGAAACCTTTAAGTTAACGATCTCAATTAATGTTGTTAACCCATTGTTTATTATATCTAATGAGATGTTAAATTATTATATTATCATGATATTATGATATATTAATATATCTTAATATGATATATATACATTTAAATGTCGTTACAACGATAATCGTTACATATATGTCTCGTTTCGAAATCCTTAAGTTAGTAGTCTTGTTTATATGTATATAACTCATTGTTAATATACTTATGGAGATACTTACTTATCATAATCTCATGTTAACCATATGTATATTGATAATGCTAAAAACGAACATATATTTCATAGCATTAATCCTCAAGAAAGACAAGCTTTTAGTTAAAATTGTTCTATTTACAAGTGATATTCTTTTAAATAATAAAAGGTGAAGACAAAAGACAGATTCGACGAATTGAAGACGCAAACGACCAAAAAGCTCAAAAGTACAAAAGACAATCAAAGAGGTTCCAATTATTGATAAGAAACGTCTCGAAATTACAAGAGTACAAGATTCAAAACGCAAAGTACAAGATATTAAATTGTACGCAAGGACGTTCGAAAATCCGGAACCGGGACCAGAGTCAACTCTCAACGCTCGACGTAACGGACTAAAAATTACAAGTCAACTATGCACATAAGTATAATATAATATTTAAATAATTCTTATAATTATTTAATATATTATATTAATATTTAAAACCGTCGGCAAGAAAGACTCCAAAAGGGACTGAGCTGTAATTTCAATCTCCGCGACTCGCGGAGTTTGAAGGCAAAAATGCCGCGAGTCGCGGAGCCCCAAACTTTGAAACTCCCTATAAAAGCAACCGAATTCTGAGCATTTTTAATCATCATATATCTCTCTCTCTCTCTCAATATATCGTATATATTTATATTTATATTTTAATTTTAATTTTAATTTTAATCCTAATAATAAGGGTATGTTAGCGAATGTTGTAAGGGTTTAAGTCGAAATTCTGTCCGTGTAACGCTACGCTATTTTTAATCATTGTAAGTTATGTTCAACCTTTTTACATTAATGTCTCGTAGCTAAGTTATTATTATGCTTATTTAATCCGAAGTAATCATGATGTTGGGCTAATTACTAAAATTGGGTAATTGGGCTTTGTACCATAATTGGGGTTTGGACAAAAAAAACGACACTTGTGGAAATTAGACTATGGGCTATTAATGGGTTTTATATTAACTAAACAATACCTTGTTAATTTAATATACAAACTTATAATTCGACGTATTTATATATAACCACATACGCTTGACTGGGTACGGTGGGCGGGATATCTATAAATACCAATAATTATTCATTTTACCGGATACGGAACTGGATTAATAGTTAATAGACTTGTTGAAACAGGGGTGAATTACATTCAAGGGTAATTGGTGTAATTGTTAACAAAGTAGTAAAACCTTGGTTTACACGCAGTCGATAACCTGGTGTATTCATTAAACAAAGTATTAAAACCTTGTTACAATTCGAATCCCCAATTAGTTGGAATATTTAACTTCGGGTATAAGAATAATTTGACGAGGACACTCGCACTTTATATTTATGACTGATGGACTGTTATGGACAAAAACCAGACGGACATATTAAATAATCCAGGACAAAGGACAATTAACCCATGGGCATAAAACTAAAATCAACACGTCAAACATCATGATTAGGGAAGTTTAAATAAGCATAATTCTTTTATTTCATATTTAATTTCCTTTATTTTATATTTAATTGCACTTCTAATTATCGCATTTTTATTATTCGCAATTTCATTATCGTTATTTACTTTACGCTTTAATTTAAGTCTTGTATTTATTTTTAATATTTTACATTTGGTTTTAACTGCGACCAAAGTTTTAAAATCGACAAACCGGTCATTAAACGGTAAAAACCCCCCTTTATAATAATAATATTACTTATGTATATATATTTGTATTTTTATAAAAGTAAACTAATATAGCTTTAAGATTTGTTTAAAAAGATTCCCTGTAGAACGAACCGGACTTACTAAAAACTACACTACTGTACGATTAGGTACACTGCCTATAAGTGTTGTAGCAAGGTTTAAGTATATTCATTCTCTAAATAAATAAATATCTTGTGTAAATTGTATCGTATTTAATAGTATTTCCTGCTAAAATTTAATAGTATTTTATACCCCTTAGCTTAAACATCAAGTTATTTTTGGCGCCGCTGCCGGGGATTTTTCTTAAACGCCGGAAGCGCAACGCTAATAAAAAAAAAATATTTTTAGTTTACTCTTATTAAAATTCGTTTTTATAAAAATACGTTTTAAATATTCGAAAATATAAAAAGAAAAACAAAAATATAAATATTTTTAGGATTTTGTTAAATATTTAAGTTTTATAAAGTTTCTTTAGTTTGTAAAAATATAAGTTTTATTTAATTTATTTTATAAATATATTTTATAAAAAAAACTGAAAATATATATATATATATATATATATATATATATATATATATATATATATATAGCTTTAAGATTTTTATTTATAAAATTATAAAGTAGTCTATTTTTTATTCTAGTTTTGTTTTAAATATAAGTTTTTATTATACACATATTTTTTTTATATAAACAGAAAAATTATAAACAGAAAAAGAAAAAAAAAACGTCGAATAAAAAAACGTACCTGAGTTGATTTTTGGAACCCCGCGACTCGCGGAGGTTTTCTGCTTGAAATACCGCGACTCGCGGAGCTTTTCTGACACGCGACAGAACCCTAATTCAGCATTAATTACGGGTATTTATTAATTATTATTATTATTATTTAACCCTAATTATTATTATTATTATAATTAGTTTTATTATTACTTTTACTTTTTATTTAATTTATGTATTTAGTATTAATTAGTTTATTTAATTTATAAAATTAGTAGTTTTAATAAATAAATAATATAAAAATAATATTTTTATAAAAATTGTACTTTTTACAATTTTTTGTATATTTTTATATTTTATCCCTTTTTAATCGTTTTAGCGTAATATTTGTATTTTTAGCTCATATTTAGTTTTAAACTTAGTTTTTGCAATAGTTATTTTTACTTCTAGATTTTTAGGCTTTGCCGTAAAATCCCTTAAGTGCTTTTTCTTTAGACTAATATTTAGGTGCTTTAGAATTTTGCGACACCTTTTTAAGTTTTAGTTTCTTTTTAAGTTATTTCCATTTGGGATTTAGATTTTATTGTAAGCTTTAATATTTTTAGACGCCTTTTACCTATGTATCAATTATCATTCCAATTAGTAATCTCAATTTGCGATTATAATTTTAAGTTAGTTGTAGTAATAAGGTTAGGTTAGTCAAGTGTTTTTAAGTTTTATAAGTTTCTTTTATTTTTCCGTCACCTTTTATTTTTCAACCATTTTTCTTTTTCGACCTTTTTCCGACGAACTCTTTTTCTTTCTTATTTCTCGCTATTCTAGTTTTAGGACATAGATTTTTATTCTACTTCTTATCTAAATTTCTTAAAATTACGAAAATTTATTTTAAGTGGTTAAATTGATAGACATCAAAATTTTCTGGTTCGTAGTAATAGTTAGATTTGTACGTGGACCGGGTTATTGGAGCCAAACAGTCCTCAATTATATTGAGACCAAACGAATCCTGCCCCTCTGCTGCATCTTTTGGCTATTCGAAACGTGGGTAAAATCAGAAAAGTCTATTGATTAGATAACTTATTATAATTTTTCTTTCCTTTTAAAAACTAATAGGATATTCAGTGAATGCACCGAGCAAGACGTTCACCACCTTTTGTACGTTCACCACCTGTAACTAGATCAAGACATTTAGCAAATATTACTGCCGTTGATTTTTCTTTAGAATCGTCATCCAGTCGACCAAGTACTCCAGTTCAAATTTTCGATAATCCATTTTTTGAACCCGACCTCACAATTGAGAATCCGGAGAATATTCAGGAACGATTCGTAGATCCTGAACCATTAAATTTTCCTCCGGAACCACCAATCATTCAAACAGAGATTGTTGAGGAACGAACCATTAAATCAGAATCCTCTAGTGATTCCGATTCAACAAATTCAATTATGGAGAATCTGGAACCTTTAAGTATGGAAGACCGAATGAGAGCTAAACGCACTGGCCAAGGTCACGCAATTACTCATCCAGACATTAATGCGCCAGATTATGAAATCAAAGGACAAATTCTACACATGGTGACTAATCAATGCCAATTTAGTGGTGCGCCGAAGGAAGATCCAAATGAACATCTACGTACCTTTAATAGGATCTGCACACTATTTAAAATCCGAGAAGTGGAGGATGAACAGATATATCTCATGTTATTTCCCTGGACTTTAAAGGGAGAAGCCAAAGATTGGTTGGAATCGTTACCTGAAAGGGAGATCGATACATGGGATGTTTTAGTTGACAAATTTCTTAAACAATTCTTTCCTGCATCTAAAGCCGTAAGACTTCAAGCAGAAATTGTTACGTTTACACAGAAACCAAATGAAACTCTATATGAGGCGTGGACAAGATATGGAAAGTTGTTAAGAGGATGTCCGCAACATGGTTTAGACACCTGTCAAATAATACAAATATTCTACCAAGGATGCGACATCACTACAAGGAAAGACATAGATATAGCAGCTGGTGGTTCTATTATGAAGAAAACCGAAACTGATGCTTACAAAATTATTGATAACACTGCTTCCCACTCACACGAGTGGCACCAAGAAAAAGATATCGTTAGATCATCTAAAGCAGCTAGAGCCGATTCTAGCCATGACTTAGATTCCATTTCCGCAAAGATAGATGCTGTGGAGAGACGAATGGAAAAGATGACTAAAGATATTCACTCAATACGAATTAGTTGTGAGCAGTGTGGAGGACCACATTTGACAAAAGATTGTCTCAGTATTGAATTAACAATGGAACAAAGAGAGAATATTTCATACATAAACCAAAGGCCTAGAAATAATTATCAGAATAATTATCAACCGCCAAGACCGATTTACAATCAAAACCAGAATTATAACCGAAATATTCCATACAACAACCAATAAGGTCCTAGCAATCAACAAGTATCCAATAATACTTACAATCAGCAAAGACCTAATTTTCAAAACAAACCACCACAACAAACCGATGATAAAAAGCCGAATTTAGAAGATATGATGACGAAGCTAGTGGAAACTCAAACGCAATTTTTCACATCTCAGAAACAAACCAATGAACAAAATGCTCAAGCATTTAGAAATCAACAAGCTTCTATTCAAAATCTGGAACAAGAAGTAAGTAACCTAGCAAGGTTAGTAGGTGAAAGAAAACCGGGAAGTCTACCTAGTGATACAAATGCTAACCCCCGGAATGAAACAGCTCAAGCCATTACCACAAGAAGTGGTACAACACTTAAACCACCTGAAATACCTGTAACTTCTGATGAAGCTATTCCTACTCCACAAGAACCACAACCTGATCAAGATAAGGAAAAAGAACCGGTAGTTGAAAAGGTTAATGAAGATAACACAGTTAAGGCTAAACCTTATGTTAAACCATACCAACCACCACTTCCTTACCCGAGTAAAATGAGAAAAGAGAAACTTGAAGCCGAGCAATCTAAATTCTTGGATATGTTTAAACAAATAAATGTAAATCTTCCTTTCATTGATGTGATTTCAGGAATGCCTAGATATGCTAAATTCTTGAAAGATCTAATCTCAAATAGAAAGAAAATGGAAGAACTCTCGGCTGTTACTATGAATGCTAATTGTTCAGCAGTGCTGTTGAATAAGATACCAGAAAAATTATCTGATCCAGGAAGTTTCACAATTCCATGTTTTCTGGGTAGTCTTAGTTCAATAGAAGCATTAGCAGACTTAGGTGCTAGTATAAATCTAATGCCATATTCACTATACGCTAAACTAGACCTTGGAGAATTGAAACCAACCAGAATAAGCATACAACTAGCCGATAGATCAATAAAATATCCTAGAGGGATAATGGAGAACATGCTAGTTAAAGTTGGTACTTTAGTATTTCCAGTAGATTTTGTTGTTCTGGACATGGAAGAAGATTCTCAAGTTCCTCTCATATTAGGAAGACCATTCTTAAACACGGCTAAAGCAATGATAGACGTGTTCGGTAAGAAACTGACCCTAAGTATAGAGAACGAGAGTGTTACCTTTTCAGTTGATAAAGCAATGCAACAACCACAATCTGCAGATGATACATGTTATTATATTCAAACTATAGATGCACATGCAGAATTATTAGAAGAATTTCCAGAATTACAAGGAACAGGAGAATGTTCTTTAGGAGAAGGTAATGAACCAATTGATGAAGCTGAAATGTTAGCTACACTTATAGCTAATGGATATGAACCAACAACAAAAGAAATTCAAATGCTAAAAGAAGAAGACAGATATCGATACAAATCATCGATAGAAGAACCTCCGAAATTAGAGTTAAAGCCACTTCCAAACCATTTGGAATACGCTTATTTACATGGTGAATCTGAATTACCTGTAATAATATCGTCTTCTCTTACTGAAAATGAGAAATCACAACTCATTTCTGTGTTGAAAGCTCATAAACCAGCCATTGCATGGAAGATTCATGATATTAAAGGAATAAGTCCTTCGTATTGCACACATAAAATCCTTATGGAAGAAGGTCATAAAACGTATGTGCAACGCCAACGAAGACTAAATCCTAATATGCAAGATGTAGTTAAGAAAGAGATTATTAAACTGCTAGATGCAGGTTTAATTTATCCAATTTCTGATAGTCCATGGGTAAGCCCAGTTCAATGCGTGCCTAAGAAGAGTGGCATGACTGTCATTACAAATGAGAAAAATGAGCTTATTCCTACTAGGACTGTAACAGGATGGCGTGTGTGTATTGATTATAGAAAATTAAATGACGCCACCAGAAAAGATCACTTTCCCTTACCTTTCATAGATCAAATGTTGGAAAGATTAGCCGGAAATAGTTACTATTATTTTCTAGATGGATTTTCCGGATATTTTCAAATTCCAATAGCACCCGAGGACCAAGAGAAAACCACATTCACGTGCCCTTATGGTACTTTTGCTTACAAACGCATGCCATTTGGACTTTGCAACGCCCCTGCAACCTTTCAAAGGTGTATGATGGCGATTTTTCACGACATGATAGAAGAATGCATGGAAGTTTTCATGGATGACTTTTCAGTCTTCGGTGATACATTTGAAACATGTCTAGTTAATCTGGAACGAATGCTTATTAGATGCGAACAATCAAATCTAGTACTTAATTGGGCGAAATGCCATTTTATGGTTAAAGAAGGCATCGTTCTTGGTCATAAAATTTCAAAAGAAGGAATTGAAGTGGATAGAGCTAAAGTAGATGTAATTGCTAAACTTCCACATCCCACCAATGTTAGAGGAGTTAGGAGTTTTCTAGGGCATGCCGGTTTTTACCGACGTTTCATAAAAGATTTTTCTAAAATTGCCTCTCCTATGAATAAACTCCTAGAAAAAGATGCTCCATTCATCTTTTCAGATGAATGTATCAAATCTTTTAATATTCTTAAAGAGAAACTCACTAATGCGCCGATCATGATAACACCAAATTGGAATCTACCATTTGAACTAATGTGCGATGCAAGTGATTTTGCAATGGGAGCCGTTTTAGGACAAAGGATTGAAAAACGATTTCAACCTATATATTATGCTAGTAAGACGTTACAAGGAGCATAAACAAACTATACAACTACTGAAAAAGAACTCCTTGCTATTGTCTTTGCTTTTGACAAATTTCGATCATATCTCGTTCTAGCAAAAACGGTGGTCTATACCGACCATTCTGCTCTTAGATACCTATTTTCAAAACAAGATGCTAAACCAAGATTAATCCGTTGGATCTTACTCTTACAAGAGTTTGATATTGAAATCCGAGATAAAAGAGGAGCAGAAAATCTCGCCGCTGATCATCTTTCTCGTCTTGAAAATCCCGAATTAGAAGTTCTAAATTAATCGGCCATACAAGACAACTTTCCTGATGAATATCTATTGAAGATAGATTATAAAGAAATTCCATGGTTTGCAGACTATGCAAACTACTTAGTATGTGGATTCCTTGAAAAAGGATTATCGTACCAAAGACAAAAGAAATTCTTCAGTGATATAAAACACTATTTTTGGGAAGATCCACATCTGTTTAAAAGTTGTCCCGATGGAATAATACGCCGATGTGTATTTGGAGATGAAGCTAGTAAAATATTAAACCATTGTCACACATGACCAACAGGAGGGCATTATGGGCCTCAACTAACAGCAAGAAAAGTTTATGATGCTGGATTCTATTGGCCTACAATTTACAAAGACGCACACCTTCTTTGCAAATCCTGTGATGCTTGTCAAAGGGCCGGAAAAATAAGTCAACGTGATGAAATGCCACAAAATGTCATCCAAGTATGTGAAGTATTTGACATTTGGGGTATTGACTTTATGGGTCCATTTCC
This sequence comes from Rutidosis leptorrhynchoides, assembly GCF_046630445.1. Taxonomy (NCBI): domain Eukaryota; kingdom Viridiplantae; phylum Streptophyta; class Magnoliopsida; order Asterales; family Asteraceae; genus Rutidosis; species Rutidosis leptorrhynchoides. The sequence goes on from NC_092338.1 coordinate 432,042,745, forward strand.
AAAATCTCATAATAATCTATATATACTCGTAGCCATTGATTATGTATCTAAATGGGCGGAAGCACAAGCTCTCCCAACTAACGATGCACGAGTTGTAGTCAACTTTTTAAAACATCTTTTTGCAAGGTTTGGAACACCGAAAGCTTTAATAAGTGATCGGGGTACTCATTTCTGTAATAATCAACTTGAGAAAGTTCTTAAAAGATATGGAGTAACTCATAAAATCTCCACCGCATATCATCCACAAACAAGTGGACAAGTTGAAAATACCAACCGAGCATTAAAACGTATTCTAGAGAAAACCGTAGGATCAAATCCGAAAGAATGGTCCATTAAATTGGAGGATGCACTCTGGGCTTTTAGAACAGCCTACAAAACTCCAATTGGAACTACACCTTTTAGACTTGTTTATGGAAAAGCATGTCATCTTCCAGTAGAAATTGAACACAAAGCATTTTGGGCTTTGAAGACATGTAATCTTGATTTACATGAAGCCGGACGTCTACGATTAAGTCAACTATGCACATAAATATAATATAATATTTAAATAATTCTTATAATTATTTAATATATTATATTAATATTTAAAACCGTCGGCAAGAAAGACTCCAAAAGGGACTGAGCTGTAATTTCAATCTCCGCGACTCGCGGAGTTTGAAGGCAAAAATGCCGCGAGTCGCGGAGCCCCAAACTTTGAAACTCCCTATAAAAGCAACCGAATTCTGAGCATTTTTAATCATCATATATCTCTCTCTCTCTCTCTCTCTCTCAATATATCGTATATATTTATATTTATATTTTAATTTTAATTTTAATTTTAATTTTAATCCTAATAATAAGGGTATGTTAGCGAATGTTGTAAGGGTGTAAGTCGAAATTCTGTCCGTGTAACGCTACGCTATTTTTAATCATTGTAAGTTATGTTCAACCTTTTTACATTAATGTCTCGTAGCTAAGTTATTATTATGCTTATTTAATCTGAAGTAATCATGATGTTGGGCTAATTACTAAAATTGGGTAATTGGGCTTTGTACCATAATTGGGGTTTGGACAAAAAAAAACGACACTTGTGGAAATTAGACTATGGGCTATTAATGGGTTTTATATTAACTAAACAATACCTTGTTAATTTAATATACAAACTTATAATTCGACGTATTTATATATAACCACATACGCTTGACTGGGTACGGTGGGCGAGATATCTATAAATACCAATAATTATTCATTTTACCGGATACGGAACTGGATTAATAGTTAATAGACTTGTTGAAATAGGGGTGAATTACATTCAAGGGTAATTGGTGTAATTGTTAACAAAGTAGTAAAACCTTGGTTTACACGCAGTCGATAACCTGGTGTATTCATTAAACAAAGTATTAAAACCTTGTTACAATTCGAATCCCCAATTAGTTGGAATATTTAACTTCGGGTATAAGAATAATTTGACGAGGACACTCGTACTTTATATTTATGACTGATGGACTGTTATGGACAAAAACCAGACGGACATATTAAATAATCCAGGACAATTAACCCATGGGCATAAAACTAAAATCAACACGTCAAACATCATGATTACGGAAGTTTAAATAAGCATAATTCTTTTATTTCATATTTAATTTCCTTTATTTTATATTTAATTGCACTTCTAATTATCGCATTTTTATTATTTGCAATTTCATTATCGTTATTTACTTTACGCTTTAATTTAAGTCTTGTATTTATTTTTAATATTTTATATTTGGTTTTAACTGCGACTAAAGTTTTAAAATCGACAAACCGGTCATTAAACGGTAAAAACCCCTTTATAATAATAATATTACTTATGTATATATATTTGTATTTTTATAAAAGTAAACTAATATAGCGTTAAGCTTTGTTTAAAAAGATTCCCTGTGGAACGAACCGGACTTACTAAAAACTACACTACTGTACGATTAGGTACACTGCCTATAAGTGTTGTAGCAAGGTTTAAGTATATCCATTCTCTAAATAAATAAATATCTTGTGTAAATTGTGTCGTATTTAATAGTATTTCCTGCTAAAATTTAATAGTATTTTATACCCCTTAGCTTAAACATCATATATCCATATATATATCGTCATGTCGTTTTTACAAGTTTTAACGTTCGTGAATCGCCGGTCAACTTGGGTGGTCAATTGTCTATATGAAACATATTTCAATTAATCAAGTCTTAACAAGTTTAATTGCTTAACATGTTGGAAACATTTAATCATGTAAATATCAATCTCAATTAATATATATAAACATGGAAAAGTTCGGGTCACTACAGCAGTACCCCTGAAAGTATGTGTGACATACTTAACTTTATCCTCTTCTACACAGTTGCTGATTGCGAACACAGCTTCAACCTTCTCTGTCCACCGCTTTAGTCCAACGGGTCCTTCGGTTCCTATCCGGTTGCCATTGTTTCCTCCACTGTTGGAACCCGATTGGTTATTGTTGTTCATTGCATTCACCACTGCAGCCACATTTGCAGCGAAAGCTTGAAGTTCTTCTGTGTTCAATTGTTATTGTCTAGTAGCTGGAGGAGCCATTTCCTTCAAAAATAGCCGAATGAGTTAATCATTTAGAATTTTTAAAAGTAGCCAAAAAGTATTTTGTAGCTTAATATGAACTTATTATTATAAAAGCCTTTTCTTCATATTATCGTTTTATAATTGTAATAATGTTCATACTTAGCAGCTAACACACAAATTAACTACTAAAATTCTAATATGAAAAACTATGGTAAGTTATTACGTTACTACGTAATAATAAGTTGTAATAATAATAACAAACCTTCCATGCTTATTCTTATTATTATACAATCATAAGGAAAATGACATTGCGGATTTTCTTACAAACTTAAACACACAATATAATACATATTTCACAATGCATGGAATACAGGATAACTGCTGATGGTTCAAGAACGGCGAGATTTCTTAGATGTTGATGTTGTTTCTTTCTCAGCCAAACGTTTGGATTTTCGTTTGGATAGTTCTTTTTCCAATTCCTCCCAATTGGTTCTTTCGGCTAATTGTTTGGGAGCAAAATCAACAGTCGTTATACGAGCGGTCATTTTATAAACTGATCTCTTAGGTGGTTCAGGTGGATGATCACAAACATTTTGGGTCATAATAGGTTCACCGGGTTTGGGATCGGGTATAACAGCCAAAGATTTTTCCAAATCACGTTGTGGTTCGATAATTTTCACAACTTCTTCAGGATCCTCTTCTTCGGGTTCCTCTTCGGGATCTTCTTCTGGATCCTTTTCTGAAACCTCTACTGGCAATTGTGAATCTTCCCCATTTTCCCAACAATTTTCCACTTTAATGGTAGCACCAAAAGTTAACTTTTCCGTTGGTTCATAAGTCGTATGCTTTGACTCAGCCTCCGAATCACTTGATAAGTAAATGAAATCTGAATCACTAGAGATGCTTATATGATCGGATGAAGTCATCTATCACATAATAGCAGGCACATTAAGAGAATGATATATCTTATAATATTTATATGTTTCCAATAATTATATTAAGCAATCATTTTTAAAACAATTACGGTCGAAGTCCAGACTCACTAATGCATCAAAAATTAGTTAGACACACTAATGAAAAATTTTCTGATTCTCTAAGACCAACGCTCGGATACCAACTGAAATGCCCCGTTCATATTAATTATAAACATTTCATATTAATTGGTTTCTTTGCGAGGTTTTGACCTCTATATGAGACATTTTTCAAATCTTGCATTCGTTTTTAAAAACTACCATAACCTTTATTATTGAATAAAGGTCTTAATGACATAATTTAGATTGTCTATCAAAGACAATCTCCTCAAATAAATAAGTTTTTACACAACCCATTACAATATGATCAAATATATTACAACTAATACTCTGAATGCAAGTTTAAACAATATAAACAATTATGCCGACTCCAAATCTTGACCTTGGATTGGCATACGACAGCGAAAGCGTTTTTAATATTCACCTAAGAATAAGCATGCTTAAAACGTCAACAAAAATGTTGGTGAGTCATAGGTTTAATTTCTATATAATAATCATAATATTTATTAAGCCACAAGATTTCATTTAATTAAATGCGCAGGATCATTATAACTGCAAAAATCATTCATACGATGAGTCGCCTGGTAACCGACCTTAACATAGAGCGCTTAAGATATATGGCATCATACATTCCACTATTCAAATGTATGACAAGAACCTTTCGAAGTACTAAAGCATTTCCACTATTCGAAAATGGGGGTGGTTGGTGCCCGTAGATCTACCTTTAGGATTCGCGTCAATTAGTGTTTTTCACTAATTCTTAGGTTACCAAGCATAATAATAATAAGTACAGATATCTGGTATAACAAAACAATCGTAGAATGTAGTTCCATGAACTTGTGCTTATTTTGTAAAACATTTATAAATTTTGCATGTATTCTCATCCCAAAATAATTTAGATAGTAAAAATGGGACTATAACTCACTTGTGATGATTTCCGAATAGATGGTGGTAAGACTTGGCCTTTGACAAATTCATGAACCTAATAATAATATTCTTGTGTCAAGATATATATATATATATATATATATATATATATATATATATATATATATATATATATATATATATATATATATATATATATATATATATATATATATATATAATATTCCATACTTATGATACTTGTGATAATTTTAATTGTCCATTGTTAGTAGTCCAACGTTCGTAGTCCAATAGTCCAATAGTCCAACAGTATAAATATATATATAAATATAAATGCGTATATTGTGTTAGAATTTACTAACACTATAATATATTGTCTTAATATAATAAGACACATAATATGTATATTGTCTGAAGCAATCTGCGACCCATTGTATACATGTCTCAGGCTCGATCACAACTCAAAGTATATAATATTTTGGAATCCACTTCGACCCACAGCTAACTTGAAATTACTGCCAATGGTGTCTTATAGTTTGTTCCAATAATATATATAGAAGAAATCAAAATGATATGTCAAAACGCTGTATACGGATCCACGGTGATCAAGTCATATATATATGGTGCCTTACGATCTTTATTAAGACTATAATATATTGTCGTAGAACTTAATCACGACTATTATAAATTATATTTCCATAAGTTCGGGAACAAGACATGTATAAATACATGTAGGATACAAGGTAAGTTAGCTAAGATAAGGTTAGCATCCATTTTTATGAATCATGTCCGTAGCTAAAAATTAAGAAAAATATTCAATTTTGTTTTACCCATAATTTCTTCGTTACAAATCCGTTTTGAGTGATTCGAGTTGCCATGGTTTCGTAGCGAACTCAACATTATTAATCTTAACAGAAAAAGTATAGGTTTATAGTCGAAAATACAGCTTAGGTGTCAAATAAGAGAAGATAGTCTTATCCGTCGTAAAAACGACATCTTGATGACCCTTTTGAAAAACATACTTCCACTTAGAGTTTAACCATGGATTTTGGATATATTTCATATCCATATAAAATAAGATTTTAAAAAAAAGGAAATCTTTTAATTCAAAGTTTAAGATAGGTTTTTAAAATTAAACCCAAAACAGCCCCCGTTCGACTAAGACGGCGTATATTTGATTTTAAGGTGTTCTTCGTGTTTACAAGTTTTATATCCTTATGTTAGCTTGACATACTATCATAATACATGTGTTGAAGTATTTTAAAAGTCAAGTTAGAAGGATTAAGTTTGTTTGCGAACAAGTTTAGAATCAACTAAACTATGTTCTAGTTGTTGTACGTTATAAACTCATAATAAGATAGCTATATGAATATGAATCGAATAACATTATGAATAAGGTGACTACCTTAAATCAATTGAACAAAGTTGCTGAGATAGAAGTGATGTTCTTGATCTTGGAAGAGTTGTTGGCTTGGTTTAAAAAGATTGGAAGTAATCTTCTTGATTTTGATGGTGTTCTTGAAGTGTTCTTGGAATGATTTTCTTATAATGATTTAAGCTTGATTCTTGGAATGGTTTATGAAATATATGATGAAAGGTTGCTGAATTGGAAGTGTTCTTTGAGTAGTGTGTGTTTTGAGATAAATGGAATGAAGATTAAAATGAAGTGAGGTGTTTATATATACACATACATACATATGTGTAGATATAGATATAGATATGTGATGTGTATGTTTTTGTTTCTTGCATTATAGTCATACAAGAGGTTAAATGCTTTATCCCCACATGTTTGCTACTGATTGAGGGTGGCTAAGAAGGGTATTTTTGGTATTTATTATTGGTATATACTCATAGTAATTAAGTATAGAAGCTGGGTATGATACGGGTATAAATACCGAATGAATACGAATAGAATTTGAAATGTTCCGTTCTTATTGATTAAAAACGTTCCATATTAATTGATATCGTTGCGAGGTTTTGACCTCTATATGAGACATTTTTCAAAGACTGCATTCATTTTTAAAACAAACCATAACCTTTATTTCATAAATAAAGGTTTAAAAAGCTTTACGTAGATTATCAAATAATGATAATCTAAAATATCATGTTTACACACGACCATTACATAATGGTTTATAATACAAATATGTTACATCGAAATCAGTTTCTTGAATGCAGTTTTTACACAATATCATACAAACATGGACTCCAAATCTTGTCCTTATTTTAGTATGCAACAGCGGAAGCTCTTAGTATTCACCTGAGAATAAACATGCTTTAAACGTCAACAAAAATGTTGGTGAGTTATAGGTTTAACCTATATATATCAAATCGTAACAATAGACCACAAGATTTCATATTTCAATACACATCCCATACATAGAGATAAAAATCATTCATATGGTGAACACCTGGTAACCGACATTAACAAGATGTATATATAAGAATATCCCCATCATTCCGGGACACCCTTCGGATATGATATAAATTTCGAAGTACTAAAGCATCCGGTACTTTGGATGGGATTTGTTAGGCCCAATAGATCTATCTTTAGGATTCGCGTCAATTAGGGTGTATGTTCCCTAATTCTTAGATTACCAGACTTAATAAAAAGGGGCATATTTGATTTCGATAATTCAACCATAGAATGTAGTTTCACGTACTTGTGTCTATTTTGTAAATCATTTATAAAACCTGCATGTATTCTCATCCCAAAAATATTAGATTTTAAAAGTGGGACTATAACTCACTTTCACAGATTTTTACTTCATCGGGAAGTAAGACTTGGCCACTGGTTGATTCACGAACCTATAACAATATATACATATATATCAAAGTATGTTCAAAATATATTTACAACACTTTTAATATATTTTGATGTTTTAAGTTTATTAAGTCAGCTGTCCTCGTTAGTAACCTACAACTAGTTGTTCACAGTTAGATGTACAGAAATAAATCGATAAATATTATCTTGAATCAATCCACGACCCAGTGTATACGTATCTCAGTATTGATCACAACTCAAACTATATATATTTTGGAATCAACCTCAACCCTGTATAGCTAACTCCAACATTCACATATAGAGTGTCTATGGTTGTTCCGAAATATATATAGATGTGTCGACATGATAGGTCGAAACATTGTATACGTGTCTATGGTATCTTAAGATTACATAATATACAATACAAGTTGATTAAGTTATGGTTGGAATAGATTTGTTAAAAATTTTCACGTAGCTAAAATGAAAAAAATTATCCAATCTTGTTTTACCCATAACTTCTTCATTTTAAATCCGTTTTGAGTGAATCAAATTGTTATGGTTTAATATTGAACTCTATTTTATGAATCTAAACAGAAAAAGTATAGGTTTATAGTCAGAAAAATAAGTTACAAGTCATTTTTGTAAAGGTAGTCATTTCAGTCGAAAGAACGACGTCTAGATGACCATTTTAGAAAACATACTTCCACGTTGAGTTTAACCATAAATTTTGGATATAGTTTCATGTTCATAATAAAAATCATTTTTCCCAGAATAACAACTTTTAAATCAAAGTTTATCATAGTTTTTAATTAACTAACCCAAAACAGCCCGCGGTGTTACTACGACGGCGTAAATCCGGTTTTACGGTGTTTTTCGTGTTTCCAGGTTTTAAATCATTAAGTTAGCATATAATATAGATATAGAACACATGTTTAGTTGATTTTAAAAGTCAAGTTAGAAGGATTAACTTTTATTTGCGAACAAGTTTAGAATTAACTAAACTATGTTCTAGTGATTACAAGTTTAAACCTTCGAATAAGATAGCTTTATATGTATGAATTGAATGATGTTATGAACATCATTACTACCTCAAGTTCCTTGGATAAACCTACTGGAAATGAGAAAAATAGATCTAGCTTCAAAGGATCCTTGGATGGCTTGAAAGTTCTTGAAGCAGAATCATGACACGAAAACAATTTCAAGTAAGATTTCCACTCGAAATAAGATTGTTATAGTTATAGAAATTGAATTAAAGTTTGAATATGATTATTATCTTGTATTAGAAAGATAACCTACTATAAGTAACAAAGGTTTCTTGATCTTGGATGATTACTTGGAATGGATTTAGAAAACTTGGAAGTAAACTTCCAATCTTGGAAGTATTCTTGATTTTATGAAACTAGAACTTTTGGAATTTATGAAGAACACTTAGAACTTGAAGATAGAACTTGAGAGAGATCAATTAGATGAATAAAATTGAAGAATGAAAGTGTTTGTAGGTGTTTTTGGTCGTTGGTGTATTGATTAGATATAAAGAATATGTAATTTTGTTTTCATGTAAATAAGTCATGAATGATTACTCATATTTTTGTAATTTTATGAGATATTTCATGCTAGTTGCCAAATGATGGTTCCCACATGTGTTAGGTGACTCACATGGGCTGCTAAGATCTGATCATTGGAGTGTATATACCAATAGTACATACATCTAAAAGCTGTGTATTGTACGAGTACGAATACGGGTGCATACGAGTAGAATTGTTGATGAAACTGAACGAGGATGTAATTGTAAGCATTTTTGTTAAGTAGAAGTATTTTTATAAGAGTCTTGAAGTCTTTTAAAAGTGTATGAATACATATTAAAACAATACATGTATATACATTTTAACTGAGTTGTTAAGTCATCGTTAGTCGTTACATGTAAATGTTGTTTTGAAACCTTTAGGTTAACGATCTTGTTGAATGTTGTTAACCCATTGTCTATTATAACAAATGAGATGTTAAATTGTTATATTATCATGATATTATGATATATAATATATCTTAGTATGATATATATACAGTTAAATGTCGTTACAACGATAATCGTTACATATATGTCTCGTTTCGAAATCATTAAGTTAGTAGTATTATTTTTACATATGTATTTCATTGTTAATACACTTAATAATATATTTACTTATCATTTAACATAATTAACCAAGTTTTTCAATATCTTAATATGATTCATATGTACCTAGTAAGACGTTGTTATAACGATAATCGTTATATATATCGTTTTCGAGTTTCTTAAATTAATAGTCTCATTTTTATGTATATAACTCATTGTTAAAATACCTAATGAGATACATACTTATAATAAAATCATGTTAACTATATATATAACCATATATATGTCATCGTATAGTTTTTACAAGTTTTAACGTTCGTGAATCACCGGTCAACTTGGGTGGTCAATTGTCTATATGAAACCTATTTCAATTAATCAAGTATTAACAAGTTTGATTGCTTAACATGTTGGAAACACTTAATCATGTAAATAACAATTTCATTTAATATATATATAAACATGGAAAAGTTCGGGTCACTACAGTACCTACCCGTTAAATAAATTTCGTCCCGAAATTTTAAGCAGTTGAAGGTGTTGACGTATCTTCTGGAAATAAATGCGGGTATTTCTTCTTCATCTGATCTTCATGCTCTCAGGTGAACTCGGGTCCTCTACGAGCATTCCATCGAACCTTAACAATCGGTATCTTGTTTTGTTTAAGTCTCTTAACCTCACTATCCATTATTTCGACGGGTTCTTCAATGAATTGAAGTTTTTCATTGACTTGGATTTCGTCCAACGGAATAGTGAGATCTTCTTTAGCAAAACATTTCTTCAAATTTGAGACGTGGAAAGTGTTATGTACAGCCGCGAGTTGTTGAGGTAGCTCCAGTTGGTAAGCTACTGGTCCGACACGATCTATAATCTTGAATGGTCCAATGTACCTTGGATTTAGTTTCCCCCGTTTACCAAATCGAATAACGCCTTTCCAAGGTGAAACCTTAAGCATGACCATTTCTCCAATTTCAAACTCTATATCTTTTCTTTTACTGTCCGCGTAGCTCTTTTGTCGACTCTGGGCGGTGTTCAATCTTTGTTGAATTTGGATGATTTCTCGGTAGTTTCTTGTATTATCTCCGGACCCGTAATCTGTCTATCCCCCACTTCACTCCAACAAATCGGAGACCTGCACTTTCTACCATAAAGTGCTTCAAACGGCGCCATCTCAATGCTTGAATGGTAGCTGTTGTTGTAGGAAAATTCTGCTAACGATAGATGTCGATCCCAACTGTTTCCGAAATCAATAACACAAGCTCGTAGCATGTCTTCAAGCGTTTGTACCGTCCTTTCGCTCTGCCCATCAGTTTGTGGATGATAGGCAGTACTCATGTCTAGACGAGTTCCCAATGCTTGCTGTAATGTCTGCCAGAATCTTGAAATAAATCTGCCATCCCTATCAGAGATAATAGAGATTGGTATTCCATGTCTGGAGACGACTTCCTTCAAATACAGTCGTGCTAACTTCTCCATCTTGTCATCTTCTCTTATTGGTAGGAAGTGTGCTGACTTGGTGAGACGATCAACTATTACCCAAATAGTATCATAACCACTTGCAGTCCTTGGCAATTTAGTAATGAAATCCATGGTAATGTTTTCCCATTTCCATTCCGGGATTTCAGGTTGTTGTAGTAGACCTGATGGTTTCTGATGTTCAGCTTTGACCTTAAAACACGTCAAACATTCTCCTACATATTTAGCAATATCGGCTTTCATACCTGGCCACCAAAAATGTTTCTTAAGATCCTTGTACATCTTCCCCGTTCTAGGATGTATTGAGTATCTGGTTTTATGAGCTTCTCTAAGTACCATTTCTCTCATATCTCCAAATTTTCGTACCCAAATTCTTTCAGCCCTATACCGGGTTCCGTCTTCCCGAATATTAAGATGCTTCTCCGATCCTTTGGGTATTTCATCCTTTAAATTTCCCTCTTTTAAAACTCCTTGTTGCGCCTCCTTTATTTGAGTAGTAAGGTTAGTGTGAATCATTATATTCATAGATTTTACTTGAATGGGTTCTCTGTCCTTTCTGCTCAAGGCGTCGGCTACCACATTTGCCTTCCCCGGGTGGTAACGAATCTCAAAGCTGTAATCATTCAACAATTCAATCCACCTACGCTGCCTCATATTCAGTTGTTTCTGATTAAATATGTGTTGAAGACTTTTGCGGTCGGTATATATAATACTTTTGACCCCATATAAGTAGTGCCTCCAAGTCTTTAATGCAAAAACAACCGCGCCTAATTCCAAATCATGCGTCGTATAATTTTGCTCGTGAATCTTCAATTGTCTAGACGCATAAGCAATCACCTTCATCCGTTGCATTAATACACAACCGAGACCTTGCTTTGATGCATCACAATAAATCACGAAATCATCATTTCCTTCAGGCAATGACAATATAGGTGCCGTAGTTAGCTTTTTCTTCAATAATTGAAACGCCTTCTCTTGTTCATCCTTCCATTCAAATTTCTTCCCTTTATGCGTTAATGCAGTCAAGGGTTTTGCTATTTTGGAGAAATCTTGGATGAATCTTCTGCAGTAACCAGCCAATCCTAAAAATTAACGTATATGCTTCGGAGTTTTTGGGGTTTCCTACTTTTTAACGGCTTCGATCTTTGCCGGGTCCACCTGGATACCTTCTTTGTTCACTATGTGACCGAGGAATTGAACTTCTTCCAACCAAAATGCACACTTTGAAAACTTAGCGTACAGTTTTTCTTTCCTCAATACTTCTAGCACTTTTCTCAAATGTTCTTCGTGCTCTTGATCATTCTTTGAGTAAATAAGTATGTAATCGATGAAAACAATGACAAACTTGTCAAGATATAGCCCACACACTCGGTTCATAAGGTCCTTGAACACAGCTGGTGCATTAGTCAATCCAAACGGCATAACCATAAACTCGTAATGACCATAACGCGTCCTAAAAGCAGTTTTTGGAATATCATCCTCCTTTACTCGCATTTGATGATATCCAGAATGTAAATCGATCTTCGAATAAACCGACGAGCCTTGTAGTTGATCAAATAAGTCGTCAATTCTCGGCAGTGGGTAACGGTTTTTGATGGTAAGTTTGTTCAACTCTCTGTAGTCAATACACAACCTAAATGTACCATCCTTCTTCTTGACAAACAAAACAGGAGCTCCCCATGGTGATGTGCTTGGTCGAATGAACCACGTTCTAATAGTTCTTGCAGTTGGCTTTGCAGTTCTTTCATCTCGCTGGGTGCGAGTCTATAAGGAGCACGAGCTATTGGTGCAGCTCCTGGTACAAGATCTATTTGAAATTCAACAGATCGATGTGGAGGTAGTCCCGGTAATTCTTTCGGAAATACATCGGGAAATTCTTTTGCGACGGGAACATCATTGATGCTCTTTTCTTCAGTTTGTACTTTCTCGATGTGTGCTAGAACAGCATAGCAACCTTTTCTTATTAGTTTTTGTGCCTTCAAATTACTAATAAGATGTAGCTTCATGTTGCCCTTTTCTCCGTACACCATTAAGGGTTCTCCTTCTTCTCGTACAATGCAAATTGCATTTTTATAACATACGATCTCTGCTTTCACCTTCTTCAGCCAGTCCATGCCAACTATTACATCAAAACTCCCTAACTCTACTGGTATCAAATCAATCTTAAATATTTCGCTACCCAGTTTAATTTCTCGATTCCGGCATATATTATCTGCTGAAATTAATTTACCGTTTGCTAATTCGAGTAAAAATTTGCTATACAACGGCGTCAATGGACAACTTAATTTAGCATAAAAATCTCTACTCATATAGCTTCTATCCGCACCCGAATCAAATAAAACGTAAGCAGATTTATTGTCAATAAGAAACGTACCCGTAACAAGCTCCGGGTCTTCCTGTGCCTCTGCCGCATTAATATTGAAAACTCTTCCGCGGCCTTGTCCATTCGTGTTCTCCTGGTTCGGGCAATTTCTAATAATGTGGCCCGGTTTTCCACATTTATAACAAACTACATTGGCATAACTTGCTCCGACACTACTTGCTCCGCCATTACTCGTTCCGACACCATTTGTTCCTTTCGTTCTGTTAACCCCTGGTCCGTAGACCTCACACTTCACCGCGCTATGACCATTTCTTTTACACTTGTTGCAAAATTTGGTGCAGAACCCCGAGTGATACTTTACACACCTTTGGCATAGCTGCTTCTGATTGTTGTTGTTGTTGCGGTTGTTATTGTTGTTGGCGTTGTTATTGTTGTTGGGATGATTGTTGTAGTTGCTGTTGTTGTTGTTGTTGTTGTTGTTGTTGTTGTTTTTGTTGTTGGGCCGTTTGTTGTAGTTGCGATTGATGTTGCGATTGTTGGGATAATTGTTGCGATTATTATTGTAATTGCTGTTGTTGTTGTATTGGTGATTCTTATCACCGTTTTCCTCCCACTTTCTTTTGACTTGCTTCACATTGGCCTCTTCAGCCGTCTGTTCTTTAATTCTTTCCTCAATCTGGTTCACTAGTTTGTGAGCCATTCTACATGCCTGTTGTATGGAGGCGGGCTCATGTGAACTTATATCTTCTTGGATTCTTTCCAGTAATCCTTTCACAAACGCGTCGATCTTCTCTTCCTCATCTTCGAACGCTCCCGGACACAATAGGCACAATTCTGTGAATCGTCTTTCGTACATGGTAATATCAAATCCTTGGGTTCGTAACCCTCTAAGTTCTGTCTTGAGCTTATTGACCTCGGTTCTGGGACGGTACTTCTCGTTCATCAAGTGCTTTAATGCTGACCACGGTAGTGCGTACGCATCGTCTTGTCCCACTTGCTCTAGATAGGTATTCCACCATGTTAACGCAGAACCTGTGAAGGTATGCGTAGCGTACTTCACTTTGTCCTCTTTAGTACACTTACTTATGGCAAACACCGATTCGACCTTCTCGGTCCACCATTTCAATCCGATCGGTCCTTCGGTTCCATCAAATTCTAAAGGTTTGCAGGCAGTGAATTCTTTGTAGGTGCATCCTACATGATTTCCTGTACTGCTAGATCCAAGGTTATTGTTGGTATGTAGCGCAGCCTGTACTGCGGCTATGTTTGAAGCTAGAAAAGTACGGCATTTCTCTTCATTCATATTCACGGTGTGTCGAGTAGTCGGTGCCATTTCTTTCAAAATAGTCAAATGGAATAAGTTAATCATACAGAATATTAAGAGTAGTTAATAGTATTTCGTAGCATAATATGAACTCATTTATAAAAGCTTTTTCTTCATATTAGCGTTTTATAAGTTTAAATTCGGGTAGTACCTACCCGTTAAGTTCATACTTAGTAGCTAATATACAATTCAACTACTATAATTCTATATGAAAAACTGATTATAATAATATTTCGCGTTCAAACTTTTATACAATATTTTACAAACTTACAATACCGCTTATTTTACATAAAGCATGAAATATAGCACACAATAACTTTGATACAAGATAGTTGTGAAGATAATTCTAGCTAGTACACAAGTCGTTCAGCAAAGGCAATAAAGACACGTAATTCATACGTCCAGAAACAAGTCATGCGTTCTGGTTTTACTAGGACTACTTCCCATCCTTGGTCTTGTGGAACATAACCGTTATGGTAGTTGATAAGACAGCGTGTTGTAACGTCGTCAAAGGGACGAGGGTTACGTAATGACCAACAGTCTCGTAATAACCTAAAAACCTCATTTCTTACCCCAATTACCGACTCCGTCACTTGTGGGAACGTTTTGTTTAATAGTTGTAGCCCGATGTTCTTTTTCTCACTTTGGTGAGAAGCGAACATTACTAACCCGTAAGCATAGCATGCTTCTTTATGTTGCATGTTAGCCGCTTTTTCTAAATCATGAAGTCCTATATTCGGATACATTGAGTCAAAATAATTTCTTAACCCGTTGCGTAAAATAGCATTTGGGTTCCCCGCAATATATGCGTCAAAGTAAACACATCGTAACTTATGGGTTTCCCAATGTGATATCCCCCATCTTTCAAACGAAAGTCTCTTATAAACCAAGACATTCTTGGAACGTTCTTCGAATGTCTTACAAACTGATTTCGCCGTAAATAGTTGTGCCGAAGAATTCTGACTGACTCTAGACAAGATTTCATCAATCATGTCTCCGGGTAGATCTCTTAAAATATTGGGTTGTCTATCCATTTTGTGTTTTTATACTGTAAAATAGACAAGAGTTAGATTCATAAAAAAAAATACTTATTAATACAAGCAATTTTTACATATATCATAAAGCATAAGCACACAATATTACATATATTACACCACACGAATACAACTATCTTATTCCGACTCGCTCGTTTCTTCTTCTTCGGTTTTGGTTTGTTTTGCCAAGTTTCTAGGGATATATGATGTTCCCCTAATACGAGCTGTCGTTTTCCACAACGGTTTAGAAAAACCTGGTGGTTTAGAGGTTCCCGGGTCATTGTTACAACTTAAGGGCTTCGGGGGTTGACGATACATATAAAGTTCATCGGGGTTGGAATTAGATTTCTCTATTTTTATGCCCTTTCCCTTATTATTTTCTTTTGCCTTTTTAAATTCAGTTGGGGTAATTTCTATAACATCATCGGAATTCTCGTCGGAATCCGATTCATCGAAGAATTGGTAATCCTCCCAATATTTTGCTTCCTTGGCGGAAACACCATTGACCATAATTAACCTTGGTCGGTTGGTTGAGGATTTTCTTTTACTTAACCGTTTTATTATTTCCCCCACCGGTTCTATTTCCTCCTCCGGTTCCTCCTCTTCCGGTTCTGATTCTTCTTCCGGTTCTAATTCTTCTTCCGGTTCTTCTTCGGGAACTTGTGAATCAGTCCAATATATATTCGACTCTTCGTTATTATTAGGCGAGTCAATGGGATATGTGCTAGAGGTAGACATCTATCACACAATATCAAACATGTTAAGAGATTAATATATCACATAATATATACATGTTAATAATATATAGTTTCCAAAAAAATGTTAAGCAATCATTTTTAAAGAAAACACGGTCGAAGTCCAGACTCACTAATGCATCCTAACAAACTCGATAAGACACACTAATGCAAATTTTCTGGTTCTCTAAGACCAATGCTCTGATACCAACTGAAATGTCCCGTACTTATTGATTAAAAACGTTCCATATTAATTGATTTCGTTGCGAGGTTTTGACCTCTATATGAGACATTTTTCAAAGACTGCATTCATTTTTAAAACAAACCATAACCTTTATTTCATAAATAAAGGTTTAAAAAGCTTTACGTAGATTATCAAATAATGATAATCTAAAATATCCTGTTTACACACGACCATTACATAATGGTTTACAATACAAATATGTTACATCGAAATCAGTTTCTTGAATTTAGTTTTTACACAATATCATACAAACATGGACTCCAAATCTTGTTCTTATTTTAGTATGCAACAGCGGAAGCTCTTAGTATTCACCTGAGAATAAACATGCTTTAAACGTCAACAAAAATGTTGGTGAGTTATAGGTTTAACCTATATATAGCAAATCGTAACAATAGACCACAAGATTTCATATTTCAATACACATCCCATACATAGAGATAAAAATCATTCATATGGTGAACACCTGGTAACCGACATTAACAAGATGCATATATAAGAATATCCCCATCATTCCGGGACACCCTTCGGATATGATATAAATTTCGAAGTACTAAAGCATCCGGTACTTTGGATGGGGTTTGTTAGGCCCAATAGATCTATCTTTAGGATTCGCGTCAATTAGGGTGTCTGTTCCCTAATTCTTAGATTACCAGACTTAATAAAAAGGGGCATATTCGATTTCGATAATTCAACCATAGAATGTAGTTTCACGTACTTGTGTCTATTTTGTAAATCATTTATAAAACCTGCATGTATTCTCATCCCAAAAATATTAGATTTTAAAAGTGGGACTATAACTCACTTTCACAGATTTTTACTTCGTCGGGAAGTAAGACTTGGCCACTGGTTGATTCACGAACCTATAACAATATATACATATATATCAAAGTATGTTCAAAATATATTTACAACACTTTTAATATATTTTGATGTTTTAAGTTTATTAAGTCAGCTGTCCTCGTTAGTAACCTACAACTAGTTGTCCACAGTTAGATGTACAGAAATAAATCGATAAATATTATCTTGAATCAATCCACGACCTAGTGTATACGTATCTCAGTATTGATCACAACTCAAACTATATATATTTTGGAATCAACCTCAACCCTGTATAGCTAACTCCAACATTCACATATAGAGTGTCTATGGTTGTTCCGAAATATATATAGATGTGTCGACATGATAGGTCGAAACATTGTATACGTGTCTATGGTATCTCAAGATTACATAGTATACAATACAAGTTGATTAAGTTATGGTTGGAATAGATTTGTTACCAATTTTCACGTAGCTAAAATGAGAAAAATTATCCAATCTTGTTTTACCCATAACTTCTTCATTTTAAATCTGTTTTGAGTGAATCAAATTGCTAGGTTTCATATTGAACTCTATTTTATGAATCTAAACATAAAAAGTACAGGTTTATAGTCGGAAAAATAAGTTACAAGTCATTTTTGTAAAGGTAGTCATTTCAGTCGAAAGAACGACGTCTAGATGACTATTTTAGAAAACATACTTCCACTTTGAGTTTAACCATAATTTTTGGATATAGTTTCATGTTCATAATAAAAATCATTTTTCCAGAATAACAACTTTTAAATCAAAGTTTATCATAGTTTTTAATTAACTAACCCAAAACAGCCCGCGGTGTTACTACGACGGAGTAAATCCAGTTTTACGGTGTTTTTCGTGTTCCCAGGTTTTAAATCATTAAGTTAGCATATCATATAGATATAGAACATGTGTTTAGTTGATTTTAAAAGTCAAGTTAGAAGGATTAACTTTTATTTGCGAACAAGTTTAGAATTAACTAAACTATGTTCTAGTGATTACAAGTTTGAACCTTCGAATAAGATAGCTTTATATGTATGAATCGAATGATGTTATGAACATCATTACTGCCTCAAGTTCCTTGGATAAACCTACTGGAAATGAGAAAAATAGATCTAGCTTCAAAGGATCCTTGGATGGCTTGAAAGTTCTTGAAGCAGAATCATGACACGAAAACAATTTCAAGTAAGATTTCCACTCGAAATAAGATTGTTATAGTTATAGAAATTGAATTAAAGTTTGAATATGATTATTACCTTGTATTAGAAAGATAACCTACTGTAAGTAACAAAGGTTTCTTGATCTTGGATGATTACTTGGAATGGATTTAGAAAACTTGGAAGTAAACTTGCAATCTTGGAAGTATTCTTGATTTTATGAAACTAGAACTTTTGGAATTTATGAAGAACACTTAGAACTTGAAGATAGAACTTGAGAGAGATCAATTAGATGAATAAAATTGAAGAATGAAAGTGTTTGTAGGTGTTTTTGGTCGTTGGTGTATGGATTAGATATAAAGAATATGTAATTTTGTTTTCATGTAAATAAGTCATGAATGATTACTCATATTTTTGTAATTTTATGAGATATTTCATGCTAGTTGCCAAATGATGGTTCCCACATGTGTTAGGTGACTCACATGGGCTGCTAATATCTGATCATTGGAGTGTATATACCAATAGTACATACATCTAAAAGCTGTGTATTGTACGAGTACGAATACGGGTGCATACGAGTAGAATTGTTGATGAAACTGAACGAGGATGTAATTGTAAGCATTTTTGTTAAGTAGAAGTATTTTGATAAGTGTCTTGAAGTCTTTCAAAAGTGTATGAATACATATTAAAACACTACATGTATATACATTTTAACTGAGTCGTTAAGTCATCGTTAGTCGTTACATGTAAATGTTGTTTTGAAACCTTTAGGTTAACGATCTTGTTGAATGTTGTTAACCCATTGTTTATTATAACAAATGAGATGTTAACTTGTTATATTATCATGATATTATGATATATAATATATCTTAGTATGATATATATACAGTTAAATGTCGTTACAACGATAATCGTTACATATATGTCTCGTTTCGAAATCATTAAGTTAGTAGTCTTATTTTTACATATGTATTTCATTGTTAATACACTTAATAATATATTTACTTATCATTTAACATAATTAACCAAGTGTATCAATATCTTAATATGATTCATATGTACCTAGTAAGACGTTGTTATAACGATAATCGTTATATATATCGTTTTCGAGTTTCTTAAATTAATAGTCTCATTTTTATGTATATAACTCATTGTTAAAATACCTAATGAGATACATACTTATAATAAAATCATGTTAACTATATATATAACCATATATATGTCATCGTATAGTTTTTACAAGTTTTAACGTTCGTGAATCACCGGTCAACTTGGGTGGTCAATTGTCTATATGAAACCTATTTCAATTAATCAAGTCTTAACAAGTTTGATTGCTTAACATGTTGGAAACACTTAATCATGTCAATAACAATTTCATTTAATTTATATATAAACATGGAAAAGTTCGGGTCAATACAGAATTCTTGATGGAATTGAATGAGAATATAAATATAGCTATCTTTGTTGAGTATAAGTATGTTAGTATATATGTTTAAGTCCTTCATAAGTGTATTAATACATATTAATATAATACATATACATATATTTTAATTTAGAAGTTACTACAACGTTAATCGTTATATATATGTATATAGTCTTGAAGTCTTTAAGTTAGTAGTCTCATTTTATATATATATAATTCTTTGTTAATATATTTAATGAGATACTTAAATATCATTTTAACATGTCATAAATATATATATATATCCAAATATATATTCTATTTAATGATTATCACAAATTATGACGTTCGTGAATCGTCATACAGACTGGTTGGTCAAACATTTGCATAAAATCCATTCCAAATATATATATCTTGACAAGTTTGATTGCTTAACATGTTAGAAACATTTAATTATGTAAATATTAATCTTACATATAGCAGAAAAATCCGGGTCGTTACATTACACACCCGTTAAATTAAATTTCGTCCCGAAATTTAGAATAGTACCTAGTTAACGTGCGATATTTGGAAACAAATGTGGGTACTTCAACTTCACTTAGTCTTCTTGTTCCCAAGTAAATTCAGGTCCTCTACGAGCATTCCATCGAACCTTAACGATTGGTATCTTACTTTGTTTGAGTCGTTTGACCTCACGATCCATAATTTCGACGGGTTCTTCAACGAAATTTAGTTTCTCGTCAATTTTAATCTCGTCTAAAGGAATAATGAGATCTTCTGTAGCTAGGCATTTCTTTAGGTTTGAAACATGAAAGGTGTTGTGAATCTTTTCTAATTGTGGAGGTAGCTCAAGTCCATAGGCCACCGGCCCAATGCGTTTTTCAATTTTGAATGGCCCAATGTATCTTGGGCTCAATTTCCTCTGTTTTCCAAAACGAATAACACCTTTCTAAGGTGATACCTTAAGCATAACCATATCACCTTCCTCAAACTCTAAAGGTTTTCTTCTAACATCTGCATAGCTCTTTTGTCGACTCCGGGCTGTTTTCAATCGTTGCTGAATCTGAATGATTTTATCGGTGGTTTCTTGGATAATTTCCGGACCTGTAATCTGTTTATCCCCCATATCACTCAAAAAATCGGAGACCTGCACTTTTTACCATAAAGTGCCTCGAATGGTGCCGCCTCAATACTAGAATGATAGCTGTCGTTGTAGGAAAACTCAGCTAACGGTAGATGTCGATCCCAACTGCTTCCAAAATCAATAACACATGCTCGTAGCATGTCTTCGAGTGTTTGAATCGTCCTTTCACTCTGCCCATCAGTTTGTGGATGATAGGCAGTACTTAAATCTAGACGAGTTCCCAACGCTTCGTGTAATGCCTGCCAGAATCTGGAAGTAAATCTGCTATCACGATCAGAGATAATAGAGATTAGTATACCATGTCTAGAAACAACCTATTTCAGGTATAATCGTGCTAATTTCTCTATACCATCCTCTTCTTTTATTGGCAGAAAGTGTGCTGACTTAGTAAGACGATCGACTATTACCCAAATCATATCATAACCACCTACGGTTCTCGGTAACTTAGCAATGAAATCCATGGTAATGTTTTCCCATTTCCATTCTGGGATTTCAGGTTGTTGGAGTAGGCCCGATGGTTTCTGATGTTCAGCTTTGACTTTAGAACAAGTCAAACATGCTCCTACATATGTGGCTATATCGGCCTTCATTCCTGGCCACTAAAAGTTTCTCTTGAGGTCTTGGTACATTTTCCCCGCTCCGGGATGTATTGAATATCTGGTTTTATGTGCTTCATCTAGTACCACTTTCCTCAAATCTCCATTCTTTGGTACCCAAATTCTTTCAGCTAAATACCTGGTTCCGTCTTCCCGAATATTAAGCTGTTTTTCTAATCCTTTGGGTATTTCCCTTCCAAAAATTCCTTCCTTCAAAACCTCCTATTGTGCCTCTTTTATTCGAGTAGTAAGATTAGTATGAATAATCATGTTCATAGCTTTTACTCGAATAGGTTCTCTTTCCTTTCGACTCAAGGCATCGGCT
This sequence comes from Rutidosis leptorrhynchoides, assembly GCF_046630445.1. Classification (NCBI taxonomy): domain Eukaryota; kingdom Viridiplantae; phylum Streptophyta; class Magnoliopsida; order Asterales; family Asteraceae; genus Rutidosis; species Rutidosis leptorrhynchoides. The sequence continues at coordinate 432,064,666 of NC_092338.1, forward strand.
ACCACATTCGCTTTTCCCGGGTGGTAACGGATTTCACAATCATAATCTTTTAGCAGCTCAACCCATCTACGCTGCCTCATGTTTAGTTGCTTTTGATTTAAAATATGTTGGAGACTTTTGTGGTCAGTGTATACGATAAACTTGACCCCATATAGATAATTTCTTCACATCTTTAATGCAAAAACAACGGCGCCCAATTCCAGATCATGTGTGGTGTAGTTTTGTTCATGAATTTTGAGTTGTCGAGAAGCATATGCAATCACCTTCTTCCGTTGCATAAGAACACACCCAAAACCCATTCTTGATGCGTTGCAGTAAATAACAAAATCTTCCATTCCATCAGGTAACGATAAAATAGGTGCCATAGTCAACTTCTTTTTCAACAATTGGAAGGCACCCTCTTGTTCGGAAGTCCATTCATACTTCTTCCCCTTATGTGTCAAGGCAGTTAAAGGTTTGGCTACTCGGGAGAAATCTTGAATAAATCTCCTATAATAACCGGCTAAACCCAAAAATTGATGTATTTGCGTTGGAGTTTTCGAGGTTTCCCAATTTTTGATGGCTTCGATCTTGGCGGGATCAACTTTGATTCCATTACTACTGACTACGTGGCCAAGAAATTGTACTTCATTTAACCAAAAAGCGCACTTAGAAAATTTTGCATAAAACTGTTCTTTTCTTAACAATTCTAACACAAGTCTCAAGTGTTGTTCGTGTTCTTGGTTATTCTTCGAATAGATAAGAATGTCATCAATAAAGACAATAACAAACTTATCTAAATATGGACTACATACTCGGTGCATGAGATCCATGAAAATTGCGGGTGCATTGGTTAGACCGAATGGCATAACCATGAATTCGTAATGGCCATAACGAGTTCTGAAGGCTGTTTTTGGTATATCGGCTTCTTTAACCCTCAGTTGATGATAACCCGATCTTAAGTCGATTTTGGAGTATACGCTCGAACCTTGGAGTTGATCAAATAGATCGTCGATTCGGGGTAAAGGGTATCGGTTTTTGATGGTTACTTTGTTCAGCTCATGGTAATCGATACACATGCGAAAAGACCCATCTTTCTTTTTAACGAACAAAATTGGAGCTCCCCATGGTGACGTACTCGGTCGGATAAAATCACGTTCTAATAATTCTTGTAGCTGACTTTGTAATTCTTTCATTTCGGTGGGCGCAAGTCTATATGGAGCACGAGCTATTGGTGCGGCTCCTGGTACAAGATCTATTTGGAATTCAACGGATCGGCGTGGAGGTAGTCCCGGTAATTCGTCCGGAAACACCTCAGGAAATTCTCTTGCAACGGGAACGTCATCGATTTTCTTTTCTTATTTTTCAACCTTCTCGACGTGTGCTAGTACGGCATAGCAACCTTTTCTTATTAGTTTGCGTGCCTTCAAACTACTAATAAGATTTAATTTGGCATTAACCCTTTCTCCGTACACCATTAAGGGTAATCCGTCTTCTCTCAGAATGCGAATCGCCTTCTCATGACAAACAACTTCGGCTTTCACCTTGGACATCCAGTCCATTCCAATAATTATGTCGAAGCTTCCCAATTCCACCGGTATTAAATCAATTGCAAACGTTTCACTAACTAAACTAATTTTTCAATTTCGGCAAATTTTATCAACCTTAATTAGTTTACTGTTTGCTACTTCAACTATACACTTTTTATCCAAAGGCGTTAACGGGCAATTTAATTTGGCACAAAATTCTCTACTCATATAACTTCTATCGGCACCCGAATCAAATAAAACATAAGCAGGTGTATTGTTGATAAGAAACGTACCCGTAACAAGTTCCGGGTCTTCCTGTGCTTTCTCCCCATTAATGTTGAAAGCTCTCCCACAGCCTTGCCTATTTCCATTCCGGCACTGGTTTATGGTATGGCCCGGTTTTTCACATCCATAGCAAACAACGCCGTTATTATTTTCGGGCATTATTTGCTCCTCTGTTTCTATTTGGTCCGTAGACTTCACACTTTGCCGTAATATGGCCATTCCTATTGCACTTGGTACATAATTCTCTACAAAACCATTCCGGATGAAACGTATCACACCTTGGGCATATAATCCTTTGCTTTTTGTTGTCGTTGTTGTTGTTGTTAGGGTTATTGTTGTTGAGACGTTTGTTGTTGTTATTGTTGTGATTGGGATTGTTGTTGTTGTTGTTATTATTATTGGGATGGTTGTTGCGGTTATTGTTGCGGTTGTTGTTGTTGCGATTATTGTTGTTGTTGGGGTGGTTGCGATTGTTGTAATTCTTGTTTTGATTGTTGTTGTTGTACTGGTGACCCTGATCACCGCTTTCCTCCCACTTTCTTTTCCCCTGTTTCATTATGGCCTCCTCGGTTGCTTCTTTCTTTATCCTTCCTGTAATTTGGCCTATCAATTTGTGGGCTATACGGCTCGCTTTCTGCATTGTTGCAGGGTTGTTAGCACCTACATGCTCTTGGATTCATTCCGGCAACCCTTTTATGAATGCTTCAATTTTTGCTTCTTCGTCCTCAAATGCTCCAGGACACATTAAAGCCAGTTCATTGAAACGTCGCTCGTAGGTAGTGACATCTAACCCTTGGGTTGTCAGCGCTTTAAGCTCTGCCTTGATCTTGTTGATTTCGATTTTGGGACGGTACTCTTCCGTCATCATGTGCTTGAATGCGGACCATGAAAGTGCGTAGGCGGTATTCTGTCCTACGTAATCCATGTAGGTATTCCACCATGTCAAAGCAGTACCCTGAAAGTATGTGTGGCATAGTTAACTTTATCCTCTTCTACGCAGTTGCTGATTGCGAACACAGCTTCAACCTTCTCTGTCCACCATTTTAGTCCAACGGGTCCTTCGGTTCCTTCAAACTCATTGGGTTTGCAGGCCATAAAAGCTTTGTAGGAACATCCTATCCGGTTGCCATTGTTTCCTCCACTGCTGGAACCCGATTGATTATTATTGTTCATTGGATTCACCACTGCAGCCACATTTGCAGCGAAAGCTTGAAGTTCTTCTGTGTTCAATTGTTGTTGTCTAGTAGCTGGAGGAGCCATTTCCTTCAAAAATAGCCGAATGAGTTAATCATATCGAATTTTTAAAAGTAGCCAAAAAGTATTTTGTAGCTTAATATGAACTTATTATTATAAAAGCCTTTTCTTCATATTTGCGTTTTATAATTGTAATAATGTTCATACTTAGCAGCTAACACACAAATTAACTACTAAAATTCTAATATGAACAAATATGGTAAGTTATTATGTTACTACGTAATAATAAGTTGTAATAATAATAACAAACCTTCCATGCTTATTCTTATTATTATACAATCATAAGGAAAATTACATTGCGAATTTTCTTACAAACTTAAACACACAATATAATACATATTTCACAATGCATAGAATACAGGATAACTGCCGATGGTTCAAGAACGGCGAGATTTCTTAGATGTTGACGTTGTTTCTTTCTCGGCCAAACGTTTGGATTTTCGTTTGGATAGTTCTTTTTTCCAATTCCTCCCAATTGGTTCTTTCAGCTAATTGTTTGGGAGCAAAACTAACAGTCGTTATACGAGCGGTCATTTTATAAACTTATCTCTTAGGTGGTTCAGGTGGATGATCACAAACATTTTGGGTCATAATAGGTTCATCGGGTTTGAGATCGGGTATAACAGCCAAAGATTTTCCCAAATCACGTTGTGGTTCGGTAATTTCCACAACTTCTTCAGGATCCTCTTCTTCGGGTTCCTCTTCGGGATCTTCTTCTGGATCCTCTTCTGGAACCTCTACTGGCAATTGTGAATCTTCCCAAGTTTTCCAACAATTTTCCACTTTAATGGTAGCAACAAAAGTTAACTTTTCCGTTGGTTCATAAGTCGTATGCTTTGACTCAGCCTCCGAATCACTTGATAAGTAAATGAAATCTGAATCACTAGAGATGCTTATATGATCGGATGAAGTCATCTATCACATAATAGCAGGCACGTTAAGAGAATGATATATCTTATAATATTTATATGTTTCCAATAATTTTATTAAGCAATCATTTTTAAAACAATTACGGTCGAAGTCCAGACTCACTAATGCATCAAAAATTAGTTAGACACACTAATGAAATTTTTTTTGATTCTCTAAGACCAACGCTCGGATACCAACTGAAATGCCCCATTCATATTAATTATAAACGTTTCATATTAATTGGTTTATTTGCGAGGTTTTGACCTCTATATGAGACGTTTTTCAAATCTTGCATTCGTTTTTAAAAACTACCATAACCTTTATTATTGAATAAAGGTCTTAATGACATAATTTATATTGTCTATCAAAGACAATCTCCTCAAGTAAATAAGTTTTTACACAACCCATTACAATATGATCAAATATATTACAACAAATACTCCGAATGCAAGTTTAAACAATATAAATAATTATGCCGACTCCAAATCTTGACCTTGGGTTGGCATACGATAGCGGAAGCGTTTTTAGTATTCACCTGAGAATAAACATGCTTAAAACGCCAACAAAAATGTTGGTGAGTCATAGGTTTAATTTCTATATAATAATCATAATATTTAATAAGCCACAAGATTTCATTTAATTAAATGCGCAGGATCATTACAACTGCAAAAATCATTCATACGATGAGTCGCCTGGTAACCGACCTTAACATAGAGCGCTTAAGATATTTGGCATCATACATTCCACTATTCAAATGTATGACAAGAACCCTTCAAAGTATTAAAGCATTTCCACTATTCGAAAATGGGGGTGGTTGGTGCCCGTAGATCTACCTTTAGGATTCGTGTCAATTAGTGTTTTTCACTAATTCTTAGGTTACCAAGTATAATAATAATAAGTACAGATATCCAGTATAACAAAACAATCATAGAATGTAGTTCCATGAACTTGTGCTTATTTTGTAAAACATTTATAAATTTTGCATGTATTCTCATCCCAAAATAATTTAGATAGTAAAAATGGGACTATAACTCACTTGTGATGATTTCCGAATAGATGGTGGTAAGACTTGGCCTTTGACAAATTCACGAACCTAATAATAATATTCTTATGTCAAGAGATATATATATATATATATATATATATATATATATATATATATATATATATATATATATATATATATATAATATTCCATACTTATGATACTTGTGATAATTTTAATTGTCCATTGTTAGTAGTCCAACGTTCGTAGTCCAATAGTCCAACAGTATAAATATATATATAAATATAAATGCGTATATTGTGTTAGAATTTACTAACACTATAATATATTGTCTTAATATAATAAGACACATAATATGTATATTGTCTGAAGCAATCCGTGACCCATTGTATACATGTCTCAGGTTCGATCACAACTCAAAGTATATAATATTTTGGAATCCACTTCGACCCACAGCTAACTCAAAATTACTGCCAATGGTGTCTTATAGTTCGTTCCAATAATATATATAGAAGAAATTAAAATGATTTGTCAAAACGCTGTATACGGATCCACGGTGATCAAGTCATATATATATATATATATATATATATATATATATATATATATATATATATATATATATATATATATATATATATATATATATATATATATGGTGTCTTACGATCTTTATTAAGACTATAATATATTGTCGTAGAACTTAATCACGACTATTATAAATTGTATTTCCATAAGTTCGGGAACAAGACATGTATAAATACATGTAGGATACAAGGTAAGTTAGCTAGGATAAGGTTAGCATCCATTTTTATGAATCATGTCCGTAGCTAAAAATTAAGAAAAATATCCAATTTTGTTTTACCCATAATTTCTTCGTTACAAATCCGTTTTGAGTGATTCGAGTTGCCATGATTTCGTATCGAACTCAACATTATTAATATTAATAGAAAAAGTATAGGTTTATAGTCGAAAATACAGCTTAGGTGTTAAATAAGAGAAGATAGTCATATCCGTCGTAAGAACGACATCTTGATGACCTTTTTGAAAAACATACTTCCACTTAGAGTTTAACCATGGATTTTGGATATATTTAATATCCATGTAAAATAAGATTTTTCACCAAAGGAAATCTTTTAATTCAAAGTTTAAGATAGGTTTTAAAATTAAACCCAAAACAGCCCCCGTTCGACTAAGACGGCGTATATTTGATTTTAAGGTGTTCTTCGTGTTTACAAGTTTTATATCCTTATGTTAGCTTGACATACTGTCATAATACATGTGTTGAAGTATTTTAAAAGTCAAGTTAGAAGGATTAAGTTTGTTTGCGAACAAGTTTAGAATCAACTAAACTATGTTCTAGTTGTTGTACGTTATAAACTCATAATAAGATAGCTATATGAATATGAATCGAATAACATTATGAATAAGGTGACTACCTTAAATCAATTGAACAAAGTTGCTGAGATAGAAGTGATGTTCTTGATCTTGGAAGAGTTATTGGCTTGGTTTAAAAAGATTGGAAGTAATCTTCTTGATTTTGATGGTGTTCTTGAAGTGTTCTTGGAATGGTTTTCTTATAATGATTTAAGCTTGATTCTTGGAATGGTTTATGAAATATATGATGAAAGGTTTCTGAATTGGAAGTGTTCTTTGAGTAGTGTGTGTTTTGAGATAAATGGAATGAAGATTAAAATGAAGTGAGGTGTTTATATATACACATACGTACATATGTGTAGATATAGATATAGATATGTGATGTGTATGTTTTTGTTTTTGTTTCTTGCATTTTAGTCATACAAGAGGTTAAATGATTTATCCCCACATGTTTGCTACTGATTGAGGGTGGCTAAGAAGGGTATTTTTGGTATTTGTTATTGGTATATACTCATAGTAATTAAGTATAGAAGCTGGGTATGATACGGGTATAAATACCGAATGAATACGAATAGAATTCTTGATGGAATTGAATGAGAATATAAATATAGCTATCTTTGTTGAGTATAAGTATGTTAGTATATATGTTTAAGTCCTTCATAAGTGTATTAATACATATTAATATAATACATATACATATATTTTAATTTAGAAGTTACTACAACGTTAATCGTTATATATATGTATATAGTCTTGAAGTCTTTAAGTTAGTAGTCTCATTTTATATATATAATTCTTTGTTAATATATTTAATGAGATACTTAAATATCATTTTAACATGTCATAAATATATATATCCAAATATATATTCTATTTAATGATTATCACAAATTATGACGTTCGTGAATCGTCATACAGACTGGGTGGTCAAACATTTGCATAAAATCCATTCCATATATATATATATCTTGACAAGTTTGATTGCTTAACATGTTGGAAACATTTAATTATGTAAATATTAATCTTATATATAGCGAAAAAATCCGGGTCGTAAGACATTATACTATGTTGACGAGGTTTCTCAGCAAGGTACCATGTCAGTTGCTCACGGAACACCTTCAAGGGAGGCCTGGTTATGGCATAGAAGATTGGGTCATCCGTCAGCCGGATATTTACATGCTTTATTCTCTAGTTTATTTTCGTCAAATGTTGTTTTAAATTGTGAAACTTGTATTTTGGCTAAAAGCCATCGTAGTACTTTTAAACCTAGTGATATTAGGAAAGATGTACCTTTTGCTTTAATTCATTCCGATGTGTGGGGTCCAGCTCCGGTTAATGGGGGGAAAATATTCTTTATTTTGTACTATTTATTGATGACCATACCAGGATGACATGGATTTATTTTTTAACCCACAAATCTGAAGTATTTGAAAAGTTTTCTCTTTTTTATAAAATGGTACAAACACAATTTAACAAAAACATACAAGTCTTGAGATCTGATAATGGGGTGAATGTGTCAATACCTCCATGAAACTTTTTTGTGAACAAAATGGAATTATTCACCAAACATCCTGTGCTCATACTCCCGAACAAAACGGAGTAGTCGAACGGAAAAATCGGCTACTTTTAGAAATGAAAAGGGCATTATTGATTGAATCCAAAGTTCCTAAGAGTTTTTGGCCTGAATGTAACGACCCTGAAATTTCCAACGTTATTTTATTAATAATTATTATTATTAATACGTGTGATTAAACGAATGTATGTTATTACATTTACATGTTACCATGATTGCCCGAACTTGACTTTAATTGCCCGAAACGTCTTTGTGACACCCGCAACTTGCACGAATAATATTTTCAAGTATTATTTACATTCATGATTAGTTTTATTAATCATTTTGATTAACTATAGCTATTAGTTAGTTACTTGGGCTTTAATTGGCTTAACTTGTTATTAATTGTACTTGGGCTTTATTAGCGTTATGGACTCTTGAACTTGGGCTTCCAAGCCCACCCTACTTATGTTAATGGGTAAACTAGCCCATGTTACACTTGTAAGTATTAATTTGAATGGTAACTAGTTAGTTACATGCAAATGGAATCTAGTTCTCTTAATCCCCATGAGACTATCCCTTTTAACCAACTTTTATAAGCTTTACTTGCATGTGACCAAAGAGCAAAGCTCTTCCCCTTGATGGACAGCAGGCCGTCGGCCTTGGGGAGGTATTAGGAGAGTTTGGACTTCATTATTTCATTACATCTCACTTACATTCCTCTCTCAAAAACACACACACTTGAAATCCTCTCAACTTTCCTCTCTTTTTCTCTTATACTTGTAAGCAACTTGGAACCTTTCTTCTTCCTTTCTTGCTTATCAAAACCGTAGCATATTCTACTTATATTTAGATATAACTTTTCTAGTAGATAACTTTTCATATAGGACTCGTCTTAATCCGAGTTACGGTTTAGGATTTATGGCCCTCCGATCGTCACTATGTCCTTTAACGTTGTGCAGAAATTTCTGACCTACTCGCACTTAGACCGTCGCCACGGTCAAACGAAGATGAGTTTGCATCTGGAATTTTTAACACACTTAAGGGACTCATAGACGGAGCCATGGCCACTGGTCTCACCTTAATTCAGTAAGGGTAGAGGCCGTGGTGACTGACTGAAGTCAGACTTTGTTTTAAACTACTTTCATAAACGAAACCTACTTTACGCCTTTTGTTTAATGATGAATGATGATGACCCTTAAGACCTTATTTACATACTTTTAAACCTATTAAGACGATTTACTGACTTAGTACTATTTGCCTTAGGTTGAGGACCTTCGGACCGATTACTTGCACACCTTTTCCGAACCGACTTTACGACTACATTATCATTGTGAGTTATAGCATTCCCTTTTTACTTTAACTTATTTTGGGAACTGAGAATACATGCGGATTTTATGTTTTATATACTAGGCACGAGTACTTAAACTTATATATGTGTGGGTTATACAACGGCATAAACATTCCCTTTAGCTCGGTAACGTTTAATCATTGGTTTTTGAACCGTGAACGCGAATCTTAGATATGGATCCATAGGGTTTGACATCCCCACTCGGGCTAGTCGCGCTAGCATTTAACGAGTGTTTAATACTTCATAAACATACGCACTTGCCAAGTGTACTTTCAGGGGGTATAAACGTTAAGTTAGTTACCAAGTGCCCACGGTTAACATATACTTTATCATACTGTTTTGAAACGCTCTTTGTAGCATTGAAATCTCGTGGCCTACCTTACTTACTGTTATACTTAAACTATAGCTCACCAACCTTTGTGTTGACGTTTTTAAGCATGTTTTTCTCAGGTGCTTGAGGTTAACTTCCGCTGTGTACTAGTCGTGCTGTAGACACCCGCTGCTTAGAGTTGCTATCGCATGAACTACTTTATTTTTGCATTCAAACATTCGTACTTTTGAACTATGACTTGTAACGACCATTGTGGTCACATACACTTATTAATTGCTTCTACTTAGTGGAGCATGTTTTTGAAATGTAAAACATTTGATGTCGGTTATTGATAATGCTAAAAACGAACATATATTTCATAGCATTATTCCTCAAGAAAGACAAGCTTTTAGTTGCAATTGTTCTATTTACAAGTGATATTCGTTTAAATAATAAAAGGTGAAGACAAAAGACAGATTCGACGAATTGAAGACGCAAACGACCAGAAAGCTCAAAAGTACAAAAGACAATCAAAAAGGTTCCAATTATTGATAAGAAACGTCTCGAAATTATAAGAGTACAAGATTCAAAATGCAAAGTACAAGATATTAAATTGTACGCAAGGACGTTCGAAAATCCGGAACCGGGACCAGAGTCAACTCTTAACGCTCGACGCAACGGACTAAAAATTACAAGTTAACTATGTATATAAATATAATATAATATATAATTAATTATATTAATTATATATATATTATATATATATATTATAAACCGTCGGCAGAGAAAGACTCCAAGGGTGTGAGCTGTAAATACATTCTCCGCGACTCGCGGAGTTTGAAGAGGATTTTGCCGCGAGTCGCGGAGCCCCAAAAATCAACTCTGCCTATAAAGCAAACCGAATTCTGATCAAAAATTAATAATCTATATCTTTTTCTTCTCTTATCATACGTAAAATTTATATATATATATATATATATATAATTTATATTTTAATTTTAATTCTAATAATAAGGGTATGTTAGCGAATATTGTAAGGGTGTAAGTCGAAATTCTGTCCGTGTAACGCTACGCTATTTTTAATCATTGTAAGTTATGTTCAACCTTTTTACATTAATGTCTCGTAGCTAAGTTATTATTATGCTTATTTAAAACGAAGTAATCATGATGTTGGGCTAATTACTAAAATTGGGTAATTGGGCTTTGTACCATAATTGGGGTTTGGACAAAAGAACGACACTTGTGGAAATTAGACTATGGGCTATTAATGGGCTTTATATTTGTTTAACTAAATGAAAGTTTGTTAATGTTAATATAAAGATTTACAATTGGGCGTCCCTATAAATTACCATATACACTCGATCGGACACGATGGGCGGGGTATTTATATGTACGAATAATCGTTCATTTAACCGGACACGGGAATGGATTAATAGCCACTAGAATAATCAAAACAGGGGTGAAATTACATTCAAGGGTAATTGGTGTAATTGTTAACAAAGTAGTAAAACCTTGGTTTACATGCAGTCGATAACCTGGTGTATTCATTAAACAAAGTATTAAAACCTTGTTACAATTCGAATCCCCAATTAGTTGGAATATTTAACTTCGGGTATAATAATAATTTGACGAGGACACTCGCACTTTATATTTATGACTGATGGACTGTTATGGACAAAAACCAGACGGACAGATTAAATAATCCAGGACAAAGGACAATTAACCCATGGGCATAAAACTAAAATCAACACGTCAAACATCATGATTACGGAAGTTTAAATAAGCATAATTCTTTTATTTCATATTTAATTTCCTTCATTTTATATTTAATTGCACTTCTAATTATCGCACTTTTATTTATTGTTATTTAATCGCACTTTTAGTTATCGTACTTTTTAATTATCGCAATTTTATTTTATCGCACTTTTATTGCAATTTCATTATCGTTATTTACTTTACGCTTTAATTTAAGTCTTGTATTTATTTTATATTTTACAATAGGTTTTAACTGCGACTAAAGTCTTAAAATCGACAAACCGGTCATTAAACGGTAAAAACCCCCCTTTATAATAATAATATTACTTATATATATGTTTGTATTTTTATAAAAGTAAATTAATATAGCGTTGAGCTTTGTTTAAAGATTTCCCTGTGGAACGAACCGGACTTACTAAAAACTACACTACTGTACGATTAGGTACACTGCCTATAAGTGTTGTAGCAAGGTTTAAGTATATCCATTCTATAAATAAATAAATATCTTGTGTAAAATTGTATCGTATTTAATAGTTTTTCCTAGTAAAATATAAACTATTTTGTATACACCTCGCATAACATCAAGTATTTTTGGCGCCGCTGCCGGGGATCACTCTTAAACGCCGGAAGCGCAACGCTAATATAAAAAAAAAAAAAAGATTTTTAGTTAACTTTTATTAAAATTCGTTTTTGTAAAAATACGTGTTAATTATTCAAAAATATAAAAAGAAAAACAAAAATATAAGTATTTTTTTTTAAATATTTAAGTTTTATAAGTTTCTTTATTCTTATTTTAATTTATAAAAATATAAGTTTTATTAAATATCTTTTATATATAGAAAAAACAGAAAACAGAAAATAAAAAAAAAAAATAAATAAAGAAAAAACGCGTCGATTCAAACTGTGCCAGAATTGAATTTCTGAACCCCGCGACTCGCGGGGTTTTCTTCATTAATTACCGCGACTCGCGGAGCCTTTCTGACAGGCGACAAAAAACCCTAATTCAGCATTAATTACGGGTATTAATTAATTATTATTATTATTTTACCCTAATAATAATAATTATTATTATTAGTTTTATTTTAAGATTTACTTTTTATTTAATTTGTTTTATTTTGTTTAAATTAGTTTTATTAAATTGTAAAATTAGTAGTTTTATTAAAAAAAATAAATAATATAAAAATAATATTTTTATAAAAATTGTACTTTTTACAACTTTTTGTATATTTTTATATTTTGTCCCCTTTTAATTGTTTTAGCATAATATTTGTATTTTTCTCTCATATTTAATTTTAAACTTAGTTTTTGATATAGTTATTTTTACTCCTAGATTTTTAGGCTTTGCCGTAGAATTCCTTAAGTGCTTTTTCTTTAGACTAAGATTTAGGTGCTTTAGAATTTTGCGACGCCTTTTTAAGTTTTAGTTTCTTTTTAAGTTATTTCCATTTGGGATTTAGTTTTTCCTGTAAGCTTTAATATTTTTAGACTTTTTACTATGTATCAATTATCATTCCAATTAGTAATTTCAATTTGCGATTATAATTTTAAGTTAGTTGTAGTAATAAGGTTAGGTTAGTCAAGTATTTTTAAGTTTTTATAAGTTTCTTTTATTTTTCCGTCACCTTTTATTTTTCAACCATTTTTCGTTTTTCGACCTTTTTCGACGAACTCTTTTTCTCTCTTATTTCTCGCTATTCTAGTTTTTAGGACATAGATTTTTATTCTACTTCTTATCTAAATTTCTTAAAATTACGAAAATTTATTTTGAGTGGTTAAATTGATAGACATCAAAATTTTCTGGTTCGTAGTAATAGTTGGATTTGTACGTGGACCGGGTTATTGGAGCCAAACAGTCCTCAATTATATTGAGACCAAACGAATCCTGCCCCTCTGCTGCATCTTTTGGCTATTCGAAACGTGGGCAAAATCAGAAAAGTCTATTGGTTGGATAACTTATTATAATTTTTCTTTCCTTTTAAAAACTAATAGGATATTCAGTGAATGCACCGAGCAAGACGTTCATCACCTTTTGTACGTTCACCACCTGTAACTAGATCAAGACATTTAGCAAATATAACCGCCGTTGATTTTTCTTTAGAATCGTCATCCAGTCAACCAAGTACTTCAGTTCAAATTTCCGATAATCCATTTTTTGAACCCAACCTCACAATTGAGAATCCGGAAAATATTCAGGAACGGTTCATAGATCCTGAACCATTAAACTTTCCTCCGGAACCACCAATCATTCAAACAGAGATTGTTGAGGAACGAACCATTAAATCAGAATCATCTAGTGATACCGATTCAACAAATTCAATTATGGAGAATCTGGAACCTTTAAGTATGGAAGACCGAATGAGAGCTAAACGCACTGGCCAAGGTCACGCAATTACTCATCCTGACATTAATGCGCCAGATTATGAAATCAAAGGACAAATTCTACACATGGTGACTAATCAATGCCAATTTAGTGGTGCGCCGAAGGAAGATCCAAATGAACATTTACGTACCTTTAATAGGATCTGCACACTATTTAAAATCCGAGAAGTGGAGGATGAACAGATATATCTCATGTTATTTCCCTGGACTTTAAAGGGAGAAGCCAAAGATTGGTTGGAATCGTTACCTGAAGGGGCGATTGATACATGGGACGTTTTAGTTGACAAATTTCTTAAACAATTCTTTCCTGCATCTAAAGCCGTAAGACTTCAAGCAGAAATTGTTACGTTCACACAGAAACCAAATGAAACTCTATATGAGGCGTGGACAAGATATGGAAAGTTGTTAAGAGGATGTCCGCAACATGGTTTAGACACCTGTCAAATAGTACAAATATTCTACCAAGGATGCGACATCACTACAAGAAAAGACATAGATATAGCAGCTGGTGGTTCTATTATGAAGAAAACCGAAACTGATGCTTTCAAAATTATTGATAATACTGCTTCCCACTCACATGAGTGGCACCAAGAAAAAGATATCATTAGATCATCTAAAGCAGCTAGAGCCGATTCTAGCCATGACTTAGATTCCATTTCCGCAAAGATAGATGCTGTGGAGAGACGAATGGAAAAGATGACTAAGGATATTCACTCAATACGAATTAGTTGTGAGCAGTGTGGAGGACCACATTTGACAAAAGATTGTCTCAGTATTGAATTAACAATGGAACAAAGAGAGAATATTTCATACATAAACCAAAGGCCTGGAAATAATTATCAGAATAATTATCAACCGCCAAGACCGATTTACAATCAAAACCAGAATTATAACCGAAATATTCCATACAACAACCAACAAGGTCCTAGCAATCAACAAGTATCCAATAATACTTATAACCAGCAAAGACCTAATTTTCAAAACAAACCACCACAACAAACCGATGATAAAAAGCCGAATTTAGAAGATATGATGACGAAGCTAGTTGAAACTCAAACGCAGTTTTTCACATCTCAAAAACAAACTAATGAACAAAATGCTCAAGCATTTAGAAATCAACAAGCTTCTATTCAAAATCTGGAACAAGAAGTAAGTAACCTAGCAAGGTTAATAGGTGAAAGAAAACCGGGAAGTCTACCTAGTGATACAAATGCTAACCCCCGGAATGAAACAGCTAAAGCTATTACCACAAGAAGTGGTACAACACTTAAACCACCTGAAATACCTGTAACTTCTGATGAAACTATTCCTACTCCACAAGAACCACAACCTGATCAAGATAAGGAAAAAGAACCGGTAGTTGAAAAGGTTAATGAAGATAACAAAGTTAAGGATAAACCTTATGTTAAACCATACCAACCACCACTTCCTTACCCGAGTAAAATGAAGAAAGAGAAACTTGAAGCCGAGCAATCCAAATTTTTGGATATGTTTAAACAGATAAATGTAAATCTTCCTTTCATTGATGTGATTTCAGGAATGCCAAGATATGCTAAATTCTTGAAAGATCTAATCTCAAATAGAAAGAAAATGGAAGAACTCTCGGCTGTTAATATGAATGCTAATTGTTCAGCAGTGCTGTTGAATAAGATACCAGAAAAACTATCTGATCCAGGAAGTTTCACAATTCCATGTTTTCTGGGTAGTCTTAGTTCAATAGAAGCATTGGCAGACTTAGGTGCTAGTATAAATCTAATGCCGTATTCACTATACACTAAACTAGACCTTGGAGAATTAAAACCAACCAGAATAAGCATACAACTAGCCGATAGATCAATAAAATATCCTAGAGGGATAATGGAGAACATGCTAGTTAAAGTTGGTACTTTAGTATTTCCAGTAGATTTTGTTGTTTTGGACATGGAAGAAGATTCTCAAGTTCCTCTCATATTAGGAAGACCATTCTTAAACACGGCTAAAGCAATGATAGACGTGTTCGGTAAGAAATTGACCCTAAGTATAGAGGATGAGAGTGTTACCTTTTCAGTTGATAGAGCAATGCAACAACCACAATCTGCAGATGATACATGTTATTATATTCAAACTATAGATGCACATGCAGAATTATTAGAAGAATTTCCAGAATTACAAGGAACAGGAGAATGTTCTTTAGGAGAAGGTAATGAACCAATTGATGTAGCTGAAATGTTAGCTACACTTATAGCTAATGGATATGAACCAACAACAGAAGAAATTCAAATGCTAAAAGAAGAAGACAGATATCGATATAAATCATCGATAGAAGAACCTCCGAAATTAGAGTTAAAGCCACTTCCAAACCATTTGGAATACGCTTATTTACATGGTGAATCTGAATTACCTGTAATAATATCGTCTTCTCTTACTGAAAATGAGAAATCACAACTCATTTCTGTGTTGAAAGCTCATAAACCAGCCATTGCATGGAAGATTCATGATATTAAAGGAATAAGTCCTTCGTATTGCACACATAAAATCCTTATGGAAGAAGGTCATAAAACGTATGTGCAACGCCAACGAAGACTAAATCCTAATATGCAAGATGTAGTTAAGAAAGAGATTATTAAACTGCTAGATGCAGGTTTGATATATCCAATCTCTAATAGTCCATGGGTAAGCCCAGTTCAATGCGTGCCTAAGAAGGGTGGCATGACTGTCATTACAAATGAGAAAAATGAGCTTATTCCTACTAGGACTGTAACAGGATGGCGTGTATGTATTGATTATAGAAAATTAAATGAAGCCACCAGAAAAGATCACTTTCCCTTACCTTTCATAGATCAAATGTTGGAAAGATTAGCCGGAAATAGTTACTATTGTTTTCTAGATGGATTTTCCGGATATTTTCAAATTCCAATAGCACCCGAAGACCAAGAGAAAACCACATTCACGTGCCCTTATGGTACTTTTGCTTACAAACGCATGCCATTTGGACTTTGCAACGCCCCTGCAACCTTTCAAAGGTGTATGATGGCGATTTTTCACGACATGATAGAAGAATGCATGGAAGTATTCATGGATGACTTTTCAGTCTTCGGTGATACATTTAAATCATGTCTAGTTAATCTGGAACGAATGCTAATTAGATGCGAACAATCAAATCTAGTACTTAATTGGGAGAAATGCCATTTCATGGTTAAAGAAGGCATCGTTCTTGGACATAAAATTTCAAAAGAAGGAATTGAAGTGGATAGAGCTAAAGTAGATGTAATTGCTAAACTTCCACATCCCACCAATGTTAGATGAGTTAGGAGTTTTCTAGGGCATGCCGGTTTTTACCGACGTTTCATAAAAGATTTTTCTAAAATTGCCACTCCTATGAATAAACTCCTAGAAAAGGATGCGCCATTCATCTTTTCAGATGAGTGTATCAAATCTTTTAATATTCTTAAAGAAAGACTCACTAATGCGCCTATCATGATAACACCAAATTGGAATCTACCATTTGAACTAATGTGCGATGCAAGTGATTTTGCAATGGGAGCCGTTTTAGGACAAAGGATTGAAAAACGATTTCAACCTATATATTATGCTAGTAAGACATTACAAGGAGCACAAACGAACTATACAACTACTGAAAAAGAACTCCTTGCTATTGTCTTTGCTTTTGACAAATTTAGATCATATCTCGTTCTAGCAAAAACGGTGGTCTATACTGACCATTCTGCTCTTAGATACCTATTTTCAAAACAAGATGCTAAACCAAGATTAATCCGTTGGATCTTACTCTTACAAGAGTTTGATATTGAAATCCGAGATAAAAGAGGAGCAGAAAATCTCGCCGCTGATCATCTTTCTCGTCTTGAAAATCCCGAATTAGAAGTTCTAAATGAATCGGCCATACAAGACAACTTTCCTGATGAATATCTATTGAAGATAGATTATAAAGAAATTCCATGGTTAGCAGACTATGCAAACTACTTAGTTTGTGGATTCCTTGAAAAAGGATTATCGTACCAAAGACGAAAGAAATTCTTCAGTGATATAAAACACTATTTCTGGGAAGATCCACATCTGTTTAAAAGTTGTCCCGATGGAATAATACGCCGATGTGTATTTGGAGATGAAGCTAGTAAAATATTAAACCATTGTCACACAGGACCAACAGGAGGGCATTATGGACCTCAACTAACAGCAAGAAAAGTTTATGAAGCTGGATTCTATTGGCCTACAATTTACAAAGATGCACACCTTCTTTGCAAATCCTGTGATGCATGTCAAAGGGCCGGAAAAATAAGTCAACGTGATGAAATGCCACAAAATGTCATCCAAGTATGTGAAGTATTTGACATTTGGGGTATTGACTTTATGGGTCCATTTCCAAAATCTAATAATAATCTATATATACTCGTAGCCATTGATTATGTATCTAAATGGGCGGAAGCACAAGCTCTCCCAACTAACGATGCACGAGTTGTAGTCAACTTTTTAAAACGTCTTTTTGCAAGGTTTGGAACACCGAAAGCTTTAATAAGTGATCGGGGAACTCATTTTTGTAATAATCAACTTGAGAAAGTTCTTAAAAGATATGGAGTAACTCATAAAATCTCTACCGCATATCATCCACAAACAAGTGGACAAGTTGAAAATACCAACCGAGCTTTAAAACGTATTCTAGAGAAAATCGTAGGATCAAATCCGAAGGAATGGTCCATTAAATTGGAGGATGCACTCTGGGCTTTTAGAACAGCCTACAAAACTCCAATTGGAACCACACCTTTTAGACTTGTTTATGGAAAAGCATGTCATCTTCCAGTAGAAATTGAACACAAAGCATTTTGGGCTTTGAAGACATGTAATCTTGATTTACATGAAGCCGGACGTCTACGATTAAGTCAACTAAACGAATTAGAAGAATTAAGACATGAAGCATACGAAAATTCGTTAATCTATAAAGAAAGAACGAAGAAATGGCATGATAAAAGAATCAGAAGTTCAAAAGAATTTAAAGAAGGAGACAGAGTTCTTCTTTTCAATTCACGATTCAAGCTATTTCCTGGAAAATTGAAATCAAGATGGTCTGGACCATTCATAGTCAAAAGAGTTTTCCCATACGGAACGATAGAATTGATAAATTCAAATGGGATTGAATTTAAAGTTAATGGTCACAGAGTTAAACATTACATACATGGTCCGATGGAAGTCGACAACGAAGTTAATCACAATTTCGACACCACAGCTAACTAAGTGTGGGGAGAATCAAGTCTTTAAAGGATAATATGTATTTCTGTTAGAGTTAGATTGTCTGTTTTCGTGTAGTTCTCGAAAATGGAACACGTATGGTCTTTCCCTAGCAGACCCTAAAGAACTAGTCTTCTCCCCCCATTCTGAATTTTTATTTTTTTTAGGTTTTTACAAAATGAAGACTGCCTGTGAACTAAACCATGGTCTAATGCTACACGCTTTGATCACTAAACGTAATAATGACATACTACCGAGTGAAATAGTATCAGTAATCAGAGAAAGAATGGACGGAGTTAGAAAAGAATCCAGATGCAAAGATAATAAGTTACAATTTGGTAAAGGAAAATCAAAATCCGCAGCGAAAAGAAGAGCACGACACCTAGAACGATGTCACAAATGCGGAAAATGGTCACATGGAGGTAAATGTTCAAATAATCAAACCTATTCAAATACCGAATTTGTTACTTTATGCAGAGACGGACCGTTCATATGTTTAGAAGAAAAGACACTGAATGCTCGAGGTTACGCCTATGTAGCCATGGAAAACCAATTAAACCGACTATCTTATGAATGGGATAGATCATATAACTAAGAAATCAATTTCACAGGTATGTCTGTACAGTTTTTATTTTTATTTTTATTTTTAACCTTTTGATAATAAACGCTAATTTGTTCGCTAAAAAGTATTAAATTGGTATTGAATAAAATTAGGTTTGGCGACCGAAATTATTGATATCATTCAAAAATTTATTACATCACTGCGAAATTTAACGTTTATTCTTAAGGTATAAATATCTTTAAACAATCAACCCAAAATATTTCAAAAATTCGTCATGAGTTAAATTAGGTCTTGGAACCGAAATTACTTTACCGAAAAGAGGGGCGCATATTTTTGATAATATTTGATTGATTAAAGTGGGATAAAAAGACAAAAAGATTTTTAATTTTATTTTTACCATGTTTTTAAAATTAATATTTAAATCTTAAATTAATATTGTAAATTTTGTAAAAACAATATATTTAAAATTGTAAATATTTGAAAAATTAATATAAGTTTGATATGAATTTATGAATTTTTAAATTTTAAGTTTGGTGTGAACTTTTAATTTTTAAAATATAAATTTTTAATTTTATGCATTTCAAATTTTAAGTTTGGTATGAATTTTTAATATTAATTTTGAATTTTATATTTAAGTTGTGTGAATTTAAAAACAAAAATTTACTTTATCTCATTAAGTTAAGAATATGATTTTTAAAATTCGTCGTAAGTTGAAGACTAGGTCTTTGAACCGAAATTGCTTTACCCGAGGGAGGGACGAGAACTTTTATTATCATTATTTTTAATCTTATTGATTTAAAGTATGCCAAAAACATTAAAAAACCCAAAAATCTTAGCTTTTAAAACAATCGCTACAAAAAGGCAAATTTTAAAATTTTGTCGAAGGACGGACTAGGACATCGATCCGAAACGACCTCGTCCTAAATAACAAGGGAAACAAAATTTTAAAATTAATTACTTAATTGTTTTAATAAGTTAATGATTATAAAAAAAAAAAAAAAAAATACCAAACTCCGCGAGTCGCGGAGTTTGGAGGGTTAATCCCCGCGACTCGCTGAGAGACCGGATTACAGAAAAAAAAATAAGAGCTGCAACAGCTCAGTTTCACACTCCACAAACTCAAAAACAGCTGCGAAAAACTGCACCCGAAAAACACGAAAAAAACCCCCCAAAATCACAATTTTTAACCGTTAATCACCAAATCTTTTGCTAAAATCATGTTGAGAAGGATGCTATCTAAGAATTACTTAAGAAAAATGGTAAATTTCTACACCTAAACACCATTTAATCCGAAATTTGATGTTCTTGAGCTATTTTTTTCCCAATTTGATTTTGATGCTTTTTAGTGTAATTAAGCTTAAATTGTTTATGTATTATGCTTGTATAACCTAGATTGATGCTGTTTAACATGATTAGAAGCCTTAAACTTCAAATTTTGAGTAATCTAGGGTTTGTGTTCTTGAGCAAATTTGGGGCTTTTTGATATAAACAGGTTATGGCCGATTTTTGTCATGAATTGTTGCTAAAATAAGTAGTGTAACATGTCTAGGTAGTTAAATGATCCAAACTTTGAGCCTAAACATGATTTTGAGAATTAAAGTGGACTTTTTCAAGTCTAAAATTCATGAACTTGATTTTTGAAAGATAATGCCATTTGAGACTTGTTTAATTGCTGGTAATGATTATTTTGACATGTTATTTGAGTTGAATGCTTATGAACTTGGCGAACATTTTCGTATATGCTTATTTGAAAAAGTGTAGATTTGATAAAAATGTGAAAATGAGCTTAAGTTTGATATAAATTGATAATGTCATTGTAATTATTTTGATTGATGATTTTGCTGACACTAATGCATATTTGGATGCACAAAAATTGTGTTTGATGTGTTTTGCAGAATGAAAGGGGTGAATCTTCATCCCAAGCCCGCAATGCTCCTGCTGAGAATTTGGAACAACAGGAAGTGGATAACTACTACAAGCAGGATATACCTCATCCAGTCATGACCTATTCCGATATGCACTTGGAAGAGTTGCACCCGAACCTGAGATTTGACAGACTTTGGATAGATTATCCAAAATATCAACGGGGTTTGCATACTCTTCATTCCAAGGTTGTTGAGGTACCGAGGGTCATAGAATGGGGACCCTTAGAAGCTGTAGAATTGGCCGGGCCAATTAGGGAATTACTTGTACAGAGGTATGGTAATTCTTCTTTTAATGACTGGGTATGTTTATTCACCATACGTAGACCTGTATATAAAGTATGGTGTGAAGAATTGTTATGTAGTATAGAGTTGAATGATCGGGTAGCTAGTTTAACCGATCGTTCTTTTATTAGATTTTTGTTAGGCGGTTCGATACGCCACATGTCTTTACTGGACATGGCTCAGGCTTTACGTATATATACGCCTGAGGAGTTAGCGCCTGCCGATTGTAGAGGATTGATACTAAACGGTAGAAAGATAGATGAGAATTTTGATACACACGGTGTGTGGAGTCAAATGACAAGCCATCACCGTTTCAAATGGGGAAATTACTCTTATTTGGATATAGATAGAGCCGAATTAAGAGTGATACATAGGTTTTTAGCTAATTCGATTACACAAAGGGGTAAGAACAAAGAAAAAGTAAATGAACAGGATTTGTTTTACCATATGTGTATTCGAGACCCACAAAGCGCTGTAAGTATACCATATTGTGTGGGTTATTATTTATCAGCTATGGTTCGGGGGATGAGACCACATAGCATAATAGGAGGTGGTATTTTTATTACTTTGATTGGTGAATATCTCGGTGTGGATATAAGTCGGGGGGGATTATTAGTAGAAGAACCAGAACCCCGCGATACTATAGGTTTAAATGTATACCATGGTGCGAAAGTTTTGAAGAGGTGAAATAACGCCGCAGTACGATACCATGGTAGACATCCACAGGTGGAGAGAAACCAGCAGCAAGGTAATGTAGGAGGGGGGAATGAGATGCAAGAAATGCATAGGTTTATAGCTTCTCAGGAATACGAAAATGCTAGACAGAGAGCATTTGAAGATTGGCAAGTTCATCAGAACCAGATCATAGCTCATTGCCAACATATAGGTAGAAACTATATTCCTACACCGAAACCCATCTTCCCTCCTTGGTCTATAGAGATGCAGCCACCATATCCTACGTATGACCCTGCCGAAGCATTCTATAGCACTTATGGTTATGCCTGGAACCCCTATTGGTACCAATATCATCCTTAGTATACTTATTATTTTTTTATTTTTTTTATTTTGTAATTTGTAATTATTGATACGTTTAATACTTTTGTTAATATTGTAATCATTTTTATAATTATCTAACTTTTATTCTTAGATTTTAATAATTTTTTGAATGTGGGGTAATATACCAAACTTCAAAAATATGTATATATGTTTGCAGTTTATCTTATGAACACAACAGGGTAAAACAACGCATTTTCAAAGACTGGCATTAAGTTCAGCAAAAGCAACTAATTTTGACGACAAGATGCAAAATATATGTGAAATAACAACAAGACGGAATGAACAAATGATGTGCACCATTTATCATTCAGCAAACAAACGCCAATATATTTGGAAACTTTGGTAAAATTTAATCATTTTCACACAAATCACCCTCAATAATTTAAATTGTTACTGATTTCTTGCAAATGAGGGCATTGCAAGATCTTAAGTGTGGGAAGGGGTTAAATTCTTTCGGATTTTAAAAATTTTTACTTTATACACTTGGTTACCATTAAAAATACTAGTAAAGCAGTAGTTGTATTAGAATCTAGTACTCTCTGATAATAAAGAACAGCCCTAGTCTTATATACTGACTACCCAATTCTAGTAAAATTTTTCAAAATTTTCAATTAAATGAATTCAAAATCATGTTTATACATATTTATGAACGGTAAAACTAGGTTTTAACACCGAAATTATTGTTACCTCGGAAAGGACATAAATTGAGAAACAAACCAAAATGTTAAAATTCATTTAAAATGGAATAGAGGACGATAAAAAAAAGAAAAATAAAAGCCAAGTGTGGGAAAATTTACCAAGTTATCTTAAACATATGTCACATATATCTGTAACAAATAACTGAAAATACTTTTGCTTTGGACTAAACTAAACTGTTTTACCCGATGAAAGAAAATAAGAGATGGATCTACACGATGAATCAATTCCATCATTAAAAGGAAGTAAAGTCTTCCGAAAAAGACACGCGCTTCTTGATTTAGGTCATGAAGTTGTCGTCCAGACCAGCTGTAGGTTGACGAAAAATCTAGAAAAGTCATCACTAAAATCAGCAGGAAATCCACGGACCTCAGCATTAAACAGGGTCGCCATGTGGTCAGATTTATCCTAACCATGAGAAGGATTTATCTCGTACAATGGGGGGGCACCGTGCAAATTAGCTTGATAAGACTAATGAATCAGATCCCCAGAAAGGATAATCTCCTTAAAGATTAAAAATCAGCTTTTAAGACTGATATTACTCAATCCTAGAGATTGACCTTAAAGATTGAGAATTACAAACTCATGGAATTCAATGATATCTAAACTCGAGCTTAAACGAGAAAATATTTTGATCAAAAATACAAACCGATTTGTTTTTTGAAAACCCATTTTCAATGCGTTCATTACCATTGAACGTAAAATCCTAGGAATTCACCTGGAATTCATTAGGTCACCTGAACTAAATCGGGTGTCAACCGTAAGAATGGTGGTTGCATAGTGGTCAAAGACAGGACCTTGTGCCAGACCGAAAAATTATAAGGGTGAGCTTTACTATTGCTCCTACCAAGGATAGTAATTGCGTCCGACACGTTATAGACCATAATTAAAAGCATGTCAGGGGACATTGCCTTAACAGTTGCTTGTTCAACGCTTTCCTTTACAACCGGACGGTAGTTTACCGAAAGGTAATATACGGGACAAGTAAACTGGACGTGTTGCTTTCCAAATACAAGGTTAGCAAGTGGGTGACACAAAACCGCAAGTTTTGAGCTAAAATTTTCAAATCTGAAACCCACCAAACCCACAAAAATATTTTGCAAACACCGGTAAAGGGTTATTCCGGAAAACTTATCTAGGGTAAAAACTAGATTTCAAAAGATCAAATGTTTTCATAAAGATCCAATTTCCTTAATGGATCTAAATTTTTATAGTCATGTGGGACTGTAAACCATATCGTTACTACCATTGTTTATACCGCCGTATAGAAATCACTGATGTACAAAGTGTGAAGAATAAAGAAGTGATTCTAGTATTTCAAGACGATATTGCTTGAGGACAAGCAACGCTCAAGTATGGGAATATTTGATAATGCTAAAAACGAACATATATTTCATAGCATTATTCCTCAAGAAAGACAAGCTTTTAGTTGCAATTGTTCTATTTACAAGTGATATTCGTTTAAATAATAAAAGGTGAAGACAAAAGACAGATTCGACGAATTGAAGACGCAAACGACCAAAAAGCTCAAAAGTACAAAAGACAATCAAAAAGGTTCCAATTATTGATAAGAAACGTCTCGAAATTACAAGAGTACAAGATTCAAAACGCAAAGTACAAGATATTAAATTGTACGCAAGGACGTTCGAAAATCCGGAACCGGGACCAGAGTCAACTCTTAACGCTCGACGCAACGGACTAAAAATTACAAGTTAACTATGTATATAAATATAATATAATATATAATTAATTATATTAATTATATATATATTATATATATATATTATAAACCGTCGGCAGAGAAAGACTCCAAGGGTGTGAGCTGTAAATACATTCTCCGCGACTCGCGGAGTTTGAAGAGGATTTTGCCGCGAGTCGCGGAGCCCCAAAAATCAACTCTGCCTATAAAGCAAACCGAATTCTGATCAAAAATTAATAATCTATATCTTTTTCTTCTCTTATCATACGTAAAATTTATATATATATATATAATTTATATTTTAATTTTAATTCTAATAATAAGGGTATGTTAGCGAATATTGTAAGGGTGTAAGTCGAAATTCTGTCCGTGTAACGCTACGCTATTTTTAATCATTGTAAGTTATGTTCAACCTTTTTACATTAATGTCTCGTAGCTAAGTTATTATTATGCTTATTTAAAACGAAGTAATCATGATGTTGGGCTAATTACTAAAATTGGGTAATTGGGCTTTGTACCATAATTGGGGTTTGGACAAAAGAACGACACTTGTGGAAATTAGACTATGGGCTATTAATGGGCTTTATATTTGTTTAACTAAATGAAAGTTTGTTAATGTTAATATAAAGATTTACAATTGGGCGTCCCTATAAATTACCATATACACTCGATCGGACACGATGGGCGGGGTATTTATATGCACGAATAATCGTTCATTTAACCGGACACGGGAATGGATTAATAGCCACTAGAATAATCAAAACAGGGGTGAAATTACATTCAAGGGTAATTGGTGTAATTGTTAACAAAGTAGTAAAACCTTGGTTTACATGCAGTCGATAACCTGGTGTATTCATTAAACAAAGTATTAAAACCTTGTTACAATTCGAATCCCCAATTAGTTGGAATATTTAACTTCGGGTATAATAATAATTTGACGAGGACACTCGCACTTTATATTTATGACTGATGGACTGTTATGGACAAAAACCAGACGGACAGATTAAATAATCCAGGACAAAGGACAATTAACCCATGGGCATAAAACTAAAATCAACACGTCAAACATCATGATTACGGAAGTTTAAATAAGCATAATTCTTTTATTTCATATTTAATTTCCTTCATTTTATATTTAATTGCACTTCTAATTATCGCACTTTTATTTATTGTTATTTAATCGCACTTTTAGTTATCGTACTTTTTAATTATCGCAATTTTATTTTATCGCACTTTTATTGCAATTTCATTATCGTTATTTACTTTACGCTTTAATTTAAGTCTTGTATTTATTTTATATTTTACAATAGGTTTTAACTGCGACTAAATTCTTAAAATCGACAAACCGGTCATTAAACGGTAAAAACCCCCCTTTATAATAATAATATTACTTATATATATGTTTGTATTTTTATAAAAGTAAATTAATATAGCGTTGAGCTTTGTTTAAAGATTTCCCTGTGGAACGAACCGGACTTACTAAAAACTACACTACTGTACGATTAGGTACACTGCCTATAAGTGTTGTAGCAAGGTTTAAGTATATCCATTCTATAAATAAATAAATATCTTGTGTAAAATTGTATCGTATTTAATAGTTTTTCCTAGTAAAATATAAACTATTTTGTATACACCTCGCATAACATCAGTTATGACATCACCTTTTTATCGTGAATGCAACTTCTTTTGTTACAGCATATAGTACTTAACCTTGTAATGATCCTGTTGTTGATGATTCGTACACGATGGTTTTGTACGGGGCATCACATTTGGTATCAGAGCATTGGTTGTAGGGAATTAGGTTGCATTAGTGAGTCTAAGACCGACCCGAGTAGGATTCACTAATAGGACTAATCTACAACTTGCTAGTTTACTTGTTTCTGCTGAACTTACTGCATGCTGCTGCTTACTTTTTCCGCTATATGCCGTATGCTACTACATGATTTCACTACTGCATGATGCTACATGCTTTCGATTGCATATTACTTTCATACGAATTACTGTTATTGCCATGCTAGTTACCGTTATACATGATTCAAACTGTTGGCCTAATACGTGCTTGCTTATGACTTACTGACATGGAAAATTTATTTTTCCTTGTTCAGATGTCGGATGTTCCACCTACTGGCATTTCGGGCAGTACAGACTCAGACCCCGTCGCCCTACCTACTGCTACACCTGCTGCTGCTACTGCCGATACACCGGCCCCGACACCCACTAGTGATCCCGGCGCTTCCACTTCCGGAGCTGGTACTAGTGCACCTACCCCAGTGTCTGCTCCCAGACTCTCGAGGTCACAGCCCCGCATTGGTGGTATTGAGATCCCCGCGGAGTTCGGGGAAGGGCCGTTTCGTAGCCACATGCGCACGCCTTGCCGACGCACTCCTGACGGACGTTTAGTCGTGATTCCGCCAGGCAGACACAGACAGATGTTGGCCGCCTTCGGACACTTCGGATTACCAGCTCAGCCACCAGTGTCACCACCACACGATTCGGATGACTCATCATCCGCCGATTCTTCATCATCAGACGACTCCAGCGATGATGAGGATCCTGCTGATAGACCTATTTAGGCACCCTCCACCCCGCCGAAGAAGCGGTACCGTTTCGACGGCACCGTCATTCCAGGGGTGAATGGAGGTCGTGCTTTTACTGACGCTTTTGGCCATCGTCGTAGGGTTAATGCTCGTAAACGAGTTGTGCCATACCCTGCCGACCCACAGATACGTAAGGTTCCCTGTTATGTATTGACTATTCCTGGAACCGTACCACCTAGATTTAGATACGGACCACTTACATATAGGGACGTACCGTCTACATCCGGAGCCGGACCATCTACATCAGCACCACCCGCACCACTCGCCCCACCTGCACCGCCTGCCCCACCAGCTCCCTCTAACGAGGAACTGATGAGGGAGATTGAGACTCTCCGAGCTCGAGTCACTGAGCTCGAGGAGCAGTTGGCTCGAGGAGCAGTTCACCCGCCTTCACCGTAGGACCTTGTATTTAGATTTCATGATGTAATCTAGATATAGTTTCATGTATTTCATATGTATTGTACGAACTTATTCAGATGTATGAAACTTATTATTATTAAGGAATGGAACTTTGCGTTATTTAATTCTTGCACGATGTTCTATTTACATTGTTGTACGATGATTCTGTGGTATTTGTACCTAGATGCATTATTTAATAACATGTGATGTTTTGATTTCACGTTGGTCACTATATACTGTATTATTACTACTTGAATACTGGATTTTGACTTGAGTCAAAATTTTTGTTTAGAATACCATGGCCAACGGAAGAACCACACCTACCGCCGCCCAGATTGAGGACATGATCAACGAACGGGTCGCTGCAGCCCTAGCAGAAAGAAATCTCGAAGCTCCACCACCACCACCACCGGTTATTCCACCCGTTCGAAATGGGTGTACATACAAGGAATTCCAGAGCTGCAAACCGCATAACTTCAGCGGCACCGAGGGACCAGTTGGTCTCACCAGATGGTTCGAGAAACTTGAATCAGTATTCCGAGTTAGCAACTGTTCGGAGGACAATAAGACCAAGTTTGCATCTTGCACGCTATCTGACGGCGTGCTAACGTGGTGGAACACGTTAGCTCAAGCGAAAGGTATCGATGAGGCGTATGCTATGCCATGGGAGGAATTCAAGGCGGCTATGATTGATGAGTATTATCCGAGAACCGAAATTCAGAAGATGGAAATTGAATTCATGCAGTTGAAGGCCGTAGGGAACGACCTTAACAGTTACAATCGTAGGTTTTTGGAGTTAGCACTGATGTGTCCGACCATGGTCACCCCCGAATTCAAGCGCATGGAGAAATACTTCTCGGGACTCCCTAAGTCCATCAAAGGAAATGTCACCTCATCCAAACCACCGAATGTTCCCGAAGCAATGCGCATGGCGCATACTCTCATGAATCAGATTCTTATTGATGAGCCGGAGAAGGCTAAGTTTGAAGCCGGTAGTAGTGAAAAGAGGAAATGGGACAACAACTACAACAACCCCCACAACCACAACAACAACAGGGGGAGAAACTACGATCAAACCCCCGCCAAGAGGCACAACAACGGTGGAAACCCTAATCCCAACAACAACACCAACATCAACCCGAACTACAAAGGAACCTTACCACAATGCAAGAGGTGTTACAAACACCATACTGGATATTGCAATGTTGTCTGTGAGAAGTGTCAACGGGCTGGGCATATCGGGAAAGACTGCAAGGTCACCACTTTGAATGGGAAGCCAAACACCAATGGGCCAAAGAAGTGCTACGAATGTGGACAGACGGGCCATTTCAGAAATGCATGCCCCAACAAGCGAAAAGATGGCGGGCCACCTTGTGGTAGACCTTTTAATGTTAATGCAAGGGATGCACGCGATAACCCCGACTTGGTGACAGGTATATTCACAATCAACAATCTTTTAGCTTCTGTCTTGTTTGATACTGGTGCGGATAGAAGTTATGTATGTAGACATTTTTGCGATAAGATTAATTGGTCATTAGTCCCGTTAAAAGAAAGTATGCTTGTCGAGGTCGCAAATGGAAAACTTGAAAAGGTTGACCATATTAGTCGTGGAGCTATTATCAACATAGCTGGTGCAGATTTCGAAATTGATTTGATACCTATTAAACTGGGAAGTTTTGACGTGATCGTCGGTATGGATTGGTTGAGCAAGATAAAGGCCGATATAATCTGCGGAGATAAAGCACTTCGCATACCACAAGGAGATGGGGAACCACTGGTTATCTATGGAGAGAGATGTACCTCGAAGTTGAACCTCATTAGTTACGTGAAAGCGCAAAAGATTATGAAGAAGGGACGCTTTGCTGTCCTAGCACATGTGAAAGCGGTAGAAACTGAGGTGAAGAGCGTGAACGACGTTCGAATTGTGAACGAATTTTTCGATGTCTTCCCAGAGGAATTACCTGGATTGCCGCCGCAGAGAGCAGTAGAGTTTCAGATTGACTTAGTGCCAGGAGCTGCACCTGTAGCTCGCGCACCTTATAGACTCGCACCTTCCGAGATGCAAGAATTACTGATGTCAAAGCAGAGGGGTATAAAATACTATTAAATTTTAGCAGGAAATACTATTAAATACGATATAATTTTACACAAGATATTTATTTATTTATAGAATGGATATACTTAAACCTTGCTACAACACTTATAGGCAGTGTACCTAATCGTACAGTAGTGTAGTTTTTAGTAAGTCCGGTTCGTTCCACAGGGAAATCTTTAAACAAAGCTCAACGCTATATTAATTTACTTTTATAAAAATACAAATATATATATAAGTAATATTATTATTATAAAGGGGGGTTTTTACCGTTTAATGACCGGTTTGTCGATTTTAAAACTTTAGTCGTAGTTAAAACCTAATGTAAAATATAAAATAAATACAAGACTTTAAATTAAAGCGTAAAGTAAATAACGATAATGAAATTGCGAATAATAAAAATGCGATAAAATTAAATTGCGATAATTAAAAAGTACGATAATTAAAAGTGCGATAAAATAAAATAAATAAAAGTGCGATAATTAGAAGTGCAATTAAATATAAAGTAAAGGAAATTAAATATGAAATAAAAGAATTATGCTTATTTAAACTTCCGTAATCATGATGTTTGACGTGTTGATTTTAGTTTTATGCCCATGGGTTAATTGTCCTTTGTCCTGGATTATTCAATATGTCCGTCTGGTTTTTGTCCATAACAGTCCATCAGTCATAAATATAAATTGCAAGTGTCCTTGTCAAATTATTATTATACCCGAAGATAAATATTCCAACTAATTGGGGATTCGAATTGTAACAAGGTTTTAATACTTTGTTTAATGAATACACCAGGTTATCGACTGCGTGTAAACCAAGGTTTTACTACTTTGTTAACAATTACACCAATTACCCTTGAATGTAATTTCACCCCTGTTTCAATTATTCTAGTGGCTATTAATCCATTCCCGTGTCCGGTTAAATGAACGATTATTCGTACATATAAATACCCCGCCCATCGTGTCCGATCGAGTGTATATGGTAATTTATAGGGACGCCCAATTGTAAATCTTTATATTAACATTAACAAACTTTCATTTAGTTAAACAAATATAAAGCCCATTAATAGCCCATGGTCTAGTTTCCACAAGTGTCGTTCTTTTGTCCAAACCCCAATTATGGTACAAAGCCCAATTACCCAATTTTAGTAATTAGCCCAACATCATGATTACTTCGTTTTAAATAAGCATAATAATAACTTAGCTACGAGACATTAATATAAAAAGGTTGAACATAACTTACAATGATTAAAAATAGCGTAGCGTTACACGGACAGAATTTCGACTTACACCCTTACAACATTCGCTAACATACCCTTATTATTAGAATTATAATTAAAATTAAAATATAAATTATAAATATAAATATATTTACGTATGAAGAGGAAGAGAAAAAAGATGTTAAATTCGATCAGAATTCGGTTGGCTTTATAGCCAGAAGTGAAATTTGGGGCTCCGCGACTCGCGGCCAAATACCCTTAAAACTCCGCGAGTCGCGGAGAGGTATTTACAGTTTACACCCTTGGAGTTTCCTGCTGCCGACGGTTTTTAATATATATATATAATATATATATAATTAATATAATTAATTATATATTATATTATATTTATATACATAGTTAACTTGTAATTTTTAGTCCGTTGCGTCGAGCGTTAAGAGTTGACTCTGGTCCCGGTTCCGGATTTTCGAACGTCCTCGCGTACAATTTAATATCTTGTACTTTGCGTTTTGAATCTTGTACTCTTGTGATTTCGAGACGTTTCTTATCAATAATTGGAACCTTTTTGATTGTCTTTTGTTCTTTTGAGCTTTTTGGTCGTTTGCGTCTTCAATTCGTCGAATCTGTCTTTTGTCTTCACCTTTTATTATTTAAACGAATATCACTTGTAAATAGAACAATTGCAACTAAAAGCTTGTCTTTCTTGAGGAATAATGCTATGAAATATATGTTCGTTTTTAGCATTATCAAATATTCCCACACTTGAGCGTTGCTTGTCCTCAAGCAATATTGTCTTGAAATACTAGAATCACTTCTTTATTCTTCACACTTTGTACATCAGTGATTTCTATATGGCGGTATAAACAATGGTAGTAACGATATGGTTTACAGTCCCACATGACTATAAAAATTTAGATCCATTAAGGAAATTGGATCTTTATGAAAACATTTGATCTTTTGAAAATTAAATCTAGTTTTTTTTTTTTTTTTACCCTAGATAAGTTTTCCGGAATAACCCTTTACCGGTGTTTGCAAAATATTTTTGTGGGTTTGGTGGGTTTCAGATTTGAAAATTTTAGCTCAAAACTTGCGGTTTTGTGTTACCCACTTGCTAACCTTGTATTTGGAAAGCAACACGTCCAGTTTACTTGTTCCGTATATTACCTTTCGGCAAACTACCGTCCGGTTATAAAGGAAAGCGTTGAACAAGCAACTGTTTAAGGCAATGTCCCGTGACATGCTTTTGATTATGGTCTATAACGTGTCGGACGCAATTACTATCCTTGGTAGGAGCAATAGTAAAGCTCACCCTTATAATTTGTCGGTCTGGCACAAGGTCCTGTCTTTGACCATGTTATGCAACCACCGTTCTTACGGTTGACACCCGATTTAGTTCAGGTGACCTAATGAATTCCAGGTGAATTCCTAGGATTTTACGTTCAATGGTAATGAACGCATTGAAAATAGGGTTTTCAGAAAACAAATCGGTTTGTATTTTTGATCAAAATATTTTCTCGTTCAAGCTCGAGTTTAGATATCATTGAATTCCATGAGTTTGAATTCTCAATCTTTAAGGTCAATCTCTAGGATTGAGTAATATCAGTCTTAAAAGCTGATTTTTAATCTTTTAAGGAGATTATCCTTTCTGGAGATCTGATTCATTAGTCTTATCCAGCTAATTTGCACGGTGCCTCCCCATTGTACGAGATAAATCCTTCTCATGGTTAGGATAAATCTGACCACTTGGCGACCCTGTTTGATGCTAAGGTCCGTGGATTTCCAGCTGATTTTAGTGATGACTTTTCTAGATTTTTCGTCAACCTACGGCTGGTCTGGACGACAACTTCATGACCTAAATCAAGAAGCGCGTGTCTTTTTCGGAAGACTTTACTTCCTTTTAATGATGGAATTGATTCATCGTGTAGATCCATCTCTTCTTTTCTTTCATCGGGTAAAACAGTTTAGTTTAGTCCAAAGCAAAAGTATTTTCAGTTATTTGTTACAAATATATGTGACATATGTTTAAAATAACTTGGTAAATTTTCCCACACTTGGCTTTTTATTTTTCTTTTTATCGTCCTCTATTCCATTTTAAATGAATTTTGACGTTTTAGTTTGTTTCTCAATTTATGTCCTTTTTGAGGTAACAATAATTTCGGTGTTAAAACCTAGTTTTATCGTTCATAAATATGTATAAACATGATTTTGAATTCATTTAATTGAAAATTTTGAAAAATTTTACTAGAATTGGGTAGTCAGTATATAAGACCAGGGCTGTTCTTTATTATCAGAGAGCACTAGATTCTAATACAACTACTGCTTTACTAGTATTTTTAATGGTAACCAAGTGTTTAATATAAAAATTTTAAAATCCGAAAGAATTTAATCCCTTCCCACACTTAAGATCTTGCAATGCCCTCATTTGCAAGAAATCAGTAACAATTTAAATTATTGAGGGTGATTTGTGTGAAAATGATTAAACTTTTACCAAAGTTTCCAAATATATTGGCGTTTGTTTGCTGAATGATAAATGGTGCACGTCATTTGTTCATTCCGTCTTGTTGTTATTTCACATACATTTTGCATCATTGTCGTCAAAATTACTTGCTTTTGCTGAACTTAATGCCAGTCTTTGAAAATGCGTTGTTTTACCCTGTTGTGTACATAAGATAAACTGCAAACATATATACATATTTTTGAAGTTTGGTTTATTACCCCACATTCAAAAATTATTAAAATCTAAGAATAAAAGTTAGATAATTATAAAAATGATTACAATATTAACAAAAATATTAAATGTATCAATAATTACAAATTACAAAATAAAAAAATAATAAATAAACTAAGGATGATATTGGTACCAATAGGGGTTCCACGCATAACCATAAGTGCTATAGAATGCTTCGGCAGGGTCATACGTAGGATATGGTGGCTGCATCTCTATCGACCAAGGAGGGAAGACGGGTTTCGGTGTAGGAATATAGTTTCTACCTATATGTTGGCAATGCGCTATGATCTGGTTCTGATGAACTTGCCAATCTTCAAATGCTCTCTGTCTAGCATTTTCGTATTCCTGAGAAGCTATAAACCTATGCATTTCTTGCATCTGGTTCCCCCCTCCTACATTACCTTGTTCCTGGTTTCTCTCTACCTGTGGATGTCTACCATTGTATCGTACTGCGGCGTTATTTCGCCGCTTCAAAACTTTCGCACCATGGTATACATTTAAACCTATAGTGTCGCGGGGTTCCGGCTCTTCTACTAATAATCCCCCCCGACTTATATCCACACCGAGATATTCACCAATCAAAGTAATAAAAATACCACCTCCTATTATGCTATGTGGACGCATCCCTCGAACCATAGCTGATAAATAATAACCCACACAATATGGTATACTTACAGCGCTGTGTGGGTCTCGAATACACATATGGTAAAACAAATCTTGTTCATTTACCTTTTCTTTGTTTTTACCCCTTTGTGTAATCGAATTAGCTAAAAATCTATGTATTACTCTTAATTCGGCTCTATCTATATCCAAATAAGAGTAGTTTCCCCCTTTGAAACGGTGATGGCTTGTCATTTGACTCCACACACCGTGTGTATCAAAATTCTCATCTATTTTCCTACCGTTTAGTATCAATCCTCTACAATCGGCAGACGCTAATTCCTCAGGCGTATATATACGTAAAGCCTGAGCCATGTCCAGTAAAGACATGTGGCGCATCGAACCGCCTAACAAAAATCTAATAAAAGAACGATCGGTTAAACTAGCTACCCGATCATTCAACTCTATACTACATAACAACTCTTCACACCATACTTTATATACAGGTCTGCGTATGGTGAATAAACATATCCAGTCATTAAAATAAGAATTACCATACCTCTGTACCAGTAATTCCCTAATTGGCCCGGCCAATTCTACAGCTTCCAAGGGTCCCCATTCTATGACCCTCGGTACCTCAACAACCTTAGAGTGAAGAGTATGCAAACCCCGTTGATATTTTGGATAATCTATCCAAAGTCTGTCAAATCGCAGGTTCGGGTGCAACTGTTCCAAGTGCATATCTGAAAAGGTCATGACTGGATGAGGTACATCCTGCTTGTAGTAGTTATCTACCTCCTGTTGTTCCAAGTTCTCAGCAGGAGCATGACGGGCTTGGGATGAAGATTCACCCCTTTCATTCTGCAAAACACATCAAACACAAATTTTGTGCATCCAAATATGCATTAGTGTCAGCAAAATCATCAATCAAAATAATTACAATGACATTATCAATTTATATCAAACTTAAGCTCATTTTCACATTTTTATCAAATCTACACTTTTTCAAATAAGCATATACGAAAATTTTCACCAAGTTCATAAGCATTCAACTCAAATAACATGTCAAAATAATCATTACTAGCAAATAAACAAGTCTCAAATGGCATTATCTTTCAAAAATCAAGTTCATGAATTTTGGACTTGAAAAAGTCCACTTTAATTCTCAAAATCATGTTTAGGCTCAAAGTTTGGATCATTTAACTACCTAGACATGTTACACTACTCAATTTAGCAACAATTCATGACAAAAATCGGCCATAACCTGTTTATATCAAAAAGCCCCAAATTGCTCAAGAACACAAACCCTAGATTATTCAAAATTTGAAGTTTAAGGCTTCTAATCATGTTAAACAACATCAATCTAGGTTATACAAGCATAATACATAAACAATTTAAGTCTAATTACACTAAAAAGCATCAAAATCAAATTGGGGAAAGATAGCTCAAGAACACTAAAATTCGAATTAAATGGTGTTTAGGTGTAGAAATTTACCGTTTTTCTTGAGTAGTTCTTAGATATCATCCTTCTCAACATGATTTTAGCAAAAAATTTGGTGATTAACGGTTAAAAATTGAGATTTTTGGGGGTGATTTTCGGGTTTTTTCGAGGTGTTTTCGCAGTATTTTTGCTGTGTTTTTGTTTGTGGGAGTGAACTGATCGTGCAGCTAGTTTTATTTTTTTTTCTGTAATTTTGTCCCTCCGCGAGTCGCGGAGGTTTGCACTGCAAACTCCGCGAGTCGCGGAGTTTACCCTTTTTTTTTTTTTTTTTTTTTTTTTTTTTTTTTTTTTTTTTTTAATCTTTAACTTATAAAACAATTAAGAAATTAATTTTAAAATTTTGTTTCCCTTGTTATTTAGGACGAGGTCGTTTCGGATCGATGTCCTAGTCCGTCCTTCGACAAAATTTTAAAATTTGTCTTTTTGTAGCGATTGTTTTAAAAGCTAAGATTTTTGGGTTTTTTTCAATGTTTTTGGCATACTTTAAATCAATAAGATTAAAAATAATGATAATAAAAGTTCTCGTCCCTCCCTCGGGTAAAGCAATTTCGGTTCAAAGACCTAGTCTTCAACTTACGACGAATTTTAAAAATCATATTCTTAACTTAATGAGATAAAGTAAATTTTTGTTTTTAAATTCACACAACTTAAATATAAAATTCAAAATTAAAATTAAAAATTCACACCAAACTCAAAATTTAAAATGCATAAAATTAAAATTCATATTTTTAAAAATTAAAAATTCACACCAAACTTAATTTAAAAATTCATATTATAAATTCACACCAAACTTATATTAATTTTTCAAATATATACAATTTTAAAAATATTGTTTTTACAAAGTTTACAATATTAATTTAAGATTTAAATATTAATTTTTAAAAACATGGTAAAAATAAAATTGAAAATCTTTATGTCTTTTTATCCCACTTTAATCAATCAAATATTATCAAAAATATGCGCCCCTCTTTTCGGTAAAGTAATTTCGGTTCCAAGACCTAATTTAACTCATGACGAATTTTTAAAATATTTTGGTTTGATTGTTTAAAGATATTTATACCTTAAGAATAAACGTTAAATTTCGCAGTGATGTAATAAATTTTTGAATGATATCAATAATTTCGGTCGCCAAACCTAATTTTATTCAATACCAATTTAATACTTTTTAGCGAACAAATTAGCGTTTATTATCAAAAGGTTAAAAATAAAAATAAAAATAAAAACTGTACAGACATACCTGTGAAATAGATTTCTTAGTTATATGATCTATTATATTCATAAGATAGTCGGTTTAATTGGTTTTCCATGGCTGCATAGGCGTAACCTCGAGCATTCATTGTCTTTTCTTCTAAACATATGAATGGTCCGTCTCTGCATAAAGTAACAAATTCGGTATTTGAATAGGTTTGATTATTTGAACATTTACCTCCATGTGACCATTTTCCGCATTTGTGACATTTTTCTAGGTGTCGTGCTCTTCTTTTTGCTGCGGATTTTGATTTTCCTTTACCAAATTGTAACTTATTATCTTCGCATCTGGATCCTTTTCTAACTCCGTCCATTCTTTCTCTGATTACTGATACTATTTCACTCGGTAGTATGTCATTATTTCTTTTAGTGATCAAAGCGTGTAGCATTAGACCATGGTTTAGTTCACAGGCAGTCTTCATTTTGTAAAAACCTAAAAAAAAAATAAAAATTCAGAATGGGGGGAGAAGACTAGTTCTTTAGGGTCTGCTAGGGAAAGACCATACGTGTTCCATTTTCGAGAACTACACGAAAACAGACAATCTAACTCTAACAGAAATACATATTATCCTTTAAACACTTGATTCTCCCCACACTTAGTTAGCTGTGGTGTCGAAATTGTGATTAACTTCGTTGTCGACTTCCATCGGACCATGTATGTAATGTTTAACTCTGTGACCATTAACTTTAAATTCAATCCCATTTGAATTTATTAATTCTATCGTTCCGTATGGGAAAACTCTTTTGACTATGAATGGTCCAGACCATCTTGATTTCAATTTTCCAGGAAATAGCTTGAATCGTGAATTGAAAAGAAGAACTCTGTCTCCTTCTTTAAATTCTTTTGAACTTCTGATTCTTTTATCATGCCATTTCTTCGTTCTTTCTTTATAGATTAACGAATTTTCGTATGCTTCATGTCTTAATTCTTCTAATTCGTTTAGTTGACTTAATCGTAGACGTCCGGCTTCTTGTAAATCAAGATTACTTTAACGCCTTGAATCGAGTAAAAAAAAAATTTTTTTTTTTTTTTTTGAAAGGTTAAGTCACTGGCCGGACAAGGCAATTGCCGCGGCGCGGCCTGCCTTGTCGCGGCGCGACATAACACTTAACTTTTTAACCTTGTTAACTCCATTTCTGTTTTGAACATTAGTTGTTTGCCGCGGCGCGGAGCCCTTTGCCGCGGCGCGACATAACCCTTGTCCGGGTGCCAGACCTGCAACAATTAACTTAAACCAATTTTGCACTTTTCATCATTTTCAAACACTTTCAAAACAGCGTAATTCATACACAACCATACAAATTCCGTTTCTAATATCTTAAACCATCCATAAACAACATTTAGTCAATAAAATATGTTTCCATGAATCAAAACCAACATTTGGTCCCAAATTCAACAATGACAACTTGACACTTCAAAATACTTGGCGTTTGGTAAGCGGTAACTATAGAGCATGATTACAAAAAGGGACTTGCAATACCACTTACACAATGCCAATGCTCTTCAAGCTCTTCACACGGGTTCCTTACCTTCTCGATGGACTTTAGCACCTAAAACATAAAACATCATGGGGGTAAGCTTTTACACTTAGTGAGTTATAGGAAGGCAACAAAACATAAAACATAAATCATTTGGGCATAATCAAACACTTATCCTTCAACCCTTAGGTTGCTTGCACACTTTCGGATCCGATTATTCATACCATAGACATGACTTACTAGGCCGAACCTAGTAATCAAGTCTAAGCTAACCATAGACATACTAAATATGCCTAAGCTATCATCATCTCATACATAGACACCCAAAGTGTCTAAGCTAACATGAACCATAGGCAAGATTACTAGCAATGTAATAACCTTGCCTAAGCTAAACATCAACCATAGATACAACTATTGAGCTAACCCCATAGTTCTATCTAAGCTACATAACTAGTGCACTTAGTCGTTACTCTCTTGCACGGATGCAATCCGAGAACACTAAGCCACTCTTGACCCACCCATATTACCCCCTATAAACTCACCTTGCTTAATTGAATTTCCTTGGTCACTTGTAACCTCTTTTCCTTGATTAGCACCTATACATGAGCTAATCCCATTAATCACATAACTAAATCAAAATCACAACTTTCTTGAATCATTACATCATTCATACTTACACATACACTTTACCCCCTAATCACAACATTCATACATTCTAGCTTTGATCACATCTTTTCTAAAACAAGATTATTACCCATCAAAATTCATCACTTTAATCAAGTACAATTACTAGTTCTTCACTTTTAGCAATATATGCAACTTTTCCTTTAATCCTTTCATTATTTAACAAATGTGCATACAATCCAAATTTCATTACTAACACCATTACATTATCAAACTATCAATTTCTATAACTTACAACTATAACAATAGTTCATATATGAACATCCTTCATCATAATTTCTAGCTAGAACACATAATCACCTCATTGAGACATTTTAACAAACACTTGGTGTGCATGACTAGAAATTTAACTAAAACATCATCAATCTTACCATATTCATGCCATAAATCTATAATGCAAGTTCATACATGTAATTACTTCTAAAATCATCAACAATTCCATTCCAACTCATTCAAATGTGCACAATTCAATAAATAGCAACTTTCTTAAGCATAATCTCATCATTAACACACAATACAAGCAATACATCAACATAAAATTCATACCTTGACTTTTAGAGTTTAAGAACCCTAATTGTGCACCAAGAGAGTGAAAATGGAAGATTGAAGCTTGTTAGAGTGATTAAGGTGTGTTAGATTTCACAAATCTTCAATTGCATGCTCTTAATTTCACAAAATGATGGATTTCTCCTTCTCCTCTACCCAAGTCGACACACACACACTCACCAGGAGGTTCTGTATAATTTTTTTGCAATTTTAACTAATTTCCAGCAATTTAACTTCTTTTATTAAATAACTTTGGCCTATTGACACTTTCTACCCTCCCCACCACAACTATAGTTAGGGAAGTCCTTAATCTTAACTTTGCACCATTAGTCCTTCTTAACTTAACCAATAAACTTAACCTTCATCCATTTAACATAAAATAACCTTTACAATTTAATTTCTTGGCAACAAAATTTACATAAAATAATACCTTAAATATTTGGGATGTTACAACTCTCCCCCTCTTGGATCGTTCGCGTCCTCGCGAACCATTCTTGATGCAACGACGGATAATACTTCATGAGCCATTCTTCGGGTTCCCATGTACATTCGGAACCTTTTCTAAATTGCCATAACACCTTCAACAATATAACCGACTTATTTCTCAAGTGCTTAACCTTTTGATCCAAAATCTTTATCGGCTTCTCCGCATATCTTAACTTATTATCGACCTCAATTTCATTCAAAGGAACATAGGTTGAATCATCCGCCAAACACTTTCTCAATTGTGACACGTGAAACGTGTCATGTATATTACTTAATTCATCGGGTAAAGCCAAACGGTAGGCTACCTTCCCCACTTTCGCCACTATCTCAAATGGTCCCACGAACCTTGGACCCAATTTTCCCCTCTTTCTAAAACGGATGATGCCTTTCCATGGAGAAACTTTTAGCATCACTTTATCACCTACTTGAAATTCTATCGGCTTTCTCCTCTTATCAACATATGACTTTTGTCTATCTTGTGCCGCCTTCATTCTTTCACGAATTTGATCAATCATCTCGGTGGTTTGTTGTACTATTTCCGTGCTTCCTAATTCTCGTTGACCTACTTCGCCCCAACATATCGGGGTTCTACACCTCCTTCCATACAACATTTCATATGGTGCCATCCCAATCGTAGAGTGATAACTATTGTTGTATGAAAATTCAACTAACGGTAAATGAGTATCCCAACTTCCACCAAAATCAATGACACATGCTCTTAACATATCCTCAAGAGTTTGTATAGTCCGTTCACTTTGACCATCCGTTTGTGGGTGAAACGCAGTACTTATATGTAGCTTAGTACCCATTTCCTCTTGAAACTTTCTCCAATATCTAGATGTAAATCGAGTGTCTCGATCCGAAACTATGGAAACCGGCACTCCATGCCTTGCAACAATTTCTTTCATATATAACTTTGACATTGCTTCCGACGACGAAGCTTCTCTTATTGCCAAAAATAATGCACTCTTAGTCAATCTATCAACAATAACCCAAATTGCATCGTGTTGTCTAGGGGTCTTAGGCAACTTAGTCACTAAATCCATCGTAATATGCTCCCATTTCCACACCGGTACCTCTAAAGGTTGCATTTTACCGTAGGGCATTTGATGATCGGCTTTCACTTGAAGACAAGTAAGACACTTGTGCACATACTTAACTATATCCCTCTTCATTCCCGGCCACCAATAGTCTTTCCTTAAATCTCTATACATTTTCGTAGCACCGGGGTGAATCGAATACTTAGACTTGTGAGCTAAGTCAAGGAGCTCACTTCTAACATCACTTTGCAAAGGTACCCAAATTCTCCCATATCTAAGCCTTAAACCACGAGAATCTACCACAAAATCGTCAACTTGCCCCTTGATTCTTTCTTTTCTCACGTTTTCGGGCGATAATGCTCCACCTTGTGCAACACGAATATCATCAAATATTTGAGGTGATATTACCATAGCCAAGCTTGTTATCTTAATCGGTTGATGACTTGACTTCCTACTAAGAGCATCCGCTACTACATTCGCTTTTCCGGGGTGATATAAGATCTCACAATCATAATCTTTCACCAAATCGAGACCTCTCCTTTGCCTATCGTTCAAATCCCTTTGATCAAACAAATACTTTAAGTTCTTATGATCGGTATAAATGGAAAACTTAACACCATAAAGATAATGACGCCAAATCTTTAGAGCAAAAACCACGGCCGTCAATTCTAAATCATGCGTAGGATAGCGTTTCTCGTGTTCCTTCAATTGTCGGGAAGCATAAGCTATGACCTTCCCATTTTGCATCAACACACACCCTAAGCCTTTCTTAGAAGCATCACAATAAACCGTCATGTTCTCATTCCCTTCCGGTAAAACCAATATGGGAGCTTGAACAAGTTTCTCTTTAAGGAGTTGAAACGCTTGTTCTTGCTTTTCTTCCCATTTCCATGGCACACTTTTACGAGTCAACTTGGTGAGTGGGGTGGCTATTCTAGAGAAATCTTGTATAAACCGTCGGTAATACCCCGCTAAACCTAGAAAACTCCTAACTTCGGTAGGATTCGTAGGTGGTTCCCATCTCATAATTGCCTCTATCTTTACCGGATCAACACAAATACCCTTCCTATTAATGACATGACCCAAAAATTGAACTTCACGAAGCCAAAACTCGCACTTAGAGAACTTAGCAAACAATCTTTCTCTTCTTAGAGTCTCTAATACTTGTCTCAAATGTACCGCATGCTCCTCTTCACTCTTAGAATATACCAAAATATCATCAATAAATACAATCACAAACCTATCAAGCATAGGCCGACAAACTCTATTCATCAAATCCATAAACGCGGCCGGTGCATTCGTTAACCCAAACGGCATAACCACAAACTCGTAATGACCATACCTTGTTCGAAAAGCTGTTTTAGGGACATCTTCTTCCCTCACTTTCAATTGATGGTAACCCGACCTTAGATCTATCTTTGAAAAGAAACTTGCACCTTGTAATTGATCAAACAAATCGTCTATCCTCGGCAACGGATACTTATTCTTAATAGTGACCTTGTTCAATTCTCTATAATCAATGCACATTCTCATAGTCCCATCTTTCTTTTTCACAAATAAAACCGGA
Organism: Rutidosis leptorrhynchoides; assembly: GCF_046630445.1. Lineage (NCBI taxonomy): Eukaryota > Viridiplantae > Streptophyta > Magnoliopsida > Asterales > Asteraceae > Rutidosis > Rutidosis leptorrhynchoides. The sequence continues at coordinate 432,107,972 of NC_092338.1, forward strand.
GCTCCCCAAGGTGAACTACTAGGGCGTATAAAACCTTTATCTATCAAATCTTGCAATTGAGTCATCATTTCTCTCATTTCCGACGGGGCTAATCGATATGGAGCTTTGGCAATTGGCATGGCCCCGGGTATCAAATCTATTCTAAACTCTACCTCACGCTCTGGAGGTACACCGGGCAATTCACTTGGAAACACGTCCGGAAACTCGTTAACAATTGGTACATCATCTAATTCAACAACCTTTTTCGAATTATCAACAACATGTGCCAAAAACGCACAACACCCATGAGATAAAAATCTTTTAGCTTTAGCATACGTGCATATAGGTATAGCACGCCTAGCTCGTTCCCCATAAATCCATATAACCTTTCCACTAGGTGATTGAACTAACACAATTTTCTTACGACATAAAATTATCCCTTCATTGTCCTCTAGCCAATCCATACCCACAATTACTTGAAATTCCCCCATATGCATGGGTATTAAATCAATGACAAACTTTTCATCATCCAAAATAATTTCACACCCTTTAATGATACTATACACCATCACAGTCTTATTATCCGCTATTTCAACCTCTAGTGGGTGTTCTAACATACTAGGGGTCATATTAAAATGCTTACAAAAAGAATATGATACAAACGACCGCGTAGCACCGGAATCAAACAAAACATGCGCAGGTAAAGAGTTTACAATAAAGGTACCTGACACCACATTTTGGGACTCCTTCGCTTCGAGTGCGGTAATCTGATGAGCTCGGGTCCTTGGTCGGCTATCACTAGTCTTCAGTTCCGTCTTAACCTCTTTCTTAACACTACCACTAGCTAAATCCTTCTTGTATTCCGGACATTCGGCTTGAAAGTGACCTTTCTCAAAACAATAATAACATTGCTTACCTTTCTTAGGACATTCGGCGGCCCTATGTCCCGGCTTTCCACAAGAGTAACAATCGGAGGTACCCGCTTTACATTCACCCGTATGATTTTTACCACATCTAGTACACAACTTGGCTTCTTTCCCACCGCTCTTACCCGACACAAAACCCCCTTTTGACTTGTGCGGGGATTCGAAACCAAACTTACCCTTTTTCGGACTAACATTTTGCATTACCTTGGAGTCTTGATCTAATTTTCGCTTAAACGCCGCCTTCTTCCTAAGTTCGTGTTCTCTAACAAGTGCTCTATTCATCATTTCGGCCAAAGTCTTATACGTGCTCTTGTCGATAAACTCACTTATCTCGGGATTCAACTTCTCATGATAATGATCCATCATCAACTTGGGACTCGACACAAAGTCCGGACAAAATCGAGACTTATCATTGAACTCGGCATTAAACTCGGTCACCGACTTACTTCCATGCTCTATATTCATAAACTCGGATTTCAACCTACTAACCTCGGCGGGTGGAGCAAATTGATTCATAAACATTTCACGGAACTTGTCCCATGAGAAACTTGTAGCCACGTCTCGCCCATGAGACTTAACTATAAAATTCCACCACTCATAACCACTACCCTTCATTTGATGTGCCGCGTAAATTACCTTTAAATGCTCGGGGCATTCACATAACATAAAAGTTTCTTCAATTTCGTCTATCCACCTTTGACTAACGATTGGGTCAACCTTACCATGAAACTCGGGGGGATGGCAATTTGCAAAGTTCTTGTATTCAAAACGATCATCCTTCTTCTTTGGGGCTTCTACCTCTTCTTTTCTTACCCCACTACCGCCTTCACCTCTTAAGGTAGGGTTATTAGCAATAAGAGTCTTTAACTTCTCATCTAATTGATCATTGATCAATGTCTTGATCTTTTCTAACAAGGTTGGGGTATAACGTATCAAGGCTTGCCCTATTTGCCCCGAAATGTCATTTGGCACGTTAACTTCTTCCGATTCGTTTTGAGAGTCTTCTATAGACTCCGCGGATGGGGTGCGGACGTACTCATCATCCTCATCTTGACCTCGGTTTGGTGATACAATAGCCATTTCTAAAAAAAATTACATTCAACCCATTAGTTCAAATACCGGTAACACCATTATTCAACAAACCAAACCATTCGAAAGAATTCCTAACTCGATTCACCATGACTATAGTAGACGTTCATGTGTACTAAAATGAAGTAATAACAATGGCCTGTTGTTATTACACCATTTCATTACACATTAAGTCCACTATGACATCATGGCTAACGGGTATCAAACTCCTTTCATAGATCAATCATTATACTACGGGTCTCGTCAATGACTCTACCCTATGGAGCATGGCACAACTATACGACTTTAACACTTATGCAAGTCCTAAACCGCTTATCCTTCACAACAATGGTTTAAGCCTAGATAATCCCTATCGTGGGTTATCCAAGTCCCTTAAACCACAGCTCTGATACCAACTTTTAACGCCTTGAATCGAGTAAAAAAAAAATTTTTTTTTTTTTTTTTGAAAGGTTAAGTCACTGGCCGGACAAGGCAATTGCCGCGGCGCGGCCTGCCTTGTCGCGGCGCGACATAACACTTAACTTTTTAACCTTGTTAACTCCATTTCTGTTTTGAACATTAGTTGTTTGCCGCGGCGCGGAGCCCTTTGCCGCGGCGCGACATAACCCTTGTCCGGGTGCCAGACCTGCAACAATTAACTTAAACCAATTTTGCACTTTTCATCATTTTCAAACACTTTCAAAACAGCGTAATTCATACACAACCATACAAATTCCGTTTCTAATATCTTAAACCATCCATAAACAACATTTAGTCAATAAAATATGTTTCCATGAATCAAAACCAACATTTGGTCCCAAATTCAACAATGACAACTTGACACTTCAAAATACTTGGCGTTTGGTAAGCGGTAACTATAGAGCATGATTACAAAAAGGGACTTGCAATACCACTTACACAATGCCAATGCTCTTCAAGCTCTTCACACGGGTTCCTTACCTTCTCGATGGACTTTAGCACCTAAAACATAAAACATCATGGGGGTAAGCTTTTACACTTAGTGAGTTATAGGAAGGCAACAAAACATAAAACATAAATCATTTGGGCATAATCAAACACTTATCCTTCAACCCTTAGGTTGCTTGCACACTTTCGGATCCGATTATTCATACCATAGACATGACTTACTAGGCCGAACCTAGTAATCAAGTCTAAGCTAACCATAGACATACTAAATATGCCTAAGCTATCATCATCTCATACATAGACACCCAAAGTGTCTAAGCTAACATGAACCATAGGCAAGATTACTAGCAATGTAATAACCTTGCCTAAGCTAAACATCAACCATAGATACAACTATTGAGCTAACCCCATAGTTCTATCTAAGCTACATAACTAGTGCACTTAGTCGTTACTCTCTTGCACGGATGCAATCCGAGAACACTAAGCCACTCTTGACCCACCCATATTACCCCCTATAAACTCACCTTGCTTAATTGAATTTCCTTGGTCACTTGTAACCTCTTTTCCTTGATTAGCACCTATACATGAGCTAATCCCATTAATCACATAACTAAATCAAAATCACAACTTTCTTGAATCATTACATCATTCATACTTACACATACACTTTACCCCCTAATCACAACATTCATACATTCTAGCTTTGATCACATCTTTTCTAAAACAAGATTATTACCCATCAAAATTCATCACTTTAATCAAGTACAATTACTAGTTCTTCACTTTTAGCAATATATGCAACTTTTCCTTTAATCCTTTCATTATTTAACAAATGTGCATACAATCCAAATTTCATTACTAACACCATTACATTATCAAACTATCAATTTCTATAACTTACAACTATAACAATAGTTCATATATGAACATCCTTCATCATAATTTCTAGCTAGAACACATAATCACCTCATTGAGACATTTTAACAAACACTTGGTGTGCATGACTAGAAATTTAACTAAAACATCATCAATCTTACCATATTCATGCCATAAATCTATAATGCAAGTTCATACATGTAATTACTTCTAAAATCATCAACAATTCCATTCCAACTCATTCAAATGTGCACAATTCAATAAATAGCAACTTTCTTAAGCATAATCTCATCATTAACACACAATACAAGCAATACATCAACATAAAATTCATACCTTGACTTTTAGAGTTTAAGAACCCTAATTGTGCACCAAGAGAGTGAAAATGGAAGATTGAAGCTTGTTAGAGTGATTAAGGTGTGTTAGATTTCACAAATCTTCAATTGCATGCTCTTAATTTCACAAAATGATGGATTTCTCCTTCTCCTCTACCCAAGTCGACACACACACACTCACCAGGAGGTTCTGTATAATTTTTTTGCAATTTTAACTAATTTCCAGCAATTTAACTTCTTTTATTAAATAACTTTGGCCTATTGACACTTTCTACCCTCCCCACCACAACTATAGTTAGGGAAGTCCTTAATCTTAACTTTGCACCATTAGTCCTTCTTAACTTAACCAATAAACTTAACCTTCATCCATTTAACATAAAATAACCTTTACAATTTAATTTCTTGGCAACAAAATTTACATAAAATAATACCTTAAATATTTGGGATGTTACAATTACATGTCTTCAAAGCCCAAAATGCTTTGTGTTCAATTTCTACTGGAAGATGACATGCTTTTCCATAAACAAGTCTAAAAGGTGTGGTTCCAATTGGAGTTTTGTAGGCTGTTCTAAAAGCCCAGAGTGCATCCTCCAATTTAATGGACCATTCCTTCGGATTTGATCCTACGGTTTTCTCTAGAATACGTTTTAAAGCTCGGTTGGTATTTTCAACTTGTCCACTTGTTTGTGGATGATATGCGGTGGAGATTTTATGAGTTACTCCATATCTTTTAAGAACTTTCTCAAGTTGATTATTACAGAAATGAGTACCCCGATCACTTATTAAAGCTTTCGGTGTTCCAAACCTTGCAAAAAGACGTTTTAAAAAGTTGACTACAACTCGTGCATCGTTAGTTGGGAGAGCTTGTGCTTCCGCCCATTTAGATACATAATCAATGGCTACGAGTATATATAGATTATTATGTGATTTTGGAAATGGACCCATAAAGTCAATACCCCAAATGTCAAATACTTCACATACTTGGATGACATTTTGTGGCATTTCATCACGTTGACTTATTTTTCCGGCCCTTTGACATGCATCACAGGATTTGCAAAGAAGGTGTGCGTCTTTGTAAATTGTAGGCCAATAGAATCCAGCTTCATAAACTTTTCTTGCTGTTAGTTGAGGCCCATAATGCCCTCCTGTTGGTCCTGTGTGACAATGGTTTAAAATTTTACTAGCTTCATCTCCAAATACACATCGGCGTATTATTCCATCGGGACAACTTTTAAACAGATGTGGATCTTCCCAGAAATAGTGTTTTATATCACTGAAGAATTTCTTTCGTCTTTGGTACGATAATCCTTTTTCAAGGAATCCACAAACTAAGTAGTTTGCATAGTCTGCAAACCATGGGATTTCTTTATAATCTATCTTCAATAGATATTCATCAGGAAAGTTGTCTTTTATGGCCGATTCATTCAGAACTTCTAATTCGGGATTTTCAAGACGAGAAAGATGATCAGCGGCGAGATTTTCTGCTCCTTTTTTATCTCGGATTTCAATATCAAACTCTTGTAAGAGTAAGATCCAACGGATTAATCTAGGTTTAGCATCTTGTTTTGAAAATAGGTATCTAAGAGCAGAATGGTCGGTATAGACCACTGTTTTTGCTAGAACGAGATATGATCGAAATTTGTCAAAAGCAAAGACAATAGCAAGGAGTTCTTTTTCAGTAGTTGTATAGTTCGTTTGTGCTCCTTGTAATGTCTTACTAGCATAATATATAGGTTGAAATCGTTTTTCAATCCTTTGTCCTAAAACGGCTCCCATTGCAAAATCACTTGCATCGCACATTAGTTCAAATGGTAGATTCCAATTTGGTGTTATCATGATTGGTGCATTAGTGAGTTTTTCTTTAAGAATATTAAAAGATTTGATACATTCATCTGAAAAGATGAATGGCGCATCCTTTTCTAGGAGTTTATTCATAGGAGTGGCAATTTTAGAAAAATCTTTTATGAAACGTCGGTAAAAACCGGCATGCCCTAGAAAACTCCTAACTCCTCTAACATTGGTGGGATGTGGAAGTTTAGCAATTACATCTACTTTAGCTCTATCCACTTCAATTCCTTCTTTTGAAATTTTATGTCCAAGAACTATGCCTTCTTTAACCATGAAATGGCATTTCTCCCAATTAAGTACTAGATTTGATTTTTCGCATCTAATTAGCATTCGTTCCAGATTAACTAGACATGATTTAAATGTATCACCGAAGACTGAAAAGTCATCCATGAATACTTCCATGCATTCTTCTATCATGTCGTGAAAAATCGCCATCATACACCTTTGAAAGGTTGCAGGGGCGTTACAAAGTCCAAATGGCATTCTTTTGTAAGCAAAAGTACCATAAGGGCACGTGAATGTGGTTTTCTCTTGGTCCTCGGGTGCTATTGGAATTTGAAAATATCCGGAAAATCCATCTAGAAAACAATAGTAACTATTTCCGGCTAATCTTTCCAACATTTGATCTATGAAAGGTAAGGGAAAGTGATCTTTTCTGGTGGCGTCATTTAATTTTCTATAATCAATACATACACGCCATCCTGTTACAGTCCTAGTAGGAATAAGTTCATTTTTCTCGTTTGTAATGACAGTCATGCCACCCTTCTTAGGCACGCATTGAACTGGGCTTACCCATGGACTATCAGAGATTGGATATATCAAACCTGCATCTAGCAGTTTAATAATCTCTTTCTTAACTACATCTTGCATATTAGGATTTAGTCTTCGTTGGCGTTGCACATACGTTTTATGACCTTCTTCCATAAGGATTTTATGTGTGCAATACGAAGGACTTATTCCTTTAATATCATGAATCTTCCATGCAATGGCTGGTTTATGAGCTTTCAACACAGAAATGAGCTGTGATTTCTCATTTTCAGTAAGAGAAGACGATATTATTACAGGTAATTCAGATTCACCATGTAAATAAGCGTATTCCAAATGGTTTGGAAGTGGCTTTAACTCTAATTTCGGAGGTTCTTCTATCGATGATTTATATCGATATCTGTCTTCTTCTTTTAGCATTTGAATTTCTTCTGTTGTTGGTTCATATCCATTAGCTATAAGTGTAGCTAACATTTCAGCTTCATCAATTGGTTCATTACCTTCTCCTAAAGAACATTCTCCTGTTCCTTGTAATTCTGGAAATTCTTCTAATAATTCTGCATGTGCATCTATAGTTTGAATATAATAACATGTATCATCTGCAGATTGTGGTTGTTGCATTGCTCTATCAACTGAAAAGGTAACACTCTCATCCTCTATACTTAGGGTCAGTTTCTTACCGAACACGTCTATCATTGCTTTAGCCGTGTTTAAGAATGGTCTTCCTAATATGAGAGGAACTTGAGAATCTTCTTCCATGTCCAAAACAACAAAATCTACTGGAAATACTAAAGTACCAACTTTAACTAGCATGTTCTCCATTATCCCTCTAGGATATTTTATTGATCTATCGGCTAGTTGTATGCTTATTCTGGTTGGTTTTAATTCTCCAAGGTCTAGTTTAGCGTATAGTGAATACGGCATTAGATTTATACTAGCACCTAAATCAGCCAATGCTTCTATTGAACTAAGACTACCCAGAAAACATGGAATTGTGAAACTTCCTGGATCAGATAGTTTTTCTGGTATCTTATTCAACAGCACTGCTGAACAATTTGCATTCATAGTAACAGCCGAGAGTTCTTCCATTTTCTTTCTATTCGTGATTAGATCTTTCAAGAATTTAGCATATCTTGGCATTCCTGAAATTACATCAATGAAAGGAAGATTTACATTTATCTGTTTAAACATATCCAAGAATTTGGATTGCTCGGCTTCAAGTTTCTCTTTCTTCATTTTACTCGGGTAAGGAAGTGGTGGTTGGTATGGTTTAACATAAGGTTTAGCCTTAACTGTGTTATCTTCGTTAACCTTTTCAACTACCGGTTCTTTTTCCTTATCTTGATCAGGTTGTGGTTCTTGTGTAGTAGGAATAGTTTCATCAGAAGTTACAGGTATTTCAGGTGGTTTAAGTGTTGTACCACTTCTTGTGGTAATAGCTTTAGCTGTTTCATTCCGGGGGTTAGCATTTGTATCACTAGGTAAACTTCCCGGTTTTCTTTCACCTATTAACCTTGCTAGGTTACTTACTTCTTGTTCCAGATTTTGAATAGAAGCTTGTTGATTTCTAAATGCTTGAGCATTTTGTTCATTGGTTTGTTTTTGAGATGTGAAAAACTGCGTTTGAGTTTCAACTAGCTTCGTCATCATATCTTCTAAATTCGGCTTTTTATCATCGGTTTGTTGTGGTGGTTTGTTTTGAAAATTAGGTCTTTGCTGATTGTAAGTATTATTGGATACTTGTTGATTGCTAGGACCTTGTTGGTTGTTGTATGGAATATTTCGGTTATAATTCTGGTTTTGATTGTAAATCGGTCTTGGCGGTTGATAATTATTCTGATAATTATTTCCAGGCCTTTGGTTTATGTATGAAATATTCTCTCTTTGTTCCATTGTTAATTCAATGCTGAGACAATCTTTTGTCAAATGTGGTCCTCCACACTGCTCACAACTAATTCGTATTGAGTGAATATCCTTAGTCATCTTTTCCATTCGTCTCTCGAAAGCATCTATCTTTGCGGAAATGGAATCTAAGTCATGGCTAGAATCGGCTCTAGCTGCTTTAGATGATCTAATGATATCTTTTTCTTGGTGCCACTCATGTGAGTGGGAAGCAGTGTTATCAATAATTTTGTAAGCATCAGTTTCGGTTTTCTTCATAATAGAACCACCAGCTGCTATATCTATATCTTTCCTTGTAGTGATGTCGCATCCTTGGTAGAATATTTGTACTATTTGACAGGTGTCTAAACCATGTTGCGGACATCCTCTTAACAACTTTCCATATCTTGTCCACGCCTCATATAGAGTTTCATTTGGCTTTTGTGTGAACGTAACAATTTCTGCTTGAAGTCTTACGGCTTTAGATGCAGGAAAAAATTGTTTAAGAAATTTATCAATTAAAACGTCCCATGTATCAATCGCCCCTTCAGGTAACGATTCCAACCAATCTTTGGCTTCTCCCTTTAAAGTCCAGGGAAATAACATGAGATATATTTGTTCATCCTCCACTTCTCGGATTTTAAATAGTGTGCAGATCCTATTAAAGGTACGTAGATGTTCATTTGGATCTTCCTTCGGCGCACCACTAAATTGGCATTGATTAGTCACCATGTGTAGAATTTGTCCTTTGATTTCATAATCTGGCGCATTAATGTCTGGATGAGTAATTGCGTGACCTTGGCCAGTGCGTTTAGCTCTCATTCGGTCTTCCATACTTAAAGGTTCCAGATTCTCCATAATTGAATTTGTTGACTCGGTATCACTAGATGGTTCTGATTTAATAGTTCGTTCCTCAACAATCTCTGTTTGAATGATTGGTGGTTCCGGAGGAAAGTTTAATGGTTCAGGATCTACGAACCGTTCCTGAATATTTTCTGGATTCTCAATTGTGAGGTTTGTTTCAAAAACTGGATTATCGGAAATTTGAACTGAAGTACTTGGTCGACTGGATGACGATTCTAAAGAAAAATCAACGGCGGTTATATTTGTTAAACGATGTCTTGATCGAGTTACAGGTGGTGAACGTATAAAAGGTGATGAACGTCTTGCTCGGTGCATTCACTGAATATCTTATTAGTTTTTAAAAAAGAAAGAAAAATTATAATAAGTTATCCAATCAATAGACTTTTCTGATTTTGCCCACGTTTCGAATAGCCAAAAGATGCAGCAGAGGGGCAGGATTCGTTTGGTCTCAATATAATTGAGGACTGTTTGGCTCCAATAACCCGGTCCACGTACAAATCCAACTATTACTACGAACCAGAAAATTTTGATGTCTATCAATTTAACCACTTAAAATAAATTTTCGTAATTTTAAGAAATTTAGATAAGAAGTAGAATAAAATTCTAAGTCCTAAAAACTAGAATGGCGAGAAATAAGAGAGAAAAAGAGTTCGTCGAAAAAGGTTGAAAAAGAAAAAAAAAATGGTTGAAAAATAAAAGGTGACGGAAAAATAAAAGAAACTTATCAAAACTTAAAAATACTTAACTAATTTAACCTTATTACTACAACTAACTTAAAATTATAATCGCAAATTGAAATTACTAATTGGAATGATAATTGATACATAGTAAAAGGTCTAAAAATATTAAAGCTTACAGGAAAAACTAAGTCCCAAATGGAAATAACTTAAAAAGAAACTAAAACTTAAAAAGGCGTCGCAAAATTCTAAAGCACCTAAATCTTAGTCTAAAGAAAAAGCACTTAAGGAATTCTACGGCAAAGCCTAAAAATCTAGGAGTAAAAATAACTATAGCTAAAACTAAGTTTAAAATTAAATATGAGCTAAAAATACAAAAGTTACGCTACAACGATTAAAAAGGTACAAAATATAAAAATATACAAAAAATTGTAAAAAGTACAATTTTTATAAAAATATTATTTTTATATTATTTATTTTACTAAACTATTAATTTTACAATTTAATAAAAACTTAATTAATACTAAATACATAAATATAAAGTAAAAAGTAAAAATAAAACTAAAATTAATAATAATAATAATATTTAGGTTTTAATAATAATAATAATTAAAAATAACCCGTGATTAGGGTTTTTGTCCGTGTGTCAGAGGGTCTCCGCGAGTCGCGGCAAATAAAGAGGAAAACCCCGCAAGTCGCGGGGTTCAGGAATTCAGTTGACAGCTTTGTCTTTTTACGCGTTTTTCTTTTTATTTTTTTTTTCTTTTTATTTTGTTTTCTGTTTTTTTAATTAAATAAAAGATATTAAAATTAAAACTTATATTTTTATAAACTAAAATAAAAATAAAGAAACTTATAAAACTTAAATATTTAACAAAATCTTAAAAATGCTTATATTTTTGTTTTTCTTTTTATATTTTTCAATAATTAAAACGTATTTTTACAAAAACGAATTTTAATAAAAGTAGACAAAAAATCTTGTTTTTTTTTTTTTATATTAGCGTTGCGCTTCCGGCTTTTAAGATATTCCCCGGCAGCGGCGCCAAAAATACTTGATGTTTCGCGAGGTGTATATAAAATAGTTGTAGTATAGTGGTAAGTATTCCCGCCTGTCACGCGGGTGACCCGGGTTCGATCCCCGGCAGCGGCGCCAAAAATACTTGATGTCAAAGCAGAGGGGTATAAAATACTATTAAATTTTAGCAGGAAATACTATTAAATACGATATAATTTTACACAAGATATTTATTTATTTATAGAATGGATATACTTAAACCTTGCTACAACACTTATAGGCAGTGTACCTAATCGTACAGTAGTGTAGTTTTTAGTAAGTCCGGTTCGTTCCACAGGGAAATCTTTAAACAAAGCTCAACGCTATATTAATTTACTTTTATAAAAATACAAATATATATATAAGTAATATTATTATTATAAAGGGGGGTTTTTACCGTTTAATGACCGGTTTGTCGATTTTAAAACTTTAGTCGTAGTTAAAACCTAATGTAAAATATAAAATAAATACAAGACTTTAAATTAAAGCGTAAAGTAAATAACGATAATGAAATTGCGAATAATAAAAATGCGATAAAATTAAATTGCGATAATTAAAAAGTACGATAATTAAAAGTGCGATAAAATAAAATAAATAAAAGTGCGATAATTAGAAGTGCAATTAAATATAAAGTAAAGGAAATTAAATATGAAATAAAAGAATTATGCTTATTTAAACTTCCGTAATCATGATGTTTGACGTGTTGATTTTAGTTTTATGCCCATGGGTTAATTGTCCTTTGTCCTGGATTATTCAATATGTCCGTCTGGTTTTTGTCCATAACAGTCCATCAGTCATAAATATAAATTGCAAGTGTCCTTGTCAAATTATTATTATACCCGAAGATAAATATTCCAACTAATTGGGGATTCGAATTGTAACAAGGTTTTAATACTTTGTTTAATGAATACACCAGGTTATCGACTGCGTGTAAACCAAGGTTTTACTACTTTGTTAACAATTACACCAATTACCCTTGAATGTAATTTCACCCCTGTTTCAATTATTCTAGTGGCTATTAATCCATTCCCGTGTCCGGTTAAATGAACGATTATTCGTACATATAAATACCCCGCCCATCGTGTCCGATCGAGTGTATATGGTAATTTATAGGGACGCCCAATTGTAAATCTTTATATTAACATTAACAAACTTTCATTTAGTTAAACAAATATAAAGCCCATTAATAGCCCATGGTCTAGTTTCCACAAGTGTCGTTCTTTTGTCCAAACCCCAATTATGGTACAAAGCCCAATTACCCAATTTTAGTAATTAGCCCAACATCATGATTACTTCGTTTTAAATAAGCATAATAATAACTTAGCTACGAGACATTAATATAAAAAGGTTGAACATAACTTACAATGATTAAAAATAGCGTAGCGTTACACGGACAGAATTTCGACTTACACCCTTACAACATTCGCTAACATACCCTTATTATTAGAATTATAATTAAAATTAAAATATAAATTATAAATATAAATATATTTACGTATGAAGAGGAAGAGAAAAAAGATGTTAAATTCGATCAGAATTCGGTTGGCTTTATAGCCAGAAGTGAAATTTGGGGCTCCGCGACTCGCGGCCAAATACCCTTAAAACTCCGCGAGTCGCGGAGAGGTATTTACAGTTTACACCCTTGGAGTTTCCTGCTGCCGACGGTTTTTAATATATATATATAATATATATATAATTAATATAATTAATTATATATTATATTATATTTATATACATAGTTAACTTGTAATTTTTAGTCCGTTGCGTCGAGCGTTAAGAGTTGACTCTGGTCCCGGTTCCGGATTTTCGAACGTCCTCGCGTACAATTTAATATCTTGTACTTTGCGTTTTGAATCTTGTACTCTTGTGATTTCGAGACGTTTCTTATCAATAATTGGAACCTTTTTGATTGTCTTTTGTTCTTTTGAGCTTTTTGGTCGTTTGCGTCTTCAATTCGTCGAATCTGTCTTTTGTCTTCACCTTTTATTATTTAAACGAATATCACTTGTAAATAGAACAATTGCAACTAAAAGCTTGTCTTTCTTGAGGAATAATGCTATGAAATATATGTTCGTTTTTAGCATTATCAATTACAGAGTCAACTACAAGAGCTATTAGATCGAGGGTTTATCCAACCAAGCTTCTCGCCTTGGGGCGCACCTGTGTTGTTTGTGAAGAAGAAGGATGGATCCTTCCGTATGTGTATCGACTACCGTGAACTCAACAAATTGACTATCAAGAATCGGTATCCTCTTCCATGAATTGACGATCTTTTTGATCAACTACAAGGATCGAGCGTTTATTCAAAGATCGATTTGCGATCCAGATATCACCAGCTGAGGGTGAAGGAAAGTGACGTGATGAAAACTGCATTCAGGACCCGTTATGGTCATTATGAGTTTCTCGTGATGCCATTCGGTTTGACAAATGCACCTGCCGTGTTCATGGACCTCATGAATCGTGTCTGCAAGCCTTACTTGGACAAGTTTGTTATCGTCTTCATAGATGATATCCTCATCTACTCTAAGAGCGAAGAAGAACATGAGCAACACCTCCGATTCATGCTTGAACTCTTAAGACAAGAGCAACTTTACGCCAAATTCTCCAAGTGTGAATTTTGGTTGAAGGAAGTACAATTTTTGGGTCATGTTGTAAGCGACCAGGGTATCAAAGTTGATCCCGCCAAGATTGAAGCCATCAGCAAGTGGGAGACCCCCACTACTCAGACGCATATTCGCCAATTCCTAGGTCTCGCCGGTTATTACCGAAGATTCATCGAAGGATTTTCTCTGATTGCGCGTCCTTTGACCACGCTGACTCACAAGGGCAAGAAGTTCATTTGGGAACCCGCACACGAATCATCATTCCAAACTTTGAAGAAGAAGTTAACCACCGCACCTATCCTATCACTTCCTGAGGGCAGTGACGACTTTGTTGTTTATTGTGATGCATCGAAGAGTGGTTTTGGTTGTGTACTGATGCAACGATCAAAAGTTATTGCCTATGTCTCCCGCCAATTGAAGATTCACGAGCGAAACTACACTACACACGATCTTGAACTTGGAGCCGTTGTCTTTGCACTCAAATTGTGGAGACATTATTTGTATGGAACTAAGAGCACTATCTTCACCGATCACAAGAGTCTCCAGCACATCTTCGACCAGAAGCAACTGAATATGAGACAGCGTCGCTGGATCGAGACGCTCAACGACTACGATTGTGAACTCTGTTATCACCCGGGCAAGGCCAATGTTGTAGCTGACGCTTTAAGCCGAAAGGAGAGGACGGCACCTCTTCGTGTTAGGGCTCTGAACATCACCATCCATTCGAACCTCAACAGCCAGATCAGAGTAGCCCAAGATGAGGCTCTCAAGGAGGAGAACATATCTCATGAACATTTGAACATACTTATTTCTCGATTCGAGGTTAGGGAGTCTGGACTCCGATGTTATGCCGGAAGAATTTGGGTACCTTATTATGGAGATCTACGAAACCTGATACTTGATGAAGCACACAAATCGAGATATTCAATTCATCCTGGAGTGGGCAAAATGTACCACGACCTTAAAGAACAGTATTGGTGGCTGAATCTTAAGAAGGACATTGCGACTTATGTTGGTAAGTGTTTGACTTGCTCGAAGGTTAAAGCTGAGCATCAGAGACCTTCTGGTTTACTTCAACAACCAGAAATCCCACAATGGAAGTGGGAACGGATAACAATGGATTTCATCACCAAGCTACCAAAGACAGTGGGTGGATACGATACTATTTGGGTTATTGTTGACCGCCTTACCAAATCTGCACACTTTCTAGCGATGAAGGAAACTGATACAATGGAGAGACTTGCTCAGTTATACATCAAAGAGGTTGTATCTCGTCATGGTGTACCTTTATCGATCATCTCAGATCTCGATCCCCGTTTTGCCTCTAGATTTTGGCGTTCTTTGCAAGAAGCCATGGGAACTCGTCTTGACATGAGTACTATTTATCATCCTCAGACTGACGGGCAAAGTGAACGAACAATTCAGACCTTGGAGGACATGCTGCGTGCATGTGTCATTGATTTTGGAAAGGCCTGGGAAAGACATTTGCCACTCGCCGAATTCTCGTACAACAACAGTTATCACTCTAGCATTAATGCCGCACCTTTTGAAGCATTGTATGGCCGTAAGTGTCGATCTCCTATTTGTTGGGCCGAAGTAGGCGAAAAGCAAATCACCGGACCCGAGGTAGTCCACGAAACGACGGAGAAGATTGCTCAGATACAAGCGAGACTTAAGACTGCCCACGATCGTCAGAAGAGTTATGCCGATCTTAAACGTAAAGACTTTGAATTCAACGTCGGCGACCGTGTAATGTTAAAGGTTGCACCTTGGAAAGGTGTGATCCGTTTTGAAAAACGTGGAAAGTTGAACCCACGATACATTGGTCCTTTTGAAATCTTGGAACGTGTTGGACCTGTTGCATACCGTTTGGATCTACCCACACAATTGAGCACAGTTCATCCTACCTTCCACGTGTCTAACTTGAAGAAGTGTCTTGCTGCACCTGAACTGATCATACCATTGGAGAAACTTACTATTGATGACAAACTCCACTTTGTGGAAGAACCTGTTGAAATTATGGATCGTGAGATCAAAACTTTGAAACGCAACAAGATTCCGATCGTCCGAGTGCGATGGAATGCCAAACGAGGACCTGAGTTTACTTGGGAGCGGGAGGATCAAATGATGCGGAAGTATCCTCACCTTTTCCCGACTCCTCCATCTACCTCAGCTTAAATTTCGGGACGAAATTTTCTTTAACAGGTGGGTAATGTAACGACCCTGGAATTTCCAACGTTATTTTATTAATAATTATTAATTATTAATACGTGTGATTAAACGAATGTATGTTATTACATTTACATGTTACCATGATTGCCCGAACTTGACTTTAATTGCCCGAAACGTCTTTGTGACACCCGAAACTTGCACGAATAATATTTTCAAGTATTATTTACATTCATGATTAGTTTTATTAATCATTTTGATTAACTATGGCTATTAGTTAGTTACTTGGGCTTTAATTGGCTTAACTTGTTATTAATTGTACTTGGGCTTTATTAGTGTTATGGACTCTTGAACTTGGGCTTTCAAGCCCACCCTACTTATGTTAATGGGTAAACTAGCCCATGTTACACTTGTAAGTATTAATTTTAATGGTAACTAGTTAGTTACATGCAAATGGAATCTAGTTCTCTTAATCCCCATGAGACTATCCCTTTTAACCAACTTTTATAAGCTTTACTTGCATGTGACCAAAGAGCAAAGCTCTTCCCCTTGATGGACAGCAGGCCGTCGGCCTTGGGGAGGTATTAGGAGAGTTTGGACTTCATTATTTCATTACATCTCACTTACATTCCTCTCTCAAAAACACACACACTTGAAATCCTCTCAACTTTCCTCTCTTTTTCTCTTATACTTGTAAGCAACTTGGAACCTTTCTTCTTCCTTTCTTGCTTATCAAAACCGTAGCATATGCTACTTATATCATCATCATCATCTCTTGTTACTTGTTCTTGTTGTTTGGTTTCTTGTTTGTTAATTAGTTACTCACTTGTCTTTGTTGTATGTTTCTTACTTACTTAGTTTACAAGAATCAAACTACCTAGTTTATTCTTCATTTTTATCTTGTATTTACAAGAACAAACAAGAACTAAGCTTACTAGTTTATGTTCTACATATGTTGCATCAAAAGATTTAAGTTCATGGTTGTATAAAATCATACTTGTAAGTCATGGAAGTAAACTTAAAGTTTACTTTACTTAAAGATCAACTTTGGTTGAATCTTTAAAAGTATGAACAACCATGAATCTTTTTCTTGTTTATTTAGTTTACTACTTCATTTCATGCACTTTAATTTCATATAATTAGATTAAATGGTCAAGTACTACAAGTTAGTCTTGATCCCATTAATCTTGGACTTAAAGTTAACTTTAAAGTTCAAGAACATATAAAGGAAACTTTTTAATTATAACTTTGTATACTTATGCTTGATCTAGACTTTTGAGTCTTGGATCTTCAAGATCTAACTAAGAACTATATTCTACATTTTAAGATCTTGATTAGTTAGTTAACTTTCAAGTTTATAGTTCAATATTTCTTTTAAAGTTCATGTATGTGTTAGATCTAAGACTTTGATGTAACTTTGGTTCATCAAACTTCATACAACTCTTAAGTGAGTTGTGCTTCATGTCTTAGACTTGCACTAGGGTTATGATGGTCAAGACTTGGTTAAGATGATATAGATACATCAATGAGTTGTACACTTGAAGCTATATGCATCAAGGATGAGAACCATGATGAACATCAAGCACCAAGACCACCGGAACCCTTTTAAACTTACTGTTTCTGTCCAAAAGCTACTGATCTGATGTTTCTGTAACAGACCAGTAGACCTGGGCTATTCTAACCTTGATTTTTAGATATAACTTTTCGAGTAGATAACTTTTCATATAGGACTCGTCTTAATCCGAGTTACGGTTTAGGATTTATGGCCCTCCGATCGTCACTATGTCCTTTAACGTTGTGCAGAAATTTCTGACCTACTCGCACTTAGACCGTCGCCACGGTCAAACGAAGACGAGTTTGCTTCTGGAATTTTTACCACACTTAAGGGACTCATAGATGGAGCCATGTCCACTGGTCTCACCTTAATTCAGTAAGGGTAGAGGCCGTGGTGACTGACTGAAGTCAGACTTTGTTTTAAACTACTTTCATAAACGAAACCTACTTTACTCCTTTTGTTTAATGATGAATGATGATGACCCTTAAGACCTTATTTACATAATTTTAAACCTATTAAGACAATTTACTGACTTAGTACTATTTGCCTTAGGTTGAGGACCTTCGGACCGATTACTTGCACACCTTTTCCGAACCGACTTTACGACTACATTATCATTGTGAGTTATAGCATTCCCTTTTTACTTTAACTTATTTTGGGAACTGAGAATACATGCGGATTTTATGTTTTACATACTAGGCACGAGTACTTAAACTTATATATGTGTGGGTTATACAACGGCATAAACATTCCCTTTAGCTCGGTAACGTTTAATCATTGGTTTTTGAACCGTGAACGCGAATCTTAGATATGGATCCATAGGGTTTGACATCCCCACTCGGGCTAGTCGCGCTAGCATTTAACGAGTGTTTAATACTTCGTAAACATACGCACTTTCCAAGTGTACTTTCAGGGGGTATAAACGTTAAGTTAGTTACCAAGTGCCCACGGTTAACATATACTTTATCATACTGTTTTGAAACGCTCTTTGTAGCACTGAAATCTCGTGGCCTACCTTACTTACTGTTATACTTAAACTATAGCTCACCAACCTTTGTGTTGACGCTTTTAAGCATGTTTTTCTCAGGTGCTTGAGGTTAGCTTCCGTTGTGTACTAGTCGTGCTGTAGACACCCGCTGCTTAGAGTTGCTATTGCATGAACTACTTTATTTTTGCATTCAAACATTCGTACTTTTGAACTATGACTTGTAACGACCATTGTGGTCACATACACTTATTAATTGCTTCTACTTAGTGGAGCATGTTTTTGAAATGTAAAACATTTGATGTCGGTTATGACATCACCTTTTTATCGTGAATGCAACTTCTTTTGTTACAGCATATAGTACTTAACCTTGTAATGATCCTGTTGTTGATGATTCGTACACGATGGTTTTGTACAGGGCATCACACTGAAGCTCTTGCTTCCGCTACCTATCTTATTAACCGTTTACCGACTAAAGTTTTGGGCACAAAAACACCTAGAGATACTTTATCTCAATTTCATACTCTTCCGACCTCATTGAGCATTGAACCTCGAATATTTGAATGTTCTGTCTTTGTTCACATCCCAAAAAGTGAACGCACTAAACTTGACCCATGTGCCGAAAAATGTGTTATGGTTGGGTATGGCATAAACCAAAAGGGGTATCGGTGTTATAGTCCCAGAAAACGTCATATTTATACCACAATGAACTGTGACTTTATCGAAACTGAGTACTTTTATAACACCCAACTCACGAGTGAGGGGGAGAAAGAGGATGACACTCTCAGTTGGATAAACTGGATACCCAAACATGACAACTTATAAACACCGACACCGACACCAAATCATGGTTCACCAGATCCCGAAACACCAAATCCCGGACCCGAATCATCAGATCCCGAAACACCAAATCCTTGTCTCGAACCACCAAATATTGAACGTACTGAAATCCTCCTAAATAATGAACAAAGGGAACAAAACAATTCAACTACACCACTTGATAACGATTCAACTTTCGCTGAAACCACTGAAAGATATGTTTTACCACAAAGGATTAATAGAGGTATTCCACCAAAAAGATTCTCCTCAGGGAAAGAAGATCAAAGATCAAGATATCCTATTGCTAATATAGCACAAGGAAACCTATCAAGTGAAGCTCAAAAATTCAACTCTGTTTTATACTCTGAAGAGATTCCAGCAACTGTTGATCAAGCTATGAAATCTAAAGAATGGAAAAAGGCTATGGATGAAGAAATAGGAGCACTTAAGAAAAGTAACACATGGGAAAAATGTGTTATACCTCAAGGAAAAAACCCCGTAGGATGTCGATGGGTATTTACAATAAAATGTAAGCCGGATGGCACCATTGAACGATATAAAGCTCGTTTAGTTGCCAAAGGATATACTCAAACCTATGGGATAGATTATTCCGAGACTTTTTCCCCAGTTGCAAGAATTGATACTATCAGAGTTCTGTTTTCAATCGCTTCAAACAAGGAATGGCCACTTCACCAATTCGATGTAAAGAATGCTTTCCTCCATGGCGAATTAAAAGAAGAAGTGTATATGGAAGCCCCACCAGGATTTGCGGAAGACTTCAATAAAAGGGAAGTTTGTCGACTTAAAAAATCGTTATATGGGTTAAAACAATCACCACGGGCTTGGTTTGAGAGGTTTACATTATTTATGAAAAAATATGATTTCAAACAAAGTAACTCAGATCATACTCTCTTCTTAAAACGAAAAGGAAACTTGATTACGTGCTTAATCATTTATGTTGATGATATGATTATAATAGAAATGATGAAGAGGAAATTTCTAAGTTACAAATAAACTTGTTTAAAGAATTTAAAATGAAAAACTTAGGCAAACTCAAATATTTTTTTGGGAATTGAAGTGTTAAGATCCCAACAGGGAATCTTTATATGTCAAAAGAAATATATTCTTGATCTTCTTGCAGAGACAGGGATGATTGATTGCAAGCCTGCTGAAACTCCAATGATCCCAAATCAAAAGCTATTTATGGAAGATGATGCTAAGCTAGTAGATAAAGGACAATACCAAAGGATAGTGGGAAAACTCATTTACCTTGCTCACACTCGACCAAACATAGCACATGCAGTGGAAGTCGTAAGCCAGTTTATGCATCAACCACAAGTTCACCATTTGGAAGCTGCAATGAGGATTATCCAATATCTGAAAAAGACTCCAGGTCATGGAGTCATGTTTAGAAGCAATGTGCATCTTGAAACGCAAATATATACAGATGCAAGCTGGGTTGGAGAAAAAGGAGATAGAAAGTCAACTTCTGGTTTCTTCTCGATTGTTGGAGGAAACTTAGTGGCATGGAGAAGCAAGAAGCAAAAGGTTGTTTCCCTATCAAGTGCTGGATCAGAATTTAGAGGAATAGCAAAAGGGGTAGTCGAAGCGCTATGGATTCAAAAACTCCTAACCGAAATAGGATTTCCCCCGAAAGAAGCTATTCAAATCTTATGCGACAATGAAGCTGCAATAGCAATCTCTGAAAATCCTGTTCAACATGATCGAACTAAACATATTGAAATCGATCGACATTTTATCCGTGAAAAACTAGATGATGAAATCATTTCTCTCCCATCTATTAGATCAGAAGACCAACTGGCGGATATTCTTACAAAGCCTGTTAACGGGAGATTGTTCAGTGAAGTTCTCAGCAAGGTGAATATTGGAAACCCCACTGTTCAACTTGAGGGGGAGTGTTAGACTGCACCTATTCAAGAAAAACAACCATAGTCAAATTACCTATTTAGGTAATTTGACTTTTTGGGATCAGAAGATATCACTTCATCCTTTCCCGAATTAGAGTATCACAAGACTGCATAATCCAAACAAGTAAACGGCTAAAGTGCAGCTTGTCAACAACAGATCTTTTTCCCTTATTTGTAATGGAGTTCCAACAGATAAATGGATCCTAACCAAGACTAGAAATAGCTGTTAGTATCTTGAGTGTATAAGAACACTCATTTCATGTAACTTAGAACCAATACAATTGTATCAAACAAATTATTATTCAATACAAGATCAGTTCATCAAATTATTGTATCAAACTATTGTTTTAACAGTTTTACCAAGTTATGCAAATTGTATGCCAATTCTTATCTTCTGTATGTTGTAATATGCAGTACCACCAGCATACTATGCCCATCTTGCTGCTTTCCGAGCGCGGTTTTACATGGAGCCGGACACGTCTGACAGTGGGTCGATGATAAGCGGTGCTGCTGGTCGCGGAAGGGGACCAAGCAACACTCGTGTGCCAGGTGCAAATGCAGCCGTTAGACCTCTACCTGCCCTTAAGGAGAATGTGAAACGGTTTATGTTTTATTGTTAAAACTGTGTTATTGTATTATGATTGTGACTGGATGATGTCTGTTTTGGTATTCGTAAAAAGCTTTTGATGTTGTTGCACGGAGGTTGATTGTATGGTATGAAATTCTTGTTTGTGGCTTTAAATGCCTTTTTATTTCTAAGATATTAACTATCTTGATAGCTGTTTGATTATGATATATGGTGTGTAGGTTACATGAGTTTTCTTCTCTGAAACCCAGTTGGTGTGTTTATTTTGTTGATTGGTAATGTAACTTGTGCTGGTTTGGGAAGATGATTCAAATGATGAATGATAAAATTTTTGCCGAAATAACATCGATGGATATTTTGTTTTAGTGATCCGAGTTCGACTATCTGAGAACAAAATTGCAATATTGTTTGTGCTTTTGATAGTTGATTTTGTATTTGTTCGAACTTCGAAATAATAAATTTATTTTAGAAAAAGAAATGATTTTCTTTGTAGTATTTATTATAGGTGGTATGAGTAAACGGGATGACTTCTCGACTGGACGAACAAATGAAACAAAAAGCCTCCTTCTCAAGCCGGTTAATTTGCTAGTTTATGTTGTTTCATGTATTGTTTTTTTTTTTTCCTTTTCTTACGGTGGCCGTTAGCTTATGATCTTGTGTTTGTAGGCTTAGTTTGTTTGTTCGTTTTGGTATCGTTTAGGTTCGGTTCGACTTAGTGTCAATTGGTTTACTTTTTCCGAGCCCTTTCATAATTGTTTGCGTGTATCGGTTTGGAAGACCTTCATCTATTGATGAAGGTTTCTAATCGTTATGTTAGGGAAAAAGTATCCATATGATTACTATGTTATGTTGATCTTTAGATTCGTTTTATTTATATTATGTGTTTTTGAAGGAAAATATTAATATGAGTCAAAGTTGTTATTTTAGGCGAAAGAACGAACTCATATAGAAACAAATACGTTCTCAATAGAAAAAACAGTTGAGTATAAAAAAGATGGGAAAAACGGGGAAGCTCGCACCTAGACAACAACTATCTAAACAAAACTATCTATAAACGAGCCTTCCTAACAACTCGGAAAACCATAGAGATTAATAAATCAAAGAGAATCGATTACAACACGAAAAGAGGAATCACTCCAAACTAACTATCAAAGCAATCCTGACCTCTCAACCACAAGGACCCTTCTTTTCAATTTACCGTTAACTGTCTCTCTCAAGGAATTCTTTCCGGATCGATTCAAACTTACTGAGTATTAAATAAGGTTAAATTAATAATTTAATATATGTTAAATTAAGTTGAAAAAGTAGATAATTAGGTGTACATAAATCAAAAAATGGCGTGTGTGTATCACCACTCTAAAAACTATAGTTAGTACAGAATATTTTATTAATTATTAATTAATTTATTTATATATTCAGATTCAGACTTGCTGAGTATTAAATAAGGTTATTTTGAGAGCTATGCGATCTGCCCCTCGAGGCAATTGCTGGGCCTTTGTTATCTGTTTTCTTTTTCTTACCTTCTTCGAAACTTCCAACTTTGACTTTGGGTCAACGTATTTAAAAGAGCTAATAGTCCGTATGATTTAATTTAATTAATTATTATTATACAAATACATGTAACCAATTTATAAATATATAAATTGTGGTAAATGGTGTCAATATTGGTTAACACCATGTAACTCTTTTTTTTTCTTTTTTTTTTCAAAACATGATTTGCCCAATACCTCCCAAACCACTAACTCAATACTATCCGGATCCCCTGACCCGCTCCACCAACCCGACCCGAATATCCGCTACTATAGCTGTACTGTAGCTACAGTACTTTTTTTCCCGAAACCAACTCGGCGAAAGCGCGGGCCAAAAAACTAGTTTGTGAGATAATTAAGGATTTAAGGAGAGGATAACCTACTCTGTATACAATACAATTGTAGATTATATCTCAAATATATATCAAATAGTATAATGTTTATGTTTATTAATTAATTAACCCTTATATAGAGTAGGTGGAGTTTTGTGTAGTTTTAGTTAAAATTGATTGTAGTTTTGGGTTTGTGAAAATTGGTGGAGTTTTGTGTAGTTTTAGTTAAAATTGACTGTAGTTTTGGGTTTGTGTTCACATTATAACTGGTCTCCTCAACTTTGGTTACATTTACACAACGGCCCCTCAAGTTTACAATTTCTTAGGGGTAAAAAGTGTAAATATATAATTTTATTAAAATAAAAGAAAATAATTCCACCCGAATTTATAACGGGCCCTATCTTCGCGCTCGGTGCAAGTTAAATTTTTCCGAGACTACCGTTCAACCCGAAAAAATCTTACGAATCCAACGGGACTAAGTATACGCGAAACGGACACTTCTCAAAAAACGCTAAACAAAATGACAGCCCGTATCTTTCCGCTCGCCGCGAGTTAAATTTTTTCGACATGAGCGTCATACTCGAAATAATTTTATGAACAAAACGATAAAAAGTACGTTTGAAATGGACACTTTTTAAAAAACGCTAAAAACAACGACAGCCCGTATCTTCCTACTCGCCGCGAGTTATATTTTTTCGCCAACACCGTCAGACTAGAAATAATTTTATCAACAAAACGAAACTAACTACGTTCGAACCGGACATATTTTAAAAAACAGTAAAGACGACAACACCAACAACGGCGCTTAACACATTGAGTGTTTTCCCTTCTGTAAATACGTTAAGCTACGTTAAATATGAATACGAGGGCCGAAAGCTCCCGCCGCATCGCGCGGGCCGGACCCGGACTAGTTTATATATAAGTATAATAATAAATAAATATAAATAGAAATATATAATTATATAATATATATTATTTTGCCGTTAAAAAATAATAATATAGTATTATTTTGACTTTTCTTTTGTGAAACAGAATACAGTCAATGAATGTTTAATACTCATTCATGATTCATACACACAGCTACTTGACATTCTCCCAATGTTTTTCTGATTGAGTTTAAAAGAACATAATCCTTAAATACGGTAAGCGTTAATCCTCTCCTATTAATACGGAGTATTTATTTATGTTTATTTTTTTCCGGGTCCGAAATTAATGATTATGCTTGCGTATTATCATAAATAAACTTATACTCCGTATCAAGGAGTATCAATTTTACTAATGCCAAATATGCTGATTGATTGCTGGTACTAAAAACTTGCTGATCCTAAAAATCAACATTAACTTTGAAATTAGTGGTGATATGATTTTGCTGTCTTTTTTTTTTTTAATTGATAAATTTATTTATTCATTTTCTGTTTGAGGGTTGTTTGTTTTAGTTCTGTTTTCCTTAGTACGGAGTATTATTTTATGTAATATGTAATACCTGTAACAGGTTTGTTATGTGTTTATAGGGATAAATGGTAAAAGGGTTATGCTTTAGTGTTCCATTTTTTACACTTTGTTGCATGCAACAATTGATTTTATTAAAAAATATATATATCTGCATCAAGGCACTTAGGCACCAGTCAAAGTATCAATTGATTTTATGCCTGGTTTGACTCACGGAATACAATGAGATTCTGGCGGAATTGGAATTGAATTTAGACAAGCTTCGTGTCTAAATGTCTAAATTCAATTCTAATTCTGCCGGAATCCTATTGAATTCCGGTGAGCCAAACGGGGCCTTAATAATATTACTTATGTACAATTACATTCAAAGTGAATAATATCAGGGGATGATAGTTAATTATAGAATTACTTAAATATATTTCAAGTTAATAATGATTGAAGGTCTTAAACTTGTAAATCAAGTTTCAGATGACTATAGTTTTAATTAAGATTATCAAAAATGTTCCTGATCTTGTTTACATATATATCAAGCAGCTTGTAAATATTCAAGTCGTGAACGATGGATGATGCCTCGAAAGATGATGTCCCAATGTTATCAGCAACAAATTGGCCATCTGATAGGCACCAGTTTGCTACTCCAAATCGAAATTTATCTTTTCGGAACCGAAGTGTTTCGATATCTATCCCAGTGACTAACGTTGAATTAAGTTCTAGTGCAACCAATCGTGTTGGGTTTACAAGTTCCTTGCGTAGCGAGAAACAAATTCAAGACCAAGAGCATGTTGGTAATACTGAAAATGAAGCGAAAAATGAACATTTGATGAAGTCGGGACAGTTGGGAATGTGCAACGATCCGTATTGTACAACGTGTCCAACTTCTTACTACCACAAAGGACAACTACTCTCGAGAGTTTCACACACGTTTGAGCATCATGTATTACTCTTCATTTTATTTTTAATTATTTACTATAAATTATGATGAATATTTGAATCATAATTAGAAATAGGAAAAGTGGCCTGGTTGGACGGTGTTGGTAAACCTGTAATACGAATTGTCATTTTGGTACAAGTCGTATCGGATTTATGCATAAGAAAGTTATATACAGTGGCGGAAACACTAAGGGACAAGGGGGGCACTCGCCACAGTGGATTTGCAATTTTCAGTGTAAAAATTTTGGGTTTTTCGATTTTGCCCCCTAAAGCCTCCATATTTTGCCCCAAAACCTTCAAATTTTGCCCAAAACATTCATATTTTGCCCAAAAACCTCCATATTTTGCCAAAAATCTCCATATTTTACGCAAAAAAGTTGCTACGTTTTTATAAAAATTTTCGCCCTGAGTGAATTTTTTTTTTTCCTTCCTGTTTTCGCCACTGGTTACAAAACCTCAATAAATCTTTTATAAGCCGTTGGATGCGTTAATAAAACACTTTGGGTGACATGTAAGCGACCCATTTGACCTGTTTCATGTTTAGCTAATTTTTTATTATTACTCATTTATAAAGTAAGTAGGCCAAACTTACCAGGTCCAAATGATCATCTTAACTGTTTTTCACTGTTTGAAATACCTTCAATTGTTTTTAACAGTTGTCTTTATGTGCTTTTGCAGCTTCATGTATATGGTGGTGGTGCAAAGGGGTGGGCACGAGAACAATTGTCGTTACTTAAACATTTTACATTCGGGGTCATGAATCCACATGCGAAAGCTGTTCAACAGTGGAACCAATTCATTGTTATTTCTTGTTTATTGGCCATCTTCATAGATCCCTTATTCTTTTACTTGCTGTCTGCCAACATGGTAACTATGTCTTCCAATATCGTACTACTGTTTCTATTGATAAATAGTGATGTTTTGTTTTTACTTTGTGCTGTAAACTTGTATTTTATTTTTTCTTGTTTTCGTTTGACATGGTTACTTTTCGGGAAGCAGGAGAATAAGTGCATTGTTATTAATTGGCCGATGACAAAAATCGTTGTGATATTTAGGAGCCTGACAGACTTCTTTTACTTCATGCACATGCTAGTTCAGGTAAATTGATAACTCATTCCTTTTTATCACTGGTAGCACTTTTAACCCAAATAATAATGAGTCCGTTGTTTTGGGTTTTATATAAAACCTTCTGGATGATCTGTTACAAGAAAATAGGTTTGCAGTGATGTAATATAACTATTGCCCAAAAATTTGTTCCTGCGTACTAAAACAATCTTAGTTCAATGTTGCATTATACTAAGTGAATTTGGTGTCATGTACTCGATAGTAATTGTTAAATGTAAGATCTGTTTTTCAGTTCAGGTTAGCATTTGTTTCTCCCGAATCAAGGGTTGTAGGTGCTGGCGACTTGGTCGATGAACCTAGAAAAATTGCATTGCATTATCTTACTGGATTTTTTCCTCTCGACTTATTTATTGTACTACCACTTCCTCAGGTGAGATTTTTATTTTTTTTTATTAATGTATCATTAATAAATTTAGAGGTGGGAAAATAGGTTGTATAAACACGGGGTGGTTGTAAAAACCCGTGATGATTCTGGGCTGCCCGCAATGCAAGTAGTCTCCCTGGGATTAGTCGGCTCGCAAGAGTCGGATACCTAGGCATACCTAAGACAATAGATTGTGTAAAATGTTGAGTACCCGAAATGGGTAAAGTTAGGTACCTTTTTGTACAATTTACCCTTCTTAAATGAGAACTATACAATTTACTCTTAAACAATAATACATAATACAATATCTTTGATAAAATAATGTTGGAGCTGTCATTTGTTTTAAATACACCTAGTTTTGGACTCATTTCTAAGTTACAAAGTTACTATACCTGGCAAACCGGTCAGGTTGGGTTGGTTTAGGTAACGGGTCAAAATGTTTTTGGGTTGAAATGGGTCATGGGTAAAACAGGTCA
Source organism: Rutidosis leptorrhynchoides (assembly GCF_046630445.1). Lineage (NCBI taxonomy): Eukaryota > Viridiplantae > Streptophyta > Magnoliopsida > Asterales > Asteraceae > Rutidosis > Rutidosis leptorrhynchoides. The sequence continues at coordinate 432,136,022 of NC_092338.1, forward strand.
AAAATTTTACCGGATCTAAATGGGTCGGTTTGGGCCGGGTTGGGTAACAGGTTGAAACGGGTAATGGGTCAAATGGGTCCAAACGGGTCATCTACTTTTACATTCGATATTTACATCTATGATTTCATTTTAAGTTTATATCTACGTTTTATATATATATAAGAAAATATTAATATACATAATAATTTATATAACCATGATTGCTTTCATAAATGTGGACGAATGAAACTTGTTATGCTCGACCCATTCACAAGAACCATTAGACCTATCTCTATTTATTGAGCTTCAGAAATTTGATACCCATTAGACCCGTTCCTTTAAATTTGGTATATGACCCAATAGGTTGGAGGAAAATCCATTGGACTTTTTTTTTTAAGTTTTGGTTTATATTGCCATGCCTCATTTCTCTCAAGACCCAATTGACCCGAAAGCTTGACCCAATTTAGCCTAATTCTAGAGTATATGTTTCAATTGCCAGGTATAAAATTTACCCATTTAACCCGTTGTAGAAATTATAACCCAAAACAAACCATTTACCCATGCAGATCATTGTACTATTAATCCTCCCGCATTCAATTGCATCATCTGGAGCTAACTACGCAAAGAATCTTTTGAGATCAGCTATTCTCGTTCAATACATTCCGAGGTTATACCGATTTTTGCCGCTTCTTGCTGGTCAGTCTCCAAGTGGTTTCTTATTCGAATCCGCCTGGGCCAACTTTGTCATCAACCTTCTCACTTTTGTTTTGGCGAGTCATGTTGTTGGCTCATGCTGGTATCTCTTCGGCTTACAGGTATATCGGAATCATTCATGAGCTGTTCATGAACTATTAAGGGGCTATTTAACTGTGTGATTTAAAATTTGTAGGATATTTCTAATTGTTTTTTTTTTTAATTCATTAAGAGGGTGAATCAATGCCTTCGTGATGCTTGTCATAAATCTGGATTCGCAAACTGCAAAAAGTTCATAGATTGCGGGCATGGAACTGATTATAGGAGCTTTGAAGGGTATCCAAATTGGAATGACTGGAAACAAGATAACAATTCGGTTGCTTGTTTTAGTGAAGACGGTTTTCCGTACGGAATTTACGTGAAAGCTGTTAATCTTACAGCCGAAAAAAGTATAATCACGAGATATGTGTAAGCCTTTTTTTGGGGGTTCCAGGTATTAAAATACTAAAATGTTTATTTAAAAAGTTAATATCTTTATTTTTGTTTTAAAATGTTACAGATTGATCTTATTTTTTGATTTTGGGTGATGAAAATTGTTTTTCTGTATCATATCTTATGAATTTTTTTTTTAAAAAAAATTGGTAAATCAAAGTTTTTTTAGCATCTTATTTTTGTTTGAAGTTGATTCTAATTTGTTTGGTAATGTTTGTGAAAAAAGCAAATTAGTACACTGGCTGGCAATCAAGTTCCAAGTTATTTTGTATGGGAAGTCCTTTTTACGATGGGTATAATTGGGCTTGGGCTTCTACTTTTTGCCCTTCTCATCGGAAACATGCAGAACTTTCTTCAAGGTCTAGGACGAAGGTACACATACCATATTGAATTAGATCTTTAATTCATATAATATTTATATTCATAATTCATTCATAATAATTTAATAATCTAAGCAATTTACGTTTAATATTATGTTAGGCGGCTAGAAATGTCACTTAGACGACGTGATGTAGAGCAGTGGATGAGCCATCGACACTTGCCAGACGACCTACGAAGGTTAATATCTCTATTTTTTACTCGTGCAGAGTAACCAGTTATTCCATGTAGATGGTTGCAAAATGGGCGGGTTTGATGGCATGTCAAAGCTGGTTCAGGTTAAAATCTGTCTAATTTGAGTATGGGTTGGGATGATATCACTTTGTTGTACATTTCTCACTTTTAACAATTAATGAGGTAATTAAAATTACAATGCATTACATTGTAAATCCACATATTAGAATAAAACAATGTCTGTAGATGATTGTATGCATTATTATTATTATTTTGTCTTATTCATTTTGTTTCGCTTTCGTCTGGTTTTAATGTGTTTTTGCTTAAAATTTGACCATTTAATGACTTTGATGTGCAGAAAAGTTCGAGAGTCGGAGCGTTACAATTGGGCTGCTACTCAAGGGGTTAATGAAGAATCGTTAATGGAGAATTTGCCTGAAGACCTGCAAAGAGATATACGCCGCCACCTCTTTAATTTTGTCAAGAAAGTAAGATTTTCAAAAGAGTAATCTATTTAAAAGAGTAATATATTTAAAAAGTATAAAATTAAGAGGTTTAAGGATTGAAAACTTCATGGCATAACTTTGACCCGTATGATTCAATCAATCCATTTGGCCCGGTTCCATCTTATATATAGTTGAAATTAACCGTGTTACTCATTGTAGAATGTAGATAGATTATACTTTAACCATTAATTTTAGTTAATTTGGCTCGAGTTCAAAAAAATGAAGATGAAAAATGATTGAAATGTTGAAATTTGAATTATGTTAAAGTATATGTATGGCTTCGGTAATAGTTCTCTTTGAGTACATTGGCGTTTTATTCATTTTGCCAAATTTGATCAAGCAGTTCTTTTATTCAACAACATATATCTATTTTTTTATAGGTTCGGATATTTGCGTTGATGGATGAACCAATTTTAGATGCAATATGTGAAAAATTAAGACAAAAGACTTACATCAAAGGAGGAACAACTTTATACGAAGGAGGTTTTGTGACGAAAATGGTATTTATTGTACGAGGGAAGATGGAAAGTATAGGCTGCGACGGGAATAAAGTTCCGTTGTGTGAAGGGGATGTATGTGGTGAAGAACTTCTCACATGGTGCCTTGAAAATTCTTATCTTAATGGAGGTATATAATTTTATCATATTTTTTTAATCATAAATTATTGTTTTGTGATCATTTTCATACGCACATTTTCTTGTGATATGACAAAAAAGTTATCATTTTCGGTTATAGATAGAGGAAACCATAAAAAACCAGGATATAGATTACTGAGCAAAAGAACGGTGAAATGCTTAACAAATGTCGAAGCATTTGTTCTTCGGGCTGCAGATCTTGAAGAAGTCACAACCGCTTTTGCTGGATTTTTAAGGAATCATCGTGTTCAGATTGCCATAAGGTAATGAATGCCTTTTACAAAGTATTCATACATCATTTATGAACTGATGTTAAATTTAGTCAAAGATTGTTGTTTAATTCTGTTTGCAGTGAGATTTTGTTGAATATCACATGCTTAACTTGTACTCGTAGTTGTTATACAAACTCTGTATCAGATCTTAGTTTTTATGTTCCTGATGTGAACTGAAATTATTTGTGTTAAATTTTTACCATGTCCAGAAATGAATCTCCGTACTGGAGAGGACTGGCAGCGACAACCATCCAGGTGGCATGGAGGTACAGGAAGAGGCGACTAAATCATGCAGACACGTCTCGTGGGGGTACTACTTATCGCAGACGGTTTCATTAGCGCTTATGATTATTTCACATAGTTTTCTTGGTTATAAAATGAGATATGTTTATGTTAATAGAAGTCTAGAAATGAGTCTGTATATCAAAAGAAAGGATGATCATGTATATGATAGTGAAGAAGATAGAGATCTTATTATTATTAATCAATCAATTACCTTAACAGAAATCCACAAAACCCAATAAGCAGTCCATAATCCCAACCATAATTATCGAGCACGTGTATCAGTTTTCTACTCTATAATTCAAAATAGACTTTTTTTTTTTTTTTTCCTCTGTTGGCTCTTTATTTATACACTAAATTGCAATTCTAGTCCGTCAAGTTTTTAATTAGATTTTCGAATCTTTTTTTTGCATAATTTGACAATCCGGTAAAATTGTCTTTTACTATTCTTCAATAAAAATGAAGGATACCGAGGCAAAATATAATTTATATATTTTCAATACACTAAATCTATCCATTCAAAACATACAATCTGATCTTACCATTCGTTTTCACTTTAGCATTCCAAAATCAAATTACATTTGCATCATCATTCATTCTTCATCTTATAAATTCAAAATAAAAAGAATAATAAAAAAAAACTCACCAATTCATCTTCCAAACTTCATTCTAGACTCGTCAATACATTTTCAATTTTCAACATCATTCATTTCAGACTTCAATACAAGAACATCATTCCAGACTTCATCTTAATCAAACCTACCAATTCACAAACTCGCCAATACTCATGTAATTTTCACCAGACTTCGTAACTCACCAAGGCAATTTGAGATTCAGACTTTGCAACTCACGTAATTTTCTCTTAATTTATTCCCCTTTCTTCTAATTTTATTCTCTCACAAACCTTAATTTCTCAACAACAACAAAAAAAAAAAGCCACCAATTCACAAACTTATAAATACTCAAACCATGAACAACTACTTTCACCTGATATGTAAAATCAGAAGCCACGGTAAATTCCTTCAGTAGTGGATAATTATATATGGCTGGGCTGATGTAAGCTTGGGCTTCAAGTAGTGGATAATTATATGCAATAACTGGCTGGAAAATATCGTTTGCGGGCCGGCCTGTTGTGTGTGCCTGGTTCGTTGGTGTAGCTGCATAGGCATATAAAACCTTAAAATAATATAATACTCTCCTATTATATATTATTATAGGTGTATGTATTGACGCCTTATATTCACAAATTGAAACCCTAAAATCTAATTGATTTGATGGATCATCAACCCAATCCCAGCTGTCTTACATCTCCTTCCTTCCAGCAATCGGTTAGTTTTTCTTCATAAATTTTTTAGGCTGCTTTTCATATTAATATATCTTTTTTTTTATTTATTTATTTTTTTTTTTTTTTGAAGCAACTAACCAATTTGATGTAAATATTCGGCAAATTTTTAGCAGTATTTGTGAATTTTAAATTAAAGTGTTACTGGCTCATTCATGTAAACATGGTGCTTTAATTTATATCAAACCTAGCTTGTTGAGATTTATTATCTGGTTGAAAGCTAGTGTTATTATGCTTTTATGTAATATGTAATTTTTGACGGGATTATTCAGTTGTTATTGAACACGGTCAAATTGATGTCTTTATTTTGTGACTGCATTTGACTGAATATATAATAATGTGAACACCTCAGATTAAGCAGACGCTGACGTCACGTGTTCCAGTATGTGACCGAATAAACCTTCTGTCTACCAAGTATCCATGGCTGGTTATTCAGAACAAGCAAGCTGCAGGTGAAAACCACCCCGGAGGAGAACAGAGTTTATGCATCGTTCATGACAAAAAATCTCGCTTTGAGTGTCGAATCCCTGAGTTGGTTGGGAGACGTATCCGAGGGTGTTACCATGGTTGGGTGCTTCTCTCCGACAAACACAGTGTCATGTGGTCACTTTGGAATCCGGTTACTTCAAAATCCATCCGTCTCCCACCAATGCCTTTTCTTAAATCTGGAGATTTGGACGATGATGATTTTAGTTATTGTTGTCTGTCGTCTGATCCCGATGATCCTAGTTCGATCCTCTTGTTACAAAGATGTAATAAACCCAACTTAGTTGTATGTAGGTTAGGCGGTAAAAGAAAGACTTCAAGATGGATCGAAATGTCATACGCGCAACAGCTTAAGAGCTTAAAGGTGGATCATAATGATGATGATGATGATATCCTAAACTGCCTGACTTGTTCGAATGGTAAAGTATATGCCTTGACTATACGCAATTGGTTTCTAATACATGTTGACATTGTGGTCAGTGATAAAGAGGGGGAGGAGGTTGTGATAAGTTTATCGAGAGTTCGGGAATACCCTAATCCTTTCATCTTCAACTTTAGTCTAGACCCTTATTATTTGTTGAAGGGGTATGGTACAGATTTGTTCTTTATTATATTAGGTTTCGATAAAGTATCAAGTAGTACACTAGTTGCTGCTTATTTGTTCAAATTAGACACGACTAATTCGACTTCAACATGGGAGGAAATAAAAGACCTGAAAGATGCTGTATTTTTTGTGGATCATTTTGGTGATGGCTCTGTATTTTACAACCATGGAGTTACGTCCGAACTAGGAGGTTATATACATGTGTGTTGTGATTTGCGCAATAGAATATTCTCATATCACGTTAAAGACAGAACCGTATCCATAATAGCTATGCCACCTTTAACTTATGCAGACTATGTCTCGCTATGGGAATGCAGGTACCAATTTTAATTTATTTATTAGTATGGACTTATCATTTATTTATTACAGTATTTTTTTTTTTTTTTGAAAAGCATTTATTACAGTATTATTTGTTGTTTCTAATGCCTTCATCTAAGGGTGCTTTGTTTGCCTCTTAATGGAATGGTTGAGTGCTGAATGTTGAACAGCATTCAGTGCATTTTTTTCCGACCTCTGATTGACATTTGGTACTGAATGGTTCAGAATTCAGTGAACCATTCAGAGATGAAACACCCTCGAGCCTAAATTTTCTTTAATTTTCTTCTAAAATCCTATCATGAACACTTAATTAACAAGTATATCGAATATTTTATTCATGTTACACTTTGATAAGGTAATTTTACACAGTTTATATCGTTCAATCTAAATGATTATCAAACAGCTTATTTTCATTCAGAACAAATTTTATTCAGAGGCTTTGAATCATTCAGATTCTGAACCATTCAGCGCTAAATCATTCAGTTTTATCAAACACGCCCTAAGTAATTTAGAATTATTATTATTATTTGGATATAATTTTGTGTAGGTTAGAAGGTGAGGATGGAGAAACCAACTACACAATTGAATATGAAGTCGAAAAGGTCATCACGGATGAGATAAGTATAACATCGTCAATTACAAATGATGATGATGATGATGATGATGATGATGATGATGATGATGATGATGATGATGATGATGATGATGATGATGATGATGATGATGATGATGATGATGATGATGATGATGATGATGATGATGATGATGATGATGATGATGATGATGATGATGATGATGATGATGATGATGATGATGATGATGATGATGATGATGATGATGATGATGATGATGATGATGATGATGATGAATGTAATATCATGACGAATGAGTCACTCCTTGTCACTATTCCCTTTCATATTTTGGAAAATATTATTGAGTTTTGTGTTGGAATTGAGTTCTTGAACTTTCGTGCTACATGCAAATCTTGTCATTTAGCCGCACCTTTGATTCGTATGAGGGATGAAGCAGCTTTAATGAAATTGCGTTCATATTCATTTGCTTCACCCTTGCTAATGGTGGTAGATAAAAATCGAGACATTATGAATCTTACAGATCCAGTATTTGGTGACAAGTATTTTATGAACACGTCAGCGATTGCTAGTAATGACCAGGAGATATTTATATGTTGTTCTAGATATGGTTGGCTGCTGCTATTTTATACTAACTCAAGATGCTTCGCGTTCTTCAACCCCTTCACAAGGAATGTTCACAAGCTTCCTGGTACGCATCATTGGTTGGAAAACTTGTGTTTTTCAGCGCCTCCTACTTCCCCAGATTGTATGGTCGTTGGATTTACAACACGCGGTGCTCGGCGGCATATGTATATTCTCCACTTTGTAGCTACTCAAGTACCAGTGTGGCGCAGAGTTGGTCTGGATTATGGTAGCGATGCACCATACGCGTTTAGATTTCCAACCTTTCATGGCCGACATCATCTTTATGCCCTGTGTAATGAGGGACAACTTGTTGTTTTCAAAGAGATAAGCCAATTACGTTCCTCTTGGGAGGTTGTTGCCGAAGCTCCAAAATCTCAATATCAATGGATGTTGTGGGCAAGAAGGAACACACGGTATTATCTAGTGAAGCGTGATCAACATCTTTTGCTAGTCGTCGTTGGCATATATGGAGAATATCTCGAGGTATTCCAATTGAATGATTCAACAAAAGAGTGGGAGAAAATAGATTCATTAGGTAGACACACCATCTATATTTCAGATACAACGTGTTGTTGCATTGAAGCAAGACTACCAAAATTGCAAAACAAGATCTACTTTCCAAATTTGCATACCGAGAATGGGAAGATTGTGTTTTATTCACTTGACAAGAGCGATTACTATGCATTTGATGGTGACAAAATTGAAGCAACCGCTTTTAAAACAATGTTCTTAGGAACCAAATATCATCTGAACCCTTATGCGTGGATAGAACCTAGTTGGTTTTAGCTAATTCATTCAATTATGTTTTACTGTATTAACTATGCATTATAGTTTGTTTATTCTTTTTTGTTTATCAAAACTTTATTTTAAGTTATATATATCATGAACTTATTCTTTTAAATTTAAATTGGCTGATTGTGTAAGACGGTGTTTATGGATAAACTTTCAATTTAATATTTATTTTTCATTACATTTCTAAGCAGGATATCGACACAATAGTTCAGGCTATTGCCTCATCGTGTAAAACGTTGTTAAGCTTGCATAACCTGTGAGTTGTTTTTAAATTTGGGTGGTGATTTAAAATGAAAAAAAAAAAAAAACAGAGTAAATGTAAAAAGCACGGTTATATAAAAAGCAACTATTTTCAGACGCAGTTTTTTGACCCAACTCCAAATTTTATTTTCATAAAAAAAATGTTCTGATTAAGATTTAAGGTTTAAGTAATGATTACTATCAATTAAATTAAATAACTTAGTATAAATGGCTTGCTAGAAACGTTTGTCCAAGAATCCAGTAAAGAAAAAAGGTAAAGAGAGATGATTCAAAGAAATGCCACTTTGAATCTATAGACAGACTCATAACATATTAACCTCCTGTATATAAATGTACATAAATGTGATCAAATCATTACTTGTTATTCCTTATTGATCCGATAACAAAAATGGCGCCAGTCGGATTACCTCCAGGTTTCCGGTTCCATCCGACTGACGAAGAGCTTGTAAATTACTATCTAAAAAGAAAGATACATGGTCAAGAGATTGAACTCGATATCATCCCTGAAGTTGATCTTTATAAATGTGAACCATGGGAGTTAGCAGGTTTTTTTCTTTATTATTTATCATACTCTTCTATATACTCCGTATAATTTTAAATCATTTCGTTTTAGTTGTTAAACCGTTGTTTTGTGTTTAAATCATATCGAATTATAATGTTACATGTATGCGCTTCACTTACTAGTTAAAGACTTTGGAAACCAGATAATATACATGTTTTTGGCGGATGTATTCTCAAAATAGTCTATTTATCTTTAAGTAGAGGTATGACCGTCTACATCTTACGTCTTCTATACCTTGCTCTCAGTTGATTGGGTGATATTGTTGTTGTGTAATAAGTTAGTATTTCCTATGCTCAACAAGTTTTTATGTAGAAAATGATTCATTATCATTATTATATAAGTAATGTTTGTTGTAGTATAATAAACCTAGGTTGGTTAGTTTATTGTTTCTTGATCTTATAATTTCAAGTTTTAATGATCAGGGCATTCTAAAGTAATCAGGCGTCCCAATGAATCAAGATTTATTCCTTTTCATTATAATGATAATAAAATAATGATTATGATAATGATAATGATAATGATAATTCCGATTTTAAGAATTTATGTAACTTTTATTAATTGAAAAATGACAATCGATATATGTTTACTAATGGTCAGAAAAGTCATTTTTGCCTAGTCGAGATCCAGAATGGTACTTTTTTGGACCACGAGACCGCAAATATCCAAACGGGTTTAGAACAAATCGAGCAACAAGAGCTGGATATTGGAAATCGACAGGTAAAGATCGAAGAGTTATAAGCCAAGGTCAAAACCGGGCGATTGGAATGAAGAAGACGTTGGTGTATTATCGTGGACGTGCACCTCAAGGTGTTAGAACCGATTGGGTGATGCACGAGTATCGTCTCGATGATAAAGATTTCAATGACACATTTGGTGTTCAGGTATCTTCATTTCAATAAATTTCATCATGTTATTATAAACTCATTTCCTACAAACTAGTCTAAAGCTTTAAAAGAAGTAATGTAAATGTATAAAAATAAACAATTGGCAATAATGTAAATAGTCACTAACATTTTTTAGAATGACAACTCACACCCCAACACGAATTTATTTACGAATATACCCACGATAGAACTTGAACCCCAACCTCTTTGATTGAAAGGCTAATCGACTAGGCGCCTAGGCTATAACCCTTTGGTGTAAATAGTCACAACATACATAATGATTATAAGTTAGAGATCATTAGAATTTTCTATCATCATCATAATATTCATATGCTAAGTTTAAAACTTATGTTAAATGGGTATACGGATGAAATTTTCTCTCTTCAGGTTATAAGGAGAAGAGATTTTTATATTACGAGCTTAAAATGATTATATCGTAATCATTTTTTTTTTTCTAACCACTTCAAGACATACTATTAGTGGGATATTCGTTACTTGTGATGGTGTTGAATGAATCATAGATATCCTCGATTGCCAAGCAAAGGGCTTCACTTACTTTTTTGTCTTTTACTCTAATCCCACAAAAGTATCTTCTCCCATCCCCATTATAAAGTGAAACCTATATTTTTGTTACTCCCTTTTTATTTCCTATTATTTTTAGTAAATGAAATATAATATAATATAATAGTAGTATCTACACATACACATAACGCGTCGAACATTCATGAAATACCCCGGTGTAAAAGTAGTGTTTCCTTATTCGAGCAAGAAAAATCTTATCCGTTTATCTGTTTATTTATGTATAGATATGATATAGTACAATACATGTGAAATTAATTCACATCTGATAAAAACAAATTTATTGTGTATACATAAACAGGATTCTTATGCATTGTGCCGTGTTTTCAAGAAAAATGGTGTATGTGTTGAACTCGAAGATAATGGACATACAAGCATGCTATTGTCACAATACTCTCCGACGGTTAATAATGACTATGAAGCAATGTCACCAGATGTTCCTGCAGCATCGTCATCATGCATGGAAGAAGATGACGATAAAGACGAATCTTGGATGCAGTTCATCACTGATGATCCTTGGCGTTCTCCAAATAGTCCACAAGCATCAATAACAAACTAAAACATTTTATCAAACCAAATAATTATATAATTATATAAACAATATTTGTTTTGACTCATATACTATCCACCATAGATTGTTGATAAAGGTAAGTTTTTGGTCATTGGATTATAAACTGAACTTGCCTATTGTAATTTGTACCACTATACATACTTCCCACTCAATTTAATAGCTTGAGAAATTTGGCGTGATGTAAAGTAAAGACCATTTTACGTTCAATGCATTGAATTATTAAAGGCAAATTTTAACACTTTTTTGGTCAGGAAACAAGACCGGGAGTAACATAAGGCATTAGGTATATAGATATAGGTATAGGTATAACTATTAAACAAACACAATAATAGTAAAATCACATTGTATATGTACTAACATACCAAGTATCAACAGGTGTTAAAAGGCTCAGATACCACCCAAGTTGCTTTCAATGACGAATGCAACCCGGACCTTAAAAACTCAATAACACCAAGTTTTGCGCAAAAATAAAGAATTGAGTACAGCGAGAACCCAAATTAGACAATCACAAATACACATAAGGCATCAGCAAAGCTACAAAATTTAAGCAAACTAAGTATCTTCCTTAATAACAAGGGGAAACACATAAAATAAGATAGTCTGCAAAAATGATACTTCAATAGACCATAAATAACCAAAAATTTGAGGGTAAAACCTGGATAGCTTTCTGGTACTTAAAGCGATATCTGTTTTTCTAAACTAAGCATTTTAGTAGCGCCCAACTCCCCAAATGCGCACAACTCCATCTGTATATCCACTGAATAGTGAGCTTCCATCAGCACTCCAGCATAAGCTTGTGCAGTAGATGACCTGCGCAAACATTTTACACGAAAACACCAGTTAACATCTATGTTTGCATCAAAGAGTAGTTAGTTCAATATTACATACTAAAGCTATTTTGAACACAGTGATTATTACAAATCATTGTGGCACAATTAAAAAGTTCAGGCATGTACATTAAAGCCAGGACACAACTACATGTACTTGCACAATATAAGAAATAAGTAAGCACTTTACAAGTCTGCAACTTGTTGCTGACAATCAGAACTCAGAAGACAAGAATAATAGAAAGTTCTCAACACAAACTACAAAAAAAAGGATCAGAATAGAAAAAACCCTTTTAATTTCAAGAACTACAATCACTTTGACCCACATTATCTACAATTACTTGTAATAAAATTTACAATATACACAGATGGAAACTTCAAAATTCCAACTTTTGATGTTCTTTACGAATAAACATTTCATTTCAATGAATGACATTCACATACAAACTTCTAAATTCAATTATATCTTTCTAAACACACAACTATACGTCATATTCTAACTCCTAAATATTATTATTAACTTATGATAAAAAGGTTATAAATCATAGTGAATAATAACGTTAACTAGCATGAAGAAGCAATATAAGGTTCATATAAGCACCAAAACACAATGATACCTAAGGTACAACTAAAAATAAACAAATAAACAACAAATTTAAAATTAACAACCTTAGATTTGCCAGCATTAGTTTCAGTAGCAGTCCCATCAACAGCCATTTCAGACTCCTGTTTCAAATCAACCTTCAAATCCACAACAACACTCTTACTCTCCAAATCCCACACCTTTATACTACTCTCAGTAGCAGCACACAACCAATACCTATTAGGACTAAAACACAACGCATTCACAATCGAACCACCATCAAGCGAATACAACATCTTCCCTTCACTTAAATCCACAACAATATATCCCCATCTTTCCCACCACTCGCACACAACGACCCATCGGGCGATACAGCAACAGTATTCACATACCCCTTATGTCCATATAAACTATTCCTAAGTTTACAATTACTCAAATTCCAAATCTTCACACTCTTATCCCATGATCCAGATACAATCATTGGTTCAGTTACATTCGGGCTAAACCTAACACAACTAACCCAATCATCATGTCCATTTTCAATTGTGTACTTACATTCACCTAATGTATTCCACAATTTGATCGTTTTATCACGAGAAGCGGAAACAATTTGTCGGTTATCAATTGAAAATGCAACGGATAGTACATCGTTACCGTGACCGACGAATCGGCGAACAGTCGAACCGGTGTTGAGGTCCCAGAGACGGAGCTCGCTGTCCCATGAACCGGAGAGAGCGAATTGGCCGTCGGAGGAAAGAACGACGTCTTGGATGAAATGTGAGTGGCCGGTGAGACGGCGGTGGGCGACACCGGAAGTTTTGTCGGAGTTGTTGAGGTGCCAAACGATGAGGGATTTGTCGCGGGAGGATGTTACGATTGTGTCGGAGTTGTCAATTGGGCACGCGATTGCGGTAACCCAATCGGTGTGGGATCGTAATGTGCCGCGAAGGATTAAGGTGTCCGCCATTATTAGGGTTTTTAGGTTTCTAGGGTTTTTGGGATGTGGATGTGAAATTGGGGAGAAAGGCCGTCTGATTGATGAAGTTAAAAGTTTATATTGTGTTGGGAGGGCAAATTTACTGTTCCATGGAACTGCGTCGTTTAAAAAAAAAATATATTTGTATTTTAATTTTAATTTAATTTAATTTTACTTTGATTAGATTTGTTAATGAGCCAAGCTAACTCGTTAGAACAAGTGGCGGAACTAAATTTTTTTTTATCGGGGTAAAAAAATCTTTTAAAAGTGTAGCAATTTTTTTGGACAATATTTAAAAGTTTTGAGGCAAAATTTGAAGATTTTTGAGAAAAATTTGAAAGTTTTTGGGCAAAAGTTAGAAATTTTTGAGCAAAATTTGAAGGTTTTAAGACGAAGTATGTAAGTTTTGGGCAAAAAAAAAAAATCCACCGGAGGCAAAGTCGAAAAAATCAAAATTTTTGCACAACAGAAAAAAAAATCCACTGGGGAGGGCGCCCCCCTCTGCCTCACATAGTTACGCCACTGGTTAGAACCCAACCGAATATGAGTTTAAACGAACACGAAGAGAATAACTCAATGAGGGAAGTGGGACAATGTTGTGAGAATGAGAAATCCACATATTGTGGTTGTGCCTTTGATTAGATTTTATAATATATGATGTACAAGAGTTATGGAAAAGATCAATACAAATCAAATAAAGTCGTATGAATATATACTATCCGAAAATACAGGAAGTTGACTTAATCAACTCTTGTGCTTATCAGCATTATCTCTAATAAATGTTCAGACCTTAACTATCACAACAAACAACCAATGAGTTCCGAACACAAGCTTGAACAAATTTTAAAGTAAACGAAAACGAACTCGTTATCAAACGAGCTCGGAAGCCTGTATCAGTCCTACGTTAATTTTTTATTAAATTAATATACTAATATTAATATTTTTATGTTAATATCAAATATTTTTTTAATATCTTTATATCTATACTTTCTATTAAATCTTTATAATGATGATGTCATAAATAGAGATTATACAAGCTTAAAAGAAATTCAAAAATAAAAAGAAAAATTTTTAAACCCCCATGATGATGTCATTAAAATGATTAATTATATTTAATAAAAATATTAACATGTTACAAACTTTTAAACAAATTATACAATCTTTCACAAAACATCTAATGAACACATGTTCAAATTTTGAAGCATATTATACAACCTTAATATAATAATTATTCATATATTCAATTAGAAAACAGAAAAAAAACAAAAACAAAAAGGGCACTGTTGAATTGAGAACATATTGTAATAAAAACCAATTTGAAGGGTAAACTTTCAGCTACTTTTGGGTTCTTTTAAAAAAACAATAATTTTTAAGGATTAATAATTAATGCGCCACATATGTACAAAATGCAAGGTTGGTGGAGTGGTCAGGCTATGTTATTTGTTTCTTCCTGATCTTGGGTTCAATGCACACCAGCCACTTTTTTTTTTTTTTTTTTTTTTGTTATAAAGTGCCCTGCCACAACGCGCGGGTAACCTACTAGTTATATTTTAATTAATATTTTTTAAAAAGTTTTAAGAGGCATTTGTTATTACTAATAACAACAACAATACCCAATCCCACACTTGTAGAGTATGGGGGAGGTGAGACGTAGACAATCATTCCTCTACCCTAGGACAAAGAGAAATCATTTCACCACCCCGAGTGAAACACTCACAAGAGTAGAGAAAGTCCTCCCTCTCTATGTTCGACGGATAAAGAGATTGCTTGCAACGGACCTCCGGCCAAAAAAAAAAAATCGTAAAAAGTAAAAGCCATCGCCATGAAAATGGTGGAGCAAATTTCCATGGGTTTTAAAATGTTGCCTGGGATTCGATTTAGGCTCTAAGAGACAGTCAAGTCGCCAATAAGTAGACGCTTGCTGATGGCTCCCGAAACAGAGCCGTATTAAAAAAAAAAAAAAAAAAAAACCTACCTTAGAGTGTTCTGCGGAGCACAGGACGTATAAAGTAAAGCTGCACTAAATGAGCAATAAACATATATGTCCACATACAGATAAAATCACATCATAGCAAGCCAGTCTATAAGAAAAAAAACCTACAAACATACATAAAACCGTATCTACCAAAACCTACATAAACATATAAACGTACATTCATAGATAACCACCTACACGCATACAAACGGGAAAACCTACTTACGCATACATAGATAGAAAACAAACAGACATACGAAAATACATACAACCATACATATAACTATACATACATATAGACATACAAACATACATACATACATACATAAATACAAACATAGGCAAGCAGAAATGCAAAACAAGCGTACAAACAAACAAACATACATAAACCTGCGAACAAACTTAAATACATACATACAAACACGAACATCCAAACAAACACATTAAAACCAACATGTCCAAACTAACACCATCCATGCATGGGTCTAGGAAAAAAAAAAAAAAAAAAAAAGCAAAGAACAAAGTTAAAGAAGACACCCACACAGACCCACAAAACGACAAACACACAAATACAACCAAACAACCTACTCGTCTATTCTAATTCTAGTCCTCCAAGCAACCCTATCAGAGGTCATGTCCTCGGTCAATAAGAGCTCCTTCAAGTCTAGCTTCATTCTATCTTCCCACCTACGCGTAGGTCTACCCCTTCTTCGTACGCCGTCAACCGTAAGAAGGCGAAAACAACGAAAGGTTTCTTAGTCGGAATTCATGGTTCCACGTGTCACTAAACTAAATGACTCTAACAATTACATTCACTTAATACTTAAAACATATCATTAAATTGTTTCGTTTAAACAAACCCGTAATTTCAAGGGTCATTTCACTAGTTAATATTAATATTTTTCTATTAACATTAATTTTTTTTTATTAATTTTGATATTAACATTAATGATTTTGCTAAGTTGTACCCCTCTAACACATGATAACAAGTATCGATGAAGGTAAATATTTTCATTATTCTATTAATATTAACATTAACATATAATATAATATAATATAATATAATATATAATATAATACGTTAAACACGAGCCAAACTCAAGCTTGTATAATAACATACGAGACGAACTCGAACAGAATATATCAAGCTCGGAATATGCAGAGCTCAAGGTCGAGCCCTTTTATAGGTGATAATGCTAAAAATGAACATATATTTCATAGCATTATCCCTCAAGAAAGACAAGCTTTTAGTTGCAACTGTTCTATTTACAAGTGATATTCGTTTAAATAATAAAAGGTGAAGACAAAAGACAGATTCGACAAATTGAAGACGCAAACGACCAAAAAGCTCAAAAGTACAAAATACAATCAAAGAGGTTCCAATTATTGATAAGAAACGTCTCGAAATTACAAGAGTACAAGATTCAAAACGCAAAGTACAAGATATTAAATTGTACGCAAGGACGTTCGAAAATCCGGAACCGGGACCAGAGTCAACTCTCAACGCTCGACGCAACGGACTAAAAATTACAAGTCAGCTATGCACATAAATATAATATAATATTTAAATAATTCTTATAATTATTTATATATTATATTTATTTAATTAAAACGTCGACAAACAAGAAAACAAGAATTTTGAGCTGTCACCTACCACCATGCAATCGCATGGCCTGGAGGCACAAAAGCCATGCGATCGCATGGCCAACTTTTTCAGTTCACAGGCCTATAAATTTCGAGCTTTGGTGCACCATATATCCATATCTTTCTCTCTATCTCGTAAACATATATATATATATATATATATATATATATATATATATATATATATATATATATATATATATATATATATTATAATTTTAATTTTAATTTTAATTTTAATTTTAATTTTAATTTTAATTCTAATAATAAGGGTATATTAACGAATGTTGTAAGGGTGTAAGTCGAAATTCTGTCAGTGTAACGCTACGCTATTTTTAATCATTGTAAGTTATGTTCAACCTTTTTAATTTAATGTCTCGTAGCTAAGTTATTATTATGCTTATTTAATCCGAAGTAATCATGATGTTGGGCTAAAAATATTAAAATTGGGTAATTGGGCTTTGTACCATAATTGGGGTTTGGACAAAAGAACGACACTTGTGGAAATTAGACTATGGGCTATTAATGGGCTTTATATTTGTTTAACTAAATGATAATTTGTTAATTTTAATATAAAGATTTACAATTGGACGTCCCTATAAATAACCATATACACTCGATAGGACACGATGGGCGGGGTATTTATATGTACGAATAATCGTTCATTTAACCGGACACGGGAATGGATTAATAGTCACTAGAATTATTAAAACAGGGGTGAAATTATGTACAAGGACACTTGGCATAATTGATAACAAAGTATTAAAACCTTGGGTTACACGCAGTCGACAACCTGGTGTAATTATTAAACAAAGTATTAAAATCTTGCTACAGTTTAAGTCCCCAATTAGTTGGAATATTTAACTTCGGGTATAAGGATTATTTAACGAGGATACTAGCACTTTATATTTATGACTGATGGACTGTTATGGACAAAAACCAGACTGACATATTAAATAATCCAGGAAAAAGGACAATTAACCCATGGGCATAAAACTAAAATCAACACGTCAAACATCATGATTACGGAAGTTTAAATAAGCATAATTCTTTTATTTCATATTTAATTTCCTTTATTTTATATTTAATTGCACTTCTAATTATCGCACTTTAATTTATTGTTATTGTATTTAATTGCACTTTTAATTATCGTACTTTTTAATTATTGTATTTTATTTCATCGCACTTTTATTTATCGCAATTTCATTATTGTTATTTACTTTACGCTTTAAATTAAGTTATATTTATTTTTATTATTTTACATTAGGTTTTAACTGCGACTAAAGTTTTAAAATCGACAAACCAGTCATTAAACGGTAAAAACCCCCCTTTATAATAATAATATTACTTATATATATTTGTATTTTTATAAAATAAAACTAATATAGCGTTAAGCTTTGTTTAAAGATTTTTCCCTGTGGAACGAACCGGACTTACTAAAAACTACACTACTGTACGATTAGGTACACTGCCTATAAGTGTTGTAGCAAGGTTTAAGTATATCCATTCTCTAAATAAATAAATATCTTGTGTAAAATTGTATCGTATTTAATAGTTTTTCATAGTAAAATATAAGCTATTTCATATACACCTCGCATAACATCAAGTATTTTTGGCGCCGCTGCCGGGGAACAAAATCTAGCTTAAAAGCCGGAAGCGCAACGCTAAATATAAAAAAAAAAAAGATTTTTATTTTTAGTTTACTTTTATAAAAAAATACACTTTTGTAAAAATACGTTTTAAATATTCAAAAATATAAAAAGAAAAACAAAAATATAAATATTTTTAAGAGTTTATAAGTTATATAAAAATTTTCTTTATCTTTATTTTATAAAAAAATAAGTTTTATTTAATTTATATAAATATATTACATAATTTTTTATTAAAACAGCAAAACAGAAAAAAAAAAAAAAAAAAAAAACACTCGAGTCCAAGTACTGTAGCAGCCCAGTGTCTGGCCCGAAACCCTAGCCCTTGCGATCGCATGGCCGGGTAACTTAGAACTCATGCGATCGCATGAGCGCTGCAGACACGCCAGAATTGACTGAAATCGGCATTTATTACGGATAATAATTATTATTATTTAACTTAAAACCCTAATTAGGGTTGTATTTTTTATTATTTAGTTTTAGTTTTTATATTTAATTTGTATTATTTAGTTTAATTAGTTTAATTAGTTTATAAAATTAATAGTTTTATAAAATAAATAATATAAAAATAATATTTTTATAAAAATTGTAATTTTTACAACTTTTAATATATCTTTATATTTTGTATCTTTTTAATTGATTTAGCGTAATTTTTGTATTTTTCGCTCGTATTTAGTTTTAAGATATAATTTTTGCCATAGTTATTTTTATATCTAGAATTTTAGGCTTTGCCGTAAAATCCCTTAAGTGCTTTTTCTTTAGACTAAGATTTAGGTGCTTTAGAATTTTGCGACGCCTTTTTAAGTTTTAGTTTCTTTTTAAGTTATTGTCATTTGGGATATAGTTTTACTTGTAAGCTTTAATATTTTTAGACGCAACTTTTAGTTTTTAGTTTTTAGTTCCTTTTTAAGTTTCAACGCGCTACTTTCTTATTTTTATTTTTCGACGCCTTTTACCTATGTATCAATTATCACTCCAATTAGTAATCTCAATTTGCAATTTTAATTTTAAGTTAGTGATAGTAATAAGGTTGGGTTAGTCGAGTGTTTTTAAAATTTTATAAGTCGCTCTTTCCCTTTTCTTTTTCGACTTTTTTTTCGACGCGCTCTTTTTCTTTCTTATTTCTCGCTATTCTAGTTTTAGGACATAGATTTTATTCTACTTCTTATCTAAATTTCTTTAAATTACGAAAATTTATTTTAAGTGGTTAAATTGATAGACATAAAAATTTTCTGGTTCGTAGTAATAGTTGGATTGGTACGTGGACCGAGTTATTGGAGTCAAACAGTCCTCAATTATATTGAGACCAAACGAAACCTGCCCCTCTGCTGCATCTTTTGGCTATTCGAAACGTGGGCAAAATCAGAAAAGTCTATTAATTGGATAACTTATATAATTTTTCTTTCCTTTTAAAAACTAATAGGATATTCAGTGAATGCACCGAGCAAGACGTTCACCACCTTTTGTACGTTCACCACCTGTAACCAGATCAAGACATCTAGCAAATATTACCGCCGTTGATTTTTCTTTAGAATCGTCATCCAGTCAACCAAGTACTCCAATTTAAATTTCCGATAATCCATTTTTTGAACCCGACCTCACAATTGAGAATCCGGAGAATATTCAGGGACGATTCATAGATCCTGAACCATTAATTTTTCCTCCGGAACCACCAATCATTCAAACAGAGATTGTTGAGGAACGAACCATTAAATCAGAATCCTCTAGTGATTCAGATTCAACAAATTCAATTATGGAAAATCTGGAAGCTTTAAGTATGGAAGACCGAATGAGAGCTAAACGCACTGGCCAAGGTCACGCAATTACTCATCCTGACATTAATGCGCCAGATTATGAAATCAAATGATAAATTCTACATATGGTGACTAATCAATGCCAATTTAGT
Source organism: Rutidosis leptorrhynchoides (assembly GCF_046630445.1). Lineage (NCBI taxonomy): Eukaryota > Viridiplantae > Streptophyta > Magnoliopsida > Asterales > Asteraceae > Rutidosis > Rutidosis leptorrhynchoides. Next base: position 432,156,609 of record NC_092338.1, read on the forward strand.
GGTGCGCCGAAGGAAGATCCAAACGAACATCTTCGTACCTTTAATAGGATCTGCACACTATTTAAAATAAGAGAAGTTGAGAATGAACAGATATATCTCATGTTATTTCCCTGGACTTTAAAGGGAGAAGCCAAATATTGGTTGGAATCGTTACCTGAAGGGGCGATCGATACATGGGATGTTTTAGTTGAAAAATTTCTTAAACAATTCTTTCCTGCCTCTAAAGCCGTAAGACTTCAAGGAGAAATTGTTACGTTCACACAAAAACCAAATGAAACTTTATATGAGGCGTGGACTAGATTTGGAAAGTTATTAAGAGGATGTCCGCAACATGGTTTAGACAGCTGTCAAATAGTACAAATATTCTACCAAGGATGCGACATCACTACAAGAAAGATATAGCAGCTGGTGGTTCTATTATGAAGAAAACCGAAACTGATGCTTACAAAATTATTGATAACACTGCTTCCCACTCACATGAGTGGCATCAAGAAAAAGATATCGTTAGATCATCTAAAGCAGCTAGAGCCGATTCTAGCCATGACTTAGATTCCATTTCAGCAAAGATAGATGCTGTCGAGAGACGAATGGAAAAGATGACTAAAGATATCCACTCAATACAAATTAGTTGTGAGCAGTGTGGAGGACCACATTTGACAAAAGATTGTCTTAGTATTGAATTAACAATGGAACAAAGAGAGAATATTTCATACATAAACCAAAGGCCTGGAATTAATTATCAGAATAATTATCAACCGCCAAGACCGATTTACAATCAAAACCAGAATTATAACCGAAATGTTCCATACAACAACCAACAAGGTCCTAGTAATCAAAAAGTATCCAATAATACTTACAATCAGCAAAGACCTAATTTTCAAAACAAACCACAACAAACCGATGATAAAAAGCCGAATTTAGAAGATATGATGACAAAGCTAGTTGAAACTCAAACGCAGTTTTTCACATCTCAGAAACAAATGAATGAACAAAATGCTCAAGCATTTAGAAATCAACAAGCTTCTATTCAAAATTTGGAACAAGAAGTAAGTAACCTAGCAAGGTTAATAGGTGAAAGAAAACCGGGAAGTTTACCTAGTGATACAAATGCTAACCCCCGGAATGAAACAGCTAAAGCCATTACCACAAGAAGTGGTACAACACTTATACCACCTGAAATACCTGTAACTTCTGATGAAGCTATTCCTACTCTACAAGAATCACAACCTGAGCAAGATAAGGAAAAAGAACCGGTAGTTGAAAAGGTTAATGAAGATAACACAGTTAAGGCTAAACCTTATGTTAAACCATACCAACCACCACTTCCTTACCCAAGTAAAATGAAGAAAGAGAAACTTGAAGCCGAGCAATCCAAATTCTTGGATATGTTTAAACAGATAAATGTCAATCTTCCTTTCATTGATGTGATTTCAGGAATGCCTAGATATGCTAAATTCTTGAAAGATCTAATCTAAAATAGAAAGAAAATGGAAGAACTCTCAGCTGTTACTATGAATGCTAATTGTTCAGCAGTGCTATTGAATAATATACCAGAAAAACTATCTGATCCAGGAAGTTTCACAATTCCATGTTTTCTGGGTAGTCTTAGTTCAATAGAAGCATTAGCAGACTTAGGTGCTAGTATAAATCTAATGCCATATTCACTATACACTAAACTAGACCTTGGAGAATTGAAACCAACAAGAATAAGTATACAACTAGCCGATCGATCAATAAAATATCCTAGAGGGATAATGGAGAACATGCTAGTTAAAGTTGGTACTTTAGTATTTCCAGTAGATTTTGTTGTTCTGGACATGGAAGAAGATTCTCAAGTTCCTCTCATATTAGGAAGACCATTCTTAAACACGGTTAAAGCAATGATAGACGTGTTTGGTAAGAAACTGACCCTAAGTATAGAGGATGAGAGTGTTACATTTTCAGTTGATAGAGCAATGCAACAACCGCAATCTGCAGATGATACATGTTATTATATTCAAACTATAGATTCACATGCAGAATTGTTAGAAGAATTTCCAGAATTACAAGGAACAGGGGAATGTTCTTTAGGATAAGGAACTGAACCAATTGATGAAGTTGAAATGTTAGCTACACTAATGGCTAATGGATATGAACCAACAACAGAAGAAATTCAAATGCTAAAAGAAGAAGACAGATATCGATACAAATCATCGATAGAAGAACCTCCGACATTAGAGTTAAAGCCACTTCCAAACCATTTGGAATACGCTTATTTACATGGTGAATCTGAATTACCTGTAATAATATCGTCTTCTCTTACTGAAAATGAAAAATCTCAACTCATTTCTGTGTTGAAAGCTCATAAACCAGCCATTGCATGGAAGATTCATGATATTAAAGGAATAAGTCCTTCGTATTGCACACATAAAATCCTTATGGAAGAAGGTCATAAAACGTATGTGCAACGCTAACGAAGACTAAATCCTAATATGCAAGATGTTGTTAAAAAAGAAATAATTAAACTGCTAGATGTAGGTTTAATTTATCCAATTTCTGATAGTCCATGGGTAAGCCCAGTTCAATGCGTGCCTAAGAAGGGTGGCATGACTGTCATTACAAATGAGAAAAATGAGCTTATTCCTACTAGGACTGTAACAGGATGGCGTGTATGTATTGATTATAAAAAATTAAATGACGCCACCAGAAAAGATCACTTTCCCTTACCTTTTATTGATCAAATGTTGGAAAGATTAGCCGGAAATAGTTACTATTATTTTCTTGATGGATTTTCCGGATATTTTCAAATTCCAATAGCACCCGAGGACCAAGAGAAAACCACATTCACGTGCCCTTATGGTACTTTTGCTTACAAACGCATGCCATTTGGACTTTGCAACGCCCCTGCAACCTTTCAAAGGTGCATGATGGCGATTTTTCACGACATGATAGAAGAATGCATGGAAGTTTTCATGGATGACTTTTCAGTCTTCGGTGATACTTTCGAATCATGTCTAGTTAATCTGGAACGAATGCTTATTAGATGCGAACAATCAAATCTAGTACTTAATTGGGAGAAATGCCATTTCATGGTTAAAGAAGGCATCGTTCTTGGTCATAAAATTTCAAAGGAAGGAATTGAAGTGGATAGAGCTAAAGTAGATGTAATTGCTAAACTTCCACATCCCACCAATGTTAGAGGAGTTAGGAGTTTTCTAGGGCATGCCGGTTTTTACCGACATTTCATAAAAGATTTTTCTAAAATTGCCACTCCTATGAATAAACTCCTAGAAAAGGATGCTCCATTCATCTTTTCAGATGAATGTATCAAATCTTTTAATATTCTTAAAGAGAAACTCACTAATGCGCCGATCATGATAACACCAAATTGGAATCTACCGTTTGAATTAATGTGCGATGCAAGTGATTTTGCAATGGGAGCCGTTTTAGGACAAAGGATTGAAAAACGATTTCAACCTATATATTATGCCAGTAAGACGTTACAAGGAGCACAAACGAGTTACACAACTACTGAAAAAGAACTCCTTGCTATTGTCTTTGCTTTTGACAAATTTCGATCATATCTCGTTCTAGCTAAAACGGTGGTCTATACCGACCATTCTGCTCTTAGATACCTATTTTCGAAACAAGATGCTAAACCAAGATTAATCCGTTGGATCTTACTCTTAAAAGAGTTTGATATTGAAATCCGAGATAAAAGAGGAGTAGAAAATCTCGCCGCTGATCATCTTTCTCGTCTTGAAAATCCCGAATTAGAAGTTCTAAATGAATCGGGCATACAAGACAACTTTCCTGATGAATATCTATTGAAGATAGATTATAATGAAATTCCATGGTTTGCAGACTATGCAAACTACTTAGTATGTGGATTCCTTGAAAAAGGATTATCGTACCAAAAACGAAAGAAATTCTTCAGTGATATAAAACACTATTTCTGGAAAGACCCGCATTTGTTTAAAAGTTGTTCAGATGGAATAATACGCCGATGTGTATTCGGATATGAAGCTAGTAAAATTTTAAACTATTGTCACACAGGACCAACAGGAGGGCATTATGGGCCTCAACTAACAGCAAGAAAAGTTTACGATGCTGGATTCTATTGGCCTACAATTTACAAAGATGCACACCTTCTTTACAAATCCTGTGATGCTTGTCAAAGGGCCGAAAAAATAAGTCAACGTGATGAAATGCCACAAAATGTCATTCAAGTATGTGAAGTATTTGACATTTGGGGTATTGACTTTATAGGTCCATTTCCAAAATCTCATAATAATCTCTATATTCTCGTAGCCATTGATTATGTATCTAAATGGGCAGAAGCACAAGCTCTCCCAACTAACGATGCACGAGTTGTAGTCAACTTCTTAAAACGTCTTTTTGCAAGGTTTGGAACACCGAAAGCTTTAATAAGTGATCGGGGAATTCATTTCTGTAATAATCAACTTGAGAAAGTTCTTAAAAGATATGGAGTAACTCATAAAATCTCCACCGCATATCATCCACAAAAAAGTGGACAAGTTGAAAATACCAACCGAGCTTTAAAACGTATTCTAGAGAATACCGTAGGATCAAATCCGAAGGAATGGTCCATTAAATTGGAGGATGCACTCTAGGCTTTTAGAACAGCCTACAAAACTCCAATTGGAACCACACCTTTTAAACTCGTTTACGAAAAAGTATGTCATCTTCCAGTAGAAATCGAACACAAAGCATTTTGGGCTTTGAAGACATGTAATCTTGATTTACATGAAGCTGGACGTCTACGGTTAAGTAGATTAAACGAATTAGAAGAATTAAGACACGAAGCATACGAAAATTCGTTAATCTATAAGGAAAGAACGAAGAAATGGCATGATAAAAGAATCAGAAGTTCAAAAGAATTTAAAGAAGGAGACAGAGTTCTTCTTTTCAATTCACGATTCAAGCTATTTCCTGGAAAATTGAAATCAAGATGGTCTGGACCATTCATAGTCAAAAGAGTTTTCCCATACGGAACGATAGAATTAATAAATTCAAATGGGATTGAATTTAAAGTTAATGGTCACAGAGTTAAACATTACATAGATAGTCCAATGGAAGTTGACAACGAAGTTAATCACAATTTCGATACCACAGCTAACTAAGTGTGGGGAGAATCAAGTCTTTAAAGGATAATATGTATTTCTGTTAGAGTTAGATTTTCTGTTTTCGTGTAGTTCTCAAAAATGGAATCCGAATGGTCTTTCCCTAGCAGACCCTAAAGAACTAGTCTTCTCCCCCCATTCTGAATTTTTATTTTTTTAGGTTTTTACGAAATGAAGACTTCCTGTGAACTAAACCATGGTCTAATGCTACACGCTTTGATCACTAAACGTAATAATGACACACTTTCAAGTGAAATAGTATCATTAATCAGAGGTAAATTGGACGGAGTAAGAAAAGAATCCAGATGCGAAGACAATAAGTTACAATTTGGTAAAGGAAAATCAAAATCCGCAGCGAAAAGAAGAGCACAACACCTGAAAAATGTCACAAATGCGGAAAATGGTCACACGAAGGTAAATGTTCAAATAATCAAACCTATTCAAATACCGAATTTGTTACTTTATGCAGAGACGGACCGTTCATATGTTTAGAAGAAAAAACATTAAATGCTTGAGGTTACGCCTATGTAGCCATGGAAAATCAATTAGTCCGACTATCTTATGAGTGGGATAGATCGTATCACTAAGAATACTATCTCACAGGTAAGTCTGTACAGTTTTTATTTTTAACCTTTTGATAATAAACGCTAATTTGTTCGCTATAAAGTATTAAATCGGTATTCGATGAAATTAGGTCTTGCGACCGAAATTATTGATATCATTCAAAAATTTATTACATCACTGCGAAATTTAACGTTTATTCTTAAGGTATAAATATCTTTAATCAATCAACCAAAAATATTTCAAAAATTCGTCATGAGTTAAATTATGTCATGGAACCGAAATTACTTTACCGAAAAGAGGGGCGTATATTTTTGATAATATTTGATTGATAAAAGTGGGATAAAAGCCAAAAAGATTTTTAATTTTATTTTTACCATGTTTTTACAATTAATATATAATTATTAATTTAATATTGTAAACTTATTTAAAATTGTAAATATTTGAAAAATTAATATTTTTAATATAAGTTTGTATGTATAAAAACAAAAATATAATTTAAGTTTGGTGTGAATTTTTTTTTTAATTTTATGCATTTTTAATTTAAGTTTGGTGTGAATTTAAAAACAAAAATTTACTTTATTTTGCTAAGTGAAAAATATGATTTTTAAAATTCGTCGTAAGTTGAAGACTAGGTCTTTGAACCGAAATTGCTTTACCCGAGGAAGGGACGAGAACTTTTAGTATCATTATTTTTAATCTTATTGAATTAAAGTATGCCAAAAATATTAAAAAACCCAAAAATCTTTACTTTTAAAACCGCGCTTTGATTTGACAAATTTTAAAATTTTGTCGAGGGACAGACTAGGACAACGATCCGAAACGCCCTCGCTCCTAAAGGAAAACAAAATTCTTAGAATTTTATTAATTATATGTTTTATAAAGTATAAGGTTTTACATTTAAAAAAAAAAAAGCCAAAACACTGTAGCCGGGCACTGATGTCAAAGCTAAGGGGTATAAAATACTATTAAATTTTACAAGAAAATACTATTAAATACGATACAATTTTACACAAGATATTTATTTATTTAGAGAATGGATACACTTAAACCTTGCTACAACACTTATAGGCAGTGTACCTAATCGTACAGTAGTGTAGTTTTTAGTAAGTCCGGTTCGTTCCACAGGGAAAATCTTTAAACAAAGCTTAACGCTATATTAGTTTACTTTTATAAAAATACAAATGTATATATAAGTAATATTATTATTATAAAGGGGGATTTTTACCGTTTAATGACCGGTTTGTCGATTTTAAAAACTTTAGTTGCAGTTAAAACAAAATGTAAAATATTAAATAAATAAAAGACTTAATTTAAAGCTAAAGTAAATAACGATAATGAAATTGCGAATAATAAAAGTGCGATAAAATAAACTTGCGATAATTAAAAAGTACGATAATTAAAAGTGCAATTAAATACAATAATAAAAATGCGATAATTAAAAGTGCAATTAAATATAAAATAAATGAAATTAAATATGAAATAAAAGAATTATGCTTATTTAAACTTCCGTAATCATGATGTTTGACGTGTTGATTTTAGTTTTATGCCCATGGGTTAATTGTCCTTTGTCCTGGATTATTTAATATGCCCTTCTGATTTTTGTCCATAACAGTCCATCAGTCATAAATATAAAGTGCGAGTGTCCTCGTCAAATTATTCTTATACCCGAAGTTAAATATTCCAACTAATTGGGGACTTAAACTGTAACAAGATTTTAATACTTTGTTTAATAATTACACCAGGATGTCGACTGAGTGTAACCCAAGATTTTAATATTTTGTTATCAATTATACCAAGTGTCCTTGTATATAATTTCACCCCTGTTTTAATTATTCTAGTGGCTATTAATCCATTCCCGTGTCCGGTAAAATGAACGATTATTCGTACATATAAATACCCCGCCCATCGTGTCCGATCGAGTGTATATGGTAATTTATAGGGACGACCAATTGTAAATCTTTATATTAACATTAACAAACTATCATTTAGTTAAACAAATATAAAGCCCATTAATAGCCCATAGTCTAATTTCCACAAGTGTCGTTCTTTTGTCCAAACCCCAATTATGGTACAAAGCCCAATTACCCAATTTTAGTAATTAGCCCAACATCATGATTACTTCGGATTAAATAAGCATAATAATAACTTAGCTACGAGACATTAAATTAAAAAGGTTGAACATAACTTACAATGATTAAAAATAGCGTAGCGTTACACGGACAGAATTTCGACTTACACCCTTACAACATTTGCTAACATACCCTTATTATTAGGATTTAAAATTAAAATTAAAATTAAAATATAAATTATATATATATATTTACGTATATATTGAGAGAGAGATAGATTATGGATTATGAAAATGATCAGAATTCGTTTGCTTTTATAGGAATTTTCGTCCAGGTAATCTCCGTGACTCGCGGTACATTTGGCCTTCGAACTCCGCAAGTCGCGGAGTTCGTTTTTACAGCTCATTCATCCTTGGCTCTTTGTTTGCCGACGATTTTAAATATTAATATAATATATATATAATTTTTAAGAATTATTTATATATTATATTATATTCATGTGCATAGTTGACTTGTAATTTTTAGTCCGTTGCGTCGAGCGTTGAGAGTTGACTCTGGTCCCGGTTCCGGATTTTTGAACGTCCTTGCGTACAATTTAATATCTTGTACTTTGCGTTTTGAATCTTGTACTCTTGTAATTTCGAGACGTTTCTTATCAATAATTGGAACCTCTTTGATTGTATTTTGTACTTTTGAGCTTTTTGGTCGTTTGCGTCTTCAATTCGTCGAATCTGTCTTTTGTCTTTACCTTTTAATCTTTTAACAAATATCACTTGTACATAGAACAATTGCAACTAAAAGCTTGTCTTTCTTGAGGAATAATGCTATGAAATATATGTTCGTTTTTAGCATTATCAAATATTCCCACACTTGAGCGTTGCTTGTCCTCAAGCAATATAGTCTTGAAATACTAGAATCACTTCTTTATTCTTCACACTTTGTACATCAGTGATTTCTATACGGCGGTATAAACAATGGTAGTAACGATATGGTTTACAGTCCCACATGACTATAAAAATTTAGATCCATTAAGGAAATTGGATCTTTATGAAAACATTTGATCTTTTGAAAATTAAATCTAGCTTTTACCCTAGATAAGTTTTCCGGAATAACCCTTCACCGGTGTTTGCAAAATATTTTTGTGGGTTTGGTGGGTTTCAGATTTGAAAATTTTAGCTCAAAACTTATGGTTTTGTGTCACCCACTTGCTAACCTTGTATTTGGAAAGCAACACGTCCAGTTACTTGTCCCGTATATTACCTTTCGGTAAACTACCGTCCGGTTGTAAAGGAAAGCGTTGAACAAGCAACTGTTAAGGCAATGTCCCCTGACATGCTTTTAATTATGGTCTATAACGTGTCGGACGCAATTACTATCCTTGGTAGGAGCAATAGTAAAGCTCACCCTTATAATTTTTCGGTCTGGCACAAGGTCCTGTCCTTGACCATGCTATGCAACCACCGTTCTTACGGTTGACACCCGATTTGGTTCAGGTGACCTAATGAATTCCAAGTGAATTCCTAGGATTTTACGTTCAATGTTAATGAACGCATTGAAAATGAGTTTTTAGAAAACAAATCGGTTTGTAATTTTATCAAAATATTTTCTCGTTCAAGCTCGAGTTTAGATATCATTGAATTCCATGAGTTTGAATTCTCAATCTTTAAGGTCAATATCTAGGATTGAGTAATATCAGGCTTAAAAGCTGATTTTTAATCTTTAAGGAGATTATCCTTTCTGGGGATCTGATTCATTAGTCTTATCCAGCTAATTTGCACGGTGCCCCCCATTGTACGAGATAAATCCTTCTCATGGTTAGGATAAATCTGACCACTTGGCGACCCTGTTTAATGCTGAGGTCCGTGGATTTCCTGCTGATTTTAGTGATGACTTTTCTAGATTTTTCGTCAACCTACAGCTGGTCTGGACGACAACTTCTTGACCTAAATCAAGAAGCGCGTGTCTTTTTCGGAAGACTTTACTTCCTTTTAATGATGGAACTGATTCATCGTGTAGATCCATCTTTCTTACAGTAAATCAAGTAAAAAAATTTTAGTTTAGTCCAAAGCAAAAGTATTTTCAGTTATTTGTACAAAAATATGTGACATATATTTTGAATAACTTGAAGAATTTTCCCACACTTGGCTTTTATTTTCTTTTTTATTGTCCTCTATTCCATTTTAAATGAATTTTAACATTTTGGTTTGTTTCTCAATTTATGTCCTTTTTGAGGTAACAATAATTTCGGTGTTAAAACCTAGTTTTATCGTTCATAAATATGTATAAACGTGATTTTGAGTTCATTTAATTGAAAATTTTGAAAAATTTTACTAGAATTGGGTAGTCAGTATATAAGACTAGGGCTATTCTTTATTATCAGAGAGCACTAGATTCTAATACAACTACTGCTTTACTAGTATTTTTAATGGTAACCAAGTGTTTATGATAAAAATTTTTAAAAATCCGAAAGAATTTAACCCCTTCCCACACTTAAGATCTTGCAATGCCCTTATTTGCAAGAAATCAGTAACAATTTAAATTATTGAGGGTGATTTGTGTGAAAATGATTAAATTTTACCAAAGTTTCCAAATATATTGGCGTTTGTTTGCTGAATGATAAATGGTGCACATCATTTGTTCATTCCGTCTTGTTGTTATTTCACATATATTTTACATCTTGTCGTCAAAATTAGTTGCTTTTGCTGAACTTAATGCCAGTCTTTGAAAATGCGTTGTTTTACCTTGTTATGTACATAAGATAAACTGCAAACATATATACATATTTTTGAAGTTTGGTATATTACCCCACATTCAAAAATTATTAAAATCTAAGAATAAAAGTTAGAAAATTATAACAACTATTACAATATTAACATAAGTATTAAACGTATCAACATTACAAATTACAAAATAAATAAAACTAAGTAGACTAGGGATGATACTGATACCAATAGGGGTTCCATGCATAACCATAGGTGCTATAAAATGCTTCGGCTGGGTTATACGTAGGATACGGTGGTTGAATCTCTATAGACCAGGGAGGGAATATGGGCTTTGGAGTAGGAATATAGTTTCTACCTATATGTTGGTAATAAGCTATGATTTGGTTTTGATGAACTTGCCAATCTTCAAATGCTCTATGTCTAGCATTTTCGTACTCCTGTGAAGCTATAAACCTTTGCATTTCTTGCATTTAATTTCCCCCTCCTACATTACCTTGTTGTTGGTTTCTCTCAACATGTGGATGTCTACCATGGTATTGTACTGCGGCGTTATTTCGCCTCTTCAAAACTTTCGCACCATGGTATACATTTAAACCTATTGTATCGCGGGGTTCTGGTTCTTCGACTAATAATCCCCCCAACTTATATCCACACCGAGATATTCGGCAATCAAAGTAATAAATATACCACCTCCTATTATGCTATGCGGTCTCATCCCCCTAACCATAGCTGATAAATAATTACCCACACAATAAGGTATACTTACAGCGCTTTGTGGGTCTCGAATACACATATGGTAAAACAAATCCTGTTCATTTACCTTTTCCTTATTCTTACCTCTTTGTGTAATCGAATTAGCTAAAAACCTATGAATTACTCTTAATTCAGCTCTATCTATATCCAAATAAGAGTAATTTTCCCCTTTGAATCGGTGATGGCTTGTCATTTGACTCCATACACCATGTGTATCAAAATTTTCATCTATCTTTCTACCATTTAGTATCAACCCTCTACAATCGGCAGATGCTAACTCCTCAGGCGTATATATACGTAAAGCTTGAGCCATGTCTATTAAAGACATGTGGCGCATCGAACCTCCTAACAAAAATCTAATAAAAGATCGATCGGTTAAACTAGCTACCCGATCATTTAATTCTATACTACACAACAATTCTTCACACCATACTTTATATACAGGTCTACGCATGGTGAATAAACGTACCCAGTCGTTAAAAGTAGAATTACCATACCTCTGTGCAAGTAATTCCCTAATTGGCCCGGCCAATTCTACAGCTTCTAAAGGTCCCCATTCTATGACCCTAGGTACCTCAACAACTTTAGAATGAAGAGTATGCAAACCCCTTTGGTATTTTGGATAATCTATCCAAAGTCTGTCAAATCTCAGGTTCGGGTGCAAATCTTCCAAGTGCATATCAGAAAATGTCATGACTGGATGAGGTATATCTTGTTTGTAGTAGTTATCCACCTCCTGTTGTTCCGCATTCTCAGCAGGAGCATTGCGAGCTTGGGATGAAGATTCACCCCTTTCAGTCTGCAAAACACATCAAACACAATTTTTGTGCATCCAAATATGCATTAGTGTCAGCAAAATCATCAATCAAAATAATTACAATGTCATGATCAATTTATATCAAACTTAAGCTCATTTTCATATTTTCATCAAATCTACACTTTTTCAAATAAGCATATACGAAAATGTTTGCCAAGTTCATAAGCATTCAACTCAAATAACATGTCAAAATAATCATTACTATCAATTAAACAAGTTTCAAATGGCATTATCTCTCAAAAATCAAGTTCATGAATTTTAGACTTGAAAAAATCCACTTTAATTCTCAAAATTGTGACGATCGCTCCAAATCCATATGGACGAACACGTCATTTATCGATTTCATTGCGAGGTATTTGACCTCTATATGATACGTTTTGTAAACATTGCATTCTTTTGAAAAGGTACACCATATATGAATATTTAAATCAAAGGTTTTCGACATCTGATGATTTCTACATATAGACAATCACCGTAAATAATAGTTTACAATAGTACTTCCATTGACAATGCAGTCAAAATAAGATACATGGTGATGATTTGGTGAATGCAAAGTTTCCTTGATAAATATGCCATGTAAGACTCCATGCACATAGCTTGTCTAACATATAAGCAAACAGCGGAAGACTTCTAGGGAACCTGAGAATAAACATGCTAACAAGTGTCAACACAAAGGTTGGTGAGTTCATAGTTTTAATGTTGCGCATAATCTGTATATAAAGGTGGATCACAAGATTTCAGTTGTTTCATCCAGAAACGTTTATCAAAATATTCTACGAAATTGAGCACCCTGGTAACTAAACTTAACGTATATATAATTTATACCCTTTGTATAATCATCTTAATAATACACGCAAACCAACGTGTACGCTTCTCAAATAGCATACGTCCGTTAAAAGGCTAGTGCTCTAGCTCGGACGGGGATATCAAGCCCTATGGATCCATATACTACTACTCGCGCCCACCAGTTCTTATAACTGGCAGTTACTAGTTACCAAAGCTAAGGGATTTTCGGTTCAAACTCAGTGTAGAATTTAGTATGTACTTGTATCCATTGCGTTTAAAATAAAGTGCATGTATTCTCAGCCCAAAAATATATATTGCAAAAGCAATTAAAAAGGGAGCAAATGAAACTCACGCATATAAATATTGTAAAGCAGTTAATAAAATATTGCATGTATTCTCAGCCCAAAAATGTAAGGAGTAAAAGGGATCTTATGAAACTCACCTTAGCCGCATATAAAGTCGTTCACCAAAATGTGATCGAAACTCGAATTACCAAATAACCGTAGATCTCAACCTAGAGAACATATGTTGGTCAATACATGTCTATCAAGCTAGGTCAGGTCATAGTGTATCACAATCCTAATGCTCGATATTGACATACAAAAGTTATCCAATGTTGTTTCAAAAAGTCAATTTTGACAATAGTTTAACAAAACGATACGTACTTTATATAAGGATTCATTTACTCGGTTGGTAATATTCAAAAATCCAATTTATCAATCTCGTAAACAAGTTGTTTAAATCTTAATTGCAGATTCAAAAGCAATTTCAATTAACGTCAGTCATAATTCAGTTGATCATATCTTTTAATCCGTTCATCGAAACTATTCGGTGCCTAAATGAAAAGTTACTAATTTTTCGCCAGCTTTCCAAAAACATGTATATCATATACCTTTTACCAGTAATATTTGTATTTAATTCGGGATTCATTATAAACTGTTTAACGACAAAATTTAGCATACAAACATGTATAAATATATATACTCGAGCACTAGACATGTATACACTATTAATATATAAAAAAGATAAAATATGAGTGCTTACGTATCAGTATTGAGATTCAATATTGTAGGAAAGTACGTAGACGTAACGGAAATGATAAACACTAGATTTGATTCAGAAATATACCCCCGAACATTACCCATAACCTCCTTGGCAATAACCCATAATTTCCTTAGCTCTTTCCCGCTCGAAAACATATTTTGAAGTGACACGCTCATGACCTCGTCGTAGTATTTTATGTATAATATTAATTAATAATAATACTACTAATAGTATTAAAATTAATTATAATATTAATTAATTAATAATAATAATAATAATAATAATAATAATAATAATAATAATAATATATAAATATATATTACAGAGGGAGATAGATGGATTGGGGTGTGTGTGTGTCTCGAAGCAAAACGAATTCAATTTATAAACTTTTCCTGAAATCTGACCCCATGCGATCGCATGGGTTTTATGCCTATTTTCCATGCGATCGCATGGCCCCAAAATCCAGCTCACATTTTTTTGTATTTTTGTTTGTCGACATAATTATTAATAATATATATAATATATTTAATTTATATAATTAATTATATATTATATTAAATTCACATGCATAGTTAACTTGTAATTTTTGTTCCGATAAGTCGTACATTGTTACGCGACTTATGTCCCGGTTCCGGTTTTTCGAGTGTCCCTTCGTACGCTGAGAAAACTTGTAATTTACATTCTAGGACACGTACCTTTATCAAAATATAGCCTTAAATTATCCCTAAATTATACCACCCAAAGTATATCTTAAACTTTCGAGTATTTTGGTCATTTACTTCTATAAATCATTGTCTCTTTATTTATCAATATAATAGTATTTATCAAACGTTTCATAACCAAGTTAATATCTATTCTCAATATTTATAAACACGTTTTAAAATACGTATCGCAAGTTATTCATATAATTAATTCTTATCAGTTAATATTCCTTATTATTGTATGTGTCCAAATTACGTTATTTAAACAAATAATTCACCATTTATTCCGAATACCGTTAAAAATGAATGATTTCTCAAATCAACGTGGACCTCTCAACAGAGACACGCAATAATATCATAATTCTTAAGAGACTCAGTAAATATATTTTACTAGAATCATTTGACATAATCTTTTAACTCTGTAGTTAAATATATCAATCAGATAATCAAACCAATAAGTTTAATGCACAATATCATATCCTCAACACTTTGTTACATTTTCAAGTTATAGTATATGTATCTATATATAATTGTTCGCATTTCGTTGAGAACAATCGAAGGTTAATTGAACAGTTCAATATTTTGAGATTTAACTTCATAGACTTTGTTTATCGTGTCGGAAACGTTAATCATACAAGATTAAGTTTAAATTTGGCCAGAATTTTCCGGGTCATCACAGTACCTACCCGTTAAAGAAATTTCGTCCCGAAATTTGAGTGAGGTTGTCATGGCTAACAATAAAAATGTTTTTATGACGAATATGAGTCGATAAATAGAGTTTTATCACCGTTGAATAATATGGATAAAACAATCCAATTACTTGAAGCGTATGAGGGAAGTTATCGTAATAAAGTGAAATAGAGAATAGAGATGCGTCTTATCTCTTGATATAGTAACGATTGATTTTCGGAATTTAAGGAATAGAAAGTCTTCATAATCTAAATAAAATTTGATTCTTCGGGAATTAAGGAGATTAAGATCTTCTTTAATTATATGCGGTCATCTATCTTGATTGCTCTGTCTGTTATTTTGCTATAAATTGACCTCTTCTGTTTCATTATTTTCACCACTCCTACATCTTCTTCCTCATTTCATACTTCCAAAAGATTGTGAAATGTTTCATCCAGTTCTGATTCTTGATATACTCCTAACTTTTATATCTGTCATTCTTCTTTTTCATCTACCACCAGAGGAAGTTACTTTCTTTTACCATTACCTTGGGGTTATAGTGTTTTTCATTCTCCCGTGTCTTTATATTGCTATACGCATTGATATACACGGTTTGAAAATTTCGGAGTTGTTATCGGGCTTATATTCTCCTTTTTATTTCAGAGCTCCATGCTTTCGATTTCTCTTCCCGACCTTATGTCAAGCGGATAATGGTCCAGAATTTGTAGGTATGAATTTCGGATGAACATAATTAATGTTCTAAGAAATAAATTGTAATGGCACGATCTTGATTTGTCAAATTACCAGAATATCCGGAAAAAAGACCAAATCATTAAGAAAATATTTTCTTGATAGTTTAGAGGTTAAATAGAATGAAAGAGTTATGTAACATGGTTCATGATGAGGGTGGGATGTGTGAACCTTTGTCACGTTCCATTAGAAACTCAACATGACTTACTGTAATATAATCACGTTGATCAAGTGTCATTATATTATACTAACTCATGCTTCAGTTCCCAACATTACTTCAAAACATCCATTTTTTTTGAATTTTTCAGATTTTAGAAACTAAAATAGTTTCTTTTATGATGTAACACAGATAGTGCGAAGAGGTAATGATTTCAGATAAGAATGGTTTCGAAAAATATCTTCAAAAATATGGAGGATATTTATAATGGGAGATACGATGATATCTTAGAATATTTAAGATAAGATGATGATGAAGAATATTGTCCGCAAAGGTTTTAGAGTAAGGAGCAAGGTATTCGCTAATGATTTCAGCAGACTCTGAATCATTTGGATTCTTTGAAGGTAGATTTAGTCTTTGTGATTTGTCCACAGCCTCCTTCATGGTCTGCTCAATCCGTTTTTCAATTCCAAACCTTCTCTTTTTCTCAGCTTTACCACCATACTATTCTTTATCATCAAACTTTTGACTGTTAAGGTTGTTTATAGTTTTTGCTGCTTCATCAACATTTTTCCAAAATTCGGAGAACTAATTTCGTAGTTTAGTGTGTTTTTTGAAAACTTCACATTCTAAGTATGTAAGTCCAGGAGGTAGACGTTATATGTACACATATAACTGCTGGCGTAGACGTGCTACAAGATTTCAAAATACTGATTACTAATTCCCGATAGTTGGTATGGCAATTGCCGTTACAAAATGTGGATGAGTACATGATACAGTTTCAATGAGTATAAGCTTTGAAATTTCAAGGTTATTTTCAGTAATAACAATGCTAAAGGATCTTTCACATTTTTGAAGTCAAAGTATAGCTTTGAAAGATGTAGAGATCTAAGAATGATGTCACCCGTTAAATCTTGACTTGGATTCTGATCCGTCAATATCAGAATATGTAATTGAATTTGTATGGAAACGATTGTATATCGCTGTGAGCATAGTTAATAATTTTTGAATCAAAGTTGAAGAATGTACAGTATAACATATTAATTGTGAACTTATATATTTCCCGGGAATTACCTACCCGTTAAAGATTTCACAAGTAATATTTTGTACAAAAGAATTTTTATTACCGTCTTTATGAAAATATATGTATGTATATTTTCTTCAGATGTAATACAGATTTTGATTAGTTAATATCATATTAAGCTCATTTGATTTTTGACTTGAATTAGAAATGAATAATCTCTAAAACATTAAAGATTTAATAATCTTTACGGAGTATTTCACTAATGTAATCAATACTCAGTTTTATTGATATTTTCCCAGTGAATCATGTTGGTGCTCATGGAACTCTTGCTAACTTCGCAAGGTACGAATGATGTTTTCTAGAAAGTTTCGAATACATCGAAGATGAAAGTATAAAATCAACCATATAATTGAATAATATACTTAGTTTATTATGAAATGGAATTCATTGAGTTGGAAACAGAGATTGTAATTAACGATGGTTAAGTCATTAACGAAGGATGTACATCATAGCATATTAGTAATATGAATTAACCGAGTAGTACCTACCAGTTAAGATTCACACGTAATAACTTGGTACGAAAAGATTTATTTTGATTTCAAAATTCATATATATTAAATATACATAAAATTTCTTCAGGGGAAATGAGTTAATACTTCATCGGTTATTGTTGCTGGTATTTCTTGGTAACTACGGTGCGTATGACGTTGATGCTCGTGGAACAGATTGTGAAGTTGAGGTTTGCGATGCAGATGTTGTTGGTGGTGGTAATGGTACTGTTGGTGTTGTTGTCGGTGGTTCTGTTGATGCCGGTGATGCTGCTGGTGCTTGTAACCTTTGCACCATATTCTCCAAAGCCACTACCCGAGCGCGAAGCTTGTTGACTTCTTCTACTACACCAGGATGATTGGAGGTTCGGACGAGCGGATGAGTAAGATCCAGAATTTGAGAGAGTATATGATCATGACGAGATATTCTGGAGATGAGAGAGAAAATGGTATTACGAACAGGTTCGCCGGTAAGTGCTTCAGGTTCTTCGCCAAGAGGGCAATGTGGTGGATGGAAGGGATCGCCTTATTCTTGTCTCCAATAATTAAGTAGGCTACGAACCCATCCCCAATTCATCCAGAATAGATGATGGCTAATTGGTTGATCTATTCCGGTTACACTTTCTTCAGAGTTCAGGTGAATATCCATATCGGAATAGCTGTCAGAGTTTAAGGAATTTCAACTAGATACGTGATCCATCTTGTATAATTAGGGAGATGATTTTTTTTATATGAATTAGATTATAGAATTTAGTTTGGTATTCTTCAATACATAATTTACATATGTATATATAATACCAAATTCCATAAATCACGGAGAAATTTTCGAAAGATGTCAGGAAAAGTTTACAGTAACAGATACGCTAAGATATGAATTTTGTCTATACACTATTCATGCAATCAATGCAGTAAAACGTGTCTAGACTAGGAATGATAAGCAGGAAATTTCCGACAAAAATGATAAACAAAACTTTTGACATGCAGACACGGTCGAAGTCCAGACTTACTAATGCATCCTAACAACTATCAGTTAGACACACTCATGTAAGACCTGGTTCACTAGGACCAACGCTCCGATACCAACTGTGACGATCGCTCCAAATCCATATGGACGAACACGTCATTTATCGATTTCATTGCGAGGTATTTGACCTCTATATGATACGTTTTGTAAACATTGCATTCTTTTGAAAAGGTACACCATATATGAATATTTAAATCAAAGGTTTTCGACATCTGATGATTTCTACATATAGACAATCACCGTAAATAATAGTTTACAATAGTACTTTCATTGACAATGCAGTCAAAATAAGATACATGGTGATGATTTGGTGAATGCAAAGTTTCCTTGATAAATATGCCATGTAAGACTCCATGCACATAGCTTGTCTAACATATAAGCAAACAGCGGAAGACTTCTAGGGAACCTGAGAATAAACATGCTAACAAGTGTCAACACAAAGGTTGGTGAGTTCATAGTTTTAATGTTGCGCATAATCTGTATATAAAGGTGGATCACAAGATTTCAGTTGTTTCATCCAGAAACGTTTATCAAAATATTCTACGAAATTGAGCACCCTGGTAACTAAACTTAACGTATATATAATTTATACCCTTTGTATAATCATCTTAATAATACACGCAAACCAACGTGTACGCTTCTCAAATAGCATACGTCCGTTAAAAGGCTAGTGCTCTAGCTCGGACGGGGATATCAAGCCCTATGGATCCATATACTACTACTCGTGCCCACCAGTTCTTATAACTGGCAGTTACTAGTTACCAAAGCTAAGGGATTTTCGGTTCAAACTCAGTGTAGAATTTAGTATGTACTTGTATCCATTGCGTTTAAAATAAAGTGCATGTATTCTCAGCCCAAAAATATATATTGCAAAAGCAATTAAAAAGGGAGCAAATGAAACTCACGCATATAAATATTGTAAAGCAGTTAATAAAATATTGCATGTATTCTCAGCCCAAAAATGTAAGGAGTAAAAGGGATCTTATGAAACTCACCTTAGCCGCATATAAAGTCGTTCACCAAAATGTGATCGAAACTCGAATTACCAAATAACCGTAGATCTCAACCTAGAGAACATATGTTGGTCAATACATGTCTATCAAGCTAGGTCAGGTCATAGTGTATCACAATCCTAATGCTCGATATTGACATACAAAAGTTATCCAATGTTGTTTCAAAAAGTCAATTTTGACAATAGTTTAACAAAACGAGATGTACTTTATATAAGGATTCATTTACTCGGTTGGTAATATTCAAAAATCCAATTTATCAATCTCGTAAACAAGTTGTTTAAATCTTAATTGCAGATTCAAAAGCAATTTCAATTAACGTCAGTCATAATTCAGTTGATCATATCTTTTAATCCATTCATCGAAACTATTCGGTGCCTAAATGAAAAGTTACTAATTTTTCGCCAGCTTTCCAAAAACATGTATATCATATACCTTTTACCAGTAATATTTGTATTTAATTCGGGATTCATTATAAACTGTTTAACGACAAAATTTAGCATACAAACATGTATAAATATATATACTCGAGCACTAGACATGTATACACTATTAATATATAAAAAAGATAAAATATGAGTGCTTACGTATCAGTATTGAGATTCAATATTGTAGGAAAGTACGTAGACGTAACGAAAATGATAAACACTAGATTTGATTCAGAAATATACCCCCGAACATTACCCATAACCTCCTTGGCAATAACCCATAATTTCCTTAGCTCTTTCCCGCTCGAAAACATATTTTGAAGTGACACGCTCATGACCTCGTCGTAGTATTTTATGTATAATATTAATTAATAATAATACTACTAATAGTATTAAAATTAATTATAATATTAATTAATTAATAATAATAATAATAATAATAATAATAATAATAATAATAATAATAATAATAATATATAAATATATATTACAGAGGGAGATAGATGGATTGGGGTGTGTGTGTGTCTCGAAGCAAAACGAATTCAATTTATAAACTTTTCCTGAAATCTGACCCCATGCGATCGCATGGGTTTTATGCCTATTTTCCATGCGATCGCATGGCCCCAAAATCCAGCTCACATTTTTTTGTATTTTTGTTTGTCGACATAATTATTAATAATATATATAATATATTTAATTTATATAATTAATTATATATTATATTAAATTCACATGCATAGTTAACTTGTAATTTTTGTTCCGATAAGTCGTACATTGTTACGCGACTTATGTCCCGGTTCCGGTTTTTCGAGTGTCCCTTCGTACGCTGAGAAAACTTGTAATTTACATTCTAGGACACGTACCTTTATCAAAATATAGCCTTAAATTATCCCTAAATTATACCACCCAAAGTATATCTTAAACTTTCGAGTATTTTGGTCATTTACTTCTATAAATCATTGTCTCTTTATTTATCAATATAATAGTATTTATCAAACGTTTCATAACCAAGTTAATATCTATTCTCAATATTTATAAACACGTTTTAAAATACGTATCGCAAGTTATTCATATAATTAATTCTTATCAGTTAATATTCCTTATTATTGTATGTGTCCAAATTACGTTATTTAAACAAATAATTCACCATTTATTCCGAATACCGTTAAAAATGAATGATTTCTCAAATCAACGTGGACCTCTCAACAGAGACACGTAATAATATCATAATTCTTAAGAGACTCAGTAAATATATTTTACTAGAATCATTTGACATAATCTTTTAACTCTGTAGTTAAATATATCAATCAGATAATCAAACCAATAAGTTTAATGCACAATATCATATCCTCAACACTTTGTTACATTTTCAAGTTATAGTATATGTATCTATATATAATTGTTCGCATTTCGTTGAGAACAATCGAAGGTTAATTGAACAGTTCAATATTTTGAGATTTAACTTCATAGACTTTGTTTATCGTGTCGGAAACGTTAATCATACAAGATTAAGTTTAAATTTGGCCAGAATTTTCCGGGTCATCACAAAAATCATGTTTAGGCTCAAAGTTTGGATCATTTAACTACCTAAACATGTTACACTACTTAATTTAGCAACAATTCATGACAAAAATCGGCCATAACCTGTTTATATCAAAAAGCCCCAAATTGCTCAAGAACACAAACCCTAGATTACTCAAAATTTGAAGTTTAAGGCTTCTAATCATGTTAAATAGCATCAATCTAGGTTATACAAGCATAATACATAAGCAATTTAAGCATAATTACACTAAAAAGCATCAAAATCGAATTGGTTATAAAATTGCTCAAGAACACTAATTTTCGGATTAAATGGTGTTTAGGTGTAGAAATTTACCGTTTTTCTTGAGTAATTCCTTGATAGCATCCTTCTCAACATGATTTTAGTAAAAGATTTGATGATTAATGGTGAAAAAATTCGATTTTTGTGTGATATTTTCGGGTTTTTTCGCAGTATGTTTTGTGGGTGTTGTGTGGACTGAGCTGTTTCAGCTCCTTTATTTTTTTCTGTAATTCGGTCCCTCCGCGAGTCGCGGTGTTTTTCCCTTTCAAACTCCGCGAGTCACGGAGTTTGTATTTTTTTTTTTAAACAAACCTTAACTTGTAAAACAAATATAAAATAAATTTAAAATTTTGTTTTCCTTTGTTTTAGGACGAGGTCGTTTCGGATCGATGTCCTAGTCCGTCCTTCGACAAAATTTTAAAATTTGTCTTTTTCAAGCGATTGTTTTAAAAGCTTAGATTTTTTTTTAGTTTTTTAATGTTTTTGGCATACTTTAATTCAATAAGATTAAAAATAATGATAATAAAAGTTCTCGTCCCTCCCTCGGGTAAAGCAATTTCGGTTCAACGACCTAGTCTTCAACTTACGACGAATTTTAAAAATTATATTTTTAACTTAATGAGATAAAGTAAATTTTTGTTTTTAAATTCACACAACTTAAATATAAAATTCAAAATTAATATTAAAAATTCACACCAAACTTAAAATTTGAAATGCATAAAATTAAAAATTCATATTTTAAAAATTAAAAATTCACACAAAACTTAATTTAAAAATTCATATTATAAATTCACACCAAACTTATATTAATTTTTCAAATATTTATAATTTTAAATATATTGATTTTACAAAGTTTACAATATTAATTTAAGATTTATATATTAATTTTAAAAACATGGTAAAAATAAAATTAAAAATCTTTTTGACTTTTTATCCCACTTTAATCAATCAAATATTATCAAAAATATGTGCCCCTCTTTTCGGTAAAGTAATTTTGGTTCCAAGACCTTATTTAACTCATGACGAATTTTTGAAATATTTTGGGTTGATTGATTAAAGATATTTATACCTTAAGAATAAACGTTAAATTTCGCAGTGATGTAATAAATTTTTGAATGATATCAATAATTTCGGTCGCCAAACCTAATTTTATTCAATAACAATTTAATACTTTATAGCGAACAAATTAGCGTTTATTATCAAAAGGTTAAAAATAAAAATAAAAAAATAAAAACTGTACAAACATACCTGTGAAATAGATTTCTTAGTTATATGATCTATCCCATTCATAAGATAGTCAGTTTAATTGGTTTTCCATGGCTACATAGGCGTAACCTCGAGCATTCAGTGTTTTTTCTTCTAAACATATGAACGGTCCGTCTCTGCATAAAGTAACAAATTCGGTGTTTGAATAGGTTTGATTATTTGAACATTTACCTCCATGTGACCATTTTCCGCATTTGTGACATCTTTTTAGGTGTCGTGCTCTTCTTTTCGCTGCGGATTTTGATTTTCCTTTACCAAATTGTAACTTATTATCTTCGTATCTGGATTCTTTTCTAACTCCGTCCAATCTTTCTCTGATTACTGATACTATTTCACTCGGAAGTGTGTCATTATTACGTTTAGTGATCAAAGCGTGTAGCATTAGACCATGGTTTAGTTCACGGGCAGTCTTCATTTTGTAAAAACCTAAAAAAAAAAAAAAAATTCAGAATGGGGGGAGAAGACTAGTTCTTTAGGGTCTGCTAGGGAAAGACCGTTCGGGTTCCATTTTCAAGAACTACACGAAAACAGACAATCTAACTCTAACAGAAATACATAAACCCCCTATACTTAGTTAGCTGTGGTATCGAAATTGTGATTAACTTCATTGTCTTCTTCTATCGGACCATGTATGTAATGTTTAACTCTGTGACCATTGATGGTGGTAGCGGAGTGGTATAAAATAGCTATTAATTTACTACGAAATACTATTAAATACGATACAATTTTACACAAGATATTTATTTATTTATAGAATGGATATACTTAAACCTTGCTACAACACTTATAGGCAGTGTACCTAATCGTACAGTAGTGTAGTTTTTAGTAAGTCCGGTTCGTTCCACAGGGAATCTTTTTAAACAAAGCTTAACGCTATATTAGTTTACTTTTATAAAAATACAAATATATATATATAAGTAATATTATTATTATAAAGGGGGGTTTTTTACCGTTTAATGACCGGTTTGTCGATTTTAAAACTTTAGTCGCAGTTAAAACCAAATGTAAAATATTAAAAATGAATACAAGACTTAAATTAACGCATAAAGTAAATAACGATAATGAAATTGCGAATAATAAAAGTGCGATAAAATAAACTTGCGATAATTAAAAAGTACGATAATTAAAAGTGCAATTAAACACAATAACAATAAAAATGCGATAATTAGAAGTGCAATTAAATATAAAATAAATATATATATATATTTTACGTATGAGGAGAAGAAGAAAAAGATGATGATTTGCGATCAGAATTCGGTTGCTTTTATAGGGATTTTCAACTTTAGGGGCTCCGCGACTCGCGGCATTTTTGCCTTCAAACTCCGCGAGTCGCGGAGTTTGAAATTACAGCTCATATCAGTTTGGAGTCTTTCTTGCCGACGGTTTTTATTATTTATTATTATATATAAAAAATTATAAGAATTATTTAAATATTATATTATATTTATGTGCATAGTTGACTTGTAATTTTTAGTCCGTTGCGTCGAGCGTTGAGAGTTGACTCTGGTCCCGGTTCCGGATTTTCGAACGTCCTTGCGTACAATTTAATATCTTGTACTTTGCGTTTTGAATCTTGTACTCTTGTAATTTCGAGACGTTTCTTATCAATAATTGGAACCTCTTTGATTGTCTTTTGTACTTTTGAGCTTTTTGGTCGTTTGCGTCTTCAATTCGTCGAATCTGTTTTTTGTCTTCACCTTTTATTATTTAAACGAATATCACTTGTAAATAGAACAATTTCAACTAAAAGCTTGTCTTTCTTGAGGAATAATGCTATGAAATATATGTTCGTTTTTAGCATTATCAAATATTCCCACACTTAAGCGTTGCTTGTCCTCAAGCAATATCGTCTTGAAATACTAGAATCACTTCTTTATTCTTCACTCTTTGTACATCAGTGATTTCTATACGGTGATATAAACAATGGTAGTAACGATATGGTTTACAGTCCCACATGACTATAAAAATTTAGATCCATTAAGGAAATTGGATCTTTATGAAAACATTTGATCTTTTGAAAATTAAATCTAGTTTTTACCCTAGATAAGTTTTCCGGAATAACCCTTTACCGGTGTTTGCAAAATATTTTTGTGGGTTTGGTGGGTTTCAGATTTGAAAATTTTAGCTCAAAACTTATGGTGTTGTGTCACCCACTTGCTAACCTTGTATTTGGAAACCAACACGTCCAGTTCACTTGTCCCGTATATTACCTTTCGGTAAACTACCGTCCGGTTGTAAAGGAAAGCGTTGAACAAGCAACTGTTAAGGCAATGTCCCCTGACATGCTTTTAATCATGGTCTATAACGTGTCGGACGCAATTACTATCCTTGGTAGGAGCAATAGTAAAGCTCACCCTTATAATTTTTCGGTATGGCACAAGGTCCTGTCTTTGACCACTATGCTGTGATGACCCGGAAATTTCTGATCAAATTTAAACTTTAATCTTTATATGTTTCTGACACGATAAACAAAATCTGTAATGTTGAGTCTCAAAAAGTTTGAAACTATATTCATGTAATCAATTACCCTTTGACCATGCTCAACGATTCACGAACATTTATGTGTATATTGGTATGTATATATAATATATAATTATTAATTAAAAACGTTAACAAAGTATTAGATATATAATACTTTACATAAAAGTATTTGTGTCAATATGTTTATCGATGGAATTAAAAGATAATATCATATGATTGAATTAACAAATATATTGAATTATGATTACGAGTCTCTTTTATGAGGCCCACGTTGATTTGAGAAATCATTTCTTTTTAACGATATTCGGAATAAATGGTAAAGTGATCTTCGAGTAAGGACAAAGTGTACAGTAGCGAGAGCTAGTCAGATTGGTGGAAATTCCTGTTAAATTCCAATACATGCTTACAATAATTGCCCCGTGACTTTTGATAAGATAAATTAATTAACTTTCCTATTATGTATTGTGAAAGTGAAATTAGGGAATATAGATAAATTAGAAAATAAATATTGACGAGTTAAGTAGATCGACATTTTACATTAAGATGATTCCTTACGTTTGATTTTCCTTTAGACTTAATCCTACGAATCATGACTAAAAATGGAAATTTAAAACCCTGAAACCTGATATGATTCATATATGATTGTACTTAACGAAAACGCCTTTTCGATATAATAGACTTTTATTATAAAAAACGTCTTATGACATAAACAACTTCTACTATTATAACCTTTGTAATAAAATGATTTTTGAATATAAAATAATTTGGTTATTAAAACGTTTTATGAACGTTTGTAGATAAATGAACTATATTAATTTTTAAAACTTTAAAAATACAAATATTACGAAATAGTAATTTTTAATATTTAAACGATTTCTAAATATATAAGTTTTGAATGACATTAGTTTTGAAAAACTATACTAAGTAAATAGTTCAAATTTATATTTCGAAATGAAAATATAAATATATATAACTTAGTCATAAAACGTCCTGATTTAAAATAATATATTTTGATAAACAACTAGCCACTGATTTATAAAAGTGAATGACCACAACACTCAATTATATAAGTCACATTTTTCATAAAGTAATTTATTGATGAGTAAGTTAAATTATTAATAAAGGTACATGTCGCGTAATGAAAAAGGCTAGTTTTCTAAACGTACGAAAGTGCGCTCGAAAAACCGAAAGTGGTACATGAGTCGAGTGACAACGTACGAGTCATTTTAGTAAAAATTATATTTTTACCATGAACGTAAATATAATATAATATTTAATTAATTATATGAATTAAATATATTATATATATAATTATATTATAAGAATCGTCGGTAGCCTAAAATAATTGAGAGTGAGCTGGGAAAAGATAAGGTCTCGATCGCGGACCCCTTGAGTATAAACACTCCGCAATTTTGGTAGTTAAGGGACTAGAAATGGGTTATAAAAACCCAATCGCTCACTGCATGATCAATTCATTCAATCTATATCATTATATGCTCTGTAAGTGTTTATTTATTTTATTATTTAAATTAATATTAGTATTTATAAAGATTATTATTACTACTCTAATTATATTAATATTAGTAGTAGTATTATTATTAGTATTATACATAAAATACTACGACGAGGTCATGAGAGCATTATTTTCAAAACGGGTTTTATGAGCGGGATAGAGCTATGGAAATTATGGGTTATAGCTATGGAGGTTATGGGTATGGTTCGGGGGTATGCTCGTGAGGTCAATCTAGTGTTTATCATCTCCGTTGCGTTTACGTACCTTTCCTGCAATATTGAATCTCAATATTGATACGTGAGTACTCATAATTTAATTTTTTTCATATTAATAGTGTATCCCTGACTAGTGCTCGAGTATATAGGATTATGCATGCTTGTACTTTTGATATTGCCATTAGATAGGTTATGTTGAATCCTGAATTAGTTACATATGCGGTTGAGATAAGGTATAAGATATGCATGTCGTTGGAAAGATAGCGAAAAACTATAAACTTTTCATTTAGATATCGAATGGATTCGATGAACGGATTAGAAGTTATTGTCAATTGAATTTTTGTATTATTATTAAAAATGATTAGTATTATCGTCGTTATTATCGTCGTTCTAGTTTTTACCTAATTATTATTATTATTATTGTTATTATTATTATTATTATTATTATTATTATTATTATTATATTATTATTATTATTATTATTATTATTATTATTATTATTATTATTATTATTATTATTATCATTATCAATAAAAAGTATTATCATTAAAAATTATTATTATAACCATCGTTATTATCAATAAAATTATAATTAGTATTATTATTATTATTATTATCATTAAAATAGTTATTAGTATTATCCTTATCATAATATTTATTATTATTAGTATTATTATAATTAAAACTAATATTAGTAACACTTAATTATTATGGTTAATATTATTATCATTAAAATGAACGCGATATAAAAGACGATTTAAAAACTATTAACAAATTGATTAGGAAATAATTAGTATGAGTATCATGATGAAATTTAAAGATATTGATAAAATTATCATTTTTCATTATTTTTATCACTATTATTAAAAGTATTATTATTAATATTAAAAATATCATCTTTACAAAAATTATTATTTTTAATAGGAATATCATAGTAAAATTTCATTATTAATAAGAATTATCATATTGTTATAATACTATTTCCGTAAATATAAATATTGTCATTATTATCAATAGAATAATAATAATTATTAATACAAGATAATACGACTTTTACTTATTATTATTATCAATGTTATTTTATCAATAAAAATGTAATACAAATAATATAATTACCTTAATAAAACCTATCATAATATTTTTATGATATTCAATGAACTTTATAAATTTTATTAACTAAGATATATAAAAGTATATTTTTATATAAGGCTTTATTTATTAATAAATGAATTATATTATTTACTCTAATAAATATTTTAAAAATATTTAAAAATATAAAACGACGATATTTAAACTATATAATAATCATGTATAAATTTTGGGAATCATTTTGAGTCAAATTGACTTTTGTTGACTTTTGCATATTAGTCTCGAGCATTAGGATTGTGGTACACTATGACTTGACCTAAATTGTTAGACAGATATTAACCAACATATAAATATATATAATTAATATAGGTTCGTGAATCCGAGGCCAACCTTACACTTGTTCAATGATGTTATATGTATTTTTACTACGAAATACAGTATGGTGAGTTTCATTTGCCTTTTTACCCTTTATATTTTTGGGCTGAGAATACATGCGCAACTTTTATAAATATTTTTACGAAATAGACACAAGTAATCAAAACTACATTATATGGTTGAATGATCGAAATCGAATATGCCCCTTTTTATTAAGTCTGGTAATCTAAGAATTAGGGAACAGACACCCTAATTGACGCGAACTCTAAGGATAGATCTATTGGGCCCAACAAGCCCCATCCAAAGTACCGGATGCTTTAGTACTTCGAAATTTATATCATGTCCGAAGGAGGATCCCGGAATGATGGGGATATTCTTATATGTATATTGTGAATGTCGGTTACCAGGTGTTCAATCCATATGAATGATATTTTTGTCTCTATGCATGGGACGTATGTTTATGAGAAATGGAAATATGAAATCTTGTGGTCTATTAATATTATGAAATGATTATTTATGATAAACTAATGAACTCACCAACCTTTTGGTTGACACTTGAAAGCATGTTTATTCTCAGGTTTGAAAGAAATCTTCCGCTATGCATTAGCTTATTTTAAAGATATTACTGGAGTCATTCATGACATATTTCAAAAGACGTTGCATTCGAGTCATCGAAGTTCTTTAGAGATTATTATTAAGTAAATGACAGATTAGGTCATTTATAGTTTGGATATTATGAAATGGTATGCATACCTGTCAACTTTCGATGAAATGAAAGTTTGTCTTTTAAGAACGAATGCAATGTTTGTAAAATGTATCATTTAGAGGTCAAGTACCTCGCGATGTAATCAACTATTATGAATCGTTTATAATCGATATGGACTTCGTCCGGATAGATTAGGACGGGTTGTTAAAGTTGGTATCAGAGCGGTGGTCTTAGCGAACCAGGTCTTGCATTAGTGTGTCTAACTGATAGTTGTTAAGATGCATTAGTGAGTCTGGACTTCGACCGTGTCTGCATGTCAAAAGTGTTGCTTATCATTTCTAGTCGGAAATCATCTACTTATCATCCTTAGGAAATTACCTGCTTATCATCTTAAGTCTAGAGGCGTTTTCCTGCATTTATTGCATAATAGCGTATAGACGAATTCTTATATCTATTACTGTGAACTTTGACTGACATTTTTTCAAAGATTCCTCCGTAATTTATGGGATTTTTGTATTATATATACATATGTAAATTATGTATTGAATAATATCAAATCTAACTCCTATAATCTATTCCATACCAAAAATTCATTTCCCTGATCATACGAGATGGATCCCTCAACCAGTTCGAACTCCTCAGATTCCGACAGCTATGCCGATATGGATATTTACCTGAGCTCCGAAAGCAGCGTCACCGGAATGGATCAACCAATTTCCCATCATCTATTCTGGATGAATTGGGGATGGGTTCGTAATATACTAAATCACTGGAGACAAGAAGAAGGCGATCCCTTCCACCCACCACAATCACCTCTTGGCGATGAACCTGAAGCACTTACCGGCGAACCTATTCGAAACACCATTTTCTCTCTCATTTCTAGAGTATCTCATCACGAATATATACTATCCCATATTACGAATCTTATTCATCCGCTCGCTCCAACCGCTAATCATCCCGGTGTACTAGCAGAAGTTAACGAACTTCACGCTTAAGTAGTGGCTTTGGAGCACATGGTGCAAGGATTACAAACACCATCAGCAGCACCAGCAGCATAATCAGTACTGCCAGTAACATCAACATCGCAAGCCTCAATATCCTAAACACTAGCAGCATCACCGGCATCAACGGTACCACCATCATCAACACCAAAAGTATCATTACCACCACCAACTATCACATCAACATCACACGCCTCAACATCACAATCTGCACCTCGGATATCAACATCACACACACCATAGATACCAAGGAGTACCAACAACAACAAACAATGAAGTATTAACTTATCACTTCATTGAAGAAATATTCTACAGAGAATATGTAGTTTCTAAAAGTTTTAGAGATTACCATTTCTAATTATAACCATAAATCAGATGAGTAGAATGAATAGAGATGATAGGGAGAAGAATAGAAACCCTGACAAGAATGGTGCACGATTTATAAGCTAGACTTGTTATAGAATCACCACCAGCAGTTACCGGCAGTATCATCAGCATCAACAATATCGTCAGCACTACCAGCACCATCAATACTGTCAGCATCATCAGCACTAGCAGCACCTATAACATTACGAGCTCCGTCAGTTCAAGAATCGCCGTGGACATCAACACTGATCAACAACAAATATGTTGTATCAACGAGTTATAAAGTATTAACTCATTCTTTCTGAAGAAATTATATATATATTTTATATATATGAATTCTGAAACTATAATGAATCCTTTCGTACTAAGCTATTAAAGTATGAATTGAAAAAGGGTAGATACTACTCGGTTAAATTCATATTACTAATATGCTATGATGTACATCCTTCGTTAACAACCTAACCATCGTTAACTACAATCTCTGCTTCAATTAAAGGAATTCGGTTTCATAATAAACCAAGAGTATCATTCAATAACATGTTTGATTTTACACTTTCATCTTCGATGAACTCGAAATTTGCTGGAAAACAACATTGTATCTTGCGAAGTTAGCAAGAGTTCTATGAGTATCAACATGATTCACTAAGAAAATATCTATAAGAATAAATATTGAAGTATTTATTACATTACCGAAATACTCCGCGAAGATTCTGTAATCTCTAATATTTTAGAGATTATTCTTTACTTATTCAAGCCGAAAATCAAATGAGCTTAATATGATATTAACTCATTAAATTTGTATTACATCTAAAGAAAATATAAATAAATATATTTTCATAAAGACTGTAATGAAAATTCTTGTTCAAAATATTATTTGGGAATTTTTTTTTAACGGGTAGGTAATACCCGAGAGATATATATAAATTCGCAATTTATATATTACATTCTTCGATTCTAATTCAGTAAATCATCAACTATACTCCCTATTTCCACAACAGTATACCTTCTTTTATAAGAAATCAAAACAACCATCACTCTTAGATCCTTACATTTTTCAAAGCTATACTTTGACTTCAAAATTGTGATAGAACATCACTTTTAATTGTAACACTCAGAAGGATATGAGAATCAATCGAGATTCATGACGTTTGATCCTTTGGATATTGACAGTGACAAGCTGCATTTAAAACACTTCGAAATTTCTGAAGACACTTCAAATAATGAACAATCGAGATAATGATCCAATCACATATTACCTGTAGTCTTGTACCTGAAAAACCCTCGAAACCAAAGTCATAGTTTAACATGTACCCGTGTCAGATCCATTGGTATTTTTAGCAAAAACAACTTCACGATTCCTTTCCAAATTAGCCAACTTTGTCACAACTCCAGCAAGTCAACTTCGACTTCTTAGTCGGACTAGTCTTATTATAACCCCGATAGATACGTTGCCCTTTCGCCATCGTAACTGAGGAACTTTTCATATCTCGCCACATTAGCAGTAAACTTATCAACAACTCCATTAACCTTCAACTTAAGCCTCTCCGAAAATTCACTATATTTATTCATTGAAACCCCATCTTTTACTCATCCGCATCTTGCAACAAAAATTGCCGTACCAATTACTGAAAAATCAGCAATCAGTATTTCAAAATCTCGCAGCGTTTCTACTTAAATAGTTATATATACATATAACGTCTATCTTCTAAACTTACACACTTCGAATGTGAAGTTTCTGAAAAACATCTCAAAACTATGAACTAGTTCTCGAAATACTAATGAAGCAGCAAAAACTGTAAACGACTTTAACAGTCAAAAGTTTGATGATAAAGGATAATGTGTTGGTAAAGCCCAGAAAAAGAGAAGAGTTGGTACTGAACAACGGATTGAGCAGACCGTGAAGGAGACCAAGGACAAATACAAGGACCAAAGTCTGTATTTAAAGAATCTTGATGATTCTGTTTTCTAACGAAGTCATTAACGAATACCTGGCTCCTGACTCTAAACCTTTGCGGATAATATTCTTCATCATCATCATATCTTAAACATTCTAAGATATCATCGTACCTTTCATTATAAATATCCTCGATATTTCTGAAGATATTTTCATAAGCATTCTTATCAGAAATCATTTACCTCTCCGTAATATCTGCAACATAAAAGAAACTGTGTTAGTTTTTTTTAAATTCTGAAAAATTCGAATATGAATGTTTTTGAAGTAGTGTTAGGAACTGATGCATGAGTTAGTATAATATAATGACACTTGATCAACGTGATTATATTATGGTAATTCATGCTGAGTTTCTAATGGAACGTGATGATTCACAGAACATACCGTCATCATGTGCCATTTACACGACTCTTGCATTCTACTCAATCTCTAAACATATTAAGATCATATTTTCTTGATAGTTCTATCTTTCCGGATATTCTGGTAATTTAACAAATCAAAATCGCGCCATTACGATTTCCTTCTTAGAACACTTACTATGTTCATTCTGAAATCCGTATCTACGAATTCTGGACCATTACAAGCAGTGCTTAACCACAAGAAGAGGAAACGAAAGAATAAAAAAAAACTCCAAACTAGAAATTGGAGTATAACTAACAGCAAATAGAAGAGAGCATTAATTGTAGATGACAATGATTATAGAAGACAGAAGCAGGGACATCGAAATATAAGGGAAGATATAAAACCCAACAACCACCCAGAAACTACAAACCGTGTATATCAATGCGTATAGCAATATAAAGACACGGGAGAATGAAAAACACTATAACTCCAAGGTAATGATAGAAGAAAGTAACTTCCTCCGGTGGTAGATGAAAAAGAAAAATGATAGATATGAAAGTTAAGAGTATATCAAGGATCAGAACGGGATGGAGCATATTGACAAATGTTTTAAAGTATGAATTGAGGAGAAAGAATAGAAGATGTGAGATATGGAAAATAAGGAAAAGAAGGGGGTGGATTTATAGTAAAATATCTGATAGATCAATCGAAACAGATTATTGTATTTAATCAAAGAAGATCCTCATTTCCTTAATCGCCGAAGAACCAAATCTTATTACGAAAATTTTCTCTAAATTCCATGAATTCTGGAAATCAATCATAACTACGTCACCAGTTAAAACGATTCCACATTTACTCATTTCACTCTCTTGCGATAGTTTCACTTATACTCTTCGCGTAATTAAATTGTTTTATCTATATTACTTAATGATGATAAAACTATATTATCAACTCATATTCGTCACGAAAACATTTTTATAGTTAGCCATGACGACCACGATCAAATTTCGGGACGAAATTTCTTTAACGGGTAGGTACTGTGATGACCCGGAAATTTCTGATCAAATTTAAACTTTAATCTTTATATGTTTCTGACACGATAAACAAAATCTGTAATGTTGAGTCTCAAAAAGTTTGAAACTATATTCATGTAATCAATTACCCTTTGACCATGCTCAACGATTCACGAACATTTATGTGTATATTGGTATGTATATATAATATATAATTATTAATTAAAAACGTTAACAAAGTATTAGATATATAATACTTTACATAAAAGTATTTGTGTCAATATGTTTATCGATGGAATTAAAAGATAATATCATATGATTGAATTAACAAATATATTGAATTATGATTACGAGTCTCTGTTATGAGGCCCACGTTGATTTGAGAAATCATTTCTTTTTAACGATATTCGGAATAAATGGTAAAGTGATCTTCGAGTAAGGACAAAGTGTACAGTAGCGAGAGCTAGTCAGATTGGTGGAAATTCCTGTTAAATTCCAATACATGCTTACAATAATTGCCCCGTGACTTTTGATAAGATAAATTAATTAACTTTCCTATTATGTATTGTGAAAGTGAAATTAGGGAATATAGATAAATTAGAAAATAAATATTGACGAGTTAAGTAGATCGACATTTTACATTAAGATGATTCCTTACGTTTGATTT
The DNA here is from genome assembly GCF_046630445.1 of Rutidosis leptorrhynchoides. Lineage (NCBI taxonomy): Eukaryota > Viridiplantae > Streptophyta > Magnoliopsida > Asterales > Asteraceae > Rutidosis > Rutidosis leptorrhynchoides. Next base: position 432,191,606 of record NC_092338.1, read on the forward strand.
TCCTTTAGACTTAATCCTACGAATCATGACTAAAAATGGAAATTTAAAACCCTGAAACCTGATATGATTCATATATGATTGTACTTAACGAAAACGCCTTTTCGATATAATAGACTTTTATTATAAAAAACGTCTTATGACATAAACAACTTCTACTATTATAACCTTTGTAATAAAATGATTTTTGAATATAAAATAATTTGGTTATTAAAACGTTTTATGAACGTTTGTAGATAAATGAACTATATTAATTTTTAAAACTTTAAAAATACAAATATTACGAAATAGTAATTTTTAATATTTAAACGATTTCTAAATATATAAGTTTTGAATGACATTAGTTTTGAAAAACTATACTAAGTAAATAGTTCAAATTTATATTTCGAAATGAAAATATAAATATATATAACTTAGTCATAAAACGTCCTGATTTAAAATAATATATTTTGATAAACAACTAGCCACTGATTTATAAAAGTGAATGACCACAACACTCAATTATATAAGTCACATTTTTCATAAAGTAATTTATTGATGAGTAAGTTAAATTATTAATAAAGGTACACGTCGCGTAATGAAAAAGGCTAGTTTTCTAAACGTACGAAAGTGAACTCGAAAAACCGAAAGTGGTACATGAGTCGAGTGACAACGTACGAGTCATTTTAGTAAAAATTATATTTTTACCATGAACGTAAATATAATATAATATTTAATTAATTATATGAATTAAATATATTATATATATAATTATATTATAAGAATCGTCGGTAGCCTAAAATAATTGAGAGTGAGCTGGGAAAAGATAAGGTCTCGATCGCGGACCCCTTGAGTATAAACACTCCGCAATTTTGGTAGTTAAGGGACTAGAAATGGGTTATAAAAACCCAATCGCTCACTGCATGATCAATTCATTCAATCTATATCATTATATGCTCTGTAAGTGTTTATTTATTTTATTATTTAAATTAATATTAGTATTTATAAAGATTATTATTATTACTCTAATTATATTAATATTAGTAGTAGTATTATTATTAGTATTATACATAAAATACTACGACGAGGTCATGAGAGCATTATTTTCAAAACGGGTTTTATGAGCGGGATAGAGCTATGGAAATTATGGGTTATAGCTATGGAGGTTATGGGTATGGTTCGGGGGTATGCTCGTGAGGTCAATCTAGTGTTTATCATCTCCGTTGCATTTACGTACCTTTCCTGCAATATTGAATCTCAATATTGATACGTGAGTACTCATAATTTAATTTTTTTCATATTAATAGTGTATCCCTGACTAGTGCTCGAGTATATAGGATTATGCATGCTTGTACTTTTGATATTGCCATTAGATAGGTTATGTTGAATCCTGAATTAGTTACATATGCGGTTGAGATAAGGTATAAGATATGCATGTCGTTGGAAAGATAGCGAAAAACTATAAACTTTTCATTTAGATATCGAATGGATTCGATGAACGGATTAGAAGTTATTGTCAATTGAATTTTTGTATTATTATTAAAAATGATTAGTATTATCGTCGTTATTATCGTCGTTCTAGTTTTTACCTAATTATTATTATTATTATTGTTATTATTATTATTATTATTATTATTATTATTATATTATTATTATTATTATTATTATTATTATTATTATTATTATTATTATTATTATTATTATCATTATCAATAAAAAGTATTATCATTAAAAATTATTATTATAACCATCGTTATTATCAATAAAATTATAATTAGTATTATTATTATTATTATTATCATTAAAATAGTTATTAGTATTATCCTTATCATAATATTTATTATTATTAGTATTATTATAATTAAAACTAATATTAGTAACACTTAATTATTATGGTTAATATTATTATCATTAAAATGAACGCGATATAAAAGACGATTTAAAAACTATTAACAAATTGATTAGGAAATAATTAGTATGAGTATCATGATGAAATTTAAAGATATTGATAAAATTATCATTTTTCATTATTTTTATCACTATTATTAAAAGTATTATTATTAATATTAAAAATATCATCTTTACAAAAATTATTATTTTTAATAGGAATATCATAGTAAAATTTCATTATTAATAAGAATTATCATATTGTTATAATACTATTTCCGTAAATATAAATATTGTCATTATTATCAATAGAATAATAATAATTATTAATACAAGATAATACGACTTTTACTTATTATTATTATCAATGTTATTTTATCAATAAAAATGTAATACAAATAATATAATTACCTTAATAAAACCTATCATAATATTTTTATGATATTCAATGAACTTTATAAATTTTATTAACTAAGATATATAAAAGTATATTTTTATATAAGGCTTTATTTATTAATAAATGAATTATATTATTTACTCTAATAAATATTTTAAAAATATTTAAAAATATAAAACGACGATATTTAAACTATATAATAATCATGTATAAATTTTGGGAATCATTTTGAGTCAAATTGACTTTTGTTGACTTTTGCATATTAGTCTCGAGCATTAGGATTGTGGTACACTATGACTTGACCTAAATTGTTAGACAGATATTAACCAACATATAAATATATATAATTAATATAGGTTCGTGAATCCGAGGCCAACCTTACACTTGTTCAATGATGTTATATGTATTTTTACTACGAAATACAGTATGGTGAGTTTCATTTGCCTTTTTACCCTTTATATTTTTGGGCTGAGAATACATGCGCAACTTTTATAAATATTTTTACGAAATAGACACAAGTAATCAAAACTACATTATATGGTTGAATGATCGAAATCGAATATGCCCCTTTTTATTAAGTCTGGTAATCTAAGAATTAGGGAACAGACACCCTAATTGACGCGAACTCTAAGGATAGATCTATTGGGCCCAACAAGCCCCATCCAAAGTACCGGATGCTTTAGTACTTCGAAATTTATATCATGTCCGAAGGAGGATCCCGGAATGATGGGGATATTCTTATATGTATATTGTGAATGTCGGTTACCAGGTGTTCAATCCATATGAATGATATTTTTGTCTCTATGCATGGGACGTATGTTTATGAGAAATGGAAATATGAAATCTTGTGGTCTATTAATATTATGAAATGATTATTTATGATAAACTAATGAACTCACCAACCTTTTGGTTGACACTTGAAAGCATGTTTATTCTCAGGTTTGAAAGAAATCTTCCGCTATGCATTAGCTTATTTTAAAGATATTACTGGAGTCATTCATGACATATTTCAAAAGACGTTGCATTCGAGTCATCGAAGTTCTTTAGAGATTATTATTAAGTAAATGACAGATTAGGTCATTTATAGTTTGGATATTATGAAATGGTATGCATACCTGTCAACTTTCGATGAAATGAAAGTTTGTCTTTTAAGAACGAATGCAATGTTTGTAAAATGTATCATTTAGAGGTCAAGTACCTCGCGATGTAATCAACTATTATGAATCGTTTATAATCGATATGGACTTCGTCCGGATAGATTAGGACGGGTTGTTAAATATGCAACCACCGTTCTTACGGTTGACACCCATTTTAGTTCAGGTGACCTAATGAATTCCAGGTGAATTCCTAGGATTTTACGTTCAATGGTAATGAACGCATTGAAAATAGGGTTTTCAGAAAACAAATCCGTTTGTAATTTTGATCAAAATATTTTCTCGTTCAAGCTCGAGTTTAGATATCATTGAATTCCATGAGTTTGAATTCTCAATCTTTAAGGTCAATCTCTAGGATTGAGTAATATCAGGCTTAAAAGCTGATTTTTAATCTTTAAGGAGATTATCCTTTCTGGGAATCTGATTCATTAGTCTTATCCAGCTAATTTGCATGGTGCCCCCCCATTGTACGAGATAAATCCTTCTCATGGTTAGGATAAATCTGACCACTTGGCGACCCTGTTTAATGCTGAGGTCCGTGGATTTCCTGCTGATTTTAGTGATGACTTTTCTAGATTTTTCGTCAACCTACAGCTGGTCTGGACGACAACTTCATGACCTAAATCAAGAAGCGCGTTTCTTTTTCAGAAGACTTTACTTCCTTTTAATGATGGAATTGATTCATCGTGTAGATCCATCTCTTCTTTTCTTTCATCGGGTAAAACAGTTTAGTTTAGTCCAAAGCAAAAGTATTTTCAGTTATTTGTTACAGATATATGTGACATATGTTTAAGATAACTTGGTAAATTTTTCCACACTTGGCTTTTATTTTCCTTTTTATCGTCCTCTATTCCATTTTAAATGAATTTTAACATTTTGGTTTGTTTCTCAATTTATGTTCTTTCCGAGGTAACAATAATTTCGGTGTTAAAACCTAGTTTTATCGTTCATAAATATGTATAAACATGATTTTGAGTTCATTTAATTGAAAATTTTGAAAATTTTTACTAGAATTGGGTAGTCAGTATATAAGACCAGGGCTGTTCTTTATTATCAGAGAGCACTAGATTCTAATACAACTACTGCTTTACTAGTATTTTTAATGGTAACCAAGTGTATAAAGTAAAAAATTTTAAAATCCGAAAGAATTTAACCCCTTCCCACACTTAAGATCTTGCAATGCCCTCATTTGCAAGAAATCAGGAATAATTTAAATTATTGAGGGTGATTTGTGTGAAAATGATTAAATTTTTACCAAAGTTTCCAAAATTATTGGCGTTTGTTTGCTGAATGATAAATGGTGCACATCATTTGTTCATTCCGTCTTGTTCTTATTTCACATATATTTTGCATCTTGTCGTCAAAATTAGTTGCTTTTGCTGAACTTAATGCCAGTCTTTGAAAATGCGTTGTTTTACCCTGTTGTGTACATAAGATAAACTGCAAACATATATACATATTTTTGAAGTTTGGTATATTACCCCACATTCAAAAATTATTAAAATCTAAGAATAAAAGTTAGATAATTATAAAAATGATTACAATATTAACAAAAGTATTAAACGTATCAATAATTACAATTTACAAAAAAAAAAAAAAAAAATAAGTATACTAGGGATGATACTGGTACTAATAGGGGTTCCAGGCATAACCATAGGTGCTATAGAATGCTTCGGCAGGGTTATACGTAGGATATGGTGGCTGCATCTCTATAGACCAGGGAGGGAAGATGGGTTTCGGTGTAGGAATATAGTTTCTACCTATATGTTGGCAATGAGCTATGATTTGGTTCTGATGAACTTGCCAATCTTCAAATGCTCTCTGTCTAGCATTTTCGTATTCCTGAGAAGCTATAAACCTTTGCATTTCTTGCATCTCATTCCCCCCTCCTACATTACCTTGCTGTTGGTTTCTCTCCACCTGTGGATGTCTACCATGGTATTGTACTGCGGCGTTATTTCGCCTCTTCAAAACTTTCGCACCATGGTATACATTTAAACCTATAGTATCGCGGGGTTCCGGTTCTTCTACTAATAATCCCCCCCGACTTATATCCACACCGAGATATTCACCAATCAAAGTAATAAAAATACCACCTCCTATTATGCTATGCGGTCGCATCCCCCGAACCATAGCTGATAAATAATAACCCACACAATACGGTATACTTACAGCGCTTTGTGGGTCTCGAATACACATATGGTAAAACAAATCCTGTTCATTTACCTTTTCCTTGTTTTTACCCCTTTGTGTAATCGAATTAGCTAAAAACCTATGAATCACTCTTAATTCGGCTCTATCTATATCCAAATAAGAGTAATTTCCCCCTTTGAAACGGTGATGGCTTGTCATTTGACTCCACACACCGTGTGTATCAAAATTTTCATCTATCTTTCTACCGTTTAGTATCAACCCTCTACAATCGGCAGATGCTAACTCCTCAGGCGTATATATACGTAAAGCCTGAGCCATGTCCAGTAAAGACATGTGGCGCATCGAACCGCCTAACAAAAATCTAATAAAAGAACGATCGGTTAAACTAGCTACCCGATCATTCAACTCTATACTACATAACAATTCTTCACACCATACTTTATATACAGGTCTACGCATGGTGAATAAACGTACCCAGTCATTAAAAGTAGAATTACCATACCTCTGTACAAGTAATTCCCTAATTGGCCCGGCCAATTCAACAGCTTTTAAGGGTCCCCATTCTATGACCCTCGGTACCTCAACAACCTTGGAATGAAGAGTATGCAAACCCCTTTGATATTTTGGATAATCTATCCAAAGTTTGTCAAATCTCAGGTTCGGGTGTAACTCTTCCAAGTGCATATCAGAAAAGGTCATGACTGGATGAGGTATATCCTGCTTGTAGTAGTTATCCACCTCCTGTTGTTCCACATTCTCAGCAGGAGCATTGCGGGCTTGGGATGAAGATTCACCCCTTTCAGTCTGCAAAACACATCAAACACAATTTTTGTGCATCCAAATATGCATTAGTGTCAGCAAAATCATCAATCAAAATAATTACAATGACATGATCAATTTATATCAAACTTAAGCTTATTTTCATATTTTCATCAAATCTACACTTTTTCAAATAAGCATATACGAAAATGTTCGCCAAGTTCATAAGCATTCAACTCAAATAACATGTCAAAATAATCATTACTAGCAATTAAACAAGTTTCAAATGGCATTATCTTTCAAAAATCAAGTTCATGAATTTTAGACTTGAAAAAGTCCACTTTAATTCTCAAAATCATGTTTAGGCTCAAAGTTTGGATCATTTAACTACCTAGACATGTTACACTACTTAATTTAGCAACAATTCATGACAAAAATCGGCCATAACCTGTTTATATCAAAAAGCCCCAAATTTGCTCAAGAACACAAACCCTAGATTACTCAAAATTTGAAGTTTAAGGCTTCTAATCATGTTAAACAGCATCAATCTAGGTTATACAAGCATAATACATAAACAATTTAAGCATAATTACACTAAAAAGCATCAAAATCATATTGGGGAAAAAATTGCTCAAGAACACCAAATTTCAGATTAAATGGTGTTTAGGTGTAGAAATTTACCTTTTTTCTTGAGTAATTCCTAGATAGCATCCTTCTCAACATGATTTTAGTAAAAGATTTGGTGATTAACGGTTAAAAATTGTGATTTTGGGGGTGTTTTTTCGTTTATTTTCGGCAGTATTTTCGCAGGTTTTTAGTTTTTGTGGGTTGGGGACTGATCTGTTTTGCGGTTATATTTTTTTCTGATTTTTAGTCCCTCCGCGACTCGCGGCGAATAACCCTTCAAACTCCGCGAGTCGCGGAGTTTGATATATATATATATATATATATATATATATATATATATATATATATATATATATATATATATATATATATATATATATATATATATATATATATATTTGTTATATAATCATTAACTTATAAAACAATTAAGTACTTAATTTTAAAATTTTGTTTCCCTTGTTATTTAGGACGAGGTCGTTTCGGATCGATGTCCTAGTCCGTCCCTCGACAAAATTTTAAGATTTGTCTTTTTGTAGCGATTGTTTTAAAAGCTAAGATTTTTGTTTTTTTTTTCAATGTTTTTGGCATACTTTAATTCAATAAGATTAAAAATAATGATAATAAAAGTTCTCGTCCCACCTTCGGGTAAAGCAATTTCGGTTTAAAGACCTAGTCTTCAACTCACGACGAATTTTAAAAATCATATTTTTAACTTAATGAGATTAAGTAAATTTTTGTTTTTAAATTCACACAATTTAAATATAAAATTCAAAATTAATATTAAAAATTCACACCAAACTTACAATTTAAAATGCATAAAATTAAAAATTCATATTTTAATAATTAAAAATTCACATTATAAATTCACACCAAACTTATATTAATTTTTCAAATATTTCAATTTTAAATATATTGTTTTTACAAAGTTTACAATATTAATTTAAGATTTATATATTAATTTTAAAAACATGGTAAAAATAAAATTAAAAATCTTTTTGGCTTTTTATCCCACTTTAATCAATCGAATATTATCAAAAATATGCGCCCCTCTTTTCGGTAAAGTAATTTCGGTTCCAAGACCTAATTTAACTCATGACGAATTTTTGAAATATTTTGGGTTGATTGATTAAAGATATTTATACCTTAAGAATAAACGTTAAATTTCGCAGTGATGTAATAAATTTTTGAATGATATCAATAATTTCGGTCGCCAAACCTAATTTTATTCAATACCAATTTAATACTTTTTAGCGAACAAATTAGCGTTTATTATCAAAAGGTTAAAAATAAAAATAAAAATAAAAACTGTACAGACATACCTGTGAAATAGATTTCTTAGTTATATGATCTATCCCATTCATAAGATAGTCGGTTTAATTGGTTTTCCATAGCTACATAGGCGTAACCTCGAGCATTCAGTGTCTTTTCTTCTAAACATATGAACGGTCCGTCTCTGCATAAAGTAACAAATTCGGTATTTGAATAGGTTTGATTATTTGAACATTTACCTCCATGTGACCATTTTCCGCATTTGTGACATCGTTCTAGGTGTCGTGCTCTTCTTTTCGCTGCGGATTTTGATTTTCCTTTACCAAATTGTAACTTATTATCTTCGCATCTGGATTCTTTTCTAACTCCGTCCATTCTTTCTCTGATTACTGATACTAATTCACTCGGTAGTATGTCATTATTACGTTTAGTGATCAAAGCGTGTAGCATTAGACCATGGTTTAGTTCACAGGCAGTCTTCATTTCGTAAAAACCTAAAAAAAAATAAAAATTCAGAATGGGGGGAGAAGACTAGTTCTTTAGGGTCTGCTAGGGAAAGACCATTCGGGTACCATTTTCGAGAACTACACGAAAACAGACAATCTAACTCTAACAGAAATACATATTATCCTTTAAAGACTTGATTCCCCCCACACTTAGTTAGCTGTGGTGTCGAAATTGTGATTAACTTCGTTGTCGACTTCCATCGGACCATGTATGTAATGTTTAACTCTGTGACCATTAACTTTAAATTCAATCCCATTTGAATTTATTAATTATATCGTTCCGTATGGGAACACTCTTTTGACCATGAATGGTCCAGACCATCTTGATTTCAATTTTCCAGGAAATAGCTTGAATCGTGAATTGAAAAGAAGAACTCTGTCTCCTTCTTTAAATTCTTTTGAACTTCTGATTCTTTTATCATGCCATTTCTTCGTTCTTTCTTTATAGATTAACGAATTTTCGTATGCTTCATGTCTTAATTCTTCTAATTCGTTTAGTTGACTTAATCGTAGACGTCCAGCTTCATGTAAATCAAGATTACATGTCTTCAAAGCCCAAAATGCTTTGTGTTCAATTTCTACTGGAAGATGACATGCTTTTCCATAAACAAGTCTAAAAGGTGTGGTTCCAATTGGAGTTTTGTAGGCTGTTCTAAAAGCCCAGAGTGCATCCTCCAATTTAATGGACCATTCCTTCGGATTTGATCCTACGGTTTTCTCTAGAATACGTTTTAAAGCTCGGTTGGTGTTTTCAACTTGTCCACTTGTTTGTGGATGATATGCGGTGGAGATTTTATGAGTTACTCCATATCTTTTAAGAACTTTCTCAAGTTGATTATTACAGAAATGAGTACCCCGATCACTTATTAAAGCTTTCGGTGTTCCAAACCTTGCAAAAAGATGTTTTAAAAAGTTGATTACACCTCGTGCATCGTTAGTTGGGAGAGCTTGTGCTTCCGCCCATTTAGATACATAATCAATGGCTACGAGTATATATAGATTATTATGAGATTTTGGAAATGGACTCATAAAGTCAATACCCCAAATGTCAAATACTTCACATACTTGGATGACATTTTGTGGCATTTCATCACGTTGACTTATTTTTCCGGCCCTTTGACATGCATCACAGGACTTGCAAAGAAGGTGTGCGTCTTTGTAAATTGTTGGCCAATAGAATCCAGCATCATAAACTTTTCTTGCTGTTAGTTGAGGCCCATAATGCCCTCCTGTTGGTCCTGTGTGACAATGGTTTAATATTTTACTAGCTTCATCTCCAAATACACATCGGTGTATTATTCCATCGGGACAACTTTTAAACAGATGTGGATCTTCCCAGAAATAGTGTTTTATATCACTGAAGAATTTCTTTCGTCTTTGGTACGATAATCCTTTTTCAAGGAATCCACAAACTAAGTAGTTTGCATAGTCTGCAAACCATGGTATTTCTTTATAATCTATCTTCAATAGATATTCATCAGGAAAGTTGTCTTTTATGGCTGATTCATTTAGAACTTCTAATTCGGGATTTTCAAGACGAGAAAGATGATCAGCGGCGAGATTTTCTGCTCCTCTTTTATCTCGGATTTCAATATCAAACTCTTGTAAGAGTAAGATCCAACGGATTAATCTTGGTTTAGCGTCTTGTTTTGAAAATAGGTATCTAAGAGCAGAATGGTCGGTATAGACCACCGTTTTTGCTAGAACGAGATATGATCGAAATTTGTCAAAAGCAAAGACAATAGCAAGGAGTTCTTTTTCAGTAGTTGTATAGTTCGTTTGTGCTCCTTGTAACGTCTTACTAGCATAATATATAGGTTGAAATCATTTTTCAATCCTTTGTCCTAAAACGGCTCCCATTGCAAAATCACTTGCATCGCACATTAGTTCAAATGGTAGATTCCAATTTGGTGTTATCATGATCGGTGCATTAGTGAGTTTCTCTTTAAGAATATTAAAAGATTTGATACACTCATCTGAAAAGATGAATGGAGCATCCTTTTCTAGGAGTTTATTCATAGGAGTGGCAATTTTAGAAAAATCTTTTATGAAACGTCGGTAAAAATCGGCATGCCCTAGAAAACTCCTAACTCCTCTAACATTGGTGGGATGTGGAAGTTTAGCAATTACATCTACTTTAGCTCTATCCACTTCAATTCCTTCTTTTGAAATTTTATGTCCAAGAACGATGCCTTCTTTAACCATGAAATGGCATTTCTCCCAATTAAGTACTAGATTTGATTGTTCGCATCTAAGAAGCATTCGTTCCAGATTAACTAGACATGATTCAAATGTATCACCGAAGACTGAAAAGTCATCCATGAAAACTTCCATGCATTCTTCTATCATGTCGTGAAAAATCGCCATCATACACCTTTGAAAGGTTGCAGGGGCGTTGCAAAGTCCAAATGGCATGCGTTTGTAAGCAAAAGTACCATAAGGGCACGTGAATGTGGTTTTCTCTTGGTCCTCGGGTGCTATTGGAATTTGAAAATATCCGGAAAATCCATCTAGAAAACAATAGTAACTATTTCCGGCTAATCTTTCCAACATTTGATCTATGAAAGGTAAGGGAAAGTGATCTTTTCTGGTGGCGTCATTTAATTTTCTATAATCAATACACACACGCCATCCTGTTACAGTCCTAGTAGGAATAAGCTCATTTTTCTCATTTGTAATGACAGTCATGCCACCCTTCTTAGGTACGCATTGAACTGGACTTACCCATGGACTATCAGAAATTGGATATATCAAACCTGCATCTAGCAGTTTAATAATCTCTTTCTTAACTACATCTTGCATATTAGGATTTAGTCTTCGTTGGCATTGCACATATGTTTTATGACCTTCTTTCGTAAGGATTTTATGTGTGCAATACGAAGGACTTATTCCTTTAATATCATGAATCTTCCATGCAATGGCTGGTTTATGAGCTTTCAACATAGAAATGAGTTGTGATTTCTCATTTTCAGTAAGAGAAGACGATATTATTACAGGTAATTCAGATTCACCATGTAAATAAGCGTATTCCAAATGGTTTGGAAGTGGCTTTAACTCTAATTTCGGAGGTTCTTCTATCGATGATTTGTATCGATATCTGTCTTCTTCTTTTAGCATTTGAATTTCTTCTGTTGTTGGTTCATATCCATTAGCTATAAGTGTAGCTAACATTTCAGCTTCATCAATTGGTTCATTACCTTCTCCTAAAAAACATTCTCCTGTTCCTTGTAATTCTGGAAATTCTTCTAATAATTCTGCATGTGCATCTATAGTTTGAATATAATAACATGTATCATCTGCAGATTGTGGTTGTTGCATTGCTCTATCAACTGAAAAGGTAACACTCTCATCCTCTATACTTAGGGTCAATTTCTTACCGAACACGTCTATCATTGCTTTAGCCGTGTTTAAGAATGGTCTTCCTAATATGAGGGGAACTTGAGAATCTTCTTCCATGTCCAGAACAACAAAATCTACTGGAAATACTAAAGTACCAACTTTAACTAGCATGTTCTCCATTATCCCTCTAGGATATTTTATTGATCTATCGGCTAGTTGTATGCTTATTCTGGTTGGTTTCAATTCTCTAAGGTCTAGTTTAGCGTATAGTGAATACGGCATTAGATTTATACTAGCACCTAAGTCTGCCAATGCTTCTATTGAACTAAGAATACCCAGAAAACATGGAATTGTGAAACTTCCTGGATCAGATAGTTTTTCTGGTATCTTATTCAACAGCACTGCTGAACAATTAGCATTCATAGTAACAGCCGAGAGTTCTTCCATTTTCTTTCTATTTGAGATTAGATCTTTCAAGAATTTAGCATATCTAGGCATTCCTGAAATCACATCAATGAAAGGAAGATTTACATTTATCTGTTTAAACATATCCAAGAATTTGGATTGCTCGGCTTCAAGTTTCTCTTTCTTCATTTTACTCGGGTAAGGAAGTGGTGGTTGGTATGGTTTAACATAAGGTTTAGCCTTAGCTGTGTTATCTTCATTAACCTTTTCAACTACCGGTTCTTTTTCCTTATTTTGATCAGGTTGTGGTTCTTGTGGAGTAGGAATGGCTTCATCAGTAGTTACAGGTATTTCAGGTGGTTTAAGTGTTGTACCACTTCTTGTGGTAATAGCTTTAGCTGTTTCATTCCGGGGGTTAGCATTTGTATCACTAGGTAGACTTCCCGGTTTTCTTTCACCTATTAACCTTGCTAGGTTACTCACTTCTTGTTCTAGATTTTGAATAGAAGCTTGTTGATTTCTAAATGCTTGAGCATTTTGTTCATTAGTTTGTTTGTGAGATGTGAAAAACTGCGTTTGAGTTTCAACTAGCTTCGTCATCATATCTTCTAAATTCGGCTTTTTATCATCGGTTTGTTGTGGTGGTTTGTTTTGAAAATTAGGTCGTTGCTGATTGTAAGTATTATTGGATATTTGTTGATTGCTAGGACCTTGTTGGTTGTTGTATGGAATATTTCGGTTATAATTTTGGTTTTGATTGTAAATCGGTCTTGGCGGTTGATAATTATTCTGATAATTATTTCCAGGCCTTTGGTTTATGTATGAAATATTCTCTCTTTGTTCCATTGTTAATTCAATAATGAGACAATCTTTTGTCAAATGTGGTCCTCCACACTGCTCACAACTAATTCGTATTGAGTGAATATCCTTAGTCATCTTTTCCATTCGTCTCTCCACAGCATCTATCTTTGTGGAAATGGAATCTAAGCCATGGCTAGAATCGGCTCTAGCTGCTTTAGATGATCTAACGATGTCTTTTTCTTGGTGCCACTCATGTGAGTGGGAAGCAGTGTTATCAATAATTTTGTAAGCATCAGTTTCGGTTTTCTTCATAATAGAACCACCAGCTGCTATATCTATGTCTTTTCTTGTAGTGATGTCGCATCCTTGGTAGAATATTTGTACTATTTGACAGGTGTCTAAACCATGTTGCGGACATCCTCTTAATAACTTTCCATATCTTGTCCATGCCTCATATAGAGTTTCATTCGGCTTCTGTGTAAACGTAACAATTTCTGCTTGAAGTCTTACGGCTTTAGATGCAGGAAAGAATTGTTTAAGAAATTTGTCAACTAAAACATCCCATGTATCAATCGCCCCTTCAGGTAACGATTCCAACCAATCTTTGGCTTCTTCCTTTAAAGTCCAGGGAAATAACATGAGATATATCTGTTCATCCTCCACTTCTCGGATTTTAAATAGTGTGCAGATCCTATTAAAGGTACGTAAATGTTCATTTGGATCTTCCTTCGGCGCACCACTAAATTGGCATTGATTAGTCACCATGTGTAGAATTTGTCCTTTGATTTCATAATCTGGCGCATTAATGTCTGGATGAGTAATTGCGTGTCCTTGGCCAGTGCATTTAGCTCTCATTCGGTCTTCCATACTTAAAGGTTCCAGATTCTCCATAATTGAATTTGTTGAATCGGAATCACTAGAGGATTCTGATTTAATGGTTCGTTCCTCAACAATCTCTGTTTGAATGATTGGTGGTTCCGGAGGAAAGTTTAATGGTTCAGGATCTACGAACCGTTCCTGAATATTCTCTGGATTCTCAATTGTGAGGTCAGGTTCAAAAAATGGATTATCGGAAATTTGAACTGAAGTACTTGGTTGACTAGATGACGATTCTAAAGAAAAATCAACGGCGGTTATATTTGCTAAATATCTTGATCTAGTTACAGGTGGTGAACGTACAAAAGGTGATGAACGTCTTGCTCGGTGCATTCACTGAATATCCTATTTGTTTTTAAAAGGAAAGAAAAATTATAATAAGTTATCCAATCAATAGACTTTTCTGATTTTGCCCACGTTTCGAATAGCCAAAAGATGCAGCAGAGGGGCAGGATTCGTTTGGTCTCAATATAATTAAGGACTGTTTGGCTCCAATAACCCGGTCCACGTACAAATCCAACTATTACTACGAACCAGAAAATTTTGATGTCTATCAATTTAACCACTTAAAATAAATTTTCGTAATTTTAAGAAATTTAGATAAGAAGTAGAATAAAAATCTATGTCCTAAAACTAGAAAAGCGAGAAATAAGAAAGAAAAAGAGTTCGTCGAAAAAATGTCGAAAAAGAAAAATGGTTGAAAAATAAAAGGTGACGGAAAAATAAAAGAAACTTATAAGACTTAAAAATACTTGATTAACCTAACCTTATTACTACAACTAACTTAAAATTATAATCGCAAATTGAGATTACTAATTGGAATGATAATTGGTACATAGTAAAAGGTGTCTAAAAATATTAAAGCTTATAGGAAAAACTATATCCCAAATGGAAATAACTTAAAAAGAAACTAAAACTTAAAAAGGCGTCGCAAAATTCTAAAGTACCTAAATCTTAGTCTAGAGAAAAAGCACTTAAGGAATTCTACGGCAAAGCCTAAAAATCTAGAAGTAAAAATGACTATGGCAAAAACTAAGTTTAAAATTAAATATGAGCTAAAAATACAAATATTACGTTAAAACGATTGAAAAGGGACAAAATATAAAAATATACAAAAAGTTGTAAAAAGTACAATTTTTATAAAAATATTATTTTTATATTAATTATTTTTTTAAAACTATTAATTTTATAATTTAATTAAACTAATTTAACTAAAATGTATAAATTAAATAAAAAGTAAAAGTAATTATAATAATAATAATTAGTTAGGGTTATAATAATAATAATTAATAATTAACCGTAATTAATGCTGAATTAGGGCTTCTGTCGGCGTGTCAGGTTATCTCCGCGAGTCGCGGTATTTAAAGCATCAAACCCCACGAGTCGCGGGGTTCAGAAATTCAGATGACAGCTTACTTTAAATTCGACGCGTTTTTCTTTATTTATATATATTTATTTTCTGTTTTCTGTTTTTATATTTTCTGTTTATTTAATCTAAAAAATTTTTTTTTTTTTTTTATAATTTAGATAAAACTTATCTTTAATAACTAAGATAAAAATAAAATACTTTATAACAATCTAAAAAAAATAGATTTATATATATTTATATTATTTTTTTTTTCGGTTTTTTATATTTATAAAATATATTTATAGAATAAATTAAATAAAACTTATATTTTTACAAACTAAAGAAACTTTATAAAACTTAAATATTTATCAAACTCCTAAAAATATTTATATTTTTGTTTTTCTTTTTATATTTTCGAATATTTAAAAAAAGTACTTTTATAAAAACGAATTTTAATAAAAGTAAACTAAAAATCTTTTTTTTTTTTTATATTAGCTTGCGCTTCCGGCTTTTAAGAGACTCCCCGGCAGCGGCGCCAAAAATACTTGATGGTGGTAGCGGAGTGGTATAAAATAGCTATTAATTTACTACGAAATACTATTAAATACGATACAATTTTACACAAGATATTTATTTATTTATAGAATGGATATACTTAAACCTTGCTACAACACTTATAGGCAGTGTACCTAATCGTACAGTAGTGTAGTTTTTAGTAAGTCCGGTTCGTTCCACAGGGAATCTTTTTAAACAAAGCTTAACGCTATATTAGTTTACTTTTATAAAAATACAAATATATATATATAAGTAATATTATTATTATAAAGGGGGGTTTTTTACCGTTTAATGACCGGTTTGTTGATTTTAAAACTTTAGTCGCAGTTAAAACCAAATGTAATATATTAAAAATGAATACAAGACTTAAATTAAAGCATAAAGTAAATAACGATAATGAAATTGCGAATAATAAAAGTGCGATAAAATAAACTTGCGATAATTAAAAAGTACGATAATTAAAAGTGCAATTAAATACAATAACAATAAAAATGTGATAATTAGAAGTGCAATTAAATATAAAATATATATATATATATATATATATATATATATATTTTACGTATGAGGAGAAGAAGAAAAAGATGATGATTTGCGATCAGAATTCGGTTGCTTTTATAGGGATTTTCGACTTTAGGGGCTCCGCGACTCGAGGCATTTTTGCCTTCAAACTCCGCGAGTCGCGGAGTTTGAAATTACAGCTCATATCAGTTTGGAGTCTTTCTTGCCGACGGTTTTTATTATTTATTATAATATATAAATAATTATAAGAATTATTTAAATATTATATTATATTTATGTGCATAGTTGACTTGTAATTTTTAGTCCGTTGCGTCGAGCGTTGAGAGTTGACTCTGGTCCCGGTTCTGGATTTTCGAACGTCCTTGCGTACAATTTAATATCTTGTACTTTGCGTTTTGAATCTTGTACTCTTGTAATTTCGAGACGTTTCTTATCAATAATTGGAACCTCTTTGATTGTCTTTTGTACTTTTGAGCTTTTTAGTCGTTTGCGTCTTCAATTCGTCGAATCTGTCTTTTGTCTTCACCTTTTATTATTTAAACGAATATCACTTGTAAATAGAACAATTTCAACTAAAAGCTTGTCTTTCTTGAGGAATAATGCTATGAAATATATGTTCGTTTTTAGCATTATCAACCATTAACGTTAAATTCAATCCCATTTGAATTTATTAATTCTATCGTTCCGTATGGGAAAACTCTTTTGACTATGAATGGTCCAGACCATCTTGATTTCAATTTTCCAGGAAATAGCTTGAATCGTGAATTGAAAAGAAGAACTCTGTCTCCTTCCTTAAATTCTTTTGAAGTTCTGATTCTTATATCATGCCATTTCTTCGTTCTTTCCTTATAGATCAACGAATTTTCGTATGCTTCATGTCTTAATTCTTCTAATTCGTTTAATTGATTTAATCGTAGACGTCCAGCTTCATGTAAATCAAGATTACATGTCTTCAAAGCCCAAAATGCTTTGTGTTCAATTTCTACTGGAAGATGACATGCTTTTCCGTAAACGAGTCTAAAAGGTGTGGTTCCAATTGGAGTTTTGTAGGCTGTTCTAAAAGCCCAGAGTGCATCCTCCAATTTAATGGACCATTCCTTCGGATTCGATCCTACGGTTTTTTCTAGAATACGTTTTAAAGCTCGGTTGGTATTTTCAACTTGTCCACTTGTTTGTGGATGATATGCGGTGGAGATTTTATGAGTTACTCCATATCTTTTAAGAACTTTCTCAAGTTGATTATTACAGAAATGAGTACCCAAATCACTTATTAAAGCTTTCGGTGTTCCAAACCTTGCAAAAAGACGTTTTAAAAAGTTGACTACAATTCGTGCATCGTTAGTTGGGAGAGCTTGTGCTTCTGCCCATTTAGATACATAATCAATGGCAACGAGAATATATAGATTATTATGAGATTTTGAAAATGGACCCATAAAGTCAATACCTCAAATGTCAAATACTTCACATACTTGTATGACATTTTGTGGCATTTCATCACGTTGACTTATTTTTCCGGCCCTTTGACAAGCATCACCGGATTTGCAAAGAAGGTGTGCGTCTTTGTAAATTGTAGGCCAATAGAAGCCAGTATCGTAAACTTTTCTTGCTGTTAGTTGAGGCCCATAGTGCCCTCCTGTTGGTCCTGTGTGACAATGGTTTAAAATTTTACTAGCTTCATCTCCAAATACACATCGGCGTATTATTCCATCGGGACAACTTTTAAACAGATGTGGATCTTCTCAAAAATAGTGTTTTATATCACTGAAGAATTTCTTTCGTTTTTGGTACGATAATCCTTTTTCAAGGAATCCACAAACTAAGTAGTTTGCATAGTCTGCAAACCATGTAATTTCATTATAATCTATCTTCAATAGATATTCATCAGGAAAGTTGTCTTGTATGGCCGATTCATTTAGAACTTCTAATTCGAGATTTTCAAGACGAAAAAGATGATCAGCGGAGAGATTTTCTGCTCCTCTTTTATCTCGGATTTCAATATCAAACTCTTGTAAGAGTAAGATCCAACGGATTAATCTTGGTTTAGCATCTTGTTTCGAAAATAGGTATCTAAGAGCAGAATGGTCGGTATAGACCACCGTTTTAGCTAGAACGAGATATGATCGAAATTTGTCAAAAACAAAGACAATAGCAAGGAGTTCTTTTTCAGTAGTTGTGTAACTCGTTTGTGCTCCTTGTAACGTCTTACTGGCATAATATATAGGTTGAAATCGTTTTTCAATCCTTTGTCCTAAAACGGCTCCCATTGCAAAATCACTTGCATCGCACATTAATTCAAACGGTAGATTCCAATTTGGTGTTATCATGATCGGCGCATTAGTGAGTTTCCCTTTAAGAATATTAAAAGATTTGATACATTCATCTGAAAAGATGAATGGAGCATCCTTTTCTAGGAGTTTATTCATAGGAGTGGCAATTTTAAAAAAATCTTTTATGAAACGTTAGTAAAAACCGGCATGCCCTAGAAAACTCCTAACTCCTCTAACATTGGTGGGATGTGAAAGTTTAGCAATTACATCTACTTTAGCTCTATCCACTTCAATTCCTTCTTTTGAAATTTTATGTCCAAGAACGATGCCCTCTTTAACCATGAAATGGCATTTCTCCCAATTAAGTACTAGATTTGATTGTTCGCATCTAATAAGCATTCGTTCAAGATTAGCTAGACATGTTTCAAATGTATCACCGAAGACTGAAAAGTCATCCATGAAAACTTCCATGCATTCTTCTATCATGTCATGAAAAATCGCCATCATACACCTTTGAAAGGTTGCAGGGGCGTTGCAAAGTCCAAATGGCATGCGTTTGTAAGCAAAAGTACCATAAGGGCACGTGAATGTAGTTTTCTCTTGGTCCTCGGGTGCTATTGGAATTTGAAAATATCCGTAAAATCCATCTAGAAAACAATAGTAACTATTTCCGGCTAATCTTTCCAACATTTGATCAATGAAAGGTAAGGGAAAGTGATCTTTTCTGGTGGCGTCATTTAATTTTCTATAATCAATACATACACGCCATCCTTTTACAGTCCTAGTAGGAATAAGCTCATTTTTCTCATTTGTAATGACAGTCATGCCACCCTTCTTAGGCACGCATTGAACTGGGCTTACCCATGGACTATCAGAAATTGGATAAATTAGACCTGCGTCTAGCAGTTTAATAATTTCTTTTTTAACTACATCTTGCATATTAGGATTTAGTCTTCGTTGGCGTTGCACATACGTTTTATGACCTTCTTCCATAAGGATTTTATGTGTGCAATACGAAGGACTTATTTCTTTAATATCATGAATCTTCCATGCAATGGCTGGCTTATGAGCTTTCAACACAGAAATGAGTTGTGATTTCTCATTTTCAGTAAGAGAAGACGATATTATTACAGGTAATTCAGATTCACCATGTAAATAAGCGTATTCCAAATGGTTTGGAAGTGGCTTTAACTCTAATTTCGGTGGTTCTTCTATCGATGATTTATATCGATATCTGTCTTCTTCTTTTAGCATTTGAATTTCTTCTGTTGTTGGTTCATATCCATTAGCTATAAGTGTAGCTAACATTTCAGCTTCATCAATTTGTTCTGTTCCTTCTCCTAAAGAACATTCTCCTGTTCCTTGTAATTTTGGAAATTCTTCTAATAATTCTGCATGTGCATCTATAGTTTGAATATAATAACATGTATCATCTGCAGATTGTGGTTGTTGCATTGCTCTATCAACTGAAAAGGTAACACTCTCATCCTCTATACTTAGGGTCAATTTCTTACCGAACACGTCTATAATTGCTTTAGCCGTGTTTAAGAATGGTCTTCCTAATATGAGAGGAACTTGAGAATCTTCTTCCATGTCCAGAACAACAAAATCTACTGGAAATACTAAAGTATCAACTTTAACTAGCATGTTCTCCATTATCCCTCTATGATATTGATGTGCAGCGGGGTGTATATAAAATAGTTATTAATTTTAGCAGGAAATACTATTAAATACGATACAATTTTACACAAGATATTTATTTATTTAGAGAATGGATATACTTAAACCTTGCTACAACACTTATAGGCAGTGTACCTAATCGTACAGTAGTGTAGTTTTTAGTAAGTCCGGTTCGTTCCACAGGGAAATCTTTAAACAAAGCTTAACGCTATTTTAGTTTACTTTTATAAAAATACAAATATATATATATATATATAAGTAATATTATTATTATAAAGGGGGGTTTTTACCGTTTAATGACCGGTTTGTCGATTTTAAAACTTTAGTCGCAGTTAAAACCAAATGTAAAATATTAAAAATAATTACAAGACTTAAATTAAAGCATAAAGTAAATAACGATAATGAAATTGCGAATAATAAAAGTGCGATAAAATAAACTTGCGATAATTAAAGAGTACGATAATTAAAAGTGCAATTAAATAAAATAACAATAAAAATGCGATAATTAGAAGTGCAATTAAATATAAAATAAAAGAAATTAAATATGAAATAAAAGAATTATGCTTATTTAAACTTCCGTAATCATGATGTTTGACGTGTTGATTTTAGTTTTATGCCCATGGGTTAATTGTCCTTTGTCCTGGATTATTTAATATGTCCGTCTGGTTTTTGTCCATAACAGTCCATCAGTCATAAATATAAAGTGTGAGTGTCCTCGTCAAATTATCCTTATACCCGAAGTTAAATATTCCAACTAATTGGGGATTCGAATTGTAACAAGGTTTTAATACTTTGTTTAATGAATACACCAGGTTATCAACTGCGTGTAAACCAAGGTTTTACTACTTTGTTAGCAATTACACCAATTACCCTTGAATGTAATTTCACCCCTGTTTTAATTATTCTAGTGGCTATTAATCCATTCCCGTGTCCGGTTAAATGAACGATCATTCGTACATATAAATACCCCGCCCATCGTGTCCGATCGAGTGTATATGGTAATTTATACGGACGCCCAATTGTAAATCTTTATATTAACATTAACAAACTATCATTTAGTTAAACAAATATAAAGCCCATTAATAGCCCATAGTCTAATTTCCACAAGTGTCGTTCTTTTGTCCAAACCCCAATTATGGTACAAAGCCCAATTACCCAATTTTAGTAATTAGCCCAACATCATGATTACTTCGTTTTAAATAAGCATAATAATAACTTAGCTACGAGACATTAATATAAAAAGGTTGAACATAACTTACAATGATTAAAAATAGCGTAGCGTTACACGGACAGAATTTCGACTTACACCCTTACAACATTCGCTAACATACCCATATTATTAGAATTATAATTAAAATTAAAATATAAATTATAAATATATATATATAATTTACGTATGATAAGAAGAAGAAAAAGATTATGAATTGCGATCAGAATTCGGTTGCTTTTATAGGAAAAGTCGACTTTTGGGGCTCCGCGACTCGCGGCATTTTTGCCTTCAAACTCCGCGAGTCGCGGAGAATGAAATTACAGCTCAGTCCCTTGGAGTCTTTCTCTGCCGACGGTTTTTATTTATAAATATAATATATATATAATTAATATAATTAATTATATATTATATTATATTTATATACATAGTTAACTTGTAATTTTTAGTCCGTTGCGTCGAGCGTTAAGAGTTGACTCTGGTCCCAGTTCCGGATTTTCGAACGTCCTTGCGTACAATTTAATATCTTGTACTTTGCGTTTTGAATCTTGTACTCTTGTAATTTCGAGACGTTTCTTATCAATAATTGGAACCTTTTTGATTGTCTTTTGTACTTTTGAGCTTTTTGGTCGTTTGCGTCTTCAATTCGTCGAATCTGTCTTTTGTCTTCACCTTTTATTATTTAAACGAATATCACTTGTAAATAGAACAATTGCAACTAAAAGCTTGTCTTTCTTGAGGAATAATGCTATAAAATATATGTTCGTTTTTAGCATTATCAAATATTCCCACACTTGAGCGTTGCTTGTCCTCAAGCAATATCGTCTTGAAATACTAGAATCACTTCTTTATTCTTCACACTTTGTACATCAGTGATTTTCTATACGGCGGTATAAACAATGGTAGTAACGATATGGTTTACAGTCCCACATGACTATAAAAAATTAGATCCATTAAGGAAATTGGATCTTTATGAAAACATTTGATCTTTTGAAAATTAAATCTAGTTTTTACCCTAGATAAGTTTTCCGGGATAACCCTTTACCGGTGTTTGCAAAATATTTTTGTGGGTTTGGTGGGTTTCAGATTTGAAAATTTTAGCTCAAAACTTATGGTTTTGTGTCACCCACTTGCTAACCTTGTATTTGGAAAGCAACACGTCCAGTTTACTTGTCCCGTATATTACCTTTCGGTAAACTACCATCCGGTTGTAAAGGAAAGCGTTGAACAAGCAACTGTTAAGGCAATGTCCCATGACATGCTTTTAATTATGGTTTATAACTTGTCGGACGCAATTACTATCCTTGGTAGGAGCAATAGTAAAGCTCACCCTCATAATTTTTCGGTATGGCACAAGGTCCTGTCTTTGACCATGCTATGCAACCACAGTTCTTACGGTTGACACCCGTTTTATTTCAGGTGACCTAATGAATTCCAGGTGAATTCCTAAGATTTTACGTTCAATGGTAATGAACGCATTGAAAATAGGGTTTTCAGAAAACAAATCGGTTTGTAATTTTGATCAAAATATTTTCTCGTTTAAGCTCGAGTTTAGATATCATCGAATTCCATGAGTTTGTAATTCTCAATCTTTAAGGTCAATCTCTAGGATTGAGTAATATCAGGCTTAAAAGCTGATTTTTGATCTTTTAAGTGAAATATCCCGTTCTTATTGATTAAAAACGTTCCATATTAATTGATTTCGTTGCGAGGTTTTGACCTCTATATGAGACGTTTTTCAAAGACTACATTCATTTTTAAACAAACCATAACCTTTATTTCATCAATAAAGGTTTAAAAAGCTTTACGTAGATTATCAAATAATGATAATCTAAAATATCCTGTTTACACACGACCATTACATAATGGTTTACAATACAAATATGTTACAAAAAAATAAGTTTCTTGAATGCAGTTTTTACACAATATCATACAAGCATGGACTCCAAATCTCGTCCTTATTTAAGTATGCGACAGCGGAAGCTCTTAATAATCACCTGAGAATAAACATGCTTAAAACGTCAACAAAAATGTTGGTGAGTTATAGGTTTAACCTATATATATCAAATCGTAACAATAGACCACAAGATTTCATATTTCAATACACATCCCATACATAGAGATAAAAATCATTCATATGGTGAACACCTGGTAACCGACAATAACAAGATGCATATATAAGAATATCCCCATCATTCCGGGACACCCTTCGGATATGATATAAATTTCGAAGTACTAAAGCATCCGGTACTTTGGATGGGGTTTGTTAGGCCTAATAGATCTATCTTTAGGATTCGCGTCAATTAGGGTGTCTGTTCCCTAATTCTTAGATTACCAGACTTAATAAAAAGGGGCATATTCGATTTCGATAATTCAACCATAGAATGTAGTTTCACGTACTTGTGTCTATTTTGTAAATCATTTATAAAACCTGCATGTATTCTCATCCCAAAAATATTAGATTTTAAAAGTGGGACTATAACTCACTTTCACAGATTTTTTACTTCGTCGGGAAGTAAGACTTGGCCACTGGTTGATTCACGAACCTATAACAATATATACATATATATCAAAGTATGTTCAAAATATATTTACAATACTTTTAATATATTTTGATGTTTTAAGTTTATTAAGTCAGCTGTCCTTGTTAGTAACCTACAACTAGTTGTCCACAGTTAGATGTACAGAAATAAATCGATAAATATTATCTTGAATCAATCCACGACCCAGTGTATACGTATCTCAGTATTGATCACAACTCAAACTATATATATTTTGGAATCAACCTCAACCCTGTATAGCTAACTCCAACATTCACATATAGAGTGTCTATGGTTGGTCCGAAATATATATAGATGTGTCGACATGATAGGTCGAAACATTGTATACGTGTCTATGGTATCTCAAGATTACATAATATACAATACAAGTTGATTAAGTTATGGTTGGAATAGATTTGTTACCAATTTTCACGTAGCTAAAATGAGAAAAATTATCCAATCTTGTTTTACCCATAACTTCTTCATTTTAAATCCGTTTTGAGTGAATCAAATTGCTATGGTTTCATATTGAACTCTATTTTATGAATCTAAACAGAAAAGTATAGGTTTATAGTCGGAAAAATAAGTTACAAGTCGTTTTTGTAAAGGTAGTCATTTCAGTCGAAAGAACGACGTCTAGATGACCATTTTAGAAAACATACTTCCACTTTGAGTTTAACCATAATTTTTGGATATAGTTTCATGTTCATAATAAAAATCATTTTCTCAGAATAACAACTTTTAAATCAAAGTTTATCATAGTTTTTAATTAACTAACCCAAAACAGCCCGCGGTGTTACTACGACGGCGTAAATCCGGTTTTACGGTGTTTTTCGTGTTTCCAGGTTTTAAATCATTAAGTTAGCATATCATATAGATATAGAACATGTGTTTAGTTGATTTTAAAAGTCAAGTTAGAAGGATTAACTTTTGTTTGCGAACAAGTTTAGAATTAACTAAACTATGTTCTAGTGATTACAAGTTTAAACCTTCGAATAAGATAGCTTTATATGTATGAATCGAATGATGTTATGAACATCATTACTACCTTAAGTTCCTTGGATGAACCTACTGGAAAAGAGAAAAATGGATCTAGCTTCAATGGATCCTTGGATGGCTCAAAGTTCTTGAAGTAAAATCATGACACGAAAACAAGTTCAAGTAAGATCATCACTTGAAATAAGATTGTTATAGTTATAGAAATTGAACCAAAGTTTGAATATGATTATTACCTTGTATTAGAATGATAACCTACTGTAAGAAACAAAGATTTCTTGAGGTTGGATGATCACCTTACAAGATTGGAAGTGAGCTAGCAAACTTGAAAGTATTCTTGATTTTATGAAACTAGAACTTTTGGAATTTATGAAGAACACTTAGAACTTGAAGATAGAACTTGAGAGAGTTCAATTAGATGAAGAAAATTGAAGAATGAAAGTGTTTGTAGGTGTTTTTGGTCGTTGGTGTATGGATTAGATATAAAGGATATGTAATTTTGTTTTCATGTAAATAAGTCATGAATGATTACTCATATTTTTGTAATTTTATGAGATATTTCATGCTAGTTGCCAAATGATGGTTCCCACATGTGTTAGGTGACTCACATGGGCTGCTAAGAGCTGATCATTGGAGTGTATATACCAATAGTACATACATCTAAAAGCTGTGTATTGTACGAGTACGAATACGGGTGCATACGAGTAGAATTGTTGATGAAACTGAACGAGGATGTAATTGTAAGCATTTTTGTTAAGTAGAAGTATTTTGATAAGTGTATTGAAGTCTTTCAAAAGTGTATAAATACATATTAAAACACTACATGTATATACATTTTAACTGAGTCGTTAAGTCATCGTTAGTCGTTACATGTAAGTGTTGTTTTGAAACCTTTAGGTTAACGATCTTGTTAAATGTTGTTAACCCAATGTTTATAATATCAAATGAGATTTTAAATTATTATATTATCATGATATTATCATGTATGAATATCTCTTAATATGATATATATACATTAAATGTCTTTACAACGATAATCGTTACATATATGTCTCGTTTAAAAATCATTAAGTTAGTAGTCTTGTTTTTACATATGTAGTTCATTGTTAATATACTTTATGATATGTTTTCTTATCATAGTATCATGTTAACTATATATATATCCATTTATATGTCATCATATAGTTTTTACAAGTTTTAACGTTCGTGAATCACCGATCAACTTGGGTGGTCAATTGTCTATATGAAACCTATTTCAATTAATCAAGTCTTAACAAGTTTGATTGCTTAACATGTTGGAAACATTTAATCATGTAAACATCAATCTCAATTAATATATATAAACATGGAAAAGTTCGGGTCACTACAGTACCTACCCGTTAAATAAATTTCGTCCCGAAATTTTAAGCTGTTGAAGGTGTTGACGAATCTTCTAGAAATAGATGCGGGTATTTCTTCTTCATCTGATCTTCACGCTCCCAGGTGAACTCGGGTCCTCTACGAGCATTCCATCGAACCTTAACAATTGGTATCTTGTTTTGCTTAAGTCTTTTAACCTCACGATCCATTATTTCGACGGGTTCTTCGATGAATTGGAGTTTTTCGTTGATTTGGATTTCATCTAACGGAATAGTGAGATCTTCTTTAGCAAAACATTTATTCAAATTCGAGACGTGGAAAGTGTTATGTACAGCCGCGAGTTGTTGAGGTAACTCAAGTCGGTAAGCTACTGGTCCGACACGATCAATAATCTTGAATGGTCCAATATACCTTGGATTTAATTTCCCTCGTTTACCAAATCGAACAACGCCTTTCCAAGGTGAAACTTTAAGCATGACCATCTCTCCAATTTCAAATTCTATATCTTTTCTTTTAATGTCAGCGTAGCTCTTTTGTCGACTTTGGGCGGTTTTCAACCGTTGTTGAATTTGGATGATCTTCTCGGTAGTTTCTTGTATAATCTCCGGACCCGTAATCTGTCTATCCCCCACCTCACTCCAACAAATCGGAGACCTGCACTTTCTACCATAAAGTGCTTCAAATGGCGCCATCTCAATGCTTGAATGGTAGCTGTTGTTGTAGGAAAATTCTGCTAACGGTAGATGTCGATCCCAACTGTTTCCGAAATCAATAACACATGCTCGTAGCATGTCTTCAAGCGTTTGTATCGTCCTTTCGCTCTGCCCATCAGTTTGTGGATGATAGGCAGTACTCATGTCTAGACGAGTTCCTAATGCTTGCTGTAATGTCTGCCAGAATCTTGAAATAAATCTGCCATCCCTATCAGAGATAATAGAGATTGGTATTCCATGTCTGGAGACGACTTCCTTCAAATACAGTCGTGCTAACTTCTCCATCTTGTCATCTTCTCTTATTGGTAGGAAGTGTGCTGATTTGGTGAGACGATCAACTATTACCCAAATAGTATCAAAACCACTTGCAGTCCTTGGCAATTTAGTGATGAAATCCATGGTAATGTTTTCCCATTTCCATTCTGGGATTTTGGGTTGTTGAAGTAGACCTGATGGTTTCTGATGCTCAGCTTTGACCTTAGAACACGTCAAACATTCTCCTACGTATTTAGCAACATCGGCTTTCATACCCGGCCACCAAAAATGTTTCTTGAGATCCTTGTACATCTTCCCCGTTCCAGGATGTATTGAGTATCTGGTTTTATGAGCTTCTCTAAGTACCATTTCTCTCATATCTCCAAATTTTGGTACCCAAATCCTTTCAGCCCTATACCGGGTTCCGTATTCCCGAATATTAAGATGCTTCTCCGATCCTTTGGGTATTTCATCCTTTAAATTTCCCTCTTTTAAAACTCCTTGTTGCGCCTCCTTTATTTGAGTAGTAATGTTATTATGAATCATTATATTCATAGATTTTACTCGAATGGGTTCTCTGTCCTTCCTGCTCAAGGCATCGGCTACCACATTTGCCTTCCCCGGGTGGTAACGAATCTCAAAGTCGTAATCATTCAATAATTCAATCCACCTACGCTGCCTCATATTCAGTTGTTTCTGATTAAATATGTGTTGAAGACTTTTGTGGTCGGTATATATAATACTTTTGACCCCATATAAGTAGTGCCTCCAAGTCTTTAATGCAAAAACAACCGCGCCTAATTCCAAATCATGCGTCGTATAATTTTGTTCGTGAATCTTCAATTGTCTAGACGCATAAGCAATCACCTTCGTTCGTTGCATTAATACACAACCGAGACCTTGCTTTGATGCGTCACAATAAATCACAAAATCATCATTCCCTTCAGGCAATGACAATATAGGTGCCGTAGTTAGCTTTTTCTTCAATAACTGAAACGCTTTCTCTTGTTCATCATTCCATTCAAATTTCTTCCCTTTATGCGTTAATGCAGTCAAGGGTTTTGCTATTCTGGAAAAGTCTTGGATGAACCTTCTGTAGTAACCAGCTAGTCCTAAAAACTGGCGTATGTGTTTCGGAGTTTTCGGGGTTTCCCACTTTTCAACAGTTTCTATCTTTGCCGGATCCACCTTAATACCTTCTTTGTTCACTATGTGACCGAGGAATTGAACTTCTTCCAACCAAAATGCACACTTTGAAAACTTAGCGTACAATTCTTCCTTCCTCAATACTTCTAACACCTTTCTCAAATGTTCACCGTGTTCTTGGTCATTCTTTGAGTAAATAAGTATGTCATCAATGAAAACAATGACAAACTTGTCAAGGTATGGTCCACACACTCGGTTCATAAGGTCCATGAACACAGCTGGTGCATTAGTTAAACCAAACGGCATGACCATAAACTCGTAATGACCGTAACGTGTTCTGAAAGCAGTCTTTGGAATATCATCTTCTTTCACCCGCATTTGATGATACCCGGAACGTAAGTCAATCTTTGAATAAATAGACGAGCCTTGTAGTTGATCAAATAAGTCGTCGATTCTCGGTAGTGGGTAGCGGTTCTTGATGGTAAGTTTGTTCAACTCTCGGTAGTCGATACACAACCTGAATGTACCATCTTTCTTCTTGACAAACAAAACAGGAGCTCCCCACGGAGATGTGCTTGGTCGAATGAAACCACGCTCTAAAAGTTCTTGTAATTGGCTTTGCAGTTCTTTCATCTCGCTGGGTGCGAGTCTGTAAGGAGCACGAGCTATTGGTGCAGCTCCTGGTACAAGATCTATTTGAAATTCAACGGATCGATGTGGGGGTAATCCCGGTAATTCTTTCGGAAATACATCGGGAAATTCTTTTGCAATGGGAACATCATTGATGCTCTTTTCTTCAGTTTGTACTTTCTCGACGTGTGCTAGAACAGCATAGCAACCTTTTCTTATTAGTTTTTGTGCCTTCAAATTACTAATAAGATGTAGCTTCGTGTTGCCCTTTTCTCCGTACACCATTAAGGGTTTTCCTTTTTCTCGTATAATGCGAATTGCATTTTTGTAACAAACGATCTCCGCTTTCACTTCTTTCAACCAGTCCATACCGATTATCACATCAAAACTCCCTAACTCTACTGGTATCAAATCAATCTTAAATGTTTCGCTAACCAGTTTAATTTCTCGATTCCGACATATATTATCTGCTGAAATTAATTTACCATTTGCTAATTCGAGTAAAAATTTACTATCCAAAGGCGTCAATGGACAACTTAATTTAGCACAAAAATCTCTACTCATATAGCTTCTATCCGCACCCGAATCAAATAAAACGTAAGCAGATTTATTGTCAATAAGAAACGTACCCGTAACAAGCTCCGGGTCTTCCTGTGCCTCTAACGCATTAATATTGAAAACTCTTCCACGGCCTTGTCCATTCGTGTTCTCCTGGTTCGGGCAATTTCTAATAATGTGGCCTGGTTTTCCACATTTATAACAAACTACATTGGCATAACTTGCTCCGACACTACTTGCTCCGCCATTACTCGTTCCGACACCATTTGTTCCTTTCGTTCTATTAACCCCTGGTCCGTAGACCTCACACTTCGCCGCGCTATGACCATTTCTTTTACACTTGTTGCAAAATTTGGTGCAGAACCCCGAGTGATTCTTTTCACACCTTTGGCATAGCTGCTTCTGATTGTTGTTGTTGTTGCGGTTATTATTGTTGTTGGGATGATTGTTGTAGTTGCTGTTGTTTTTTGTTGTTATTGTTGTTGTTGGGCCGTTTGTTGTAGTTGCGATTGATGTTGCGATTGTTGGGATAATTGTTGCGATTATTGTTGTAATTGCTGTTGTTGTTGTATTGGTGATTCTTATCACAGTTTTCCTCCCACTTTCTTTTGACTTGCTTCACATTGGCCTCTTCAGCAGTCTGTTCTTTAATTCTTTCTTCAATCTGGTTCACTAGTTTGTGAGCCATTCTACATGCCTGTTGTATGGAGGCGGGCTCGTGTGAACTTATATCTTCTTGGATTCTTTCCGGTAATCCTTTCACAAACGCGTCGATCTTCTCTTCCTCATCTTCGAATGCTCCCGGACACAATAGGCACAATTCTGTGAATCGTCTTTCGTACGTGGTAATATCAAATCCTTGGGTTCGTAACCCTCTAAGTTCTGTCTTGAGCTTATTGACCTCGGTTCTGGGACGGTACTTCTCGTTCATCAAGTGCTTGAATGCTGACCACGGTAGTGCGTACGCATCATCTTGTCCCACTTGCTCTAGATAGGTATTCCACCATGTTAACGCAGAACCTGTGATGGTATGCGTAGCGTACTTCACTTTGTCCTCTTCAGTACACTTACTTATGGCAAACACCGATTCAACCTTCTCGGTCCACCGTTTCAATCCGATCGGTCCTTCGGTTCCATCAAATTCCAAAGGTTTGCAGGCAGTGAATTCTTTGTAGGTGCATCCTACACGATTTCCTGTACTGCTAGATCCAAGGTTATTGTTGGTATGTAGCGCAGCCTGTACTGCGGCTATGTTTGAAGCTAGAAAAGTACGGAATTCCTCTTCATTCATATTCACGGTGTGTCGAGTAGTCGGTGCCATTTCCTTCAAAATAGTTAAATGGAACAAGTTAATCATACAGAATATTAAGAGTAGTTAATAGTATTTCGTAGCATAATATGAACTCATTTATAAAAGCTTTTTCTTCATATTAGCGTTTTATAAGTTTAAATTCGGGTAGTACCTACCCGTTAAGTTCATACTTAGTAGCTAATATACAATTCAACTACTACAATTCTATATGAAAAACTGATTATAATAATATTTCGCGTTCAAACTTTTATACAATATTTTACAAACTTACAATACCGCTTATTTTACATAAAGCATGAAATATAGCACACAATAACTTTGATACAAGATAGTTGTGAAGACAATTCTAGCTAGTACACAAGTCGTTCAGCAAAGGCAATAAAGACACGTAATTCATACGTCCAGAAACAAGTCATGCATTCTGGTTTTACTAGGACTACTTCCCATCCTTGGTCTTGTGCAACATAACCGTTATGGCCGTTGATAAGACAGCGTGTTGTAACGTCATCAAAGGGACGAGGGTTACGTAATGTCCAACAGTCCCGTAATAATCTAAAAACCTCATTTCTTACCCCAATTACCGACTCCGTCACTTGTGGAAACGTTTTGTTTAATAGTTGTAGCCCGATGTTCTTGTTCTCACTTTGGTGAGAAACGAACATTACTAATCCGTAAGCATAACATGCTTCTTTATGTTGCATGTTAGCCGCTTTTTCTAAATTACGAAGTCCAATATTCGGATATATTGAGTCAAAATAATTTCTTAACCCGTTGCGTAAAATAGCATTTGGGTTCCCCGCAATATATGCGTCAAAGTAAACACATCGTAACTTATGGGTTTCCCAATGTGATATCCCCCATCTTTCAAACGAAAGTCTCTTATAAACCAAGACATTCTTGGAACGTTCTTCGAATGTCTTACAAACTGATCTCGCCTTAAATAGTTGTGCCGAAGAATTCTGGCCGACTCTAGACAAGATTTCATCAATCATGTCTCCGGGTAGGTCTCTTAAAATATTGGGTTGTCTATCCATTTTGTGTTTTTAAACTGTAAAATAGACAAGAGTTAGTTTCATAAAAAAATACTTATTAATACAAGCAATTTTTACATATATCATAAAGCATAAGAACACTATATTACATATATTACACCACACGAATACAACTATCTTATTCCGACTCGCTCGTTTCTTCTTCTTCGGTTTTGGTTCGTTTTGCCAAGTTTCTAGGGATATATGATGTTCCCCTAATACGAGCCGTCGTTGTCCACATTGGTTTAGAAAAACCTGGTGGTTTAGAGGTTCCCGGGTCATTGTTCAAACTTAAGGACTTCGGGGGTTGACGATACATATAAAGTTCATCGGGGTTGGAATTAGATTTCTCTATTTTTATGCCCTTTCCCTTATTATTTTCTTTTGCCTTTTTAAATTCAGTTGGGGTAATTTCTATAACATCATCGGAATTCTCGTCGGAATCCGATTCATCGGAGAATTGGTAATCCTCCCAATATTTTGCTTCCTTGGCGGAAACACCATTGACCATAATTAACCTTGGTCGGTTGGTTGAGGATTCTCTTTTACTTAACCGTTTTATTATTTCCCCCACCGGTTCCGATTCTTCTTCCGGTTCCGATTCTTCGTCCGGTTCCGATTCTTCTTCCGGTTCCGACTCTTCTTCCGGTTCCTCTTCGGGAACTTGTGAATCAGTCCATGAATCATTCCAATTTACATTTGACTCTTCATTATTATTAGGTGAGTTAATGGGACTTGTTCTAGAGGTAGACATCTATCACATAATATCAAACACGTTAAGAGATTAATATATCACATAATATTCATATGTTAAAAATATATAGTTTCCAACAAAAATGTTAAGCAATCATTTTTAAAGAAAACACGGTCGAAGTCCAGAATCACTAATGCATCCTAACAAAATCGATAAGACACACTAATGCAAATTTTCTGGTTCTCTAAGACCAACGCTCGGATACCAACTGAAATGTCCCGTTCTTATTGATTAAAAACGTTCCATATTAATTGATTTCGTTGCGAGGTTTTGACCTCTATATGAGACGTTTTTCAAAGACTGCATTCATTTTTAAACAAACCATAACCTTTATTTCATCAATAAAGGTTTAAAAAGCTTTACGTAGATTATCAAATAATGATAATCTAAAATATCCTGTTTACACACGACCATTACATAATGGTTTACAATACAAATATGTTACAAAAAAATAAGTTTCTTGAATGCAGTTTTTACACAATATCATACAAGCATGGACTCCAAATCTCGTCCTTATTTAAGTATGCGACAGCGGAAGCTCTTAATAATCACCTGAGAATAAACATGCTTAAAACGTCAACAAAAATGTTGGTGAGTTATAGGTTTAACCTATATATATCAAATCGTAACAATAGACCACAAGATTTCATATTTCAATACACATCCCATACATAGAGATAAAAATCATTCATATGGTGAACACCTGGTAACCGACAATAACAAGATGCATATATAAGAATATCCCCATCATTCCGGGACACCCTTCGGATATGATATAAATTTCGAAGTACTAAAGCATCCGGTACTTTGGATGGGGTTTGTTAGGCCCAATAGATCTATCTTTAGGATTCGCGTCAATTAGGGTGTCTGTTCCCTAATTCTTAGATTACCAGACTTAATAAAAAGGGGCATATTCGATTTCGATAATTCAACCATAGAATGTAGTTTCACGTACTTGTGTCTATTTTGTAAATCATTTATAAAACCTGCATGTATTCTCATCCCAAAAATATTAGATTTTAAAAGTGGGACTATAACTCACTTTCACAGATTTTTTACTTCGTCGGGAAGTAAGACTTGGCCACTGGTTGATTCACGAACCTATAACAATATATACATATATATCAAAGTATGTTCAAAATATATTTACAATACTTTTAATATATTTTGATGTTTTAAGTTTATTAAGTCAGCTGTCCTTGTTAGTAACCTACAACTAGTTGTCCACAGTTAGATGTACAGAAATAAATCGATAAATATTATCTTGAATCAATCCACGACCCAGTGTATACGTATCTCAGTATTGATCACAACTCAAACTATATATATT
The DNA here is from genome assembly GCF_046630445.1 of Rutidosis leptorrhynchoides. Classification (NCBI taxonomy): domain Eukaryota; kingdom Viridiplantae; phylum Streptophyta; class Magnoliopsida; order Asterales; family Asteraceae; genus Rutidosis; species Rutidosis leptorrhynchoides. The sequence goes on from NC_092338.1 coordinate 432,225,962, forward strand.
TTGGAATCAACCTCAACCCTGTATAGCTAACTCCAACATTCACATATAGAGTGTCTATGGTTGGTCCGAAATATATATAGATGTGTCGACATGATAGGTCGAAACATTGTATACGTGTCTATGGTATCTCAAGATTACATAATATACAATACAAATTGATTAAGTTATGGTTGGAATAGATTTGTTACCAATTTTCACGTAGCTAAAATGAGAAAAATTATCCAATCTTGTTTTACCCATAACTTCTTCATTTTAAATCCGTTTTGAGTGAATCAAATTGCTATGGTTTCATATTGAACTCTATTTTATGAATCTAAACAGAAAAGTATAGGTTTATAGTCGGAAAAATAAGTTACAAGTCGTTTTTGTAAAGGTAGTCATTTCAGTCGAAAGAACGACGTCTAGATGACCATTTTAGAAAACATACTTCCACTTTGAGTTTAACCATAATTTTTGGATATAGTTTCATGTTCATAATAAAAATCATTTTCTCAGAATAACAACTTTTAAATCAAAGTTTATCATAGTTTTTAATTAACTAACCCAAAACAGCCCGCGGTGTTACTACGACGGCGTAAATCCGGTTTTACGGTGTTTTTCGTGTTTCCAGGTTTTAAATCATTAAGTTAGCATATCATATAGATATAGAACATGTGTTTAGTTGATTTTAAAAGTCAAGTTAGAAGGATTAACTTTTGTTTGCGAACAAGTTTAGAATTAACTAAACTATGTTCTAGTGATTACAAGTTTAAACCTTCGAATAAGATAGCTTTATATGTATGAATCGAATGATGTTATGAACATCATTACTACCTTAAGTTCCTTGGATGAACCTACTGGAAAAGAGAAAAATGGATCTAGCTTCAATGGATCCTTGGATGGCTCAAAGTTCTTGAAGTAAAATCATGACACGAAAACAAGTTCAAGTAAGATCATCACTTGAAATAAGATTGTTATAGTTATAGAAATTGAACCAAAGTTTGAATATGATTATTACCTTGTATTAGAATGATAACCTACTGTAAGAAACAAAGATTTCTTGAGGTTGGATGATCACCTTACAAGATTGGAAGTGAGCTAGCAAACTTGAAAGTATTCTTGATTTTATGAAACTAGAACTTTTGGAATTTATGAAGAACACTTAGAACTTGAAGATAGAACTTGAGAGAGTTCAATTAGATGAAGAAAATTGAAGAATGAAAGTGTTTGTAGGTGTTTTTGGTCGTTGGTGTATGGATTAGATATAAAGGATATGTAATTTTGTTTTCATGTAAATAAGTCATGAATGATTACTCATATTTTTGTAATTTTATGAGATATTTCATGCTAGTTGCCAAATGATGGTTCCCACATGTGTTAGGTGACTCACATGGGCTGCTAAGAGCTGATAATTGGAGTGTATATACCAATAGTACATACATCTAAAAGCTGTGTATTGTACGAGTACGAATACGGGTGCATACGAGTAGAATTGTTGATGAAACTGAACGAGGATGTAATTGTAAGCATTTTTGTTAAGTAGAAGTATTTTGATAAGTGTATTGAAGTCTTTCAAAAGTGTATAAATACATATTAAAACACTACATGTATATACATTTTAACTGAGTCGTTAAGTCATCGTTAGTCGTTACATGTAAGTGTTGTTTTGAAACCTTTAGGTTAACGATCTGGTTAAATGTTGTTAACCCAATGTTTATAATATCAAATGAGATTTTAAATTATTATATTATCATGATATTATCATGTATGAATATCTCTTAATATGATATATATACATTAAATGTCTTTACAACGATAATCGTTACATATATGTCTCGTTTAAAAATCATTAAGTTAGTAGTCTTGTTTTTACATATGTAGTTCATTGTTAATATACTTTATGATATGTTTTCTTATCATAGTATCATGTTAACTATATATATATCCATTTATATGTCATCATATAGTTTTTACAAGTTTTAACGTTCGTGAATCACCGATCAACTTGGGTGGTCAATTGTCTATATGAAACCTATTTCAATTAATCAAGTCTTAACAAGTTTGATTGCTTAACATGTTGGAAACATTTAATCATGTAAACATCAATCTCAATTAATATATATAAACATGGAAAAGTTCGGGTCACTACATTAAGGAGATTATCCTTTCTGGGGATCTGATTCATTAGTCTTATCAAGCTAATTTGCATGGTGCCCCCCCATTGTACGAGATAAATCCTTCTCATGGTTAGGATAAATCTGACCACTTGGCGACCCTGTTTAATGCTGAGGTCCGTGGATTTCCTGCTGATTTTAGTGATGACTTTTCTAGATTTTTCGTCAACCTACAGCTGGTCTGGACGACAACTTCATGACCTAAATCAAGAAACGCGTGTCTTTTTCGGAAGACTTTACTTCCTTTTAATGATGGAATTGATTCATCGTGTAGATCCATCTCTTCTTTTCTTTCATCGGGTAAAACAGTTTAGTTTAGCCCAAAGCAAAAGTATTTTCAGTTATTTGTTACAGAAATATGTGACATATGTTTTAGATAACTTGGTAAATTTTCCCACACTTGGCTTTTATTTTCCTTTTTATCGTCCTCTATTCCATTTTAAATGAATTTTAACATTTTAGTTTGTTTCTCAATTTATGTCCTTTCCGAGGTAACAATAATTTCGGTGTTAAAACCTAGTTTTATCGTTCATAAATATGTATAAACATGATTTTTAGTTCATTTAATTGAAAATTTTGAAAAATTTTACTAGAATTGGGTAATCAGTATATAAGACTAGGGCTGTTCTTTTTTATCAGAGAGCACTAGATTCTAATACAACTACTGCTTTACTAGTATTTTTAATGGTAACCAAGTGTTTAAGATAAAAATTATTAAAATCAGAAAGAATTTAACCCCTTCCCACACTTAAGATCTTGCAATGCCCTCATTTGCAAGAAATCAGTAACAATTTAAATTATTGAGGGTGATTTGTGTGAAAATGATTAAATTTTTACCAAATTTTCCAAATATATTGGCGTTTGTTTGCTGAATGATATATGGTGCACATCATTTGTTCATTCCGTCTTGTTGTTATTTCACATATATTTTGCATCTTGTCGTCAAAATTAGTTGCTTTTGCTGAACTTAATGCCAGTCTTTGAAAATGCGTTGTTTTACCCTGTTGTGTACATAAGATAAAATGCAAACATATATACATATTTTTGAAGTTTGGTATATTACCCCACATTCAAAAATTATTAAAATCTAAGAATAAAAGTTAGATAATTATAAAAATGATTACAATATTAACAAAAGTATTAAACGTATCAATAATTACAAATTACAAAATAAATAAAACTAAGTATACTAGGGATGATACTGGTACCAATAGGGGTTCCAGGTATAACCATAGGTGCTATAGAATGCTTCGGCAGGGTCATACGTAGGATATGGTGGCTGCATCTCTATAGACCAGTGAAATGTCCGCGACTAATCCTCCCGGACGAAGTCTTCAACAGTTGGTCACATTGCGATGATCGACTCCAAATAATATCTTTAATATGAGCTAATGCACAGCGGAAGACTTAAATCGTACCTGAGAATAACATGCTTTAAAATGTCAACATAAAGTTGGTGAGATATATAGGTTTGATGCTAGCAGCGTTATAACTATGGACCACAAGATTTCATATTTATAAACATAATACACTCGCAAGTGTATGAAAAGCATTCCAAGCAGTGGGCACCCGGTAACTAGCCTTAACAAGAGTGTGTACCCCTGAGTTATATAATATGTGCACCGAATCAAATGCGTTCCGTTAACCTCGAAGTACTAAACACCCGTTCTTCTAGTTTACTAGAACAACATCTGGGTGGGGGTGTAAAACCCGATAGATCTATCTTTAGGATTCGCGCCTACCAGTTCATAAACCAATAGTTAAAGTTACCAAGCTAGGGGATTTTTGATTCAAACCCATGTAGAACGTAATTTTAGTCACTTGTGTCCATAACGTAAATCATTTATAAAAACAGCGCATGTATTCTCAGCCCAAAAATATTTAAAGTTTAAAAGGGACTATATACTCACCTAATGTATTTTGTAGTAAAAATACATATAACATCATTGAACAAGTGTAAGGTTGGCCTTGGATTCACGAACCTATATCAATTATTTATCAAGTAATATTAATACCTATACTAATAGTAAACAAATAATATTATTGTTATACTTTATATTTATATATATCCAATTCATATTAAAATATTTTAATTATAATATATATATGTATATATATATGTATATATGTCATTTAGCATAAATTATATGTATTTACATAAAAATATTATATATTGTATCAAAAATTTTATTTATATGTATGACTATGTTAGAATATATATCTATACTATATGTAAATTAAATATGTATAAAATTATAGTTAATACTATTTTTATAAAAACTTATATAATGTTAATGTAATATAGTATACGTAATAAGTTTATTTTATAAAAGAAAATTTTATTTGTTTTAAAATAATAATAATGATAATCTTAATAATAATGTAAATATAATAATAATAATAATAATAATAATAATAATAATAATAATAATAATAATAACAATAACAATAATAATAGTAATAATAAGGCTACCTTCAAAGAAATTCGGCCTAAAAAGAAAACTGCCACTCCCGAGACTCGAACCCGCGATTACTAGCTACACACTAACGATCCTTGACCATTGAATCCATTCAATTTTTCTGATTAATTATTCAAATTAAATTTCATATAACCCGAATACTCGGCCCAATTTCAGAATTCATGTACGGCCCAACTACGGTTTGACAACAACCCAGTTTCCAAAAACACAAAAAAAATAACCGTCCTTTATTCTGTTTTATTTCCTCTTCTTCTTCACTAAACAATTTGACAGCGAATTCCTCAAACTATTTCAATCAATTCTATTTCGGTTTTTGGCCTTCTAATTTATATCAAAGTCTACGTGTGTGATTAACAGAAGCAAACAACAATCGAGAAAAAAAAAATATATATATATACCCCTCTGTTGTGCCGTCGTATATAAAGAAAGGAAACAAAAATTGATTTTGGATTTTGAGATGTTTTTAACTATCGTTCCAATCATAAATTGTGTTTGAAATCATCCATAGAAACTTTCTCAAACATCAATTGTACCCAAAACGACCTGCAAAATCTTAATTTAAATAAAGAAATTCGTTTTATCTTTTTGATTTAAAAACTCGACTATCAAAATTCGAAGTTAATAAACCAAATTGGAGTATGAAAACTTTCAGGTAGTTCGAACTGATTATTCCTAACACTCCTGAAATTATGGATTTTCGAATTTTGTTAGGATTCTTGCTTTTAGAAATTTTCATCAAGAACCAAGGTATGAGCAGCAAAGGAAAAAAAATAATAATAATAAAGATATATCTGTTTTTCTTCAATCTCACAGCTAATATACCAACTAAAAATGATTGATGTCGAAAAGGAGAAGCAAATATATAACAGATCGAGACTAAGACAGGAGGTCACAGGTGAAATAGAAGAAGAAGAAAAAGAGAATGAAGATAAAATGGGATCTATGCATATATCTGTCTTATACTCAATACGTTTTATTTTATTTACTTATTTTTTTTTTTAAAACTATTAAATGTTAAATATCTTGATATTAATTATACTTGTTAGTATTATTAATAATAATAATAATTATCATCATAATACTAATAATTAATGATACAAGTATTAATATTATTAATAATAATATTATTTATAAAGATACTAATATGATACTATTAACAATGATGATAATTAAATTTGATATTAATAATCTTATTAATGATGCTAAAATAATATTAGTTATAATGATATTAATGATAGTGATAATAATAACATAATAACCTATACTCTTCTATAACAATATTAATAATAAAATTATTAATGATAATAAGATTATTAGTATAACTTGTATATTTTAACTTGTAATTAGATTTAAAATATAGAATTTATATCTTATTAACTATCTAATAATTAATGAATATATTATAATAACACATTTTGAATATTTATTACAATATACACATAATGTTCGTGAATCGTCAAGCATGGTCAATGGGTAACTGATTGTCCAAATATAGATTTCAAACTTTTCTAGACTCAATATTAGGATTTTTGCTTATCGTGTCGGAGGCATATAGAAGATAAAGTTTAAATTTGGTCGGAAATTTCCGGGTCGTTACAGTACCCACCTGTTAAAGAAATTTCGTCCCCGAAATTTGGTAGAGGTTGTCATAAATACAATAGTGATGTTTTCATGACGAGTATGAGATGAAAATAGAGTCTTATCATTATTGAGAGGTATAGATAAAACGGTTCGATCAAGTGAAACGCACGAGTGAAACTATCACAGAAAGGTGAACTGAGTAAATATGGATTCGTTCTAATCGATGACGTGGTTATAATTGATTTCCGGAATTTAAGGGTTTTTAAAAGAAAATCTTACGTAATAAGATTTGGTTCTTCGGCGAAAAATCAGGATTTTCTTTGATTAAATGAAACAATATGTTTTTATTTCTTTGTCGGATATTTTACTATAAATCCACTCCCTTCTTTCCTATACCTTTCAAATCTCACCTCTTCTACTCTTATATAATCATTGTCATCCACAGTTAATGCTCTATCATATTTGTTGCGATTTTTACCCCAATTTCTATTTCGGGGCTTTGTCCCTCCATTTCTTCTTCCTGTCCTCAAGTCAAGCGAGCAATGATCCGAAATTTGTAGGTATGAAATTCAGAATGAGCATAGCTAATGCTCTTAGAAAGAAATGGTAATGGCACGATTTTGATTTGTCAAATATCTAGAATATCTTGGAAAAGATCGAATCATCAAGAAAAATTATTTCCTTGATATGTTTAGAGATTGGATAGAATGTAAGAGTTGTGTAACATGGCACATGATGATGGTACTGTGAATCATCACATTCCATTAGAAACTCAACATGACTTACTGTAATATAATGAAGTTGATCAAGTTTCATTATATTATACTAATTCATGCATCAGTTCCCAACACTGCTTCAGAACATTCCTATTTTAAACTCGAAGGTTTTAGAATTTAGAAACTAACACAGTTTCTTTTATATTGTATTGCAGATATTACGGAATGATAGATGATTTCAGATAAGGATGGTTGTGAAAATGTCTCCAACAATTTGGAGAATATGTATAACGGAAGATATGAGGATATCTTATAATATCTAAGATAAGATGTTGATGAAGAATATCATCTGGAAAGGTTTAGAATAAGGAGTAGGGTTCTTACTAACGATTTCAGCAGGCACAGAATCGTTTGGATTCTTTGAAGTCGGGTTTAGTTTTCATGATTTGTCCATGATCTCCTTCATGTTTTGCTCAATCAGTTTTTCAGTTTCAACACTTCTTCTTTTCTGGGCTTTTCCAACATACTGTACTTCATTGTAAACTTTTGACTATTAAAGTTGTTTATGGTTTTTGCTGCTTCATCAGCATTTCAAGAACTATTTCATAGTCCAAGATGTTTTTTAGAAACTTCACATTCGAAATATGTAATTCTTAGGGATCGACGTTTTTGGTATAACTGGGAGAATTTCTACGAGATTTTCAAAATATTGATTGCGGATTTTGCCAAAGAGATAACGAGTTGCTAGTACGTCTGCTGATGATGTTGTGAAATATAAAAGGTTCTCTGGTAACGACGGCGAAAGGACAAGGTATAAATATCGAGATTATAATAGAAGTAATCTCACTGAGAAGTCAAAGTGGAGCTGTGACCAAATTAGCTTCTTGAAAAGAAATTGTAGGGTTGTTTTTGCTAACGGATGATAAGGAATTTGACGCAGATAAGTTTTAACTATAACTTCGATTTCGGAAATTTTCAGGTGCATCATTGTATGCATAAATCTTTCTTCCGTAAACGAGGTGCAGCGGGTTCATTATTTCGGTCGAGGTGTTTTCAAGAATCAGGAAAGGTTGTGAATGCGAATTGTAATTGTCAAGATACGAATGAGGTTTAAGATAAAATCAAGTGGCAAACTTGAAGAATTATTTAGTTTCATATGTTATAATCAATATTTTAATTTAATTCATTTTAATTGTCCAAAGTTAGCAGTCCAATAGTCCGATGGTTCAATGATTCATATATATTTTAATATATAATATTCGAATTAAATAATACGTATCGTGACCCGTGTACCGGTCTCGGTATCGATCACAACTCAAAATATATATATATTTTGGAATCAACTCCGACCCTGTATAGCCAACTCCCACCTTCACATATAGAGTGTCTAAGGTTGTTCCGAAATATATATATAGATGGGTCAATATGATAAGTCGAAACCTTGCATACGTGTCCCGTTATTTAAAGTGCGTAAAATAAATAAATATATATCATGACCCATGCACCGTGTTGTCTCAGAATTAATCCGACGTATTGCGTACATGTGTCCCGACAGTATGTACAGTGCGGAAATTAAATGACAATAAATAAAATTGCGAGAATGTAAATTGCAATAAATTAAATGTTAGCCGGGAACAGTTAGCTATGAACAGTTAGCGTGGACTCCTAACAATATTTCAATTAGTTAATTCGCCTGTTTCTAACAAATTTTATTTTGTCCAATGTTTTCTTCGTTATGCCACTTGTTGAATTCTGATAGGTCAAAATCCAAATATGAAATTTGAATGAAAATGGTTATTCTGTGGTGAACGGATACGTATATCGATAGTTGTAAGTAGGATAGTAAATGATCGTTGAATCAGATTCGAAGAATGTACAGTGTAACTTATTAATGTGAATTCTAAATATTCCTCGGGTACTACCCACCCGTTAAAATATTTTCATCATTAACAGTTTGTACGAAAGAATTTTTAATTACAATCTTTATGAAAATATACTTGCATATATATTTTCTTCGAATGAAATTATGAATTTAATGAGTCAATAGAATATTAAACTTATTTGATTTATTGTTAACGCTAGATTACATAATCTCTAAGACTTTAGAAATTATATAATCGCCATGTCGAGCGAAGATAAATGAGATAGAATGATACGTAAAGTGAAGATAATCGATGTAGAACAATATGTAGATCAAAGATCATACTTGAAGTACGGACGGTGATATTGAGGTGTGTGATGTTAATATCCGTGGTACAGGTTGTGATGTTGAGGTTTACGACACGGTGGTGATTGAGGGTGATAAGGGTACTGTCGGCGTTGATGATGGTGGTGTTGATTATGCCGATGGTGCTGCTGCTGGTGTTTGCAACCTTCGTACCATGTTTTCCAAAGCCGTCATGCGAGCGCGAAGTTTGTTATATTCTGCTAGTACACCGGGATGATTGGCGGTTAGAGCGAGCGTATGAACAAGATTCGAAATATGGGATAGTATATAATTGTGACGAGGTACTCTAGAGATGAGAGAGAAAATGGTTTCTCGAACAGGTTCGCCGGTAAGTGCTTCAGGTTCATCGCCAAGAGGGCAATTCGGTGGGTGAAGGGAATCTTCGATGTGAAATGATTTTCGAATATAAGATGATATTCTAACTATATAGAATATCTATATACCTAATACTAAAGATTTCGTAGACTACAGAGGATCCTACGGCATATGTCAGGCAAGTCTACAGAAGCGCTAAGATATGAATTTTGTCTATACACTATCGATGCACTAAATGCAGTAAGACGTGTCTAGACTTAAGAATGATAAGCAGGTAATTTCCTAAGGATGATAAGCAGATGGTTTCCGATTAGAAATGATAAGCAAAACTTTTGGCATGTAACACGGTCAAAGTCCAGACTCGCTAATGTATCCTAACAACTACTAGTCAGACACACTAATGCAAGGCCTGGTTCGCTAAGACCACCGCTCTGATACCAACTGAAATGTCCGCGACTAATCCTCCCGGACGAAGTCTTCAACAGTTGGTCGCATTGCGATGATCGACTCCAAATAATATCTTTAATATGAGCTAATGCACAGCGGAAGACTTAAATCGTACCTGAGAATAACATGCTTTAAAATGTCAACATAAAGTTGGTGAGATATATAGGTTTGATGCTAGCAGCGTTATAACTATGGACCACAAGATTTCATATTTATAAACATAATACACTCGCAAGTGTATGAAAAGCATTCCAAGCAGTGGGCACCCGGTAACTAGCCTTAACAAGAGTGTGTACCCCTGAGTTATATAATATGTGCACCGAATCAAATGCGTTCCGTTAACCTCGAAGTACTAAACACCCGTTCTTCTAGTTTACTAGAACAACATCTGGGTGGGGGTGTAAAACCCGATAGATCTATCTTTAGGATTCGCGCCTACCAGTTCATAAACCAATAGTTAAAGTTACCAAGCTAGGGGATTTTTGATTCAAACCCATGTAGAACGTAATTTTAGTCACTTGTGTCCATAACGTAAATCATTTATAAAAACAGCGCATGTATTCTCAGCCCAAAAATATTTAAAGTTTAAAAGGGACTATATACTCACCTAATGTATTTTGTAGTAAAAATACATATAACATCATTGAACAAGTGTAAGGTTGGCCTTGGATTCACGAACCTATATCAATTATTTATCAAGTAATATTAATACCTATACTAATAGTAAACAAATAATATTATTGTTATACTTTATATTTATATATATCCAATTCATATTAAAATATTTTAATTATAATATATATATGTATATATATATGTATATATGTCATTTAGCATAAATTATATGTATTTACATAAAAATATTATATATTGTATCAAAAATTTTATTTATATGTATGACTATGTTAGAATATATATCTATACTATATGTAAATTAAATATGTATAAAATTATAGTTAATACTATTTTTATAAAAACTTATATAATGTTAATGTAATATAGTATACGTAATAAGTTTATTTTATAAAAGAAAATTTTATTTGTTTTAAAATAATAATAATGATAATCTTAATAGTAATGTAAATATAATAATAATAATAATAATAATAATAATAATAATAATAATAATAATAATAACAATAACAATAATAATAGTAATAATAAGGCTACCTTCAAAGAAATTCGGCCTAAAAAGAAAACTGCCACTCCCGAGACTCGAACCCGCGATTACTAGCTACACACTAACGATCCTTGACCATTGAATCCATTCAATTTTTCTGATTAATTATTCAAATTAAATTTCATATAACCCGAATACTCGGCCCAATTTCAGAATTCATGTACGGCCCAACTACGGTTTGACAACAACCCAGTTTCCAAAAACACAAAAAAAATAACCGTCCTTTATTCTGTTTTATTTCCTCTTCTTCTTCACTAAACAATTTGACAGCGAATTCCTCAAACTATTTCAATCAATTCTATTTCGGTTTTTGGCCTTCTAATTTATATCAAAGTCTACGTGTGTGATTAACAGAAGCAAACAACAATCGAGAAAAAAAAAATATATATATATACCCCTCTGTTGTGCCGTCGTATATAAAGAAAGGAAACAAAAATTGATTTTGGATTTTGAGATGTTTTTAACTATCGTTCCAATCATAAATTGTGTTTGAAATCATCCATAGAAACTTTCTCAAACATCAATTGTACCCAAAACGACCTGCAAAATCTTAATTTAAATAAAGAAATTCGTTTTATCTTTTTGATTTAAAAACTCGACTATCAAAATTCGAAGTTAATAAACCAAATTGGAGTATGAAAACTTTCAGGTAGTTCGAACTGATTATTCCTAACACTCCTGAAATTATGGATTTTCGAATTTTGTTAGGATTCTTGCTTTTAGAAATTTTCATCAAGAACCAAGGTATGAGCAGCAAAGGAAAAAAAATAATAATAATAAAGATATATCTGTTTTTCTTCAATCTCACAGCTAATATACCAACTAAAAATGATTGATGTCGAAAAGGAGAAGCAAATATATAACAGATCGAGACTAAGACAGGAGGTCACAGGTGAAATAGAAGAAGAAGAAAAAGAGAATGAAGATAAAATGGGATCTATGTGTTATAATAATAATAATAATATAGATATGGATAGTCAATTTTGGTGTATACATATAGTCAATTTTGGTACACAAAGTATGTATTTTTATATTGAGATTTTAGGCTATAAATACTCATGAATGCAAGCATTAAACTTGCACCATTTCTCACACTTACAAAGTGTTTCTTTCTTTCTCTCCATTATCATCTTTGTTCTTACACTTCATTATTAGTATTCTAAATCAAGAATCAAATCACTAAAGGTAGTTATAAGCCTACTGAATTATAACATCAAGAATCAAACCACTAAAGGTAGTTATAAGCCTACTGAATTATAACATCAAGAATCAAACCACTAAAGGTAGTTATAAGCCTACTGAATTATAACACGTTATCAGCACGATAATCTTAATACTAAATATGGTTGGCTCTGCCACCAAAATGATATATGGTCGGTTATACCACCAAAATGATATATGGTCGGTTATACCACCAAAATGATATATGGTCGGTTATACCACCAGAATGATATAGGTCGGTTATACCACCTGAAAAAATATATGGTCGACACTGTCGCCAAATTTTCATTTATGTTTACTAATATTTATATTTTTGTTATATAACATTTATTTATGATTACTTACACATGGTCGACACTGTCACCTACTTATCATTTATGTTATATTAAATTTATGTTTAATGTTTATATACTTATGAATATAAATTGACTCTAATTTATCATGATGTTTGTTTTAATTTTTGATAATAGAAAATGTCGAATCTGGAAAAGCTTAAATTTACTCCTTTAGAATCAACTGGAAACAACTACATGCCATGGGTTATAAAAGTAAAAATGCATCTTAAATCAATGGGCATTCTTGAAACCATAAATGAAAACAACACTTGTTCTGAAAAAGAACAAGCTACGGCATGTTGCTTTATTCATCAACATATTGATGAATGCTTACAAAATAATTATGTGACTGTAGAAGATCCCCATGTTTTATGGGAAGGTCTCAAAAGCAGATTCAATAATCAAAGAGAAATTTTACTTCCAGCTGCAATGGAACAATGGAGAACATTAAGGTTCCAAGACTTTAAGAAAGTAAATGAATACAGCTCAGCTCTGTATAATACATGTTCACAACTTAAATTCTGTGGACATGAAATTAGTGATGCAGACATGATGGAGAAAACTTTCTCCACAATGAATGCTGCAAACATCACAGTGCAAAGAAATTTGAGAATGCTAAAGTTCAAAACATATCCTGAACTTAATTCATATCTCTTAGTTGCAGAGCAAAATGATGAGCTATTAATGAAAAATCAGCAATCCCGTCCTACTGGTACACTTGCAATCCCTGAAGCAAATACTGCAAATAATTATAAACAGGGACAAGGACGCGGGCAAGGTCGTGGTTATAATAACCATCACCATCATCATGCCAAAAGCCATAACTATGGTAGAAACCATCCTTATGGTAATGGTAATGGGCGTGGACGTGGTCGTGGTCGTGGCCGTGGTGGTCAAAGAAATAGTAATCCACGAAAATATAAATATCAACCACAAAACAAGCCCATTAAACAAGATGTTGAAGAAAATTCTTCTAAAAATTCTGAAGAATCTTGCTACAGATGTGGTAGAATGGGCCACTGGGCTAATACTTGCCGAACATCTAAACATCTTGTTAAGATGTATCAGGATTCGCTGAAAGGTAAAGAAAAGGAAGTAAATTTTGTGGATAATATTGATCCAACAGTCACTGAGAAACCATCTGATTTATATGAAGATTTCTTGAATGTTTAAGTTGTGTGTCTTTTGAAAAATAAACGATTTAATATCGTCTGTCTTTGTCATTATGTTTGCTAAATGTTTCAGTACTATCTATTTGCGTTTAAAATATTGTGTAATATTAATGTACTCACTATTTATTTCTTATATATGAAGTTCAATATGAATTTTGCTGGAATACAACATCAATCAAGTGGTGGAGATCTCTGTATAGCAGACAGTGGAACTACACACACTATACTTAAATCCGAGAAATATTTTATTGATCTAAAACCAACGGAAGGAACTATACATACAATATCAGGACCTGCTAACTTGATAAAAGGGATAGGAAAGGCAAATTTCATACTACCAAATGGTACAAAATTTTTAATAAATGATGCCTTATTTTCTCCCAAGTCAAGCAGAAATTTGTTGAGTTTCTCCGACATATACCTTAACGGGTATGATTATCAGTCAGTGACAACAGAAAATGAGAAATATTTAAGTATCACTGACAAGAGTCATGTGGTTGAAAAACTGCCAAGACTTAGTTCTGGATTACATTATACACATATAAATGTACCAGAAATACATATGGTAGTTAACGAAAAATATATTGATCCTGGTGTATTCAGTTTATGGCATAACAGATTAGGCCATCCAGGATCAACAATGATGAAAAGGATTATTGAATGTACTCATGGACATCCACTAAAGGATAGAAAAATCCATCATGATACAATGGTTCCATGTACATCTTGCTCTCTTGGAAAATTGATAACTAGACCCTCACCACTTAAGGTTGAGAAAGAATCACCAATGTTTCTTGAAAGAATTCAAGGTGATATATGTGGACCAATTCATCCACCATGTGGACCATTTAGATATTTCATGGTTCTAATAGACGCATCTAGCAGATGGTCTCATGTTTGTCTGTTATCAAGCCGTAATGTGGCATTTGCAAAATTTCTTGCCCAAATTATTAAATTGAGAGCTCATTTTCCTGATTACACCATTAAAAGGGTGAGACTTGATAATGCTGGTGAATTTACATCTCAAGCATTTAATGACTATTGCATGTCTATAGGAATTGTTGTTGAACATTCTGTTGCTCATGTGCATACACAAAATGGTTTAGCCGAGTCATTGATTAAACGTTTACAGTTAATCGCTAGACCATTGATAATGAGAACAAAACTCCCTGTATCTATATGGGGTCATGCAATTTTACATGCTGCTGCATTGATTCGCATCAGACCAAGTGCAAGTCATAAATATTCCCCCCTACAACTTGCTTTTGGTCAAGAGCCAAATATTTCCCATCTTAGAACATTTGGTTGTGCAGTGTATGTTCCAATTGCGACACCACAACGTACAAAAATGGGTCCTCAAAGGAGGTTGGGAATATATGTTGGATATGAAACATCTTCAATATTAAGGTATATTGAACCTATGACAGGTGACGTTTTTACAGCACGTTTTGCTGATTGTCATTTTAATGAAACATTGTTCCCTAGATTAGGGGGAGAAATGAAAAATAAAGAAAATGATGTTTCATGGTGTGAACCTCAATTAAAGTATCTTGATCCTCGCACAAAAGAATGCGAGACAGAAGTTCAAAAGATAATGCATATACAAGAACTTGCAAATCAATTGCCTGATGCATTTACAGATACAAAAACGGTGACAAAATCATATATACCAGCAGTAAATACTCCAGCTCGAATTGAAATTCCAAAAGCTGGCAATAACGTCACTCATGAATCTTTGCCACGTCAGAAACGTGGAAGACCAATCGGTTCAAAGGATAAAAATCCTCGAAAAAGAAAATCAGCTGATAATGAAGTAAAAGAAAGTGTTCAAGAAGAACCACAAATCAGTACTCCTACTGCAGAGGAGATTGATGATGTCAATACAGAAATTGCAATCAATTATGCATATTCAAAAATATTATGGAACCGAAATGAAATGAAAAATCTTGATGAGAAATTTTCATTTAATGTTGCATATGACATCATGAATAATGATGATGATCCAGAACCAACATCTATGGTTGAATGTCAAAATAGACATGATTGGGCTCAATGGAAAGAAGCAATACGAGCTGAATTAGAATCACTCAATAAAAGAAAAGTTTTCGGATCCATCATTCTCACTCCTAAAGATGTGAAACCTGTAGGATACAGATGGATTTTTGTCCGAAAAAGAAATGAGAAAAATGAAGTTACAAGGTATAAAGCTAGACTTGTAGCTCAAGGTTTTTCTCAAAGACCGGGAATTGATTATGAAGAAACTTATTCTCCTGTTATGGATGCAATTACTTTTAGGTACTTAATCAGTCTGGCAGTTTCTAAAAATTTAGAAATGCATCTCATGGATGTTGTGACTGCTTATCTATATGGATCACTTGATAGTGATATATATATGAAGATACCTGAAGGATTTAAGGTACCAGAAGCATCAAATGCAAAACCCAAAGAAATGTATTCGATTAAATTACAAAGATCTTTATATGGGTTAAAACAATCGGGACGTATGTGGTATAACCGATTGAGTGATTACTTGATAAGCAAAGGGTATACAAATAATCTTACTTGCCCTTGTGTTTTCATTAAGAAAACAACATCCGAATATGTGATCATAGCTGTTTATGTTGATGATCTTAACATCATAGGTACAAATAAAGAGATCCATGAAGCCATTCAACTTCTAAAGAAAGAATTTGAAATGAAAGATCTCGGAAAAACCAAGTATTGCCTTGGTTTACAAATTGAGCATATGCCTAATGGTTTACTTGTACATCAAACAACATATACTGAAAAGATTTTGAAACGTTTCAATATGGACAAGGCAAAACCATTAAGTACTCCTATGGTTGTTAGATCACTCAATGTTGAAGCTGATCCATTTCGTCCATGTGAAGATCAAGAAGACATTCTTGGACCAGAAGTACCATATCTTAGTGCAATTGGAGCTCTTATGTATCTTACAAATTGTACAAGACCTGACATTTCTTTTGCAGTTAATTTGTTGGCAAGGTTCAGCTCTGCTCCTACCAAAAGACACTGGAATGGGATCAAACACATATTTCGATACCTTCGAGGAACTACTGATTTAGGATTATTTTATTCTAACGAATCAAAACAAGATTTGGTTGGTTATGCAGATGCAGGTTATTTATCTGATCCACATAAAGCTAAATCTCAAACTGGATATGTATTCCTAAATGGAGGTACTGCAATATCATGGCGTTCTCAAAAACAAACACTTGTTGCTACATCGTCAAATCATGCCGAAGTGATTGCATTACATGAAGCTACTCGAGAATGTTTTTGGTTGAGATCAATGACACAACTCATTACTGATTCTTGTGGACTAGAACGCGATAAAAGTCCAACAACTATCTATGAAGATAATGCAGCTTGCATAGCACAGATGAAAGAAGGGTATATCAAAAGTGACCGAACAAAACACATACCACCTAGATTCTTCTCATACACTCAAAATCTCATTAAGGACAACCAGATTGAAATGAGATATGTGCAATCTAGCAAAAACTCTGCTGATCTTTTCACGAAAGCACTTCCAACTGCTATTTTCAGAACACACGTTCATAACATTGGCATGAGACATGTTCAAAAGATGTAACAGCTGAAGCGATGTCTACTTGAGGGGGAGTCAACTCCATGCTGCACTCTTTTTCCCTTAGCTAAAGTTTTTTCCCACTGGGTTTTCTTTAGCAAGGTTTTTAACGAGGCAGTAATTTATAGTTGATCTTCAACAAAATAAAATTGCTATCCAAGGGGGAGTGTTATAATAATAATAATAATATAGATATGGATAGTCAATTTTGGTGTATACATATAGTCAATTTTGGTACACAAAGTATGTATTTTTATATTGAGATTTTAGGCTATAAATACTCATGAATGCAAGCATTAAACTTGCACCATTTCTCACACTTACAAAGTGTTTCTTTCTTTCTCTCCATTATCATCTTTGTTCTTACACTTCATTATTAGTATTCTAAATCAAGAATCAAATCACTAAAGGTAGTTATAAGCCTACTGAATTATAACATCAAGAATCAAACCACTAAAGGTAGTTATAAGCCTACTGAATTATAACATCAAGAATCAAACCACTAAAGGTAGTTATAAGCCTACTGAATTATAACACTATGCATATATCTGTCTTATACTCAATACGTTTTATTTTATTTACTTATTTTTTTTTTTTTTAAAACTATTAAATGTTAAATATCTTGATATTAATTATACTTGTTAGTATTATTAATAATAATAATAATTATCATCATAATACTAATAATTAATGATACAAGTATTAATATTATTAATAATAATATTATTTATAAAGATACTAATATGATACTATTAACAATGATGATAATTAAATTTGATATTAATAATCTTATTAATGATGCTAAAATAATATTAGTTATAATGATATTAATGATAGTGATAATAATAACATAATAACCTATACTCTTCTATAACAATATTAATAATAAAATTATTAATGATAATAAGATTATTAGTATAACTTGTATATTTTAACTTGTAATTAGATTTAAAATATAGAATTTATATCTTATTAACTATCTAATAATTAATGAATATATTATAATAACACATTTTGAATATTTATTACAATATACACATAATGTTCGTGAATCGTCAAGCATGGTCAATGGGTAACTGATTGTCCAAATATAGATTTCAAACTTTTCTAGACTCAATATTAGGATTTTTGCTTATCGTGTCGGAGGCATATAGAAGATAAAGTTTAAATTTGGTCGGAAATTTCCGGGTCGTTACAACCAGGGAAGGAAGATGGGTTTCGGTGTAGGAATATAGTTTCTACCTATATGTTGGCAATGAGCTATGATTTGGTTCTGATGAACTTGCCAATCTTCAAATGCTCTCTGTCTAGCATTTTCGTATTCCTGAGAAGCTATAAACCTTTGCATTTCTTGCATCTCATTCCCCCCTCCTACATTACCTTGCTGTTGGTTTCTCTCCACCTGTGGATGTCTACCATGGTATCGTACTGCGGCGTTATTTCGCCTCTTCAAAACTTTCGCACCATGGTATACATTTAAACCTATAGTATCGCGGGGTTCTGGTTCTTCTACTAATAATCCCCCCCGACTTATATCCACACCGAGATATTCACCAATCAAAGTAATAAAAATACCACCTCCTATTATGCTATGTGGTCTCATCCCCCGAACCATAGCTGATAAATAATAACCCACACAATATGGTATACTTACAGCGCTTTGTGGGTCTCGAATACACATATGGTAAAACAAATCCTGTTCATTTACTTTTTCCTTGTTCTTACCCCTTTGTGTAATCGAATTAGCTAAAAACCTATGTATCACTCTTAATTCGGCTCTATCTATATCCAAATAAGAGTAATTTCCCCCTTTGAAACGGTGATGGCTTGTCATTTGACTCCACACACCGTGTGTATCAAAATTTTCATCTATCTTTCTACCGTTTAGTATCAATCCTCTACAATCGGCAGACGCTAACTCCTCAGGCGTATATATACGTAAAGCCTGAGCCATGTCCAGTAAAGACATGTGGCGCATCGAACCGCCTAACAAAAATCTAATAAAAGAACGATCAGTTAAACTAGCTACCCGATCATTCAACTCTATACTACATAACAATTCTTCACACCATACTTTATATAGAGGTCTACGCATGGTGAATAAACGTACCCAGTCATTAAAAGAAGAATTACCATACCTCTGTACAAGTAATTCCCTAATTGGCCCGGCCAATTCTACAGCTTCTAAGGGTCCCCATTCTATGACCCTCGGTACCTCAACAACGTTAGAATGAAGAGTATGCAAACCCCTTTGATATTTTGGATAATCTATCCAAAGTCTGTCAAATCTCAGGTTCGGGTGCAACTCTTCCAAGTGCATATCAGAAAAGGTCATGACTGGATGAGGTATATCCTGCTTGTAGTAGTTATCCACCTCCTGTTGTTCCAAATTCTCAGCAGGAGCATTGCGGGCTTGGGATGAAGATTCACCCCTTTCATTCTGCAAAACACATCAAACACAATTTTTGTGCATCCAAATATGCATTAGTGTCAGCAAAATCATCAATCAAAATAATTACAATGACATTATCAATTTATATCAAACTTAAGCTCATTTTCACATTTTTATCAAATCTACACTTTTTCAAATAAGCATATACGAAAATGTTCGCCAAGTTCATAAGCATTCAACTCAAATAACATGTCAAAATAATCATTACTAGCAATTAAACAAGTCTCAAATGGCATTATCTTTCAAAAATCAAGTTCATGAATTTTTAGACTTGAAAAAAAGTCCACTTTAATTCTCAAAATCATGTTTGGGCTCAAAGTTTGGATCATTTAACTACCTAGACAAGTTACACTATTCAATTTAGCAACAATTCATGACAAAAATCGGCCATAACCTGTTTATATCAAAAAGCCCCAAATTTGCTCAAGAACACAAACCCTAGATTATTCAAAATTTGAAGTTTAAGGTTTCTAATCATGTTAAACAGCATCAATCTAGGTTATAAAAGCATAATACATAAACAATTTAAGCATAATTACACTAAAAAGCATCAAAATCAAATTGGGAAAAAAATGACTCAAGAACACCAAATTTCGGATTAAATGGTGTTTAGGTGTAGAAATTTACCGTTTTTCTTGAGTAATTCTTAGATAGCATCCTTCTCAACATGATTTTAGCAAAAGATTTGATGATTAACGGTTAAAAATTGTGATTTTGGGGGTTTTTTTCGTGTTTTTGCGGAGTGTTTTTCGCAGTATTTTTGAGTTGTGGTGTGTGAAACTGAGCTGTTGCAGCTCTTTATTTTTTTTTCTGTAATCCGACTCCTCCGCGAGTCGCGACGAATTGTACTTCAAACTCCGCGACTCGCGGAGTTTTTTTTTTTTTTTTTTTATTTTTAAAATCATTAACTTTTGAAACAATTAAGTACTTAATTTTAAAATTTTGTTTCCCTTGTTATTTAGGACGAGGTCGTTTCGGATCGATGTCCTAGTCCGTCCCTCGACAAAATTTTAAAATTTGTCTTTTTGTAGCGATTGTTTTAAAAGCTAAGATTTTTGGGGTTTTTTCAATGTTTTTGGCATACTTTAATTCAATAAGATTAAAAATAATGATAATAAAAGTTCTCGTCCCTCTCTCGGGTAAAGCAATTTCGGTTCAAAGACCTAGTCTTCAACTTACGACGAATTTAAAAATCATATTCTTAACTTAATGAGATAAAGTAAATTTTTGTTTTTAAATTCACACAACTTAAATATAAAGTTCAAAATTAATATTAAAAATTCACACCAAACTTAAAATTTGAAATGCATAAAATTAAAAATTCATATTATAAATTCACACCAAACTTATATTAATTTTTTAAATATTTACAATTTTAAATATATTGTTTTTACAAAGTTTACAATATTAATTTAAGATTTAAATATTAATTTTAAAAACATGGTAAAAATAAAATTAAAAATCTTTTTGTCTTTTTATCCCACTTTAATCAATCAAATATTATCAAAAATATGCGCCCCTCTTTTCGGTAAAGTAATTTCGGTTCCAAGACCTAATTTAACTCATGACGAATTTTTGAAATATTTTGGGTTGATTGTTTAAAGATATTTATACCTTAAGAATAAACGTTAAATTTCGCAGTGATGTAATAAATTTTTGAATGATATCAATAATTTCGGTCGCCAAACCTAATTTTATTTAATACCAATTTAATACTTTTTAGCGAACAAATTAGCGTTTATTATCAAAAGGTTAAAAATAAAAATAAAAATAAAAACTGTACAGACATACCTGTGGAATAGATTTCTTAGTTATATGATCTATCCCATTCATAAGATAGTCGGTTTAATTGATTTTCCATGGCTACATAGGCGTAACCTCGAGCATTCAGTGTCTTTTCTTCTAAACATATGAACGGTCCGTCTCTGCATAAAGTAACAAATTCGGTATTTGAATAGGTTTGATTATTTGAACATTTACCTCCATGTGACCATTTTCCGCATTTGTGACATCGTTCTAGGTGTCGTGCTCTTCTTTTCGCTGCGGATTTTGATTTTCCTTTACCAAATTGTAACTTATTATCTTCGCATCTGGATTCTTTTCTAACTTCGTCCATTCTTTCTCTGATTACTGATACTAGTTCACTCGGTAGTATGTCATTATTTCTTTTAGTGATCAAAGCGTGTAGCATTAGACCATGGTTTAGTTCACAGGCAGTCTTCATTTCGTAAAAACCTAAAAAAAAATAAAAATTCAGAATGGGGGGAGAAGACTAGTTCTTTAGGGTCTGCTAGGGAAAGACCATTCGGGTTCCATTTTCGAGAACTACACGAAAACAGACAATCTAACTCTAACAGAAATACATATTATCCTTTAAAGACTTGATTCTCCCCACACTTAGTTAGCTGTGGTGTCGAAATTGTGATTAACTTCGTTGTCGACTTCCATCGGACCATGTATGTAATGTTTAACTCTGTGACCATTAACTTTAAATTCAATCCCATTTGAATTTATCAATTCTATCGTTCCGTATGGGAAAAATCTTTTGACTATGAATGGTCCAGACCATCTTGATTTCAATTTTCCAGGAAATAGCTTGAATCGTGAATTGAAAAGAAGAACTCTGTCTCCTTCTTTAAATTCTTTTGAACTTATGATTCTTTTATCATGCCATTTCTTCGTTCTTTCTTTATAGATTAACGAATTTTCGTATGCTTCATGTCTTAATTCTTCTAATTCGTTTAGTTGACTTAATCGTAGACGTCCAGCTTCATGTAAATCAAGATTACATGTTTTCAAAGTCCAAAATGCTTTGTGTTCAATTTCTACTGGAAGATGACATGCTTTTCCATAAACAAGTCTAAAAGGTGTGGTTCCAATTGGAGTTTTGTAGGCTGTTCTAAAAGCCCAGAGTGCATCCTCCAATTTAATGGACCATTCCTTCGGATTTGATCCTACGGTTTTCTCTAGAATACGTTTTAAAGCTCGGTTGGTATTTTCAACTTGTCCACTTGTTTGTGGATGATATGCGGTGGAGATTTTATGAGTTACTCCATATCTTTTAAGAACTTTCTCAAGTTGATTATTACAGAAATGAGTACCCCGATCACTTATTAAAGCTTTCGGTGTTCCAAACCTTACAAAAAGACATTTTAAAAAGTTGACTACAACTCGTGCATCGTTAGTTGGGAGAGCTTGTGCTTCCGCCCATTTAGATACATAATCAATGGCTACGAGTATATATAGATTATTATGAGATTTTGGAAATGGACCCATAAAGTCAATACCCCAAATGTCAAATACTTCACATACTTGGATGACATTTTGTGGCATTTCATCATGTTGACTTATTTTTCCGGCCCTTTGACATGCATCACAGGATTTGCAAAGAAGGTGTGCGTCTTTGTAAATTGTAGGCCAATAGAATCCAGCATCATAAACTTTTCTTGCTGTTAGTTGAGGCCCATAATGCCCTCCTGTTGGTCCTGTGTGACAATGGTTTAAAATTTTACTAGCTTCATCTCCAAATACACATCGGCGTATTATTCCATCGGGACAACTTTTAAACAGGTGTGGATCTTCCCAGAAATAGTGTTTTATATCACTGAAGAATTTCTTTCGTCTTTGGTACGATAATCCTTTTTCAAGGAATCCACAAACTAAGTAGTTTGCATAGTCTGCAAACCATGGGATTTCATTATAATCTATCTTCAATAGATATTCATCAGGAAAGTTGTCTTGTATGGCCGATTCATTTAGAACTTCTAATTCGGGATTTTCAAGACGAGAAAGATGATCAGCGGCGAGATTTTCTGCTCCTCTTTTATCTCGGATTTCAATATCAAACTCTTGTAAGAGTAAGATCCAACGGATTAATCTTGGTTTAGCATCTTGTTTTGAAAATAGGTATCTAAGAGCAGAATGGTCGGTATAGACTATCGTTTTGGATAGAACGAGATATGAACGAAATTTGTCAAAAGCAAAGACAATAGCAAGGAGTTCTTTTTCAGTAGTTGTGTAATTCGTCTGTGCTCCTTGTAATGTCTTACTAGCGTAATAAATAGGTTGAAATCGTTTTTCAATCCTTTGTCCTAAAACGGCTCCCATTGCAAAATCACTTGCATCGCACATTAGTTCAAATGGTAGATTCCAATTTGGTGTTATCATGATCGGTGCATTAGTGAGTTTCTCTTTAAGAATATTAAAAGATTTGATACACTCATCTGAAAAGATGAATGGCGCATCCTTTTCTAGGAGTTTATTCATAGGAGTGGCAATTTTAGAAAAATCTTTTATGAAACGTCTGTAAAAACCGGCATGCCCTAGAAAACTCCTAACTCCTCTAACATTGGTGGGATGTGGAAGTTTAGCAATTACATCTACTTTAGCTCTATCCACTTCATTCCTTCTTTTGAAATTTTATGTCCAAGAATGATGCCTTCTTTAACCATGAAATGGCATTTCTCCCAATTAAGAACTAGATTTGATTTTTCGCATCTAATTAGCATTCGTTCCAGATTAACTAGACATGATTTAAATGTATCACCGAAGACTGAAAAGTCATCCATGAATACTTCCATGCATTCTTCTATCATGTCGTGAAAAATCGCCATCATACACCTTTGAAAGGTTGCAGGGGCGTTACAAAGTCCAAATGGCATGCGTTTGTAAGCAAAAGTACCATAAGGGCACGTGAATGTGGTTTTCTCTTGATCTTCGGGTGCTATTGGAATTTGAAAATATCCGGAAAATCCATCTAGAAAACAATAGTAACTATTTCCGGCTAATCTTTCCAACATTTGATCTATGAAAGGTAAGGGAAAGTGATCTTTTCTGGTGGCGTCATTTAATTTTCTATAATCAATACACACACGCCATCCTGTTACAGTCCTAGTAGGAATAAGCTCATTTTTCTCATTTGTAATGACAGTCATGCCACCCTTCTTAGGCACGCATTGAACTGGGCTTACCCATGGACTATCAGAGATTGGATAAATTAGACCTGCATTTAGCAGTTTAATAATCTCTTTCTTAACAACATCTTGCATATTTGGATTTAGTCTTCGTTGGCGTTGCACATACGTTTTATGACCTTCTTCCATAAGGATTTTATGTGTGCAATACGAAGGACTTATTCCTTTAATATCATGAATCTTCCATACAATGGCTGGTTTATGAGCTTTCAACACAGAAATGAGTTGTGATTTCTCATTTTCAGTAAGAGAAGACGATATTATTACAGGTAATTCAGATTCACCATGTAAATAAGCGTATTCCAGATGGTTTGGAAGTGGCTTTAACTCTACTTTCGGAGGTTCTTCTATCGATGATTTGTATCGATATCTGTCTTCTTCTTTTAGCATTTGAATTTCTTCTGTTGTTGGTTCATATCCATTAGCTATAAGTGTAGCTAACATTTCAGCTTCATCAATTGGTTCATTACCTTCTCCTAAAGAACATTCTCCTTTTCCTTGTAATTCTGGAAATTCTTCTAATAATTCTGCATGTGCATCTATAGTTTGAATATAATAACATGTATCATCTGCAGATTGTGGTTGTTGCATTGCTCTATCAACTGAAAAGGTAACACTCTCATCCTCTATACTTAGGGTCAGTTTCTTACCGAACACGTCTATCATTGCTTTAGCCGTGTTTAAGAATGGTCTTCCTAATATGAGAGGAACTTGAGAATCTTCTTCCATGTCCAAAACAACAAAATCTACTGGAAATACTAAAGTACCAATTTTAACTAGCATGTTCTCCATTATCCCTCTAGGATATTTTATTGATCTATCGGCTAGTTGTATGCTTATTCTGGTTGGTTTCAATTCTCCAAGGTCTAGTTTAGCATATAGTGAATACGGCATTAGATTTATACTAGCACCTAAGTCTGCCAATGCTTCTATTGAACTAAGACTACCCAGAAAACATGGAATTGTGAAACTTCCTGGATCAGATAGTTTTTCTGGTATTTTATTCAACAGCACTGCTGAACAATTAGCATTCATAGTAACAGCCGAGAGTTCTTCCATTTTCTTTCTATTTGAGATTAGATCTTTCAAGAATTTAGCATATCTAGGCATTCCTGAAATCACATCAATGAAAGGAAGATTTACATTTATCTGTTTAAACATATCCAAGAATTTGGATTGCTCGGCTTCAAGTTTTTCTTTCTTCATTTTACTCGGGTAAGGAAGTGGTGGTTGGTATGGTTTAACATAAGGTTTATCTTTAACTGTGTTATCTTCATTAACCTTTTCAACTACCGGTTCTTTTTCCTTATCTTGATCAGGTTGTGGTTCTTGTGGAGTAGGAATAGCTTCATCAGAAGTTACAGGTATTTCAGGTGGTTTAAGTGTTATACCACTTCTTGTGGTAATAGCTTTAGCTGTTTCATTCCGGGGGTTAGCATTTGTATCACTAGGTAGACTTCCCGGTTTTCTTTCACCTATTAACCTTGCTAGGTTACTTACTTCTTGTTCCAGATTTTGAATAGAAGCTTGTTGATTTCTAAATGCTTGAGCATTTTGTTCATTAGTTTGTTTCTGAGATGTGAAAAACTGCGTTTGAGTTTCAACTAGCTTCGTCATCATATCTTCTAAATTCGGCTTTTTATCATCGGTTTGTTGTGGTGGTTTGTTTTGAAAATTAGGTCTTTGCTGGTTGTAAGTATTATTGGATACTTGTTGATTGCTAGGACCTTGTTGGTTGTTGTATGGAATATTTCTGTTATAATTCTGGTTTTGATTGTAAATCGGTCTTGGCGGTTGATAATTATTCTGATAATTATTTCCAGGCCTTTGGTTTATGTATGAAATACTCTCTCTTTGTTCCATTGTTAATTCAATACTGAGACAATCTTTTGTCAAATGTGGTCCTCCACACTGCTCACAACTAATTCGTATTGAGTGAATATCTTTAGTCATCTTTTCCATTCGTCTCTCCACAGCATCTATCTTTGCGGAAATGGAATCTAAGTCATGGCTAGAATCGGCTCTAGCTGCTTTAGATGATCTAATGATGTCTTTTTCTTGGTGCCACTCATGTGAGTGGGAAGCAGTATTATCAATAATTTTGTAAGCATCAGTTTCGGTTTTCTTCATAATAGAACCACCAGCTGCTATATCTATGTCTTTTCTTGTAGTGATGTCGCATCCTTGGTAGAATATTTGTACTATTTGACAGGTGTCTAAACCATGTTGCGGACATCCTCTTAATAACTTTCCATATCTTGTCCGCACCTCATATAGAGTTTCATTTGGTTTCTGTGTGAACGTAACAATTTCTGCTTGAAGTCTTACGGCTTTAGATGCAGGAAAGAATTGTTTAAGAAATTTGTCAACTAAAACATCCCATGTATCAATCGCCCCTTCAGGTAACGATTCCAACCAATCTTTGGCTTCTCCCTTTAAAGTCCAGGGAAATAACATGAGATATATCTGTTCATCCTCCACTTCTCGAATTTTAAATAGTGTGCAGATCCTATTAAAGGTACGTAGATGTTCATTTGGATCTTCCTTAGGCGCACCACTAAATTGGCATTGATTAGTCACCATGTGTAGAATTTGTCCTTTGATTTCATAATCTGGTGCATTAATGTCTGGATGAGTAATTGCGTGACCTTGGCCAGTGCGTTTAGCTCTCATTCGGTCTTCCATACTTAAAGGTTCCAGATTTTCCATAATTGAATTTGTTGAATCGGTATCACTAGATGATTCTGATTTAATGGTTCGTTCCTCAACAATCTCTGTTTGAATGATTGGTGGCTCCGGAGAAAAGTTTAATGGTTCAGGATCTACGAACCGTTCCTGAATATTTTCCGGATTCTCAATTGTGAGGCTGGTTTCAAAAAATGGATTATCGGAAATTTGAACTGAAGTACTTGGTCTACTGGATGACGATTCTAAAGAAAAATCAACGGCGGTAATATTTGCTAAATGTCTTGATCTAGTTACAGGTGGTGAACGTACAAAAGGTGATGAACGTCTTGCTCGGTGCATTCACTGAATATCCTATTAGTTTTTAAAAGGAAAGAAAAATTATAATAAGTTATCCAATCAATAGACTTTTCTGATTTTGCCCACGTTTCGAATAGCCAAAAGATGCAGCAGAGGGGCAGGATTCGTTTGGTCTCAATATAATTGAGGACTGTTTGGCTCCAATAACCCGGTCCACGTACAAATCCAACTATTACTACGAACCAGAAAATTTTGATGTCTATTAATTTAACCACTTAAAATAAATTTTCGTAATTTTAAGAAATTTAGATAAGAAGTAGAATAAAAATCTATGTCCTAAAACTAGAATAGCGAGAAATAAGAAAGAAAAAGAGTTCGTCGAAAAAGGTCGAAAAAGAAAAAATGGTTGAAAAATAAAGGTGACGGAAAAATGAAAGAAACTTATAAAAACTTAAAAATACTTGACTAACCTAACCTTATTACTACAACTAACTTAAAATTATAATCGCAAATTGAGATTACTAATTGGAATGATAATTGATACATAGTAAAAAGTGTCTAAAAATATTAAAGCTTACAGGAAAAACTATATCCCAAATGGAAATAACTTAAAAAGAAACTAAAACTTAAAAAGGCGTCGCAAAATTCTAAAGTACCTAAATCTTAGTCTAAAGAAAAAGCACTTAAGAAATTCTACGGCAAAGCCTAAAAATCTAGGAGTAAAAATGACTATAGCAAAAACTAAGTTTAAAATTAAATATGAGCTAAAAATACAAATATTACGCTAAAACGATTAAAAAGGAACAAAATATAAAAATATACAAAAAGTTGTAAAAAGTACAATTTTTATAAAAATATTATTTTATATTATTTATTTAATAAAACTACTAATTTTACAATTTAATAAAACTAATTAATACTAAATACATAAATTAAATAAAAAGTAAAAGTTAAAATAAAATTAATTATAATAATAATAATAATTAGGGTTAATAATAATAATAATTATTAAATAACCCGTAATTAATGCTGAATTAGGGTTCTGTCGCGTGTCAGAGTCACTCCGCGAGTTGCGGTAATTTATAAAGAAAACCCCGCGAGTCGCGGGGTTCAGAAATTCAGATGACAGCTTATTAAATTCGACGCGTTTTTCTTTATTTATTTTTTTTTTATTTTCTGTTTTCTGTTTTTATATAAATAAAAGATATTTAAATAAAACTTATATTTTTATAAACTAAAATAAAAATAAAGAAACTTATAAAACTTAAATATTTAACAAAATCTTAAAAATACTTATATTTTTGTTTTTGTTTTTATATTTTTGAATAATTAAAACGTATTTTTACAAAAACGAATTTTAATAAAAGTTAACTAAAAATCTTTTTTTTTTTATATTAGCGTTGCGCTTCCGGCGTTTAAGAGTGTCCCCGGCAGCGGCGCCAAAAATACTTGATGTGCAGCGGGGTGTATATAAAATAGTTATTAATTTTAGCAGGAAATACTATTAAATACGATACAATTTTACACAAGATATTTATTTATTTAGAGAATGGATATACTTAAACCTTGCTACAACACTTATAGGCAGTGTACCTAATCGTACAGTAGTGTAGTTTTTAGTAAGTCCGGTTCATTCCACAGGGAAATCTTTAAACAAAGCTTAACGCTATTTTAGTTTACTTTTATAAAAATACAAATATATATATATAAGTAATATTATTATTATAAAGGGGGGTTTTTACCGTTTAATGACCGGTTTGTCGATTTTAAAACTTTAGTCGCAGTTAAAACCAAATGTAAAATATTAAAAATAATTACAAGACTTAAATTAAAGCATAAAGTAAATAACGATAATGAAATTGCGAATAATAAAAGTGCGATAAAATAAACTTGCGATAATTAAAGAGTACGATAATTAAAAGTGCAATTAAATAAAATAACAATAAAAATGCGATAATTAGAAGTGCAATTAAATATAAAATAAAAGAAATTAAATATGAAATAAAAGAATTATGCTTATTTAAACTTCCGTAATCATGATGTTTGACGTGTTGATTTTAGTTTTATGCCCATGGGTTAATTGTCCTTTGTCCTGGATTATTTAATATGTCCGTCTGGTTTTTGTCCATAACAGTCCATCAGTCATAAATATAAAGTGCGAGTGTCCTCGTCAAATTATCCTTATACCCGAAGTTAAATATTCCAACTAATTGGGGATTCGAATTGTAACAAGGTTTTAATACTTTGTTTAATGAATACACCAGGTTATCAACTGCGTGTAAACCAAGGTTTTACTACTTTGTTAGCAATTACACCAATTACCCTTGAATGTAATTTCACCCCTGTTTTAATTATTCTAGTGGCTATTAATCCATTCACGTGTCCGGTTAAATGAACGATCATTCGTACATATAAATACCCCGCCCATCGTGTCCGATCGAGTGTATATGGTAATTTATACGGACGCCCAATTGTAAATCTTTATATTAACATTAACAAACTATCATTTAGTTAAACAAATATAAAGCCCATTAATAGCCCATAGTCTAATTTCCACAAGTGTCGTTCTTTTGTCCAAACCCCAATTATGGTACAAAGCCCAATTACCCAATTTTAGTAATTAGCCCAACATCATGATTACTTCGTTTTAAATAAGCATAATAATAACTTAGCTACGAGACATTAATATAAAAAGGTTGAACATAACTTACAATGATTAAAAATAGCGTAGCGTTACACGGACAGAATTTCGACTTACACCCTTACAACATTCGCTAACATACCCTTATTATTAGAATTATAATTAAAATTAAAATATAAATTATAAATATATATATATATAATTTACGTATGATAAGAAGAAGAAAAAGATTATGAATTGCGATCAGAATTCGGTTGCTTTTATAGGAAAAGTCGACTTTTGGGGCTCCGCGACTCGCGGCATTTTTGCCTTCAAACTCCGCGAGTCGCGGAGAATGAAATTACAGCTCAGTCCCTTGGAGTCTTTCTCTGCCGACGGTTTTTATTTATAAATATAATATATATATATAATTAATATAATTAATTATATATTATATTATATTTATATACATAGTTAACTTGTAATTTTTAGTCCGTTGCGTCGAGCGTTAAGAGTTGACTCTGGTCCCGGTTCCGGATTTTCGAACGTCCTTGCGTACAATTTAATATCTTGTACTTTGCGTTTTGAATCTTGTACTCTTGTAATTTCGAGACGTTTCTTATCAATAATTGGAACCTTTTTGATTGTCTTTTGTACTTTTGAGCTTTTTGGTCATTTGCGTCTTCAATTCGTCGAATCTGTCTTTTGTCTTCACCTTTTATTATTTAAACGAATATCACTTGTAAATAGAACAATTGCAACTAAAAGCTTATCTTTCTTGAGGAATAATGCTATGAAATATATGTTCGTTTTTAGCATTATCAGATATTTTATTGATCTATCGGCTAGTTGTATGCTTATTCTGGTTGGTTTCAATTCTCCAAGGTCTAGTTTAGCGTATAGTGAATATGGCATTAGATTTATACTAGCACCTAAGTCTGCCAATGCTTCTATTGAACTAAGACTACCCAGAAAACATGGAATTGTGAAACTTCCTGGATCAGATAGTTTTTCTGGTATCTTATTCAACAGCACTGCTGAACAATTAGCATTCATAGTAACAGCCGAGAGTTCTTCCATTTTCTTTCTATTTGAGATTAGATCTTTCAAGAATTTAGCATATCTAGGCATTCCTGAAATAACATCAATGAAAGGAAGATTTACATTTATCTGTTTAAACATATCCAAGAATTTGGATTGCTCGGCTTCAAGTTTCTCTTTCTTCATTTTACTCGGGTAAGGAAGTGGTGGTTGGTATGGTTTAACATAAGGTTTAGCCTTAACTGTGTTATCTTCATTAACCTTTTCAACTACCGATTCCTTTTCCTTATCTTGATTAGGTTGTGGTTCTTGTGGAGTAGGAATAGCTTCATCAGAAGTTACAAGTATTTCAGGTGGTTTAAGTGTTGTACCACTTCTTGTGGTAATGGCTTTAGCTGTTTCATTCCGGGGATTAGCATTTGTATCACTAGGTAGACTTCCCAGTTTTCTTTCACCTATTAACCTTGCTAGGTTACTTACTTCTTGTTCCAGATTTTGAATAGAAGCTTGTTGATTTCTAAATGCTTGAGCATTTTGTTCATTAGTTTGTTTCTGAGATGTGAAAAACTGCGTTTGAGTTTCAACTAGCTTCGTCATCATATCTTCTAAATTCGGCTTTTTATCATCGGTTTGTTGTGGTGGTTTGTTTTGAAAATTAGGTCTTTGCTGATTGTAATTATTATTGGATACTTGTTGATTGCTAGGACCTTGTTGGTTGTTATATGGAATATTTCGGTTATAATTCTGGTTTTGATTGTAAATTGGTCTTGGCGGTTGATAATTATTCTGATAATTATTTCCAGGCCTTTGATTTATGTATGAAATATTCTCTCTTTGTTCCATTGTTAATTCAATACTGAGACAATCTTTTGTCAAATGTAGTCCTCCACACTGCTCACAACTAATTCGTATTGAGTGAATATCTTTAGTCATCTTTTCCATTCGTCTCTCCACAGCATCTATCTTTGCGGAAATGGAATCTAAGTCATGGCTAGAATCGGCTCTAGCTGCTTTAGATGATCTAACGATATCTTTTTCTTGGTGCCACTCATGTGAGTGGGAAGCAGTGTTATCAATAATTTTGTAAGCATCAGTTTCGGTTTTCTTCATAATAGAACCACCAGCTGCTATATCTATGTCTTTCCTTGTAGTGATGTCGCATCCTTGGTAGAATATTTGTACTATTTGACAGGTATCTAAACCATGTTGCGGACATCCTCTTAACAACTTTCTAAATCTAGTCCACGCCTCATATAGAGTTTCATTCGGCTTCTGTGTAAACGTAACAATTTCTGCTTGAAGTCTTACGGCTTTAGATGCCGGAAAGAATTGTTTAAGAAATTTTTCAACTAAAACATCCCATGTATCAATCGCCCCTTCAGGTAACGATTCCAACCAATCTTTGGCTTCTCCCTTTAAAGTCCAGGGAAATAACATGAGATATATCTGTTCATCCTCCACTTCTCGGATTTTAAATAGTGTGCAGATCCTATTAAAGGTACAAAGATGTTCATTTGGATCTTCCTTCGGCGCACCACTAAATTGGCATTGATTAGTCACCATGTGTAGAATTTGTCCTTTGATTTAATAATCTGGCGCATTAATGTCTGGATGAGTAATTGCGTGACCTTGGCCAGTGCGTTTAGCTCTCATTTGGTCTTCCATACTTAAAGGTTCCAGATTCTCCATAATTGAATTTGTTGAATCGGAATCACTAGAGGATTCTGATTTAATGGTTCGTTCCTCAACAATCTCTGTTTGAATGATTGGTGGTTCTGGAGGAAAATTTAATGGTTCAGGATCTACGAATTGTCCCTGAATATTCTCCGGATTCTCAATTGTGAGGCCGGGTTCAAAAAATGGATTATCGGAAATTTGAACTGGAGTACTTGGTCGACTGGATGACGATTCTAAAGAAAAATCAACGGCGGTAATATTTGCTAAATGTCTTGATCTAGTTACAGGTGGTGAACGTACAAAAGGTGGTGAGCGTCTTGCTCGGTGCATTCACTGAATATCCTATTAGTTTTTTTTTAAAAGGAAAGAAAAATTATATAAGTTATCCAATTAATAGACTTTTCTGATTTTGCTCACGTTTCGAATAGCCAAAAGATGCAGCAGAGGGGCAGGATTCGTTTGGTCTCAATATAATTGAGGACTGTTTGGCTCCAATAACCCGGTCCACGTACAAATCCAACTATTACTACGAACCAGAAAATTTTGATGTCTATCAATTTAACCACTTAAAATAAATTTTCGTAATTTTAAGAAATTTAGATAAGAAGTAGAATAAAAATCTATGTCCTAAAACTAGAATAGCGAGAAATAAGATAGAAAAAGAGTTCGTCGAAAAAGGTTGAAAAAGAAAAATGGTTGAAAAATAAAAGGTGACGGAAAAATAAAAGAAACTTATAACACTTAAAAACACTTGACTAACCTAACCTTATTACTACAACTAACTTAAAATTATAATCGCAAATTGAGATTACTAATTGGAATGATAATTGATACATAGGTAAAAGTCATCTAAAAATATTAAAGCTTACAAGAAAAACTATATCCCAAATGGAAATAACTTAAAAAGAAACTAAAACTTAAAAAGGCGTCGCAAAATTCTAAAGCACTTAAATCTTAGTCTAAAGAAAAAAAGCACTTAAGGAATTCTACGGCAAAGCCTAAAAATCTAGAAGTAAAAATAACTATGGCTAAAACTAAGTTTAAAACTAAATATGAGCTAAAAATACAAATATTACGCTATAACGATTAAAAAGGGACAAAATATAAAAATAAACTAAAAGTTGTAAAAAGTACAATTTTTATAAAAATATTATTTTTATATTATTTATTTTATAAAACTATTAATTTATATATATAATAAAACTAATTAAAATTTAAAGTACAATTTAATTTAAAAACTTAAACTAATTATATTAATAATTAAGTAATTAGGGTTTATTAATAATAATAATTATAAAATCCGTAATTAATGCGAAATTAGGTTCTGTCACGTGTGTCAGAGTGTCTCCGCGAGTCGCGGTATTCCAAGCAGCAAACTCCGCGAGTCGCGGGGTTCCAATTTTCAACTCAGGTACAGTTTAAAATTTGACGCGTTTTTTTTTTTTTTAAATCTAAAATATTTATATAATAAAAACTTATATTTTTATAAAATAAAAATAAAGAAACTTTATAAAACTTAAATATTTAACAAACTCTTAAAAATATTTATATTTTTGTTTTCTTTTTATATTTTCGAATAATTAAAAACGTATTTTTTACAAAAACGTATTTTTATAAAAGTAAACTAAAAATAAAAATCTTTTTTTTTATATTAGCGTTGCGCTTCCGGCTTTTAAGCTAGATTGGTCCCCGGCAGCGGCGCCAAAAATACTTGATGTCAAAGCTAAGGGGTATAAAATACTATTAAATTTTACAAGAAAATACAATTAAATACGATACAATTTTACACAAGATATTTATTTATTTAGAGAATGGATATACTTAAACCTTGCTACAACACTTATAGGCAGTGTACCTAATCGTACAGTAGTGTAGTTTTTAGTAAGTCCGGTTCGTTCCACAGGGAAAATCTTTAAACAAAGCTTAACGCTATATTAGTTTACTTTTATAAAAATACAAATGTATATATAAGTAATATTATTATTATAAAGGGGGTTTTTACCGTTTAATGACCGGTTTGTCGATTTTAAAAACTTTAGTTGCAGTTAAAACAAAATGTAAAATATTAAATAAATAAAAGACTTAATTTAAAGCGTAAAGTAAATAACGATAATGAAATTGCGAATAATAAAAGTGCGATAAAATAAACTTGCGATAATTAAAAAGTACGGTAATTAAAAGTGCAATTAAATACAATAATAAAAATGCGATAATTAAAAGTGCAATTAAATATAAAATAAATGAAATTAAATATGACTTAATTTAAAGCGTAAAGTAAATAACAATAATGAAATTGCGATAAATAAAAGTGCGATGAAATAAAATACAATAATTAAAAAGTACGATAATTAAAAGCGCAATTAAATACAATATCAATAAATTAAAGTGCGATAATTAGAAGTGCAATTAAATATAAAATAAAGGAAATTAAATATGAAATAAAAGAATTATGCTTATTTAAACTTCCGTAATCATGATGTTTGACGTGTTGATTTTAGTTTTATGCCCATGGGTTAATTGTCCTTTGTCCTGGATTATTTAATATGTCCGTCTGATTTTTGTCCATAACAGTCCATCAGTCATAAATATAAAGTGCGAGTGTCCTCGTCGAATTATTCTTATACCCGAAGTTAAATATTCCAACTAATTGGGGACTTAAACTGTAACAAGATTTTAATACTTTGTTTAATAATTACACCAGGATGTCGACTGAGTGTAACCCAAGGTTTTAATATTTTGTTATCAATTATACCAAGTGTCCTTGTACATAGCTTCACCCCTGTTTTAATTATTCTAGTGGCTATTAATTCATTCCCGTGTCCGGTAAAATGAACGATTATTCGTACATATAAATACCCCGCCCATCGTGTCCGATCGAGTGTATATGGTAATTTATAGGGACGCCCAATTGTAAATCTTTATATTAACATTAACAAACTATCATTTAGTTAAACAAATATAAAGCCCATTAATAGCCCATAGTCTAATTTTCACAAGTGTCGTTCTTTTGTCCAAACCCCAATTATGGTACAAAGCCCAATTACCCAATTTTAGTAATTAGCCCAACATCATGATTACTTCGGATTAAATAAGCATAATAATAACTTAGCTACGAGACATTAAATTAAAAAGGTTGAACATAACTTACAATGATTAAAAATAGCGTAGCGTTACACGGACAGAATTTCGACTTACACCCTTACAACATTTGCTAACATACCCTTATTATTAGGATTTAAAATTAAAATTAAAATTAAAATATAAATTATATATATATTTACGTATATATTGAGAGAGAGATAGATTATGGATTATGAAAATGATCAGAATTCGTTTGCTTTTATAGGAATTTTCGTCCAGGTAATCTCCGCGACTCGCGGTACATTTGGCCTTCGAACTCCGCAAGTCGCGGAGTTCGTTTTTACAGCTCATTCATCATTGGCTCTTTGTTTGCCGACGATTTTAAATATTAATATAATATATATATATATAATTTTTAAGAATTATTTATATATTATATTATATTCATGTGCATAGTTGACTTGTAATTTTTAGTCCGTTGCGTCGAGCGTTGAGAGTTGACTCTGGTCCCGGTTCCGGATTTTCGAACGTCCTTGAGTACAATTTAATATCTTGTACTTTGCGTTTTGAATCTTGTACTCTTGTAATTTCGAGACGTTTCTTATCAATAATTGGAACCTCTTTGATTGTATTTTGTACTTTTGAGCTTTTTGGTCGTTTGCGTCTTCAATTCGTCGAATCTGTCTTTTGTCTTTACCTTTTAATATTTAAACGAATATCACTTGTACATAGAACAATTGCAACTAAAAGCTTGTCTTTCTTGAGGAATAATGCTATGAAATATATGTTCATTTTTAGCATTATCAGGCACCCATGCGATCGCATGGGATTCTCCCTACACCTCCATGCGATCGCATGGAGGCAAATTTCGGGCCAGAAACAAATAGCTCAGAGAGCTGAGTTCTTCACACCACAACACACAAACATACGAAAATACTCCCAAATAACCTCTAAAATTTGCAATTTTTCATCGTAATTCGTCATTTTTCTTGCTCTAATTATGCCTAGATTCTCATTCTTCAGCAAAATGGTAAAAATTACACCCCTAAACTCTATAAATTCCTAGTTTTTGTGATAATTACCAATTTTTTACCTAATGCAATTTTGTTAATTTCTAGTGTAATTAGTGTTAAATTGTTAGTATTTTATGCATGTATAACCTAGATTGATGCTATTTAACATGATTTGAAGCCAAAAACTTCAAAATTTTTAGAAATCTAGGGTTTGTGTTCTTGAGCAATTTGGGGCTTTTTGATATAAACAGGTTATGGTCAATTTTTGTCATGAATTATTGCTAAATTGAGTAGTGTAACATGTTTAGGTAGTTAAATGATCCAAACATTGATCCTAAACATGATTTTTAGAGATTAAAGTGGACTTTTTAAATCCAAAATTCATGAACTTGATTAATTTGATGTAATTGCCATTTGAGACTTGTTTAATTATTAGTAATGACTATTTTGACATGTTATTTGAGTTAAATGCTTATAAACTTTGTATACATTTTCATATGTGCTCATTTGAAAAAGTGTATAATTGTGAAAAATTGTGAAAATGTGTATAAGTTTAATTTTGATTTAACATGTTATAGTGATTGTTTTAAGTTGTTATTTTGCTAACACTAATGCATACTTGGATGCACAAATTTTGTGTTTAATGTGTTTTGCAGAAAGCCGATACGGGAGGTTCAGGAGCATCATCATCTAGACGACCAGCACCAGCACCAGCACCAGAACCAGAACCAGAAATGCAACACGAACAAGAACCACAACAAGAACCACAACAACAGCCTGATTAGCACATACCTTATTATGATCTGGTACAGTTTGTTGATGAATTCATAGTATTCCCAACGAGGCCGCCAGTAGAATTCCCAACGATTCCTGAGCACACTCTGCATCCTAATCTGAGATTTGATAGGAGATGGAGAGATTACGAGACATATCAAAGGAACAAATTCAAATTGGTAACAAAAAATGTAGAGGTGCCAAGGCTAATCGATTGGGTTCCTTTGGAAACGGTCCATCTAGCTGACCGTGTTAGACAGCTTTTAGTTCAAAGGTATGACAGTTCTTCTTTTACAGATTGGGAACGTCTTTTCACCATTCGTAGACCTGTATATAAGGAATGGTGTGTTGAGTTGATGAGTACTGTATCACTTGATACAAATATAGTTAGAATAGATGATAGAAGATTTCTTAGGTTTATCCTTGGTGGTAGGATGTACAGAATGTCCATGCTGGACATGGCCAGGGCTTTACAGATATATACTCCTGGTGAGTTGCTACTACCTGATTGTACAAACTTGATTCATTATGGTGAAAGGGTAGATAGCAACTTTGACGCTGACGCCATTTGGAGGCGTATGTCACATTTTGATGTTTTTACACGAGCAGGAGGACACTCCTATACACATATTGACAGAGCCGAGCTTCGTATTATTCATAGATTTTTGGCTAACTCGATTACACAGAGAGGTCATAATAAAGAAAAAATTACCTTACATGATTTATTCTACCTAAAGTGTATTCGGGATCCTAGAAGCTTTGTCAATATCCCTTACTGTGTTGCTTTTTATTTATCTAAAATGGTAGAGGGAATGCAGGACGGGAGTATAATAGGAGGAGGTATTTTTGTTACTCTCATTGGAGAGTATTTAGGTGTTGATAGGAACTAAGGGGGTCCATTACAGCTTTGTAGAAAACAGGTTGAGCCCTTAGGATTGAAAGTTTATGTGGGTGCTAAGGTATTGAAAAGTAGACGTAACCAGGCAGTACCCTATGAGGGACCTCATCCACAGGTAGAAAGGGGCTCAGACGAGGAAATGGAGGAAGCGGAAGACATTAGGGATGTCTTTCGAGATACTATTCTTGACGTCCACGTTCGCATAGATGAGGAATCAATGACGAACGCGGCCAGACATAGTATGTATGAGCAATGGAACTCCGAGCGAGTATACGAGGATTATAGGCGACGCCAACACGATAGCTGGTTAGTTCATTAGCACCAAATCATGAGCCAGCTATCATATCAGGTACCAAATAACTATGTACCTACTTGACCTGCTTATTTTTCGCCACACAGCCCCGAGATCCGACCACCCTTTAACCGGTATGACTATAACCAAGCCTATCAGAACACCTATAACCGACAATGGAACCCACCTGACGAGATGAACTGGAACCCATATCCAGACTGATTTAGTTCCATTTAGTTATTTTTATGATTTTTATGTTTTTATCTTTTTAATTATTCATGTTTAAACTTATGTTATTAGATATATTTGTGTAATTTTTATCATTTTTATTATTATTGTGTACTAATATTTCACATTTAGGATTTGAAAGTGGGATATTAAGTTCCATTTCAAATTGCCATGCATGTTTATATTTGTATGTATGTATATTGTCGATTGTACAAAACAGGGTAAAACAGCGCATTTTCAAAGACTGGCATTAAGTTCAGCAAAAGCTACTAATTTTGACGACAAGATGGCAGATAAATATGATGTAACAACAGACGGAATGAACAAATGATATGCACCATTT
The DNA here is from genome assembly GCF_046630445.1 of Rutidosis leptorrhynchoides. Classification (NCBI taxonomy): domain Eukaryota; kingdom Viridiplantae; phylum Streptophyta; class Magnoliopsida; order Asterales; family Asteraceae; genus Rutidosis; species Rutidosis leptorrhynchoides. Next base: position 432,265,776 of record NC_092338.1, read on the forward strand.
ATCATTCAGCAAACGAACGCCAATATGTTTGGAAACTTTGGTAAAATTTAATCATTTCTACGCTAATCACCCTCAATAATTTAAATTGTTAATGATTTCTTGCAAATGAGGGCATTGCAAGATCTTAAGTGTGGGAAGGGGTTAAATTCTTTCGGATTTTAAAATTTTTACTTTATACACTTGGTTACCATTAGAAATACTAGTAAAGCAGTAGTTGTATTAGAATCTAGTGCTCTCTGATAATAAAGAACAGCCCTAGTCTTATATACTGACTACCCAATTCTAGTAAAAATTTTCAAAATTTTCAATTAAATGAATTCAAAATCATGTTTATACATATTTATGAATGATAAAATTAGGTATTAACACCGAAATTATTGTTACCTCGGAAAGGACATAAATTGAGAAACAAACCAAAATGTTAAAATTCATTTAAAATGGAATAGAGGACAATAAAAAGGAAAATAAAAGCCAAGTGTGGGAAAATTTACCAAGTTATTTTAAACATATGTCACATATTTCTGTAATAAATAATTAAAGATACTTTTGCTTTGGACTAAACTAAACAGTTTTACCCGATTTACTGTAAGAAAGATGGATCTACACGATGAATCAATTCCATCATTAAAAGGAAGTAAAGTCTTCCGAAAAAGAAACGCGCTTCTTGATTTAGGTCATGAAGTTGTCGTCCAGACCAGCTGTAGGTTGATAAAAAATCTAGAAAAGTCATCTCTAAAATTAGCAGGAAATCCACGGACCTTAGCATCAAACAGGGTCGCCATGTGGTCAGACTTATCCTAACCATGAGAGGATCTGTCTCGTAAAATGGGGAGGGCGCCGTGCAAATTAGCTTGATAAGACTAATGAATCAGACCCCCAGAAAGGATAATCTCCTTAAAGATTAAAAATCAGCTTTTAAGCCTGATATTACTCAATCCTTGAGATTGACTTTAAAGATTGAGAATTACAAACTCATGGAATTCGATGATATCTAAACTCGAGCTTGAACGAGAAAATATTTTGATCAAAATTAAAACCGATTTGTTTTCTGAAAACCCATTTTTCAATGCGTTCATTACCATTGAACGTAAAATCCTAGAAATTCACCTGGAATTCATTAGGTCGCCTGAACCAAATCGGGTGTCAACCGTAAGAACGGTGGTTGCATAGCATGGTCAAAGACAGGACCTTGTGCCAGACCAAAAAATTATAAGGGTGAGCTTTACTATTGCTCCTACCAAGGGTAGTAATTGCTCCGACACGTTATAGACCATAATTAAAAGCATGTCAGGGGACATTGCCTTAACAGTTGCTTGTTCAACGCTTTCCTTTACAACCGGACGGTAGTTTACCGAAAGGTAATATTCGGAGCAAGTATACTGGACGTGTTGCTTTCCCAATACAAGGATAGCAAGTGGGTGACACAAAATCGTAAGTTTTGAGCTAAAATTTTCAAATATGAAACCCACCAAACCCACAAAAAGAATTTGCAAACACCGGTGAAGGGTTATTCCGGAAAACTTATCTAGGGTAAAAAGCTAGATTGAATTTTCAAAAAGATCAAATGTTTTCATAAAGATCCAATTTCTTAAAGGATCTAAATTTTTATAGTCATATGGGACTGTAAACCACATCGTTACTACCATTGTTTATACCACCGTAAAGAAATCACTAATGTACAAAGTGTGAAGAATAAAGAAGTGATTCTAGTATTTCAAGACGATATTGCTTGAGGACAAGCAACGCTCAAGAGTGGGAATATTTGATAATGCTAAAAACGAACATATATTTCATAGCATTATCCCTCAAGAAAGACAAGCTTTTAGTTGCAACTGTTCTATTTACAAGTGATATTCGTTTAAATAATAAAAGGTGAAGACAAAAGACAGATTCGACAAATTGAAGACGCAAACGACCAAAAAGCTCAAAAGTAAAAAATACAATCAAAGAGGTTCCAATTATTGATAAGAAACGTCTCGAAATTACAAGAGTACAAGATTCAAAACGCAAAGTACAAGATATTAAATTGTACGCAAGGACGTTCGAAAATCCGGAACCGGGACCAGAGTCAACTCTCAACGCTCGACGCAACGGACTAAAAATTACAAGTCAACTATGCACATAAATATAATATAATATTTAAATAATTCTTATAATTATTTATATATTATATTTATTTAATTAAAACGTCGACAAACAAGAAAACAAGAATTTTGAGCTGTCACCTACCACCATGCGATCGCATGGCCTGGAGGCACAAAAGCCATGCGATCGCATGGCCAACTTTTTCAGTTCACAGGCCTATAAATTTCGAGCTTTGGTGCACCATATATCCATATCTTTCTCTCTATCTCGTAAACATACATATATATATATATATATATATATATATATATATATATATATATATATATATATATATATATATATATATATATATATTATAATTTTAATTTTAATTTTAATTTTAATTCTAATAATAATAAGGGTATGTTAACGAATGTTGTAAGGGTGTAAGTCGAAATTCTGTCCGTGTAACGCTACGCTATTTTTAATCATTGTAAGTTATGTTCAACCTTTTTAATTTAATGTCTCGTAGCTAAGTTATTATTATGCTTATTTAATCCGAAGTAATCATGATGTTGGGGTAAAAATATTAAAATTGGGTAATTGGGCTTTGTACCATAATTGGGGTTTGGACAAAAGAACGACACTTGTGGAAATTAGAATATGAGCTATTAATGGGCTTTATATTTGTTTAACTAAATGATAATTTGTTAATTTTAATATAAAGATTTACAATTGGACGTCCCTATAAATAACCATATACACTCGATCGGACACGATGGGCGGGGTATTTATATGTACGAATAATCGTTCATTTAACCGGACACGGGAATGGATTAATAGTCACTAGAATTATTAAAACAGGGGTGAAATTATGTACAAGGACACTTGGCATAATTGATAACAAAGTATTAAAACATTGGGTTACACGCAGTCGATAACCTGGTGTAATTATTAAACAAAGTATTAAAATCTTGCTACAGTTTAAGTCCCCAATTAGTTGAAATATTTAACTTCGGGTATAAGGATAATTTGACGAGGATACTCGCACTTTATATTTATGACTGATGGACTGTTATGGACAAAAACCAGACGGACATATTAAATAATCCAGGACAAAGGACAATTAACCCATGGGCATAAAACTAAAATCAACACGTCAAACATCATGATTACGGAAGTTTAAATAAGCATAATTCTTTTATTTCATATTTAATTTCCTTTATTTTATATTTAATTGCACTTCTAATTATCGCACTTTAATTTATTGATATTGTATTTAACTGCACTTTTAATTATCGTACTTTTTAATTATTGTATTTTATTTCATCGCACTTTTATTTATCGCAATTTCATTATTGTTATTTACTTTACGCTTTAAATTAAGTTATATTAATTTTTATTATTTTACATTAGGTTTTAACTGCGACTAAAGTTTTAAAACAAACCGGTCATTAAACGGTAAAAATCCCCCTTTATAATAATAATATTACTTATATATATTTGTATTTTTATAAAATAAAACCAATATAGCGTTAAGCTTTGTTTAAAGATTTTTCCCTGTGGAACGAACCGGACTTACTAAAAACTACACTACTATACGATTAGGTACACTGCCTATAAGTGTTGTAGCAAGGTTTAAGTATATCCATTCTCTAAATAAATAAATATCTTGTGTAAAATTGTATCGTATTTAATAGTTTTTTATAGTAAAATATAAACTATTTCATATACACCTCGCATAACATCAATAGGCTCGATATCAAATAATATCTCTATTTATCAGGTACCCACAATTTACATCCGTGGCGGCAAAAGTGAAATATCTTAACAAAATCTTTGTTTTCATCACTTCCCAGAGTCCAACATACCATCAAATCAAAATACTTTGATAATAAGTGTGTTTATTAACAAGTAAGTTTGTTGACCATGATACAACACAAATTTACAAAACAAAACAAAAAACTGGAAAAATTGAGATGGCCACATTGACCAAGCCGAAAATACATAAAAATGACCACATATTGAAACAAAAAGAATTAGCATCCTTTAGAAAGTGTGTCTGTGTGTATATTCATCACCATATGACCCAAAAAGACCTTCTCACATATTGTACCTCGTGAATGATTTGCACATGCTTCATTATGCTCAGATTGTAAGCGCAAACCTTTTGCTCGGTTCAATACAACATTTGCAACCTAATTTGTCTACTCTTGAACTGTTTTACAACTTGAATTCAACTTTGGTTTCAAGGCAGCCATGATTTCAGCAAAAGTAGGCCGGAGTTTTGGATCTCTATAACACAAAATATATAAAAAATTTTAGTTTCTTATAACCACAAATTCGCCTTACTCATAGGCTCCAGTAAGATGCATATACATCTAATACAGATGCATTGCAATTATATTTGGATTTTTCTAACAGCCCTTAGGGTTGTCGTTAAGGTGCAAAAAAAAAAAAACTTGTACTTTTTAATAACCGCCATATCAAAGTCAACATTAATCACGATGTGTATGATTGTGCTTTGAGAAAAGAAGAACTAACGTTTGCCAACATCTTGTGATGATATCAGCAATGGTGGGGTCCATGTCGTTTGGAATATCAAGACGACGATGTTGAAATCCAACTGCACCAACAACTTGCATTGCATTCATTCCACCCCATGGTTGTTTCATAGTGCAAAGCTCCCATAAAACCACACCGAAGCTATAAACATCACACCTGCATAGTATCGTTTACGCAAACTTGTCAATTTCACAAATGAGTAGCAAATGTTTCGCATAAAACCTCGAGTATCATTTTATTGAAAAGATCATAGTTTCCCACATTATTTATTACTTATTATATCTATAACTTAACATAACATACAGTTAAAATATGTGGGAAAAAATATAGTAATGGTCCACCCAACCCGACCAGGCTCATTTCAAACAGCACCAAAAATTACCCATTTAAACCCATTGCCTAACTCATCCACCTTTAATTACTTTGGAAAAAAAAAAAAAGATTAAGAAGATAAAACTAACTTTTCATCTGAAGGCTCGTTTCGTAGGACTTCGGGAGCCATCCACTCTGCCTGACAAAAAAAGAAAAAACAAACCGTATAAGTTGGTCAATTGAAATCATTCGGCATTACACAATTATCAGCGAAGGGAGCTAAATATATTTGGAGAATTGGCTTATTTATAAGGCCTGTAGGTCAAAATGAGTAATAACAAACGTTTGAAACATAGTTTTTACAAAATTCTTTATACCCATTGAGTAATACATAAATGGGTCAAATTTCCCACATTTAGATACACTAAATAACACATACCGTTCCCGCAGTAGATCTTGAAGAAAGGAACGTGCTGTTCTTCATTCTCGATAACCCAAAATCACAAACCTGAATGCTAAAATATTAGCCCCCATTACATAATATACAAATTTAGTGCCTTTTTGAAGTTAGTAACGTACCTTCACGGCCCAATTCTTATCAACGAGAAGATTCGGAGACTTCAAATCACGGTGAACAATGACGGGTGAGCAGTTGTGCAGATAATTCATACCACGAGCCTAAAATTTTAATCGAAAAGGAGAATAAGATACTATACTTATATGATGATCGAAACCTTCATTAAAAAAGGTTAAGTGTCTGAAACGTATCAAACTCGATCCAAAATTTGATTGTATGCATCTAACGTTGAAAGTTTTTATTTTATGTAATCCAGCTTTCAATTACTCTTATCGTATTAATGTGATGACTCATCCATCTGGTAACCAGTAACCTTTTGTTGATGTGGCAGCCATATAAGTTGCCATGTCACTAGTTTACAAGTTACCGAGTATATGAGGTCAGATACATACGATAGCAATAACTGAAACTTGGTACATACAATAGAGATTTCAAAAATTGTGTAGATTCGATACATTTTCAGACACTAGACTATTTATAAAAAAACAACAAATTTGAAATAAGATAAAAGGTTAGGCGTTTGGATGTGCGGTTCCGAAGAGCTTATTCGAAATGAAATAAGAACCACATAATCGGTTGCATAAAACAAGGGAAAGTTAGGAAATTTTAGATTTTTGGTACAGCAACTTCTTACCTGATTATCCAAATCTGATAATCAGAAAACCGGGTTTACCCACATACTCAAACTGATTATTGTATATTACAATAATAAGCAAATGCCCCCTAAAAGAGTGCATACAGTATCAAGAGCCATCCTCAAACGCCGACGATAACCTAGTTGGTTGTTGGGCCGGCGTAGTAATTTATATAAACTACCTCTGCAAAAGATAACATATGTTCACAATTACTCCATAGACAAATATATATACTCCACAATAGTCATAAAACATATGGTATAACTATATAGCCACAGGTGCATCATTAAGTATTAAGTAACATAGTTAGAAGAACAACAATACAACAACAAAAATATGTAAGTTAACTTAGGTGTTTTTGAAACTACAGAAAATTTCAATTATGAATGGGTCAAATTAGTTGTTCCTTTATTATATATCCAACGAGTCAAGTGTGTCACATAATAAAATAGCTAAAGCAGTAACTGTTTAAATGGGTTTTAAAATCTCTAAAAGTTGCTATTTATTAACCTTGCATCTTGGTTTTTATAATCGATATCAGGTTTTTGTAATTAGAGCTAACAATCACTTTCCATAAAATATTTGAATGAATACAAACTGTTCTAATGCAAACCCATTTTGACCCATTACCTAACCCGCTTATCGTGCCCCACATAAAGGTAATAAAAAAGATACAAGAAAAATTAAATCTTACTCTGCATGATAATTTATTGTGTGACATACCTAGGAAGAAATTCGGTAACAATTGAAAGATGTGGTGCACGTGTTACAGCCCCCATGAAGAGTACAACATTTGGGTGTCTAACTCTTTTCATAATCCTGACCTTGTAAGCGAGCAAATTATTGAAAAATTGGTAAGAATAAGCACACAAGATACTAATAAGTTTTGAGTGCTAAAAGTTAAATAAATATACCTCGCTTCTGAATTCCTCAAGGGACTCTATCGTTATTTCTTGGTCTACGAACTTTTTAACAGCAACATCCTAAAAAATTATACTTCTAAGTTTAGATATATAATATATATATTTCTTGGTTATACAAATAAGTAATTTGTTGCTTTTAAGGTATAAAAAAATATGAACTTACAGTTCCATGTAAGTCACCACGGTAGACCTCTCCATATGATCCTGAAACAAAGAGAAGTTATATGTTAATTACACTTGTTAACGCGGATAATAAATATAATCTATATGTTGAGAAAAATAGCACAAGAAGATTTTGCTACTAGCATTTAACATATTTTCTAAACTCATACTTCAAAGTTGATTTAAGTAAAACGATATGTTGGTAGCTATAGAGATTTACCCAATCCGATACGTTCACCCAATCTCATATCCTCCCATGCAATTTCACAATCTGCAACATCCTCAAGCGAAACTTCCGATAACGCGCTTTCATTACCCATTGACCGATCCGATATCCTCTCCCCTTCTTCATATATCCGATATTGTTCTTCACTATCATAATCATCTCTTTTCGGGCAATCTAAATTATTAAAATTATTCTCATTGTGCGAAACACCCGACATTTCGTATTGCTTCACAACAGAAGCAGTTGTTGTTGCCACAACAACTGCCGCCGTCACAGTGGCTGCCGCCCGCACCTGTAGTTGTATATTTTGGTCCGTCATCGTTCTGGCGACAGCCACCACCATCGATGACGCTACTGCCGCTGCGGCAGCAGCCGCAGCAGGAACACTTCTTATGTATTGCACCGAATTTGCTTCGGGTCTTTGCGGGTACGACAATGGTGGTAAGAAACGAGGTTGACTTATTTGACTTTGACCATCACTAGTCTTGGTTGGTAATTCCTCTTCGTATACTTCGGTAAAAAGGTCGGGAGGAGCAACAACGCCACTTTCGAGTAATACATCGTGTAATTTCTGGGCTAATAGCGGGTTTTCTTTTGCAGCTTCCATTATGTATTGTGTAACATCTTTTACTTTTGATTTACGTACATCAGGTGAACTTATACCTTCGGTCCACGAAGGTGATCTTGCATGAGTGTAATATGAACTTCCCCTTTTCTCTTTATGTACTTTTTGATGAAGTGATGGTAACGATTTTTTTGGCTCTAAATCATCTTTCGTAGGTCGTGCTACACATGATGAAAGTGTGTATTGCACGATTTCATTGTTGTCTTCCATGTTATCTACGGACGAACTTGTGGGACCGCTCATTGGGGAAGCTAAAAGAGAGGAATCTTCGTCATGGGACAACGGACTCGAAACAAAAGATTCGTCATAACTTGCATTTGATCTTTTTGCGGGTGATATGTTAGATGGGACAAGTGTTCCAGGTTCCGACATCAAGTCAACAGTATACTCCCTGTTAGTCAAATTAACCATTACTTTAGTGGCACAATAGTTACATTTTATAGTTACCTAATAACAAATATATCATAGTTACATATTAAATGCTAAAGTATGAAATTGACATTGATAATAATCTCAAGAAAAAGATGTTACCTTCCATCACAAAGTTTTATAAAGTTCAAAGCATCATTGTTGGAACCGGTGTGCTGCTTTCCTTTCACTAAGCGACAAGGAATGCCCACACTATCCGCCAAAACCTACAAAAATATTATCGTGTTACATACGTACTCATCACATTTGAGAATATACATAAAAAAACAAACATGTTTCCTTATATTTTGCTCATTAATTGATAAGTTATATTATATATTAGAGTTGCAGGTTCCTGTAGAGTTATTTGGATCTATATATTACATATTATCCTCTAATCTTTGCTATGCTATTATTTATACTAGCATTGAAACTGATTTTTACTTCTATTGAATGTTACTTATAGTTGCAGGTTTCTTATTTTTACTTCTATTGAATGTTTCTTGCGGAAAGTCCCTGTGGTTTGCACATATCACGCGCTCAGTCCCTAAACTTCTATTCTTGCGTGCCCAATCCTCATGGTTTGCAATTGTTGCACGTACAGTCAGTGGCGAAAACAGGAATTTTTTTCACCCGGGGCGAAAATTTTTTTAAAGCGTATCAATTTTTTTTGGTAAAATATAGAGGTTTTGGGAAAAAATATGGCGATTTTTGAGCAAAATGTGGAGGTTTTTGGGCAAAATATGAAGGTTTTGGGGCAAAATACGGAGGTTTTGGGGCAAAAAATTTTTTCCACCGGGGGCAAAATCGAAAAACCCAAAATTTTTACACTAAAAATTGCAAATCGACTGGGGGCATCTGCCCCCCCTTGCCCCATGCTATTTCCGCCACTGCGTACAGTCCACATGCTATGCAGTATGCACATGAGGGTATTTTCGTCATTTCCACAAGGACTGAACGTGTAATCTGTGCAAACCATATGGACCATCGACGTAATTATGTCTATGATTATTACAACTAATTATCTGATTCTGATTATTCAACAGAACATATTCACTTGAAAAATATAATCTCAATGACACTCCGACGAAATTAAAGAGAGGATACCTTGAAAAGTAAAGCTCGATGATACGCCAATCCAATTTTCAACGAGCCTACCTGCTTCAAAAAGCAACCTTAAAAGCATTTTAAATTGTGCCTACCTGCTTCATCAACGGGAACTTTTCTTGAAACCAATTTTATAATCTCATTACTCTTTCACTTTTACCTTACTACTAGTTGCAAATTTAAATAATCATGGGAACATTCTCAAATTAGTAACTCTTCACTTCTGCTTTACTGACTTCAAAGTAATTAGAAAAAAGACTACAAAGGTTTCCATTATTAGTATCCCTTCACTTCTACCTTAAATAGCAAAGATTAGACCACCATTTACATTGTATATATATATATATATATATATATATATATATATATATATATATATATATATATATATATATATATATATGTGCATAACTTTCATGCTCGATGTAAGAAACTGGAATAAAAACACAACATACCCAATATCGATATGAAACGATTTCAGCAGGAGTATTAACAAGATCACTATTAACAAGATCACAAGAACCTAAACTGATCTGTTTAACAGCTTCAATCTGAACAGCTTCTGGATCTTCTATTGCACTTAACTCCAAAGCCAACTGAATTTGATATTCTTCTTCAACTTCTGGATCCCTTGAATTACCAAACCCTGAATCCAGTTGACTACTAGTAACTGAGTCAAACCCTTCAATTGACTTCAAATTTGAAGAAGATGTGGGCCTTAAACTTTTCTTATTAGTTACTGAATTTAGCCATCCTGTAATCCCAGATTGTGAACTTGAATCTGATTTTGATGATGATTGATTTGAATTAGGCTTAATGCTTAGTTTCTTTAAAAGGCTTTTCATAATCTTTCTTGACTCATGAAAATTGATAAAATTCAAGAAAGTTAATAACTTTGATCCAAAATAGTAACACCCAGATGGTGAATGAATAAAGATTGAAACTTTTTTGTTCTATTTTACTCATTTTCTTCTATTCAAGAAACGTAGAGTATCAATCAAAGCTTCAAACTTTGATACAAACCAAAATAATAATAAACAATACCCAGACGATGAAATTAAAAAAGAATGAAACTTTTTTCAGTTCTATTGGTGAAATTCTGAAAATAGTATACAAAAATATTATATACTCCTATACATATATTGATTGATGATTAAGAGGAGAAAGCGAAGATAGAAAGATTATAGAATTTGAAAAAGGGTAATGGGAGGAAGAAAGAGTGGAAGTAGGACACCAACAAAATATGAAGACCCCACTTGAGGATTTAAAAGGGATACATTTTGGGGTTCTTTTATATTTCTTTTTTGGGAATTTAATTAAAGTGGAAATGATTAAATATTTTTGGATAAGGTTCTTTATATGTAGCAACAAACATGGGTTATTGGGTATTTGGGTGGCGAGTTGTGGTGAACTAAGGGGCTGTAGCTGTGGGGAGTCACCACTTCATTCATATTTTTATCTTAATATATTGCTCCAATACATACGATAATCCAATATAACTAAAACGACACACATCTCCACTACATTTAGTATATAAGTATGAATATGAATATGAATATGAATATGAATATGAATATGAATATGAATATATTAATCGAGCTACAATATTATTTATATTATTACTAGGTTTTGAGCCCGTGCGTTGCGCAGCTACTCAAAATTCATTTTAAATAAGTCACTTATTTTAATTTTATGACGTTTGATCTACATTTTCAAGCAATAATTGGGGTTGCGTTTAAGGAGTACATGTCGACCCAATAGCTTAAGTGTGGTTATTTGAGCTGTGACAACCCGGAAATTTTTGACCAAATTTAAACTTTATCTTTATATTATTCCGACACGATAAGCAAAGTTTGTTAAGTTGAATATCAAGAAGTGTAAACTGTATTCATACATTCATTTAACCTTGACCAAACCCTAACGACTCACGAACCATTATAATTGGATTGGAAAATATACGTGTGTGTGTGTGTGTGTGTGTGTGTGTATATATATATATATATATATATATATATATATATATATATATATTACAAAAATATAATATTAACTTAGTAAAAAAAAGTCCTGATTTAAAAAAATATATTTTGATAAACAACGAGTCACTGATTTATAGAAGCAAATGATCACAACGCTCAATTTTATAAGTTACATTTTTTATAAGGTAATTTATTGATGAGTAAGTCAAATTATTAATAAGGGTACACGTCGCGTAACGTAAAAGGCTAGTTTTCTAAACGTACGAAAGTGCATTCGAAAAACCGAAAGTGGTACACGAGTCGAGTATCAACGTACGAGTCAACGGACCTAAAATTACAAGTCAACTATGTACATGAATATAATATAATATATATATATATATATATATATATATATATATATATATATATATATATATATATATATATATATATATATATATATTATATATATAATATGTCGACAAACAAGAAAACAAAAAAATTGTGAGCTGGATTTTGGGGCCATGCGACCGCATGAGAAATAGGCATAAAACCCATGCGATCGCATGGCAGGCAGAATTCAGAAACATTCTATAAATTGGCCAGTTTGCTCAACACACACACACACATATTAATATCTATATTACTCCGTATTATATTTTATATTTATTATTTATATTTATTATTTATAATATTATTATTATTAAGATTAATATTATTATTAATCTTATAGTTAGGAGTATTATTATTAGTATTATTATACATAAAATACTACGACGAGGTCATGAGCGAATTATTTTCAAACAAGCCTTCCGAGCGGGATAGAGCTAGGGAAACTATGGGTCAAAGCTAAGGAAGTTATGGGTATAGTTCGGGGGTATAGCTCGTGAGTCAAACCTAGTGTTTATCATCTCTGTTGCATCTACGTACTTTCCTCCAATATTGAATCACAATATTGATACGTGAGCATTCATATCTTATCTTTTATATATTAATAGTGTATCCATGGCTAGTGCTCGAGTATATATATTTATGCATGCTTGTATGCTAAATTTCGTCATTAAACGGTTTGTGATAAATCACGAATTAAATACATATATTACTGATAAAAGGTTTATGATATGCATGTTTTTGGAAAGCTGGCGAAAATTCAATAACTTTTCATTTAGAAATCGCGTAATTTCGATGAACGAATTTAAAGATATGGTCAACTGAATTATGATTAACATTAATTGAAATTGCTTTTGAATCTGCAATTGATATTTAAACAACTTGTTTATAAGATTGATAAATTGAATTTTCAAATATTACTAATCGAGTAAGCGAATTTTTATATAAGGCACGTCTCGTCTTGTTGAGCAATTGTCAAAACTAATTGTTTTATCATATTTTAAAGCCTTATAAAAACTATAGTTTAATTTTACAAGAATTGAGAAACTATGTGAAATGTTAAAATGTTTCGATTGACATGATCATTCAACTATAGTATTGAGTCAAATTGACTTTTTGAAATGACTTTTGATAACTTTTGTATGTCGATCTCGAGCATTAGGATTGTGATACACTATGACCCGACCTAGCTTGTTAGACATGTATTGACCAACATATGTTCTCTAGGTTGAGATCTACGGTTATCTTGCATTTCGAGTTTCGGTCACATTTCGGTGAATGACCTTATGTGCTGCTAAGGTGAGTTTCATTTGCTCCCTTTTTAATTGCTTTTGCAATCTATATTTTTGGGCTGAGAATACATGCACTTTATTTTAAACACAATGGATACAAGTACATACTAAATTCTACACTGAGTTTGAACCGAAAATCCCTTAGCTTTGGTAACTAGTAACTGCCGGTTATAAGAACTGGTGGGCGCGAGTAGTAGTATACGGATCCATAGGGCTTGATATCCCCGTCCGAGCTAGAGCACTAGCCTTTTAACGGACGTATGCTATTTGAGAAGCGTACACGTTGGTTTGCGTGTATTATTAAGATGATTATACAAAGGGTCTAAATTATATATACGTTAAGTTTAGTTACCAAGGTGCTCAATTTCGTAGAATATTTTGATAAACGTTTCTGGATGAAACAACTGAAAACTTGTGATCCACCTTTATATACAGATTATGCTCAACATTAAAACTATGAACTCACCAACATTTGTGTTGACACTATTAAACATGTTTATTCTCAGGTTCCCTAGAAGTCTTCCACTGTTTGCTTATATGTTAGACAAGCTATGTGCATGGAGTCTTACATGGTATATTTTTCAAGGAAACGTTGCATTCACCAAATCATCACCATGTATCTTATTTTGACTGCATTGTCAACGGAAGTACTATTGTAAACTATTATTTACGGTGATTGTCTATATGTAGTGTCATACCCCGTCCTAATCCGTCCGGACGAAGTCACCAACATCTGGTTCCATTGCGATGATCGACTCCAAATAATGTCTTTAAAATGAACAAATGCACAGCGGAAGATTTCTTTCATACCTGGGAATAAACATGCTTTCATGTGTCAACCAAAAGGTTGGTGAATTCATAAGTTTATCAATAAACAATAAAATTCATCATTTTGATAGACCACAAGATTTAAATGCTGCATGATATAAATGGGCCTGAATCATATACCCACCTGTAATGTACATGCGATATCTTTTAAATACAGTACACCTTTCTCGTGTACGAAATCTTTTTTTCATAAAACTTAGTAACCGTACACATATCTCGTGCACAAAAACTAATACACATAACCTGTGTATAAAAATTATTCTCTCGATACATAACATTAATATCAATTGGTGGCAATTATCATGTCCAGATAATTCAACGGTGGCAATTATCATGTCCACATAATTCAACGGTGGCAATTATCATGTCCACATAATTCAACGGTGGCAATTATCATGTCCACATAATTCAACGGTGGCAATTATCATGTCCACATAATTCAACGGTGGCAATTATCATGTCCACATAATTCAACGGTGGCAATTATCATGTCCACATAATTCAATAATAATCCGCAGAACTTCTGTCTGCATAATAATTCATTCGAGGAATGTTTTGCTTGTGTCTATCTCGTCAAACATTTATAAAAGCATTTCATGTATTCACAGTTTAAAATATATTTCAAAAGCATTTAATAAAGCAGTTATAAAAACAGCGCATGTATTCTCAGTCCCAAAAATATAAAGAGTAAAAGGGAGCAAATGAACTCACAATACGATATTTTGTAGTAAAAATATGCATACGACGGAACTGAACAATGCAAGGTTGGCCTCGGATTCACGAACCTATATCAATTATATATATATATTAACACATAATATTAATCAACTAAGTTTATATGTTATAATGTATTATGATTAATATCCTTATATATAATCATATTGTTTCTTATAATAGATTATATTATCTATATATGATATATAATTTAATTAATGTTATAATAATAATATTTTAGTTATTATATTAAAATATGGTAGTTTGTAATATTAGTTATATTTATGTTATATGTAATAATTATATTTTTATATAAAGAATATTTGTTGTAATAATAATAATACTAGTAGTAATATTAGTAATATATATATATATATATATATATATATATATATATATATATATATATATATATATATATATATATATATATATATATATATATATATATATATATATATATATATAATGATAGTAATAATAATAATGTTAAAAATAATAATCTTAATGTTAAAAAAAATAACGATGATAATAATAATAATAATAATAATTATAATAATAATAATAATTATAATATTCATAAAGTTAATAATAATAGTAATTTTCATAATAATAATAATGATATTAATAATAATATTCTAAAAGGAGACTACCTTCAAAGCAAGCCTAAAAATAAATGCCATAGGCAGGGCTCGAACCCACGACCTCTCGTTACACACAAACCCTCCAAACCATTCTTCCGTTTTTGCTTTTTCTGATTTAAATACCCCGGATTAAACTTATACCCTATATCTATCGGTTTCCATTTTTTTTCTCCTCCCCTCTTTCAGTCTAACAGTAAATCATTTAAATTGCCCGAATGGAAAACAGGATTACGGCCCAACTGATACATTTACGGACCTGATTTAATTACGGCCCAACTGATACTATTACGGCCCAACAATAAAACAAAGAGTTTGGCCCAATAAACCTTTAAATAATACGGATTCCTTTTGTGATGTGGCTTGACATTCGGGAAAAAAAATTATTAAACAGATGCAAGGATTGTAACCGTCATCTTTACCTCATCCCATGTCATTTTCCATTATCGAAAATCATAATAGCCATGTTACCGACAATTAACCAAAAGATACTTTGTGTAAACAAATAAATATTTAAGTATGATCATAATTATCATTATCTTCTTACTTTAATATCACTTGTAGCTTTGCGACAATCATCTCACTTACACTATGTTTGCTTCGATAAAAATGCTCCAAGTTTGTCATCAGACAACTAAGATAAACTTTATCATAAAAGTTGAGACACATCATTCATCGATGACATCATAGGGTGGTAGCTAAGTACTTAGCAATCAGTGACAGAAAAATAGAAATGGAAAACAGGAACAAATGGTGTTCAATGGTGGTTGTTTACGGTCACGATGGTTTCTCGGTGGTGGGTTTTTGAGTGACCGAAGAAAATAAAAAAAAGAGAGGAAGATATAGATGAAGGGAGAGATATAGTACGGTGGATTCTTCGTTGGTTTGGACCGTAGCAACAACAATAGTTTTTTTTTGTGGATGGAACGACACTTGCAATTATCGATAATTAACTCAAAGTGTTAAATGGTGATCGATGGTGATGTGGGTTTTAAGAATATGTCAGGTGAAGGTGGCGTTTGATTGTTTTAACAAAGAAGAGAGGAAAGAGTGTGGTTATGGTTGTTGATGGAAATGGGTGGCGGTTTGGAAAAAATATAGCAGCGAGCAATATAAAAAAAAATGGTGTTGATGATAGTAGTCATAGGTGATTGTGTGGGTTTGGTCTAAACGAACAGAAAAATAGAAGTACATAAGCATTGTAGTAGTGTAGTAAGGGTTGGATGGTGGTTGTTAACGTTGGTATTCTACCGGGACTTGTAGCCGATTACAAATTGAAGAATAAAGGTGGCTATGGGTTGAAGAAGATGGTGTGTTGTTCATAGTGGAAAACGCTTTCGATGGTGGAAGGTGATGGAGTGTGGTGGTGATGGCCGCCGGTTAGGGTGATGATTGTTGATGACGGTTGATGTTGTCCCGGTTCTAATAATGATACGGCTATAGTAATAGTTTGAAAGGGAAATTAGAATGAGATGACAATGATTCTGTGATTGATTGATGATAATTGGTGAAATGAATTGGTACTACTTTTTAAATGCCAAATGCATCTGTATGTAGATATTTATTAAGTTCAAAAGTGGTAGTAATAATTCACTAATCCACTAATGTTAATTAAAGCAAACATAAAAAAAAAACGTGTCCTACTTAAAATAATCAACAATCTTAATTTGTTAATAAATGCGGACAGTTTATTTCCGGTGTTGTCTCGTACTCCGTTATAAATCAGGGGCGGATAAAAGTACACTGAAAAATCCTAAATTTTTAGATTAACTATATTTATTTATTTTGGTCATTATGGTATAAAATTCGATCATTAACTATTAAATAAAAATTACATCACTGTCCGCGCTCGATTCCAGGTAAAATATGAAAAGTGTTACGTAGTAAAATTTAATAATTAGATCCTAAATACATTCTTAGTAAGCCTAAAATTTATAGAACTCATTTTCGGATCACCGTTTATTTTAAAATCATATAAGTTCGCATTAAGCTGGTTTAATATCCCTCGAATGGCAATTGAGTGTTACTGTGGCTTACTAATTAGATTCCAAATCACAAAATATATATTTAATATACTTTATTTATATATATAGATATGCTTTAAATAATAATTATCATAATATCATATTTTTATTTTATTTTGCATAAATAAATTTTATTATCAACAACATATAATATTTCAAATTATATTTTCAATTATTATTTATATATATATACACATATCAATTTACAAATAGTTGTTCGTGAATCGTCGGGAATGGTCGAAGGTCAATTGAATATATGAAACAGTCCAAAACTTTTGAGACTCAACATTATAGACTTTGCTTATCGTGTCGAAATCATTTACAGATTAAGTTTAAATTTGGTCGGAAATTCCGGGTCGTCACAATACCTACCCGTTAAAGAAATTTCGTCCCGAAATTTGAGTGAGGTGGTCGTGGCTAACAATAAAAATGTTTTCATGACGAAAATGAGCTGATAAATAGAGTTTTATCATCAGTGAGTAATATGGATAAAACAATTCGTTTATGTGAAGAGTACGAGTGAAACTATCACAAAAGAGTGAAATGAGAAAGACAAGTTTCATCATCACTTTTGACTAGTCATGGTTGAATTTAGAAAATAAAGTTCGTCTTAACTTTTGACGTTGTCTTGGTTGAATTCCGGAATTTAAGGGATTTAAAGAAAATCTTCGAAATCTAAAAGATTTGATTCCTCGTTAAATGAGGAAATTAGGATCTCTTTAATTAAATGCGATGATCTGTCTCGATTTTCTCTGTCGGATATTTTCACTATATATCCACCCCTTTTTGTTTCCATATTGTCACCACTCTCATCTTATTTTAAGTCAAGCGAATAATGGTCCAGAATTCGTAGATATGAAATTCAAAATGAACATAGCTAACGTTCTAAGAGAGAAATTGTAATAGCACGATCTTGATTGGTTAAATTACCAGAATTTAAAAGAAAATATAGAATTATCAGGAAGACATGTCCTTGATATGTTTATATATTAGATAGAATGTAAGAGTCGTGTAAAATGGCACATGATGACGTTATGGTCTGTGAATCATCACGTTCCATTAGAAACTCAGCATGACTTAATGTAGTATAATCACGTTGATCAAGTGTCATTATATTATACTAACTCATGCATCAATTTCCAACACTTTTTCAAAAACATTCATATTTTAAATTCTGAGTTTTCAGTGATTTAGAAACTAAAACAGTTTCCTTTTATGATATAACACAGATAGCGCGAAGAGATAATTAATATCGGACGAGAATATTTATGAAAATATCTTCAGAAATATCGAAGATATTTATGATGATATTTTGGAATTTCTAAGTTCGATTGATGATGAAGAAAGATTTTCCGTAAGATTTTAACATGAGTACGGAGCAAGATATTCGTTGAAGGTTTCATCGGATCCAGAATTACCTGGATTCTTTGAATATATGGTATGATACTTGTATTTGGCCTTGGTCTCCATCATGGTTTGCTCAATCTGTTTTTCAATATCAAATTTTTTTTTATCGAGCGTTCCTAACACTCCCTTCTTTATCATCAAACTTTTGGCCGTTTAGACCATCTACAATTTTTCCGTTTTCTCTGCATTTAATGCTACGATATCTGAATCATCGGTTATCAATCCGAGGTGGTTTCAAGAGAATTGTGTTTTTAGATGATTAACCGCGGATGGTAATATGGTGGAATAAAAAAGGTTCCCTGGTAACAATAAAAGAGCACGCATATATATCAAGGTTATAATAAGGTTGTTTCGAACTAAAAGTTGAAGTTGATTTGCTGGAGCTGTGACAAAATTGGCTAATTTGGAAAGGGATTTGCAGGGTTATTTTCGGAAATAACAACGCCAAAGGAGCTAGTACAGATATGTGTTAAACGTTTACTCAGGTTCCGAGTGTTTTCAGGTGTATAACTATATGCATAAATCTTTCCTTCCATAGATGAAGTACGGTTGGTTCATCCTCTCGATTGAGGTGTTTTCAAGAATCATGAAAGGTTTGAACGCAGATTGTAATCGTCAAGATACGAATGAGGTTTAAGATGAAATCAAGTGGCAAACTTGAAGGAATGTTTAGTTTCATATATTATAATCAATATTTTAATTCATTTTAATTGTCCAATGTTGGTAGTCCACAGTTAAAAGTCCACAGTTAGCAATTCAATAATTCATATATAATTTAATATATAATATTTGAATTAAATAATACGTATCGTGACCCGTGTACATGTCTCAGACTCGATCACAACTCAAAGTATATATATTATTGTAGAATCAACCTCAACCCTGTATAGAGAACTCGATCATTACTGCATATAGAGTGTCTATGGTTATTCCAAATAATATATATATATATATATATATATATATATATATATATATATATATATATATATATATATATATATATATATATATATATATATATATATATATATGCGTCGATATGATATGTCAAAACCTTGTATACGCGTCCCGATATTTAAAGTGCGTAAAATAAATACAGAAATTAAATGACGATAAATAAAATTGCGATAAATAAACTGCGATAAAATGTAATCAGTTAGCTAGGAACAGTTAGCTAGGATTTTGTTAGCGTGGATTCTTAACAGAATTTCTCATAGTTAATTTGTTTGTTTCTATCAAATTTTATTTTGTCCAATGTTTTCTTCATTATGCCACTTGTCGGATTCTGATAGATCAAAATTCAAATATGAAATTGAATGAAAATGGTTATTCTGTGGTGAACGGATACGTATATCTGTGGATGTAAGTAGGATAGTAAATGACTGTTGAATCAGATTGGAAGAATGTACTGTGTAACTTATTAATGTGAAATTTAAATATTCCTCGGGTATTACCTACCCGTTAAAATATTTTCACCATTAACAGTTTGTACAAAAGAATTTTTAATTACAATCTTTATGAAAATATACTTACATATATATTTTCTTCAGATGTAATCATAGATTTAATGAGTTAATATAATATTAATCTCATTTGATTTACCGTTAGAACTAGAATACATAATCTCTAAAACATTAGAGTTTACATAATCGCCATGAAGAACAAAGATAAATGATGTAGAACGTCATGTAGAACGATGATTATGCTCGAGGTACATAATGAGATATTGAGGTGTGAGATGTTGAACTTGGGTTGTTGGTAGTACTGGTATTGATGTTGATGGTACTGTTGGTGCCGTTGATGTTGTTGAAGCTGGTACGTTTTGCACCATATTTTTCAAGGCTACAACTCGGGCACGTAGTTTGTTGACTTATTACTCCGGGATAATTGTCTGTAAGAACGGGCGAATGAATAAGGTTTAGCATCTGAGTTATGATATAGTCGTGGCAAGATATTCGGGAAATGAGGGTGAAAATGGTGTTACGAACAGGTTCGCCGGTAAGTGCTTCAGGTTCTTCATCAAGAGGTGAATTCGATTAGTGGAAGGGATCGCCTTCTGCGCGTCTCCATTGATTAAGTCTACTACGAACCCATCAGATGAACTGGGAATGGATGATTGGTTGATTCATTCTGGTGACACTGCTTTCGGAGTTCAGGTGAAACTCCATATCGGAATAGCTGTCGGAATCCGAGGAATTCGAACTGGTTGAGGGATTCATCTCGTAAGATTAGATGAAGAATTTTCAATAAGAAATTGATTATAGGATGTAGATTAGTACCCTGCAATACATATTTTACATATGCATATATAATACTAAAATCCCATAAGTTACGGAGAAATCTACGGAAGCTGTCAGGCAAAGGTAACAATAACAGATACACTATGATATGAATTTATCAATACACAGTCTATGCAATAGAGGTAGTAAGACGTGTCTAGACTTAAGGATGATAAGCAAATAATTTTCGACACTAAATGAAGAGCAAAACTTTTGACATGCAGACACGGTCGAAGTCCAGACTCACTAATGCATCCTAATGACTTATCAGTTAGACACACTAATGCAGACCTGGTTGGCTAAGACCACCGCTCTGATACCACATGTCATACCCCGTCCTAATCCGTCCGGACGAAGTCACCAACATCTGGTTCCATTGCGATGATCGACTCCAAATAATGTCTTTAAAATGAGCAAATGCACATCGGAAGATTTTTTTCATACCTGAGAATAAACATGCTTTCAAGTGTCAACCAAAAGGTTGGTGAGTTCATAAGTTTATCAATAAACAATAAAATTCATCATTTTGATAGACCACAAGATTTAAATGCTGCATGATACAAATGGGCCCGAATCCTATACCCACCTGTAATGTACATGCGATATCTTTTAAATACAGTACACCTTTCTCGTGTACGAAATCTTTTTTTCATAAAACTTAGTAACCATACACATATATCGTGCACAAAAACTAATACACATAACCTGTGTATAAAAATCATTCTCTCGATACATAACATTAATATCAATTGGTGGCAATTATCATGTCCATATAATTCAACGGTGGCAATTATCATGTCCACATAATTCAACGGTGGCAATTATCATGTCCACATAATTCAACGGTGGCAATTATCATGTCCACATAATTCAATAATAATGCGCAGAACTTCTGTCTGCATAATAATTCATTCGAGGAATGTTTTGCTTGTGTCTATCTCGTCAAACATTTATAAAAGCATTTCATGTATTCGCAGTTCAAAATATATTTCAAAAGTATTTAATAAAGCAGTTATAAAAATAGCGCATGTATTCTCAGTCCCAAAAATATAAAGAGTAAAAGGGAGCAAATGAACTCACAATACGATATTTTGTAGTAAAAATATGCATACGACGGAACTGAACAATGCAAGGTTGGCCTCGGATTCACGAACCTATATCAATTATATATATATATTAACACATAATATTAATCAACTAAGTTTATATGTTATAATGTATTATGATTAATATCCTTATATATATTCATATTGTTTCTTATAATAGATTATATTATCTATATATGATATATAATTTAATTAATGTTATAATAATAATATTTTAGTTATTATATTAAAATATGGTAGTTTGTAATATTAGTTATATTTATGTTACATGTAATAATTATATTTTTATATAAAGAATATTTGTTGTAATAATAATAATACTAGTAGTAATATTAGTAATATATATATAATGATAGTAATAATAATAATGTTAAAAATAATAATCTTAATGTTAAAAAAAATAATAATGATGATAATAATAATAATAATAATAATTATAATATTCATAAAGTTAATAATAATAGTAATTTTCATAATAATAATAATGATATTAATAATAATATTCTAAAAGGAGACTACCTTCAAAGCAAGCCTAAAAATAAATGCCATAGGCAGGGCTCGAACTCACGACCTCTCGTTACACACAAACCATTCTTCTGTTTTTGCTTTTTCTGATTTGAATACCCCGGATTAAACTTATACCCCATATCTATCGGTTTCCATTTTTTTTTCTCCTCCCCTCTTTCAGTCTAACAGTAAATCATTTAAATTGCTCGAATGGAAAACAGGATTACGGCCCAACTGATACATTTACGGACCTGATTTAATTACGGCCCAACT
Source organism: Rutidosis leptorrhynchoides (assembly GCF_046630445.1). Taxonomy (NCBI): domain Eukaryota; kingdom Viridiplantae; phylum Streptophyta; class Magnoliopsida; order Asterales; family Asteraceae; genus Rutidosis; species Rutidosis leptorrhynchoides. Next base: position 432,288,808 of record NC_092338.1, read on the forward strand.
GATACTATTACGGCCCAACAATAAAACAAAGAGTTTGGCCCAATAAACCTTTAAATAATACGGATTCCTTTTGTGATGTGGCTTGACATTCGGGAAAAAAAATTATTAAACAGATGCAAGGATTGTAACCGTCATCTTTACCTCATCCCATGTCATTTTCCATTATCGAAAATCATAATAGCCATCTTACCGACAATTACACCAAAAGATGCTTTGTGTAAACAAATAAATATTTAAGTATGATCATAATTATCATTATCTTCTTACTTTAATATCACTTGTAGCTTTGTGACAATCATCTCACTTACACTATGCTTGCTTCGATAAAAATGCTCCAAGTTTGTCATCAGACAACTAAGATAAACTTTATCATAAAAGTTGAGACACATCATTCATCGATGACATCATAGGGTGGTAGCTAAGTACTTAGCAATCAGTGACAGAAAAATAGAAATGGAAAACAGGAACAAATGGTGTTCAATGGTGGTTGTTTACGGTCATGATGGTTTCTCGATGGTGGGTTTTTGAGTGACCGAAGAAAAGAAAAAAGAGAGGAAGATTTCATCGGTGGATTCTTCGTTGGTTTGGACCGTAGCAACAACAATAGTTTTTTTTTGGATGGAACGACACTTGCAATTATCGATAATTAACTCAAAGTGTTAAATGGTGATCGATGGTGATGTGGGTTTTAAGAATATGGCAGGTGAAGGTGGCGTTTGATTGTTTTAACAAAGAAGAGAGGAAAGAGTGTGGTTATGGTTGTTGATGGAAATGGGTGGCGGTTTGGAAAAAATATAGCAGCGAGCAATATTAAAAAAATGGTGTTGATGATAGTTGTGACGATCGCTCCAAATCTATATGGACGAACACGTTATTCATCGATTTCATTGCGAGGTATTTGACCTCTATATGATACGTTTTGTAAACATTGCATTCTTTTGAAAATGCACATAATAAATGAATATTTAAATCAAAGGTTTTCGACATCTGATGATTTCTACATATAGACAATCACCGTAAATAATAGTTTACAATAGTACTTCCATTGACAATGCAGTCAAAATAAGATACATGGTGATGATTTGGTGAATGCAACGTTTCCTTGATAATTATGCCATGTAAGACTCCATGCACATAGCTTGTCTAACATATAAGCAAACAGCGGAAGACTTCTAGGAACCTGAGAATAAACATGCTAACAAGTGTCAACACAAAGGTTGGTGAGTTCATAGTTTTAGTATTTCGCATAATCTGTATATAAAAGTGGATCACACGATTTCAGTTATTTCATCCAGAAACGTTTATCAAAAGTTTGTCAATAGATTCTACGTAACAGAGCACCCTGGTAACTAAGCTTTAACGTTATAATGATAAATACCCCATTTGTTTTAATACACGCAAACCAACGTGTCCTAAACTCAAATAACACACGTCCGTTAAAAGGCTAGCGCTCTAGCTCGGACGGGGATGTCAAGCCCTATGGATCCATATACTGTTATTCGCGCCCACCAGTCCATATCCTATGTACTGGCAGCTACTAGTTACCAAAGCTAAGGGATTTTCGGTTCAAACTCAGTGTAGAATTAAGTATGTACTTGTATCCATTGCGTTTAAAATAAATTGCATGTATTCTCAGCCCAAAAATATATATTGCAAAAGCAATTAAAAAGGGAGCAAATGAAACTCACCTTAGCAGCATATAAAGTTGTTCATCAAAATGTGATCGAAACTCGGATTACCAATTAATCGTAGATCTCAACCTAGAGAACATATGTTGGTCAATAAATGTCTATCAAGCTAGGTCAGGTCATAGTGTATCACAATCCTAATGCTCGATATCGATATACAAAAGTTATCCAAAGTCGTTTCAAAAAGTCAATTTTGACACTAGTTCAACAAAACGAGATGTATCTTATATAAGGATTCATTTACTCGGCTGATAATATTTAAAATCCATTTTATCAATCTCGTAAACAAGTTGTTTAAATCTTAATTGGAGATTCAAAAGCAATTTCAATTAACGTCAATCATAATTCAGTTGATCATATCTTTTAATCCGTTCATCGAAACTATTCGATATCTAAATGAAAAGTTATTGATTTTTCGCCAGCTTTCCGAAAACATGTATATCATATACCTTTTACCAGTAATATATGTATTTAATTCGTGATTCATTATAAACTGTTTAACGACGAAATTTAGTATGCAAGTATGTATAAATATATATTCGAGCACTAGACATGGATACACTATTAATATATAATAGATAAGATATTAATGCTTACATATCAATATTGTGATTTAATATTGTAGGAAGGTACGTAGATGTAACGGAGATGATAAACACTAGGTTTGATTCACAAATATACCCCCGAACATTACCCATAACCTCCTTGGCAATAACCCATAATTTCCTTAGCCTTATCCCGCTCATAAAACTATGTTGAAAGTGACACGCTCATGACCTCGTCGTAGTATTTTATGTATAATACTAATAATAATACAAATACTACTAATAATAATAAGATTAATAATAATATTAATCTTAATATAATAATAATAATAATAATAATAATAATAATAATAATAATAATAATATAATTAATAAATATAATACGGAGTAATTGAAATGAAATCAAAAGCTGAAAACATCGGGCTTTTATAGATGTGGCCTGGACCAGGCTGCCATGCGATCGCATGGCCTCCAAGACCATTTCCCATGCGATCGCATGAGATGGATTTCCAGCTCATGATCTTTTAACTTCTAGTTTGTTAACATATTTTTTAATTATAAATATAATATATTTAATTTATATAATTAATTATATGTTATATTAAATTTACATGCATAGTTGACTTGTAATTTTTGTTTCGATAAGTCGTACGTTATCACTCGACTTATGTCCCGGTTACGGTTTTTCGAACGCCCTTTCGTACGCTGAGAAAACTAGTACTTTTCGTTTCGTGACTCGTACCTTTGTCAAAATATAAACTTAATCATTGATAACTATGTCACTATAAGTGTAGCTTTAATCAATTAAGTGTTTTGGTTATTTGCTTCTATAAATCATCGTCTCGTAGTATATATATATATATATATATATATATATATATATATATATATATATATATATATATATATATATATATATAATCTTGAAATAGTGTTTCACTGTAGCAAATAGTGATTTTCAAAAACACTGTAGCTTTTTGGGTATTGTAGCAATTTAAAAATACTGTTGCAAATTAGTGTTTTACTTGTTCATCTTAAACGTTTTAGTTCACTTATCTAAATATCAATCGAATTAACAAACGAATGTTACTATCGTTTACTAAATAACTTAAAATCATATATATATATATATATGCACATTAAGTTATATATATATATTGTTCATGAATCATAGAGAACAGTCAAAGAATAATTGATTACATGAATATAGTTCCAAAACTGTCGTGACTCAATATTACAGACTTTGCTTATCGTGTCAGAAATGTTAATCATACAAAGATTAAGTTTAAATTTGGTCAGAAATTTCCGGGCCATCACAGTACCTACCCGTTAAAGAAATTTCGTCCCGAAATTTGAGTGAGGTCGTCATGGCTAACAATAAAATTGTTTTAATGACGAATATGAGTTGATAATAGAGTTTTATCTATGTTTGAATAATATGGATAAAATAATCCAATTACTCGAAGCGTATGTGAGAATTTATCGTAATAGAGAGAAATGGAGAATAGTGATTCGTCTTATCTCTTGACGTTGTAACGATTGATTTCCCGGAATTTAAGGAATAGAAAATCTTCATAATCTAAATAAGATTTGATTCTTCGGAATTTGCGGAGATTAGGATTTTCTTTGCTTAATCTGCCTCGATTGCTATGTCTGATATTTTGCTATAAATTGACCACTTCCGTTTTATTATTTTCACCACTCCTAAATCTTCTTCCTCATTTCATACTTCCAAAAGATTGTGAAATGTTTCATCCAGTTCTGATTCTTGATATACTCCTAACCTTCATATCTGTCATTCTTCTCTTTCATTTACCACCGGAGGATTTTATTTACTTTTACTTTTATCTTGAGGTTATAGTGTTATTAATTTTCCTGTGTCTTTACGTTGCAATACGTATTGATATACACGGTTTGTAAATTTTTGGGGTTGTTTTCGGGCTTTATATTTTCCATTATATTTCGGAGCTTCATGCTTTCGTTTTCTCTTCCCGACTTTAAGTCAAGCGAATAATGGTCCAGAATTCGTAGGTATGAATTTCGGAATGAACATAATTAATGTTCTAAGAAAGAAACGGTAATGGCACAATCTGACTTGTCAAATTACCAGAATATCTGGAAAAGACCGAATCATCAAGAAATATATTTTCTTGATATATTTAGAGATTATATAGAATGAAAGAGTTATGTAACATGGTTTATAATGAGGGTGTGATCTGTAAACCTTTGTCACATTCCATTAGAAACTCAGCATGACTTACTGTAATATAATCACGTTGATCAAGTGTCATTATATTATACTAACTCATGCTTCAATTCCCAACATTACTTCAAAACATCTATATTTTAAACTTGAAAGTTTCAGAATTTAGAACTAAAATAGTTTCTTTTATGGTGTAACACAGACATCGTAAGGAGAAAATTGATTTCTGATAAGAATGATTATGAAATTATCTCCAGAAATATGGAGGATATTTATAATGAAAGATACGATGATATCTTAGAATTTCTAATATCAGAGGATGATGAAGAATATTGTCCGCAAGGGTTTAGATTCGGAAGCAAGGTATTCATTAATGGCTTCAGCAGATACTGAATCTTTTGGATTCTTTGAAGGCAGGTTTCGTCCTTGTGATTTATCCACAGCCTCCTTCATACTTTGCTCAATCCGTTTTTCAGTTCCAAACTTTCTCTTTTTCTGAGCTTTGCCAGCACACTATCCTTTATCATCAAACTTTTTACTGTTAAGGTCGTTTACAGTTTTTGCTGCTTCATCAGCATTTTTCAAGATTTCGAGAACTAGTTCGTAGTTTAAGGTGTTTTTCGGAAACTTCACATTCGAAGTATGTAAGTCCAGGAGGTAGACGTTATATGTACACATATAACTGTTGGTGTAGACGTGCTGCAAGATTTCAAAATACTGATTGCTAACTCCTGATAATTCGTATAGCAATTCTCGTTACAAGATGCAGATGAGTAAATGATAGGGTTTTAATGAGTATAAGGATTCTTCGAATGGTCAAAGATCAATGGAGTTGTTGGTAAATTTACTGCTAATGTGGTGGAACATAAAAGATTCCCCGATAACAAAAATGTATATGCCAAAGTTACAAGTCTGAAAGGTCGTCGTTGACTGGTTGAACGGTTGATAATACTGGATACTTTGAAAAGAAATTGCAAGGTTATTTTTAGTAATAACAAGGCTAAAGGATCTTTCACATTTTTGAAGTCAAAGTATAGCTTTGAAAGATGTAGAGATCTAAGAATGATGTCACCCGTTAAATCTTGACTTGGATTCTGATCCGTCAATATCAGAATATGTAATTGAATTTGTATGGAAACGATTGTATATCGCTGTGAGCATAGTTAATAATTTTTGAATCAAAGTTGAAGAATGTACAATATAACATATTAATTGTGAACTTATATATTTCCCGGGAATTTAAAGATTTCACAAGTAATATTTTGTACAAAAGAATTTTTATTACCGTCTTTATGAAAATATATGTATGTATATTTTCTTCAAATGTAATACAGATTTGATGAGTTAATATCATATTAAGCTCATTTGATTTTTGAATTGAATTAGAAATGAATAATCTCTAAAACATTAAAGATTTAATAATCTTTACGGAGTATTTCACTAACATAATCGATACTTTATTATTTATTCTTATTCCTCGGTGAAGGATGTTGATGCTCGTGGAATTTTTGTGAACCTTACAAGGCACATATGATGTTTTCTGGAAAGTTTCGAGTACATCGAAAATGAAAATGTAAAATCAATTATGTAATTGAATAATACACTTGGTTTATTATGAAATGGAATTCATTAAGTTGAAACAGAGATTGTAGTTAACAATCGTTAAGTTGTTAAGGAAGGATGTACATCATTGCATATTAGTAATATGAACTAACCGAGTAGTACCTACCAGTTAAGATTCACACGTAATAGCTTAGTACGAAAAGATTTATTTTGATTTCAAAATTCATATATATTAAATATACATAAAATTTCTTCAGAGGAAATGAGTTAATACTTCATCGGTTATTGTTGCTGGTATTTCTTGGTAACTACAGTGCGTATGACGTTGATGCTCGTAGGACAGATTGTGAAGTTGAGATTTGCGATGCGGATGTTGTTGGTGGTGGTAATGGTACTGTTGGTGTTGTTGTCGGTGGTACTATTGATGCCGATGATGCTGGTGGTGCTTGTAACCTTTGCACCATATTCTCCAAAGCCACTACCCGAGCGCGAAGTTCGTTGACTTCTTCTACTACACCGGGATGATTGTCGGTTCGGACGAGAGAATGAATAAGTTCCAGAATTTGAGAGAGTATATGATCATGACGAGATATTCTGGAGATGAGAGAGAAAATGGTATTACGAACAGGTTCGCCGGTAAGTGCTTCAGGTTCTTCGCCAAGAGGGCAATGTGGTGGATGGAAGGGATCGCCTTCTTCTTGTCTCCAATAATTAAGTAGGCTACGAACCCATCCCCAATTCATCCAGAATAGATGATGGCTAATTGATTGATCCATTCTGGTTACACTTTCTTGAGAGTTCAGGTGAATATCCATATCGGAATAGCTGTCAAAATTTAAGGAATTTGAATTGGATACGGGATCCATCTTGTATAATTAGATAGATGATTTTTGATATGAAATAGATTATAGAATTTAGATTGGTATTCTTCAATACATAATTTACATATGTATATATAATACCAAAATTCCGTAAACTACGGAGAAATTTTCGGAAGATGGCAGTCAAAGTTTATAGTAACAGATACGCTAATATATGAATTTTGTCTATACACTATTCATGCAATCAATGCAGTAAAACGTGTCTAGACTTAAGAATGATAAGCATGTAATTTCCGATAAGAAATGATAAGCAAAACTTTTAACATGCAGACACGGTCGAAGTCCAGACTTACTAATGTATCCTAACAACTATCAGTTAGACACACTCATGCAAGACCTGGTTCACTAGGACCAACGCTCTGATACCAACTGTGACGATCGCTCCAAATCCATATGGACGAACACGTTATTCATCGATTTCATTGCGAGGTATTTGACCTCTATATGATACGTTTTGTAAACATTGCATTCTTTTGAAAAGGCACATAATAAATGAATATTTAAATCAAAGGTTTTCGACATCTGATGATTTCTACATATAGACAATCACCGTAAATAATAGTTTACAATAGTACTTTCATTGACAATGCAGTCAAAATAAGATACATGGTGATGATTTGGTGAATGCAACGTTTCCTTGATAATTATGCCATGTAAGACTCCATGCACATAGCTTGTCTAACATATAAGCAAACAGCGGAAGACTTCTAGGAACCTGAGAATAAACATGCTAACAAGTGTCAACACAAAGGTTGGTGAGTTCATAGTTTTAGTATTTCGCATAAGTTGGTGAGTTCATAGTTTTAGTATTTCGCATAATCTGTATATAAAAGTGGATCACAAGATTTCAGTTGTTTCATCCAGAAACGTTTATCAAAAGTTTGTCAATAGATTCTACGTAACAGAGCACCCTGGTAACTAAGCTTTAACGTTATAATGATAAATACCCCATTTGTTTTAATACACGCAAACCAACGTGTCCTAAACTCAAATAACACACGTCCGTTAAAAGGCTAGCGCTCTAGCTCGGACGGGGATGTCAAGCCCTATGGATCCATATACTGTTATTCGCGCCCACCAGTCCATATCCTATGTGTAGTGACCCGAACTTTTCCATGTTTATATATTAATTGAGATTGATATTTACATGATTAAATGTTTCCAACATGTTAAGCAATCAAACTTGTTAAGACTTGATTAATTGAAATATGTTTCATATAGACAATTGACCACCCAAGTTGACCGGTGATTCACGAACGTTAAAACTTGTAAAAACTATATGATGACATATATATGGATATATATATAGTTAACATGATACTATGATAAGTAAACATATCATTAAGTATATTAACAATGAACTACATATGTAAAAACAAGACTACTAACTTAATGATTTTTAAACGAGACATATATGTAACGATTATCGTTGTAAAGACATTTAATGTATATATATCATATTAAGAGATATTCATACATGATAATATCATGATAATATAATAATTTAAAATCTCATTTGATATTATAAACATTGGGTTAACAACATTTAACAAGATCGTTAACCTAAAGGTTTCAAAACAACACTTACATGTAACGACTAACGACGACTTAACGACTCAGTTAAAATGTATATACATGTAGTGTTTTAATATGTATTTATACACTTTTGAAAGACTTCAATACACTTATCAAAATACTTCTACTTAACAAAAATTCTTACAATTACATCCTCGTTCAGTTTCATCAACAATTCTACTCGTATGCACCCGTATTCGTACTCGTACAATACACAGCTTTTAGATGAATGTACTATTGGTATATACACTCCAATGATCAGCTCTTAGCAGCCCATGTGAGTCACCTAACACATGTGGGAACCATCATTTGGCAACTAGCATGAAATATCTCATAAAATTACAAAAATATGAGTAATCATTCATGACTTATTTACATGAAAACAAAATTACATATCCTTTATATCTAATCCATACACCAAAGACCAAAAACACCTACAAACACTTTCATTCTTCAATTTTCTTCATCTAATTGATCTCTCTCAAGTTCTATCTTCAAGTTCTAAGTGTTCTTCATAAATTCCAAAAGTTCTAGTTTCATAAAATCAAGAATACTTTCAAGTTTGCTAGCTCACTTCCAATCTTATAAGGTGATCATCCAACCTCAAGAAATCTTTGCTTCTTACAGTAGGTTATCATTCTAATACAAGGTAATAATCATATTCAAACTTTGGTTCAATTTCTATAACTATAACAATCTTATTTCAAGTGATGATCCTACTTGAACTTGTTTTCGTGTCATGATTTTGCTTCAAGAACTTCGAGCCATCCAAGGATCCATTGAAGCTAGATCCATTTTTCTCTTTTCCAGTAGGTTTATCCAAGGAACTTAAGGTATTAATGATGTTCATAACATCATTCGATTCATACATATAAAGCTATCTTATTCGAAGGTTTAAACTTGTAATCACTAGAACATAGTTTAGTTAATTCTAAACTTGTTCGCAAACAAAAGTTAATCCTTCTAACTTGACTTTTAAAATCAACTAAACACATGTTCTATATCTATATGATATGCTAACTTAATGATTTAAAACCTGGAAACACGAAAAACACCGTAAAACCGGATTTACGCCGTCGTAGTAACACCGCGGGCTGTTTTGGGTTAGTTAATTAAAAACTATGATAAACTTGGATTTAAAAGTTGTTATTCTGAGAAAATGATTTTTATTATGAACATGAAACTATATCCAAAAATTATGGTTAAACTCAAAGTGGAAGTATGTTTTCTAAAATGGTCATCTAGACGTCGTTCTTTCGACTGAAATGACTACCTTTACAAAAACGACTTGTAACTTATTTTTTCGACTATAAACCTATACTTTTCTGTTTATATTCGTAAAATAGAGTTCAATATGAAACCATAGCAATTTGATTCACTCAAAACGGATTTAAAATGAAGAAGTTATGGGTAAAACAAGATTGGATAATTTTTCTCATTTTAACTACGTGAAAATTGGTAACAAATCTATTCCAACCATAACTTAATCAACTTGTATTGTATATTATGTAATCTTGAGATACCATAGACACGTATACAATGTTTCGACCTATCATGTCGACACATCTATATATATTTCGGAACAACCATAGACACTCTATATGTGAATGTTGGAGTTAGCTATACAGGGTTGAGGTTGATTCCAAAATATATATAGTTTGAGTTGTGATCAATACTGAGATACGTATACACTGGGTCGTGGATTGATTCAAGATAATATTTATCGATTTATTTCTGTACATCTAACTGTAAACAACTAGTTGTAGGTTACTAACGAGGACAGCTGACTTAATAAACTTAAAACATCAAAATATATTAAAAGTGTTGTAAATATATTTTGAACATAATTTGATATATATGTATATATTGTTATAGGTTCGTGAATCAACCAGTGGCCAAGTCTTACTTCCCGACAAAGTAAAAATCTGTGAAAGTGAGTTATAGTCCCACTTTTAAAATCTAATATTTTTGGGATGAGAATACATGCAGGTTTTATAAATGATTTACAAAATAGACACAAGTACGTGAAACTACATTCTATGGTTGAATTATCGAAATCGAATATGCCCCTTTTTATTAAGTCTGGTAATCTAAGAATTAGGGAACAGACACCCTAATTGACGCGAATCCTAAAGATAGATCTATTGGGCCTAACAAACCCCATCCAAAGTACCGGATGCTTTAGTACTTCGAAATTTATATCATATCCGAAGGGTGTCCCGGAATGATGGGGATATTCTTATATATGCATCTTGTTAATGTCGGTTACCAGGTGTTCACCATATGAATGATTTTTATCTCTATGTATGAGATGTGTATTGAAATATGAAATCTTGTGGTCTATTATTAAGATTTGATATATATAGGTTAAACCTATAACTCACCAACATTTTTGTTGACGTTTTAAGCATGTTTATTCTCAGGTGATTATTAAGAGCTTCCGATGTTGCATACTTAAATAAGGACGAGATTTGGAGTCCATGCTTGTATGATATTATGTAAAAACTGCATTCAAGAAACTTATTTTGTTGTAACATATTTGTATTGTAAACCATTATGTAATGGTCGTGTGTAAACAGGATATTTTAGATTATCATTATTTGATAATCTACGTAAAGCTTTTTAAACCTTTATTGATGAAAAAAATTTTATGGTTTGTTTTAAAATGAATGCAGTCTTTGAAAAATGTCTCATATGGAGGTCAAAACCTCGCAACGAAATCAATTAATATGGAACGTTTTTAATCAATAAGAACGGGACATTTCAGTTGGTATCAGAGCGTTGGTCTTAGAGAACCAGAATTTTGCATTAGTGTGTCTTATCGAGTTTGTTAGGATGCATTAGTGAGTCTGGACTTCGACCGTGTTTACTTGAAAAAATGATTGCTTAACAAATTTTGTTGGAAACTATATATTTTTAACATGTGAATATTATGTGATATATTAATTTCTTAACGCGTTTGATATTATGTGATAGATGTCTACCTCTAGAACAAGTCCCATTGACTCACCTAATAATAATGAAGAGTCAAATGTAAATTGGAATGATTCGTGGACTGATTCACAAGTTCCCGAAGAGGAACCGGAAGAAGAGTCGGAACCGGAAGAAGAATCGGAACCGGAAGAAGAATCGGAACCGGATGAAGAAATAGAACCGGTGGGGGAAATAATAAAACGGTTAAGTAAAAGAAAATCCTCAACCAACCGACAAAGGTTAATTATGGTCAATGGTGTTTCCGCCAAGGAAGCAAAATATTGGGAGGATTACCAATTCTCCGATGAATCGGATTCCGAAGAGAATTCCGATGATGTTATAGAAATTACCCCAACTGAATTTAAAAAGGCAAAAGAAAATAATAAGGGAAAGGGCATAAAAATAGAGAAATCTAATTCCAACCCCGATGAACTTTATATGTATCGTCAACCCCCGAAGTCCTTAAGTTGTAACAATGACCCGGGAACCTCTAAACCACCAGGTTTTTCTAAACCAATGTGGAAAACGACGGCTCATATTAGGGGAACATCATATATCCCTAGAAACTTGGCAAAACGAACCAAAACCGAAGAAGAAGAAACAAGCAAGTCGGAATAAGATAGTTGTATTCGTGTGGTGTAATATATGTAATATAGTGTGCTTATGCTTTATGATATATGTAAAAATTGCTTGTATTAATAAGTATTTTTTTTATGAATCTAACTCTTGTCTATTTTACAGTATAAAAACACAAAATAGATAGACAACCCAATATTTTAAGAGACCTACCCGGAGACATGATTGATGAAATCTTGTCTAGAGTCGGTCAGAATTCTTCGGCACAACTATTTAAGGCGAGATCAGTTTGTAAGACATTCGAAGAACGTTCCAAGAATGCCTTGGTTTATAAAAGGCTTTCGTTCGAAAGATGGGGGATATCACATTGGGAAATCCATAAGTTACGATGTGTTTACTTTGACGCATATATTGCGGGGAACCCAAATGCTATTTTACGCAATGGGTTAAGAAATTATTTTGACTCAAAATATCCGAATATTGGACTTCGTGATTTAGAAAAAGCGGCTAACATGCAACATAAAGAAGCATGTTATGCTTACGGATTAGTAATGTTCGCTTCTCACCAAAGTGAGAACAAGAACATTGGGCTACAACTATTAAACAAAACGTTCCCACAAGTGACGGAGTCGGTAATTGGGGTAAGTAATGAGGTTTTTAGATTGTTACGGGACTGTTGGACATTACGTAACCCTCGTCCCTTTAACGACGTTACAACATGTTGTCTTATCAACGGCCATAACGGTTATGTTCCACAAGACCAAGGATGGGAAGTAATCCTAGTAAAACCAGAATGCATGACGTGTTTCTGGACGTATGAATTACGTGTCTTTATTGCCTTTGCTGAACGACTTGTGTACTAGCTAGAATTATCTTCACAACCATCTTGTATCAAATTTATTGTGTGCTATATTTCATGCTATATGTAAAATAAGCGGTATTGTAAGTTTGTAAAATATTGTGTAAAAGTTTGAACGCGAAATATTATTATAATCAGTTTTTCATATAGAATTGTAGTAGTTGAATTGTATATTAGCTACTAAGTATGAATTTAACGGGTAGGTACTACCCGAATTTAAACTTATAAAACGCTAATATGAAGAAAAAGCTTTTATAAATGAGTTCATATTATGCTACGAAATACTATTAACTACTCTTAATATTCTTTATGATTAACTTGTTCCATTTGACTATTTTGAAGGAAATGGCACCGACTACTCGACACACCGTGAATATGAATGAAGAGGAATTCTGTACTTTTCTAGCTTCAAACATAGCCGCAGTACAGGCTGCGCTACATACCAACAATAACCTTGGATCTAGCAGTACAGGAAATCATGTAGGATGCACCTACAAAGAATTCACTGCCTGCAAACCTTTGGAATTTGATGGAACCGAAGGACCGATCGGATTGAAACGGTGGACCTAGAAGGTCGAATCGGTGTTTGCCATAAGTAAGTGTACTGAAGAGGAAAAAGTGAAGTACGCCACGCATACCTTCACAGGTTCTGCGTTAACATGGTGGAATACCTATCTAGAGCAAGTGGGACAAGACGATGCGTACGCACTACCGTGGTCAGCATTTAAGCACTTGATGAACGAGAAGTACCGTCCCAGAACCGAGGTCAATAAGCTCAAGACAGAACTTAGAAGGTTACGAACCCAAGGATTTGATATTCTCACGTACGAAAGACGATTCACAAAATTGTGCCTATTGTGTCCGGGAGCATTCGAAGATGAGGAAGAGAAGATCGACGCGTTTGTGAAAGGATTACCAGAAAGAATCTAAGAAGATATACGTTCACACGAGCCCGCCTCCATACAACAGGCATGTAGAATGGCTCACAAACAAGTGAACCAGATTGAAGAAAGAATTAAAGAACAGACTGCTGAAGAGGCCAATGTGAAGCAAGTCAAAAGAAAGTGGGAGGAAAACGGTGATAAGAATCACCAATACAACAACAACAGCAATTACAACAATAATCGCAACAATTATCCCAACAATCGCAACATCAATCGCAACTACAACAAACGGCCCAACAACAACAACAACAACAGCAACTACAACAATCATCCCAACAACAATAATAACTGCAACAACAACAACAACAATCAGAAGCAGCTATGCCAAAGGTGTGAAAAGTATCACTCGGGGTTCTGCACCAAATTTTGCAACAAGTGTAAAAGAAATGGTCATAGCGCGGCGAAGTGTGAGGTCTACGGACCAGGGATTAATAGAACGAAAGGAACAAATGGTGTCGGAACGAGTAATGGCGGAGCAAGTAGTGTCGGAGCGAGTTATGCCAATGTAGTTTGTTATAAATGTGGAAAACTGGGCCACATTATTAGAAATTGCCCGAACCAGGAGAACACGAATGGACAAGGCCGCGGAAGAGTTTTCAATATTAATACGGCAGAGGCACAGGAAGACCCGAAGCTTGTTATGGGTACGTTTCTTATTGACAATAAATCTGCTTACGTTTTATTTGATTCGGGTGCGGATAGAAGCTATATGAGTAGAGATTTTTGTGCTAAATTAAGTTGTCCATTGACGCCTTTGGATAGTAAATTTTTACTTAAATTAGCAAATGGTAAATTAATTTCAGCAGATAATATATGTCGGAATCGAGAAATTAAACTGGTTAGAGAAACATTTAAGATTGATTTGATACCAGTAGAGTTAGGGAGTTTTGATGTGATAATCGGTATGGACTGGTTGAAAGAAGTGAAAGCAGAGATCGTTTGTTACAAAAATGCAATTCGCATTATACGAGAAAAAGGAAAACCCTTAATGGTGTACGGAGAAAAGGGCAACACGAAGCTACATCTTATTAGTAATTTGAAGGCACAAAAACTAATAAGAAAAGGTTGCTATGCTGTTCTAGCACACGTCGAGAAAGTACAAACTGAAGAAAAGAGCATCAATGATGTTCCCATTGCAAAAGAATTTCCCGATGTATTTCCGAAAGAATTACCGGCATTACCCCCACATCGATCCGTTGAATTTCAAATAGATCTTGTACCAGGAGCTGCACCAATAGCTCGTGCTCCTTACAGACTCGCACACAGTGAGATGAAAGAACTGCAAAGCCAATTACAAGAACTTTTAGAGCGTGGTTTCATTCGACCAAGCACATCACCGTGGGGAGCTCCTGTTTTGTTTGTCAAGAAGAAAGATGGTACATTCAGGTTGTGTATCGACTACCGGGAGTTGAACAAACTTACCATCAAGAACCGCTACCCACTACCGAGAATCGACGAATTATTTGATCAACTACAAGGCTCGTCTGTTTATTCAAAGATTGACTTACGTTCCGGGTATCATCAAATGCGGGTGAAAGAAGATGATATTCCAAAGACTGCTTTCAGAACACGTTACGGTCATTACGAGTTTATGGTCATGCCGTTTGGTTTAACTAATGCACCAGCTGTGTTCATGGACCTTATGAACCGAGTGTGTGGACCATACCTTGACAAGTTTGTCATTGTTTTCATTGATGACATACTTATTTACTCAAAGAATGACCAAGAACACGGTGAACATTTGAGAAAGGTGTTAGAAGTATTGAGGAAGGAAGAATTGTACGCTAAGTTTTCAAAGTGTGCATTTTGGTTGGAAGAAGTTCAATTCCTCGGTCACATAGTGAACAAAGAAGGTATTAAGGTGGATCCGGCAAAGATAGAAACTGTTGAAAAGTGGGAAACCCCGAAAACTCCGAAACACATACGCCAGTTTTTAGGACTAGCTGGTTACTACAGAAGGTTCATCCAAGACTTTTCCAGAATAGCAAAACCCTTGACTGCATTAACGCATAAAGGGAAGAAATTTGAATGGAATGATGAACAAGAGAAAGCTTTTCAGTTATTGAAGAAAAAGCTAACTACGGCACCTATATTGTCATTGCCTGAAGGGAATGATGATTTTGTGATTTATTGTGACGCATCAAAGCAAGGTCTCGGTTGTGTATTAATGCAACGAACGAAGGTGATTGCTTATGCGTCTAGACAATTGAAGATTCACGAACAAAATTATACGACGCATGATTTGGAATTAGGCGCGGTTGTTTTTGCATTAAAGACTTGGAGGCACTACTTATATGGGGTCAAAAGTATTATATATACCTACCACAAAAGTCTTCAACACATATTTAATCAGAAACAACTGAATATGAGGCAGCGTAGGTGGATTGAATTGTTGAATGATTACGACTTTGAGATTCGTTACCACCCGGGGAAGGCAAATGTGGTAGCCGATGCCTTGAGCAGGAAGGACAGAGAACCCATTCGAGTAAAATCTATGAATATAATGATTCATAATAACCTTACTACTCAAATAAAGGAGGCGCAACAAGGAGTTTTAAAAGAGGGAAATTTAAAGGATGAAATACCCAAAGGATCGGAGAAGCATCTTAATATTCGGGAAGACGGAACCCGGTATAGGGCTGAAAGGATTTGGGTACCAAAATTTGGAGATATGAGAGAAATGGTACTTAGAGAAGCTCATAAAACCAGATACTCAATACATCCTGGAACGGGGAAGATGTACAAGGATCTCAAGAAAGATTTTTGGTGGCCGGATATGAAAGCCGATGTTGCTAAATACGTAGGAGAATGTTTGACATGTTCTAAGGTCAAAGCTAAGCATCAGAAACCATCAGGTCTACTTCAACAACCCGAAATCCCGGAATGGAAATGGGAAAACATTACCATGGATTTCATCACTAAATTGCCAAGGACTGCAAGTGGTTTTGATACTATTTGGGTAATAGTTGATCGTCTCACCAAATCAGCACACTTCCTGCCAATAAGAGAAGATGACAAGATGGAGAAGTTAGCACGACTGTATTTGAAGGAAGTCGTCTCCAGACATGGAATACCAATCTCTATTATCTCTGATAGGGATGGCAGATTTATTTCAAGATTCTGGCAGACATTACAGCAAGCATTAGGAACTCGTCTAGACATGAGTACTGCCTATCATCCACAAACTGATGGGCAGAGCGAAAGGACGATACAAATGCTTGAAGACATGCTACGAGCATGTGTTATTGATTTCAGAAACAGTTGGGATCGACATCTACCGTTAGCAGAATTTTCCTACAACAACAACTACCATTCAAGCATTGAGATGGCGCCGTTTGAAGTACTTTATGGTAGAAAGTGCAGGTCTCCGATTTGTTGGAGTGAAGTGGGGGATAGACAGATTACGGGTCCGGAGATTATACAAGAAACTACCGAGAAGATCATCCAAATTCAACAACGGTTGAAAACCGCCCAAAGTCGACAAAAGAGCTACGCTGACATTAAAAGAAAAGATATAGAATTTGAAATTAGAGAGATGGTCATGCTTAAAGTTGCACCTTGGAAAGGCGTTGTTCGATTTGGTAAACGAGGGAAATTAAATCCAAGGTATATTGGACCATTCAAGATTATTGATCGTGTCGGACCAGTAGCTTACCGACTTGAGTTACCTCAACAACTCGCGGCTGTACATAACACTTTCCACGTCTCGAATTTGAAGAAATGTTTTGCTAAAGAAGATCTCACTATTCCGTTAGATGAAATCCAAATCAACGAAAAACTTCAATTCATCGAAGAACCCGTCAAAATAATGGATCGTGAGGTTAAAAGACTTAAGCAAAACAAGATACCAATTGTTAAGGTTCGATGGAATGCTCGTAGAGGACCCGAGTTCACCTGGGAGCGTGAAGATCAGATGAAGAAGAAATGCCCGCATCTATTTCCAGAAGATTCATCAACACCTTCAACAGCTTAAAATTTCGGGACGAAATTTATTTAACGGGTAGGTACTGTAGTGACCCGAACTTTTCCATGTTTATATATTAATTGAGATTGATATTTACATGATTAAATGTTTCCAACATGTTAAGCAATCAAACTTGTTAAGATTTGATTAATTGAAATATGTTTCATATAGACAATTGACCACCCAAGTTGACCGGTGATTCACGAACGTTAAAACTTGTAAAAACTATATGATGACATATATATGGATATATATATAGTTAACATGATACTATGATAAGTAAACATATCATTAAGTATATTAACAATGAACTACATATGTAAAAACAAGACTACTAACTTAATGATTTTTAAACGAGACATATATGTAACGATTATCGTTGTAAAGACATTTAATGTATATATATCATATTAAGAGATATTCATACATGATAATATCATGATAATATAATAATTTAAAATCTCATTTGATATTATAAACATTGGGTTAACAACATTTAACAAGATCGTTAACCTAAAGGTTTCAAAACAACACTTACATGTAACGACTAACGACGACTTAACGACTCAGTTAAAATGTATATACATGTAGTGTTTTAATATGTATTTATACACTTTTGAAAGACTTCAATACACTTATCAAAATACTTCTACTTAAAAAAATGCTTACAATTACATCCTCGTTCAGTTTCATCAACAATTCTACTCGTATGCACCCGTATTCGTACTCGTACAATACACAGCTTTTAGATGAATGTACTATTGGTATATACACTCCAATGATCAGCTCTTAGCAGCCCATGTGAGTCACCTAACACATGTGGGAACCATCATTTGGCAACTAGCATGAAATATCTCATAAAATTACAAAAATATGAGTAATCATTCATGACTTATTTACATGAAAACAAAATTACATATCCTTTATATCTAATCCATACACCAACGACCAAAAACACCTACAAACACTTTCATTCTTCAATTTTATTCATCTAATTGATCTCTCTCAAGTTCTATCTTCAAGTTCTAAGTGTTCTTCATAAATTCCAAAAGTTCTAGTTTCATAAAATCAAGAATACTTTCAAGTTTGCTAGCTCACTTCCAATCTTGTAAGGTGATCATCCAACCTCAAGAAATCTTTGCTTCTTACAGTAGGTTATCATTCTAATACGAGGTAATAATCATATTCAAACTTTGGTTCAATTTCTATAACTATAACAATCTTATTTCAAGTGATGATCTTACTTGAACTTGTTTTCGTGTCATGATTTTGCTTCAAGAACTTCGAGCCATCCAAGGATCCATTGAAGCTAGATCCATTTTTCTCTTTTACAGTAGGTTTATCCAAGGAACTTAAGGTAGTAATGATGTTCATAACATCATTCGATTCATACATATAAAGCTATCTTATTCGAAGGTTTAAACTTGTAATCACTAGAACATAGTTTAGTTAATTCTAAACTTGTTCGCAAACAAAAGTTAATCCTTCTAACTTGACTTTTAAAATCAACTAAACACATGTTCTATATCTATATGATATGCTAACTTAATGATTTAAAACCTGGAAACACGAAAAACACCGTAAAACCGGATTTACGCCGTCGTAGTAACACCGCGGGCTGTTTTGGGTTAGTTAATTAAAAACTATGATAAACTTGGATTTAAAAGTTGTTATTCTGAGAAAATGATTTTTATTATGAACATGAAACTATATCCAAAAATTATGGTTAAACTCAAAGTGGAAGTATGTTTTCTAAAATGGTCATCTAGACGTCGTTCTTTCGACTGAAATGACTACCTTTACAAAAACGACTTGTAACTTATTTTTTCGACTATAAACCTATACTTTTCTGTTTAGATTCGTAAAATAGAGTTCAATATGAAACCATAGCAATTTGATTCACTCAAAACGGATTTAAAATGAAGAAGTTATGGGTAAAACAAGATTGGATAATTTTTCTCATTTTAGCTACGTGAAAATTGGTAACAAATCTATTCCAACCATAACTTAATCAACTTGTATTGTATATTATGTAATCTTGAGATACCATAGACACGTATACAATGTTTCGACCTATCATGTCGACACATCTATATATATTTCGGAACAACCATAGACACTCTATATGTGAATGTTGGAGTTAGCTATACAGGGTTGAGGTTGATTCCAAAATATATATAGTTTGAGTTGTGATCAATACTGAGATACGTATACACTGGGTCGTGGATTGATTCAAGATAATATTTATCGATTTATTTCTGTACATCTAACTGTAAACAACTAGTTGTAGGTTACTAACGAGGACAGCTGACTTAATAAACTTAAAACATCAAAATATATTAAAAGTGTTGTAAATATATTTTGAACATACTTTGATATATATGTATATATTGTTATAGGTTCGTGAATCAACCAGTGGCCAAGTCTTACTTCCCGACGAAGTAAAAATCTGTGAAAGTGAGTTATAGTCCCACTTTTAAAATCTAATATTTTTGGGATGAGAATACATGCAGGTTTTATAAATGATTTACAAAATAGACACAAGTACGTGAAACTACATTCTATGGTTGAATTATCGAAATCGAATATGCCCCTTTTTATTAAGTCTGGTAATCTAAGAATTAGGGAACAGACACCCTAATTGACGCGAATCCTAAAGATAGATCTATTGGGCCTAACAAACCCCATCCAAAGTACCGGATGCTTTAGTACTTCGAAATTTATATCATATCCGAAGGGTGTCCCGGAATGATGGGGATATTCTTATATATGCATCTTGTTAATGTCGATTACCAGGTGTTCACCATATGAATGATTTTTATCTCTATGTATGGGATGTGTATTGAAATATGAAATCTTGTGGTCTATTATTAAGATTTGATATATATAGGTTAAACCTATAACTCACCAACATTTTTGTTGACGTTTTAAGCATGTTTATTCTCAGGTGATTATTAAGAGCTTCCGATGTCGCATACTTAAATAAGGACGAGATTTGGAGTCCATGCTTGTATGATATTGTGTAAAAACTGCATTCAAGAAACTTATTTTGTTGTAACATATTTGTATTGTAAACCATTATGTAATGGTCGTGTGTAAACAGGATATTTTAGATTATCATTATTTGATAATCTACGTAAAGCTTTTTAAACCTTTATTGATGAAATAAAGGTTATGGTTTGTTTTAAAATGAATGCAGTCTTTGAAAAACGTCTCATATGGAGGTCAAAACCTCGCAACGAAATCAATTAATATGGAACGTTTTTAATCAATAAGAACGGGACATTTCACTATGTACTGGCAGCTACTAGTTACCAAAGCTAAGGGATTTTCGGTTCAAGCTCAGTGTAGAATTAAGTATGTACTTGTATCCATTGCGTTTAAAATAAATTGCATGTATTCTCAGCCCAAAAATATATATTGCAAAAGCAATTAAAAAGGGAGCAAATGAAACTCACCTTAGCAGCATATAAAGTTGTTCATCAAAATGTGATCGAAACTCGGATTACCAATTAATCGTAGATCTCAACCTAGAGAACATATGTTGGTCAATAATGTCTATCAAGCTAGGTCAGGTCATAGTGTATCACAATCCTAATATTCGATATCGATATACAAAAGTTATCCAAAGTCGTTTCAAAAAGTCAATTTTGACACTAGTTCAACAAAACGAGATGTATCTTATATAAGGATTCATTTACTCGGCTGATAATATTTAAAATCCATTTTATCAATCTCGTAAACAAGTTGTTTAAATCTTAATTGCAGATTCAAAAGCAATTTCAATTAACGTCAATCATAATTCAGTTGATCATATATTTTAATCCGTTCATCGAAACTATTCGATATCTAAATGAAAAGTTATTGATTTTTCGCCAGCTTTTCGAAAACATGTATATCATATACCTTTTACCAGTAATATATGTATTTAATTCGTGATTCATTATAAACTGTTTAACGACGAAATTTAGTATACAAGTATGTATAAATATATATTCGAGCACTAGACATGGATACACTATTAATATATAATAGATAAGATATAAATGCTTACATATCAATATTGTGATTTAATATTGTAGGAAGGTACGTAGATGTAACGGAGATGACAAACACTAGGTTTGATTCACAAATATACCCCCGAACATTACCCATAACCTCCTTGGCAATAACCCATAATTTCCTTAGCCTTATCCCGCTCATAAAACTATTTTGAAAGTGACACGCTCATGACCTCGTCGTAGTATTTTATGTATAATACTAATAATAATACAAATACTACTAATAATAATAAGATTTATAATAATAATAATAATAATAATAATAATAATAATAATAATAATAATAATAATAATAATAATAATAATAATAATAATAATATAATTAATAAATATAATACGGAGTAAAAGAAATGAAATCAAAAGCTGAAAACATCGGGCTTTTATAGATGTGGCCTGGACCAGGCTGCCATGCGATCACATGGCCTCCAAGACCATTTCCCATGCCATCGCATGGGATGGATTTCCAGCTCATGATCTTTTAACTTCTAGTTTGTCGACATATTTTTTAATTATAAATATAATATATTTAATTTATATAATTAATTATATATTATATTAAATTCACATGCATAGTTGACTTGTAATTTTTGTTTCGATAAGTCGTACGTTATCACTCGACTTATGTTCCGGTTACGGTTTTTCGAACGCCCTTTCGTACGCTGAGAAAACTAGTACTTTTCGTTTCGTGACTCGTACCTTTGTCAAAATATAAACTTAATCATTGATAACTATGTCACTCTAAGTGTAGCTTTAATCAATTAAGTGTTTTGGTTATTTGCTTCTATAAATCATCGTCTCGTAGTATATATATATATATATATATATATATATATATATATATATATATATATATATATATATATATATATATTATTTTGAAATAGTGTTCTACTGTAGCACAGTTACTGTAGCAATTCACGTTGGTTTGAGAAGCGTACACGTTGGTTTACGTGTATTATTAAGATGATTATACAAAGGGTATAAATTATATATACGTTAAGTTTAGTTACCAAGGTGCTCAATTTCGTAGAATATTTTGATAAATGTTTCTGGATGAAACAACTGAAATCTTGTGATCCACCTTTATATACAGATTATGCTCAACATTAAAACTATGAACTCACCAACCTTTGTGTTGACACTATTAAACATGTTTATTCTCAGGTTCTCTAGAAGTCTTCCACTGTTTGCTTATATGTTAGACAAGCTATGTGCATGGAGTCTTACATGGTATATTTTTCAAGGAAACGTTGCATTCACTAAATCATCACCATGTATCTTATTTTTGACTGCATTGTCAACGTCATTTCCACAAGGACTGAACGTGTAATCTGTGCAAACCATATGGACCATCGACGTAATTATGTCTATGATTATTACAACTAATTATCTGATTCTGATTATTCAACAGAACATATTCACTTGAAAAATATAATCTCAATGACACTCCGACGAAATTAAAGAGAGGATACCTTGAAAAGTAAAGCTCGATGATACGCCAATCCAATTTTCAACGAGCCTACCTGCTTCAAAAAGCAACCTTAAAAGCATTTTAAATTGTGCCTACCTGCTTCATCAACGGGAACTTTTCTTGAAACCAATTTTATAATCTCATTACTCTTTCACTTTTACCTTACTACTAGTTGCAAATTTAAATAATCATGGGAACATTCTCAAATTAGTAACTCTTCACTTCTGCTTTACTGACTTCAAAGTAATTAGAAAAAAGACTACAAAGGTTTCCATTATTAGTATCCCTTCACTTCTACCTTAAATAGCAAAGATTAGACCACCATTTACATTATATATATATATATATATATATATATATATATATATATATATATATATATATATATATGTGCATAACTTTCATGCTCGATGTAAGAAACTGGAATAAAAACACAACATACCCAATATCGATATGAAACGATTTCAGCAGGAGTATTAACAAGATCACTATTAACAAGATCACAAGAACCTAAACTGATCTGTTTAACAGCTTCAATCTGAACAGCTTCTGGATCTTCTATTGCACTTAACTCCAAAGCCAACTGAATTTGATATTCTTCTTCAACTTCTGGATCCCTTGAATTACCAAACCCTGAATCCAGTTGACTACTAGTAACTGAGTCAAACCCTTCAATTGACTTCAAATTTGAAGAAGATGTGGGCCTTAAACTTTTCTTATTAGTTACTGAATTTAGCCATCCTGTAATCCCAGATTGTGAACTTGAATCTGATTTTGATGATGATTGATTTGAATTAGGCTTAATGCTTAGTTTCTTTAAAAGGCTTTTCATAATCTTTCTTGACTCATGAAAATTGATAAAATTCAAGAAAGTTAATAACTTTGATCCAAAATAGTAACACCCAGATGGTGAATGAATAAAGATTGAAACTTTTTTGTTCTATTTTACTCATTTTCTTCTATTCAAGAAACGTAGAGTATCAATCAAAGCTTCAAACTTTGATACAAACCAAAATAATAATAAACAATACCCAGACGATGAAATTAAAAAAGAATGAAACTTTCTTCAGTTCTATTGGTGAAATTCTGAAAATAGTATACAAAAATATTATATACTCCTATACATATATTGATTGATGATTAAGAGGAGAAAGCGAAGATAGAAAGATTATAGAATTTGAAAAAGGGTAATGGGAGGAAGAAAGAGTGGAAGTAGGACACCAACAAAATATGAAGACCCCACTTGAGGATTTAAAAGGGATACATTTTGGGGTTCTTTTATATTTCTTTTTTGGGAATTTAATTAAAGTGGAAATGATTAAATATTTTTGGATAAGGTTCTTTATATGTAGCAACAAACATGGGTTATTGGGTATTTGGGTGGCGAGTTGTGGTGAACTAAGGGGCTGTATGTCACAACCCAATAAGTTTGTGGCCCAACTCACTAAGATTATGACCCAATTAAGGGTTTTAACCTAAGAACTTCATGGAAGGCCCAAGAACATCATGGAAGCTCCCTAGAACTTTCCCATGAGTTCTTCCATGGAATGGTATGGAATGTTCATGGAAATATCTATCTCCATGTATATACTTGAAGTTTCTAGTACTTAGATCCTAACCATTGATTTAGATTAATCTTAGCCATCCATTTTGTGTTAGAAGTAGTATAAATAGGGGTGGTCTCATTTGGCACACCACACCTCAAATCTCAAACATTCTCTCTTGTAAAGCATTCTCAAGCAATATAAGTATTTTCTTCAATTCCACTTGTTCTATAATATTTTCTCTTTTGGTTACTTGAATCATTATAAGGTCCGAGTAAGGCTGACTTAGTAGAGACTAAGTGCCGCACGTGAGCTTATTGAGATAAGTCCGTGACATTTGGTATCAAGAGCAAGGTCGATTCAAGGAGATGGCAACCGAGACCGAGAAGAATGTGAGCGCAACAAGTGGTGTGATGGGTGATGAGACTCGTGGTCGGGTAGAGACTCGACAAGGAGCCAAGAAGAACCGAGGTATGTCCAAAGACTTTGTCGCAAACTTGGACAAGAGGATCATGGATGTAGAGACATCCATGGACGACGTGAAAGCAAAGGTCGAAGACGTCCACCAACGTTTGGATGGTTTGGACGGGGACTTTGACGAATTGAAAGATGATTGCAAGAGTGCAATCAACGTGCTAGACGTTGACATGCGACGTGAGATCCATGACTTAAGGGGTATGCTCATGGGTGAGATTACGAAGTTGCGAGGAAAATGGAGGGGGAGGTCTCCACTATTCACCAACGCCTCGTGGATTTACAAACCAACATGAACTCTTGTTTGAGATTCATGGCTAGTGGGGGTAGCAACACTGGATGCAATGATCCGAAGGTGGACGTTCCCAAGCCGTCACCGTTCGTGGGGAAGCGGGAAGCCCGAGCGGTTGATGATTTTATATGGGAGATGGAACAATACTTGGAGGGAGTCAACATAGTGGATGATGCAATGAAGATCAAGACGGCAACCCGTTACCTGAAGGATACCGCAGCGTTATGGTGGCGTCGTCGATATGGAGATATCGAGAAAGGTACGGTTACTATTGATACTTGGGATGATTTCCTTACTGAACTTAAGAGTCAATTCTACCCCAAGAATGCTCAAAAGGATGCGATGAGTCGTCTACATAAATTACATCATTCCGGGACGATTCGGGAGTATATTAAAGAATTCACGAACCTTAGCCTGGAGGTCCCAGATATTCCCGATGATATTCTCCTCTTCTATTTTCTCGATGGTTTGCAACCTTGGGCTAAAACGGAGTTGGAGAGACGAGGAGTCCAAGACCTTGCCACCGCAATTGCTCAAGCGGAGGCACTAGTCGACCATGCTAATAGGAAAGATTCGTTCAAGTCAAAAGATAAGAAGGTGAGCCATGAGAAAGGTGGGGGAGATAAGCCCGCCCAATCAAGGAATGATAATACACGTAAGCCACCAACCGGGAATAACAAGAGCATAAAAACTTCTTACAAGAATGATGGATGTTTCATATGTGATGGACCGCATAGAGCCCGAGATTGTCCGAAGAAAGCTAGCCTTCATGCTATGGAAGCTCAAAAGGCGGGTTGTCAGGATGAGGAGCGGTGCATAGGATCAATGCATATCCTCAACGCAATCAAGGCCAAGACGGAGATACCCAAGGTAGTGGCTAAAGGACTCCAATTCGTAGATATTAACATTTGTGGATATCGGGTACGAGCTTTGGTGGATACGGGAGCAACTCATAACTTTATCTCCACCGATGAAGCCAAAAGGCTAGGACTTAAGGAAACAAAAGAGAGTGGCATGTTGAAGACGGTGAACACGAGTACCAGACCGATTAGTGGGGTGGCTAAAGATGTATATGTGAAGATTGGAGAATGGGAAGGAATGATTGATCTCTCAGTCGTGCCTATGGACGACTTCAAGTTAGTACTTGGGATGGAGTTCCTAGATAAGGTACGCGGTTTCCCTATGCCGTTTGCTAATTCACTGTGTATCTTGGATGGTGAGAAGACTTGTATGGTGTCAACCGAACGTGGAAGCAAGAGTGCATCCAAGTCACTTTCGGCCATGCAATTCAAGAAGGGGTACAACAAGAATGAGACATGCTATTTAGCGGTAGCAAAGCAAGAGACGGTCGAAGATAAGGGAAAACTAGAGGTACCCAAGGAAATTGAGAAGGTTCTCGATGAGTTCGAGGATGTCATGCCCAAGGAGTTACCAAAGAAGTTACCACCTAGGAGGGAGGTTGACCATGCGATCGAGTTGGAGCCGGGATCAAAACCACCTTCCAAAGCCCCATACCGAATGCCACCACCCGAGTTGGAGGAGTTGCGAAGACAACTCAAGGAGTTGCTGGATGCGGGATACATCCGACCGTCAAAATCCCCGTATGGTGCTCCGGTACTATTTCAAAGAAAGAAGGATGGGTCCTTGCGGATGTGTATAGATTACCGGGCACTTAACAAGGTAACTATCAAGAACAAATACCCAATCCCACTTATTGCTGATGTGTTCGATCAACTTGGGAAGGCGAGATACTTCTCCAAGTTAGACTTGAGATCGGGATATTATCAAGTCCGAATTGCCGAAGGAGATGAGGCTAAGACCACATGCGTGACGAGGTATGGCACTTATGAATTCCTAGTCATGCCCTTTGGTTTAACCAATGCCCCTGCCACATTTTGTACTTTGATGAACAAATTATTCCACCCGTTCCTCGACAAGTTTGTCGTGGTGTACTTAGATGACATAGTCGTATATAGCGACACCATGGAAGATCATGTGAGGCACTTGAAACAAGTTTTCCAAGTACTAAGGGATAATGAGTTGTATGTGAAACTAGAGAAATGCTCATTTGGATTAAAAGAGGTGGAATTTCTTGGACATCGAATAAAAGATGGGAAGTTGCTGATGGACGGGGCTAAGATCAAGGCAATCCAAGAGTGGGAGGCACCAACCAAGGTTACTGATTTACGATCTTTCCTTGGTTTAGTAAACTACTATCGTCATTTTATCAAGGGATACTCGGCGAAAGCGGCTCCATTGACAGAATTGTTAAAGAAGAACAAAGCTTGGTTGTGGGATGAGACATGTCAAGCAGCATTTGAAGAGTTGAAAGGAGCGGTCATGGAAGAACCGGTGTTGAGACTTCCGGACGTGACCATTCCGTTCGAGTTACACACAGACGCATCGGACTTTGCTATTGGAGGAGTTCTAATGCAAGAGGGTCACCCGATCGCATTTGAAAGCCGAAAACTTAACGAGGCGGAAAGGAAGTACACTGTGCAGGAGAAGGAGATGACGGCGGTGGTTCATTGTTTGAGGACATGGAGGCATTATCTTTTGGGATTAAGGTTCGTGATCAAGACGGATAATGTGGCAACGAGTTATTTTCAAACCCAAAAGAAGTTGAGTCCCAAACAAGCTCGTTGGCAAGACTTCCTAGCCGAATTTGACTATGTGTTGGAGTATAAGCCTGGGAAGGCCAATGTGGTAGCTGATGCCCTAAGTCGTAAGGCGGAGTTTGCAGCAATCACAAAACCACAATTCTTCCTTCAAGATCGTATAAAGGAGGGATTAGAGCATGATCCTATAGCCAAAAACCTTGTTGGATTGGCTCGAGATGGGAAAACGCGAAGGTTTTGGCTCAAGGGTGATCTATTATTCACCAAAGGAGACCGGTTATATGTGCCTAAGTGGGGTGATCTTAGACGGACAATCTTGAAGGAGTGTCATGATTCAAAGTGGGCTGGTCATCCAGGTATCAAGAGGACACTGGCATTAGTAGAAGGCACTTATTATTGGCCAAGGATGGAAGACGACGTAGAGACGTACGTGCGAACATGCCTAATATGCCAACAAGATAAGATAGAGCAACGCCAACCAGGAGGACTATTACAGCCGCTACCTACACCGAAAGGACCATGGGAGAGTGTTTCCATGGACTTCATTACTTGCTTACCTAAGTCGGAAGGGTGTGGGAGTATTATAGTCGTGGTAGACCGGTTTTCTAAGTATGGTACCTTCATAGCCGCATCATCCGAAGTTACCGCGGATGAAACCGCAAAACTATTTTTCAAGAATGTGGTGAAGTATTGGGGGATACCGCATGTGATAGTAAGTGATCGAGATCCGAGGTTCACAGGGCGTTTTTGGACGGAGTTGTTCAAGATCATGGGGACGGACTTGAATTTCTCCACGAGTTTTCATCCCCAAACAGACGGACAGACGGAAAGGGTGAATGCACTATTGGAGCTCTATCTTCGACACTATGTAAGTGCAAATCAACATGATTGGGCTAAGCTTCTTGATATTGCTCAGTTCTCTTATAACATGCAAAGGAGTGAGTCCACGGGGAAGAGTCCTTTTGAGTTGGTGACAGGACGCCAACCATTGACCCCGAATGCTTTGGCCGCTTCATATGATGGAAGCAGCCCAGCCGCTTATAGAACGATGAAGGAGTGGCACGAACAAGCCGACTTGGCGCGAGCATCACTAGATAAGGCGGCCAAGAAAATGAAGAGATGGGCGGATAAGAAAAGACGACATGTTGAGTTCAAAGTTGGGGACCAGGTGATGGTGAAGCTTTTACCTCAACAATTCAAAACATTTAGGAAGGTGCACAAAGGATTGATCCGGAAATATGAAGGCCCATTCCCGGTAATTGGACGTGTTGGGAACGTATCTTATCGAGTTCAACTACCGCCCAAGTTAAAGATTCATCCAGTCTTCCACGTAAGTTTTCTAAAACCTTATCATGGGGACGAGGAAGACCCAGAACGAGGAGTTTCCAAATGAGCACCAATGGCAGTTGCGACTTCGTTCGATCGTGAAGTGGAAGATATCTTGTTGCATCGAACGGTACGGAGACGAGGTGTGCCGAGCTATAGAGAATACCTGGTTAAGTGGCGTAACTTGCCCGATAGTGAAGCAAGCTGGGAAGCCGAAGACTTATTGTGGCAGTTCACAGACAAAATCAAGAAGTATCACGAGGATCACACGACGAGGACGTCGCGAGCTTAGGTGGGGGAGAATGTCACAACCCAATAAGTTTGTGGCCCAACCCACTAAGATTATGACCCAATTAAGGGTTTTAACCCAAGAACTTCATGGAAGGCCCAAGAACATCATGGAAGCTCCCTAGAACTTTCCCATGAGTTCTTCCATGGAATGGTATGGAATGTTCATGGAAATATCTATCTCCATGTATATACTTGAAGTTTCTAGTACTTAGATCCTAACCACTGATTTAGATTAATCTTAGCCATCCATTTTGTGTTAGAAGTAGTATAAATAGGGGTGGTCTCATTTGGCACACCACACCTCAAATCTCAAACATTCTCTCTTGTAAAGCATTCTCAAGCAATATAAGTATTTTCTTCAATTCCACTTGTTCTATAATATTTTCTCTTTTGGTTACTTGAATCATTATAAGGTCCGAGTAAGGCTGACTTAGTAGAGACTAAGTGCCGCACGTGAGCTTATTGAGATAAGTCCGTGACATGTAGCTGTGGGGAGTCACCACTCATATTTTTATCCTATTATATTGCTCCAATACATACGATAATCCAATATAACTAAAACGACACACATCTCCACTACATTTATTATGTAAGTATTAATATATTAATCGAGCTAAAATATTATTTATATTATTACTAGGTTTTGAGCCCGTGCGTTGCACAGCTACTCAAAATTCGTTTTAAATAAGTCACTTATTTTAATTTTATGACGTTTGATCTACATTTTCAAGCAATAATTGGGGTTGCGTTTAAGGAGTACATGTCGACCCAATAGCTTAAGTGTGGTTATTTGAGCTGTGACAACCCGGAAATTTTTGACCAAATTTAAACTTTATCTTTATATTATTCCGACACGATAAGCAAAGTTTGTTAAGTTGAATATCAAGAAGTGTAAACTGTATTCATACATTCATTTAACCTTGACCAAACCCTAACGATTCACGAACCATTATAATTGGATTGGAAAATATACGTGTGTGTGTGTGTGTGTGTGTGTGTGTGTGTATATATATATATATATATATATATATATATATATATTTTACAAAAATATAATATTAACTTAGTAAAAAAAACGTCCTGATTTAAAATAATATATTTTGATAAACAACGAGTCACTGATTTATAGAAGCAAATGACCACAACGCTCAATTTTATAAGTTACATTTTTTATAAGGTAATTTATTGATGAGTAAGTCAAATTATTAATAAGGGTACACGTCGCGTAACGTAAAAGGCTAGTTTTCTAAACGTACGAAAGTGCATTCGAAAAACCGAAAGTGGTACACGAGTCGAGTATCAACGTACGAGTCAACGGACCTAAAATTACAAGTCAACTATGTACATGAATATAATATAATATATATATATTATATATATAATATGTCGACAAACAAGAAAACAAAAAAATTGTGAGCTGGATTTTGGGGCCATGCGACCGCATGAGAAATAGGCATAAAACCCATGCGATCGCATGGCAGGCAGAATTCAGAAACATTCTATAAATTGGCCAGTTTGCTCAACACACACACATATTAATATCTATATTACTCCGTATTATATTTTATATTTATTATTTATATTTATTATTTATAATATTATTATTATTAAGATTAATATTATTATTAATCTTATAGTTAGGAGTATTATTATTAGTATTATTATACATAAAATACTACGACGAGGTCATGAGCGAATTATTTTCAAACAAGCCTTCCGAGCGGGATAGAGCTAGGAAAACTATGGGTCAAAGCTAAGGAAGTTATGGGTATAGTTCGGGGGTATAGCTCGTGAGTCAAACCTAGTGTTTATCATCTCTGTTGCGTATACGTACTTTCCTCCAATATTGAATCACAATATTGATACGTGAGCATTCATATCTTATCTTTTATATATTAATAGTGTATCCATGGCTAGTGCTCGAGTATATATGTTTATGCATGCTTGTATGCTAAATTTCATCATTAAACAGTTTGTGATAAATCACGAATTAAATACATATATTACTGATAAAAGGTTTATGATATGCATGTTTTTGGAAAGCTGGCGAGAAATCAATAACTTTTCATTTAGAAATCGCGTAATTTCGATGAACGAATTTAAAGATATGGTCAACTGAATTATGATTAACATTAATTGAAATTGCTTTTGAATCTGCAATTGATATTTAAACAACTTGTTTATAAGATTGATAAATTGAATTTTCAAATATTACTAATCGAGTAAGCGAATTTTTATATAAGGCACGTCTCGTCTTGTTGAGCAATTGTCAAAACTAATTGTTTTATCATATTTTAAAGCCTTATAAAAACTATAGTTTAATTTTACAAGAATTGGGAAACTATGTGAAATGTTAAAATGTTTCGATTGACATGATCATTCAACTATAGTATTGAGTCAAATTGACTTTTTGAAATGACTTTTGATAACTTTTGTATGTCGATCTCGAGCATTAGGATTGTGATACACTATGACCCGACCTAGCTTCTGTAAAGACCCGTCCTTATCCACCTGGACAAAGTCTTCAACATTTGGTCCCATTGCGATGATCGATTCCAAGTAATATCCTTAAAATGAGCAAATGCATAGCGGAAGACTTAATTCGTACCTGAGAATAAACATGTTTAAAAGTGTCAACCAAAAGGTTGGTGAGTTCATAAGTTTATCATAACAATCATTTCAATATATTAATAGACCACAAGATTTCCGTTTATAAATATATGTACACTCGCAAGTGTATAAAAGTATTCTATAAGTTGTAGGTACCCGGTAACAAGCCTTAACGTTCATGTTTTACCCTCTGAAGTACACCAGATCAGGTGTGTTTAAAATAACCTCGAAGTACTAAAGCATCCCATAATCAGGATGGGATTTGTCAGGCCCAATAGATCTATCTTTAGGATTCGCGCCTACCGTACATAGACAAGTAGTTTAATGTTACCAAGCTAAGGGTATATTTCTGGTTTAAACCCACATAGAATTA
Organism: Rutidosis leptorrhynchoides; assembly: GCF_046630445.1. Lineage (NCBI taxonomy): Eukaryota > Viridiplantae > Streptophyta > Magnoliopsida > Asterales > Asteraceae > Rutidosis > Rutidosis leptorrhynchoides. Next base: position 432,321,639 of record NC_092338.1, read on the forward strand.
GTTTTAGTACTTGTGCCTATTTCGTAAAACATTTATAAAACAGCGCATGTATTCTCAGCCCAAAAATATATATAAAAAGGGAGCAAATGAAACTCACCTAATGTATTTTGTAGTAAAAATACATATGACGACATTGAACAATGCAGGATTGGCCTCGAATTCACGAAACTGAAAGGAGTATTTCTTAAAAAAAAAAATGCCCAAGTCCGGGTTTGAACCCGCGACGTCCCGCTAACCCGATAACATCCTTAACCATTATCATTATCAATATTATACGATCACCATAACAACTTTATGATCATAAACATCATCATCATTCAAAACCTCATCGTTTCCATCTTTTATCAACATCACAAGGATCATCATTATCATGACATCTCATTAATATCATCATCTTAATCTTAATCATCTAATCTCATAAACGTTTTCTCATCATCATCTATCTCATAAAATCATAATCATCATCGTTAATTATCATCAATATCATAATCCAACTCATCTAATTGTCTTAATAACCATCATCATCTATTGTTATTTTAGGTATCATTCATGAATTATATTATCATCTTTCTCATCGTAACATTATCATCAAATGCTTCTATAATCACGAACTTTATCATGATCTTGTTACTATATCCATCAGCACGTACATGGCCCAAACAAAACAAGTATATGGCACTATATCCAACACTTTCACGGCCCAATATAAGGAAGAATCGAACCCAAATAAAATATGGTAGCAATCGGTTTTCTTATTTTTTTAATGAAGTGGGGGGTTAGTTGTTTTGATCTTTTTATTTGTCTTTTAGATCGACATAGGCAGCTGGATATATCACTTGTGGGGTTTATAATGTTGCACTTGTCTGCCATTAAGAGAATTGTGCAACATCTATATTATTACAATAATATAATTCGGTTTATCATCATATCAAAGTATCATCATATGATCATCATCAAAATCACGTACTTTCACCGAAACCATATCAACATCTATCGTCTTCAAGGTAAAATAAATGGGTCTCGGCCAGCAGTAGTATAGCACCTCAAAAGTGGCGGTTTAGGTATTGGTTATTGGGGTGGTAACGGTCATAACGAACATGATGGTGATTAAGTGGTGGCCGACGGTGATGAAGGGTATGGTGAGTATAGGGTGGCAGTGAAGTTTGGTGATTCACGATCAAAATCGTAGAGAGAGAAAGAGAAAAAAAAATAGATGGAGATGATGGTTCAAAGGAGGTTGAGGGTGACGGATGAGTGGTGATTCTCGGTGATTGATGGTGGATAGTGGTTGTCGACGGTGGGTTGTTCATAATGGCGTGAGGAGGGTGGCGATTGCAAAAGATTATGGTGATGGCCAAGGATGATGGCGGTTATGGTTAAAGTATTTTAGGGTGAGCGTGTGGTGGTGTATTGAATGAAGGTGACCGATGTTTGTTCTTGTAGACGAGGTGCTGAGTTAATGGCGATCGAGACATATAGAATATATATGAAAACAAATTTTAGAGAGGAAGAGAGATATGTGGTTTATGGGTTTCGTTTTGGTAACCGTAAACAGGAACACATATAAGGTGGTTCGATTTGTGGTTTGTGAGCCGAAGGAATGGTTCAGTAGATATATTTGATGGTTTGATGACAGAAGTAGATGACTAATGACTTCGATGGGTGAGGTGATGGTGATTGTGATTCAAGGTGGTGTCCGATCTAAAATGGTGAAGGTTGATCGTTTTGTCATGTGGATGAAACAGAAAAACAGTATGGTTATTGATGTCTTGCAGGTTCATCATTCGGCCATTATCATAACGAGAAGAGAAGGATCTCACGAGAGTTTTGATGGTTTTGTTATTAATTTGGTGGTTGAAGAAATGCGAAAATATGATGGTTGGTGTCGAGCAGCAAGCCAGAAGAAAATGGTGGATGATTGAAGATAATAGTGGTGATAGATATATATATCTCATATGTGTGCATGTATATATATAAAAAAAATCTGATTAGTTATATATGTTTATATATTATCTATATATACATCTATATGATGTGAGTTGATGAAAGATAGAAACAAAAAAAAAATACTGTGCATTGATAAATCATTCATCATTCACGGGTTTAATTATTTGTGTGATGATTTGGACAGAAAACCGAATCCATAACATATAAATTTACTAATACTAATTAATAATTTTAACATAATAATAATTATAATATAAAATACTATTAATAATAAACACATGGCTTTTAAGTTACAGTTAGCAGCCGTCTAATTTCATTTAATTGTGTCTAACAGTTTAACATGGATGAAATATAAACATAAGATAACAATTATTATATAAATCATATATATTTATTCATAGATTTATAATAGTAATAACTTTCTAATCTTGTAAATTATTTTACATAATTATTTTCTTGATGTTTCAACCATATTTTATTATATTCAATTATTATATATACTTACATTTGTATGTATAAATATATATGTATATTTACAATTAATCGTTCGTGAATCGTCGGGAATAGCCAAAGGTCAAATAGATATCTGAAACAGTTCAAGATTTTTTTAAGATTCAGTTTAACAGACTATGCTTATCATGTCAAAACCATATAAGATTAGTTTTAAATTTAATCGGAAATTTCCGGGTCGTCACAGTACCTACCCGTTAAAGAAATTTCGTCCCGAAATTTGAGTGTGGTTGTCATGGCTGATAATAAAAATGTTTTTATGACGAATATGAATTGATAAATAGAGTTTTATCATCATTGAGTAATATGGATAAAACAATTCAATTACTTGAAGCGTATGAGTGAAGCTGTCACAAATGAGTGGAAAGTTTCGTCTTAACTTTTGACGTAGTCATAGTGAATTTCAGGAATTATGAAAATCTTCTAATCAGAAGGAAAATGTAATCACACGATTTATTAGCAAACTGTCGGAGTTACGGAAGAACAGAAATATCAAGGAAGTATTTCCGTGATATGCTTAGAGATTAAGTAGAATGAAAGAGTTATGTAACATGGCACATGATGACGGTAAGGTCTGTGAATCATCACGTTCCATTAGAAATTTAGCATGACTTACTGTAATATAATCACGTTGGCCTGACGTCATTATATTATACTAACCCATGCTTCAATTCCCAACACTTCTCTTAGGAAATCATTCACAATTCAAACTCGATTGTTACAGAATAAAGAAACTAAAACAGTTTCTTTTATGATGTAATATAGATAGCACGAAGAGATGAATAATTTCGGACAAAGATATCAATGAAGGTATCTTGAGAAATATCGAAGATATTTATAACGAAAGATATGACGGCATCTTAGAATTTAAAATATCTAAAATCAAAGGATGTTGCAGAACCTTTCCGCAAGGATTTAGAATAGGTAAGGAGCAAGATATTCGCTAAAGAGTTCATCAGATACAGAATCATCTAGATTCATTAAGTACAGGTTTTAGTTCTGGTGATTTATCCACAGCCTCCTTCATAGTTTTGCATAATCCTCTTTTCGGTACTAATTTTTTTTTTATTGAGCGTTCCCAACCTTCCATTCTTTATCATCAACTTTTGGGCATTAAGACCATCTACAACATGCTGCTTCGTCAGCATTTTCAAAGTTAACGGATCTGGGTTATCGGTTATCAAACCGAGGTGGTTTCAAGAGAATTGTGTTTTTAGATGATTAAACGCTGATGGTAATATGGTGGAATATAATAGGTTTCTCGGTAACAATAACAGTGGCAAACGTATATATCAAAGTTATAATAAGGTTGATTCGAACGAAAAGTCGAAGTTGACTTGCTGGATCTGTGACAAAATTGGCTACTTTGGAAAGGAATTATTAAGTTATTTTGGGTAATAATAACACCAAGGAATTAGCACGGCTACGTGTTAAACGTTTACTCAGGTTTCGAGAGTTTTCAGGTGCATAACTATATGCATCAATATTTTCTTTCATAGATGAAGTACGGTTGGTTCATCTTCTCGATTGAGGTGTCTTCAAGAATCGTGAAAGGTTTGAACGCAGATTGTAATCGTCAAGATAAGAATGAGGTTTAAGATGAAATCAAGTGGCAAACTTGAAGAATTATTTAGTTTCATATGTTATAATCAGTATTTTAATTCATTTTAATTGTCCAATATTATTCGTCCACAGTCGATAGTCCACATTTAACAGTCCAATAGTTCATATATAGTTTAATATATAACATTTGAATTAATTAATACGTATCGTGACCTGTGTACCGGTCTCAGTATTGATCACAACTCAAACTATATATATATATTTTGGAATCAACCTCAACCCTGTATAGCTAACTCCGTCATTTGCATATAGAGTGTCTATGGTTGTTCCAAGATAAATATATAGATGGGTCAATATGATATGTCGAAACCTTGTATACGTGTCCCGTTATTTAAAGTGCGAAAAATAAATACAGAAATTAAATGACGATAAATAAAATTGCGAGAATGTAAATTGCGATAATTAAATTGCGATAAATAAAATGTAACCAGTTAGCTAGGAATAGTTAGCGTGGATTCTTAACAATATTTCAATTAGTTAGTTCGTTTGTTTCTAACAAATTTTACTTTGTCCGATGTTTTCTTCATTATGTCACTTGTTGGATTTTGATAGGTCAAAATCCAAATATGAAATTGAACGAAAATGGATTCTGTGGTGAACGGATACGTATATCTATAGATACAAGTAGGATAGTGACTGACTGTTGAATCAGAGTCGAAGAATGTACCGTGTAACTGATTAATGTGAAATCTAAATATTCCTCGGGTATTACCTACCCGTTAAAATATTTTCACCATTAACAGTTTGTACAAAAGAATTTTAATTACAATCTTTTTGAAAATATACTTGCATATATATTTTCTTCAGATGTAATCATGGATTTAATGAGTCAATAAGATATTAAACTCATTTGATTTATCGTTAATACTAGATTACATAATCTCTAAAACTTTAGAAATTACATAATCGCCATGTCGAGCGAAGATAATCGATGTAGAACGATATGTAGAATGAAGATAAAGTAGATAGACCGATGCGTAGAACGATGATTATGCTCGAGGTACAGAATGAGATATTGAGGCGTGTGATGTTGAAACTTGGGTTGTTGGTGGTACTGGTGTCGATGTTGGTGGTGTTTTTGGTGCCTGTGATGTTGCTGAAGTTGGTAGGTTTTGCACCATATCTTCCAAAGATACAACTCGAACGCGAAGTTCCTTGACCTCTTCTAGTACACCGGGATGATTGTCGGTTCGGACGAGCGGATAAATAAAATCTAGAATTTGATGTAGTATATAATCGTGGCGAAATACTCTAGAAATGAGAGAGAAAATGGTATTTTGAATAGATTCGCCTGTAAGTGCTTCGGGTTCTTTACCAAGAGGTGAATTCGGTTAGTAGAAGGGATAGCCTTCTGCGCGTCTCCATTGATTAAGTCGACTACGAACCCATCAGATGAATTGGGGATGGATGATTGGTTGATTCATTCTGGTGACACTGCTTTCGGAGCTTAGGTGAAACTCCATATCGGAATAGCTGTCGGAATCCGAGGAATTTGAACTGGTTGAGGGATTCATTTCGTACGATCAGATGAAGGATTTTCGATAAGAAATAGATTATAGGATGTAGATTAGTACCCTGCAATACATAATTTACATATGCATATATAATACTAAAATCTCATAAGTTACGGAGGAATCTACGGAAGTTGTCAGACAAAGGTAACAATAACATGTACGCTAAGATATGAATTTATCTATACACTGTCTACGCAATAGAGGCAGTAAGACGTGTCTAGACTTTAAGAATAATAAGCAAATAATTTTTGACACCAAATGATAAGCAAAACTTTTGACATGCAGACACGGTCGAAGTCCAGACCCACTAATGCATCTAAACAACTATCAGTTAGACACACTAATGCAAGACCTGATTCGCTAAGACCACCGCTCTGATACCACCTGTAAAGACCCGTCCTTATCCACCTGGACAAAGTCTTCAACATTTGGTCCCATTGCGATGATCGATTCCAAGTAATATCCTTAAAATGAGCAAATGCACAGCGGAAGACTTAATTCGTACCTGAGAATAAACATGCTTAAAAGTGTCAACCAAAAGGTTGGTGAGTTCATAAGTTTATCATAACAATCATTTCAATATATTAATAGACCACAAGATTTCCGTTTATAAATATATGTACACTCGCAAGTGTATAAAAGTATTCTATAAGTTGTAGGTACCCGGTAACAAGCCTTAACGTTCATGTTTTACCCTCTGAAGTACACCAGATCAGGTGTGTTTAAAATAACCTCGAAGTACTAAAGCATCCCATAATCAGGATGGGGTTTGTCAGGCCCAATAGATCTATCTTTAGGATTAGCGCCTACCGTACATAGACAAGTAGTTTAATGTTACCAAGCTAAGGGTATATTTCTGGTTTAAACCCACATAGAATTAGTTTTAGTACTTGTGCCTATTTCGTAAAACATTTATAAAACAGCGCATGTATTCTCAGCCCAAAAATATATATAAAAAGGGAGCAAATGAAACTCACCTAATGTATTTTGTAGTAAAAATACATATGACGACATTGAACAATGCAGGATTGGCCTCGAATTCACGAAACTGAAAGGAGTATTTCTTAAAAAAAAAATGCCCAAGTCCGGGTTTGAACCCGCGACGTCCCGCTAACCCGATAACATCCTTAACCATTATCATTATCAATATTATACGATCACCATAACAACTTTATGATCATAAACATCATCATCATTCAAAACCTCATCGTTTCCATCTTTTATCAACATCACAAGGATCATCATTATCATGACAACTCATTAATATCATCATCTTAATCTTAATCATCTAATCTCATAAACGTTTTCTCATCATCATCTATCTCATAAAATCATAATCATCATCGTTAATTATCATCAATATCATAATCCAACTCATCTAATTGTCTTAATAACCATCATCATCTATTGTTATTTTAGGTATCATTCATGAATTATATTATCATCTTTCTCATCGTAACATTATCATCAAATGCTTCTATAATCACGAACTTTATCATGATCTTGTTACTATATCCATCAGCACGTACATGGCCCAAACAAAACAAGTATATGGCACTATATCCAACACTTTCACGGCCCAATATAAGGAAGAATCGAACCCAAATAAAATATGGTAGCAATCGGTTTTCTTATTTTTTTTAATGAAGTGGGGGGTTAGTTGTTTTGATCTTTTTATTTGTCTTTTAGATCGACATAGGCAGCTGGATATATCACTTGTGGGGTTTATAATGTTGCACTTGTCTGCCATTAAGAGAATTGTGCAACATCTATATTATTACAATAATATAATTCGATTTATCATCATATCAAAGTATCATCATATGATCATCATCAAAATCACGTACTTTCACCGAAACCATATCAACATCTATCGTCTTCACAGTAAAATAAATGGGTCTCGGCCAGCAGTAGTATAGCACCTCAAAAGTGGCGGTTTAGGTATTGGTTATTGGGGTGGTAACGGTCATAACGAACATGATGGTGATTAAGTGGTGGCCGACGGTGATGAAGGGTATGGTGAGTATAGGGTGGCAGTGAAGTTTGGTGATTCACGATCAAAATCGTAGAGAGTGAAAGAGAAAAAAAAATAGATGGAGATGATGGTTCAAAGGAGGTTGAGGGTGACGGATGAGTGGTGATTCTCGGTGATTGATGGTGGATAGTGGTTGTCGACGGTGGGTTGTTCATAATGGCGTGAGGAGGGTGGCGATTGCAAAAGATTATGGTGATGGCCAAGGATGATGGCGGTTATGGTTAAAGTATTTTAGGGTGAGCGTGTGGTGGTGTATTGAATGAAGGTGACCGACATTTGTTCTTGTAGATGAGGTGCTGAGTTAATGGCGATCGAGACATATAGAATATATATGAAAACAAATTTTAGAGAGGAAGAGAGATATGTGGTTTATGGGTTTCGTTTTGGTAACCGTAAACAGGAACACATATAAGGTGGTTCGATTTGTGGTTTGTGAGCCGAAGGAATGGTTCAGTAGATATATTTGATGGTTTGATGACAGTAGTAGACGACTAATGACTTCGATGGGTGAGGTGATGGTGATTGTGATTCAAGGTGGTGTCCGATCTAAAATGGTGAAGGTTGATCGTTTTGTCATGTGGATGAAACAGAAAAACAGTATGGTTATTGATGTCTTGCAGGTTCATCATTCGGCCATTATCATAACGAGAAGAGAAGGATCTCACGAGAGTTTTGATGGTTTTGTTATTAATTTGGTGGTTGAAGAAATGCGAAAATTTGATGGTTGGTGTCGAGCAGCAAGCCAGAAGAAAATGGTGGATGATTGAAGATAATAGTGGTGATAGATATATATATCTCATATGTGTGCATGTATATATATAAAAAAAAATCTGATTAGTTATATATGTTTATATATTATCTATATATACATCTATATGATGTGAGTGGATGAAAGATAGAAACAAAAAAAAATACTGTGCATTGATAAATCATTCATCATTCACGGGTTTAATTATTTGTGTGATGATTTGGACAGAAAACCGAATCCATAACATATAAATTTACTAATACTAATTAATAATTTTAACATAATAATAATTATAATATAAAATACTATTAATAATAAACACATGGCTTTTAAGTTACAGTTAGCAGCCGTATAATTTCATTTAATTGTGTCTAACAGTTTAACATGGATGAAATATAACATAAGATAACAATTATTATATAAATCATATATATTTATTCATAGATTTATAATAGTAATAACTTTCTAATCTTGTAAATTATTTTACATAATTATTTTCTTGATGTTTCAACCATATTTTATTATATTCAATTATTATATATACTTACATTTGTATGTATAAATATATATGTATATTTACAATTAATCGTTCGTGAATCGTCGGGAATAGCCAAAGGTCAAATAGATATCTGAAACAGTTCAAGATTTTTTTAAGATTCAGTTTAACAGACTATGCTTATCATGTCGAAACCATATAAGATTAGTTTTAAATTTGATCGGAAATTTCCGGGTCTTCACAGCTTGTTAGACATGTATTGACCAACATATGTTCTCTAGGTGGAGATCTACGGTTATTTTTCATTCCGAGTTTCGGTCACATTTCGGTGAATGACCTTATGTGCTGCTAAGGTGAGTTTCATTTGCTCCCTTTTTAATTGCTTTTGCAATCTATATTTTTGGGCTGAGAATACACGCACTTTATTTTAAACACAATTGATACAAGTACATACTAAATTCTACACTGAGTTTGAACCGAAAATCCCTTAGCTTTGGTAACTAGTAACTGCCGGTTATAAGAACTGGTGGGCGCGAGTAGTAGTATACGGATCCATAGGGCTTGATATCCCCATCCGAGCTAGAGCACTAGCCTTTTAACGGACGTATGCTATTTGAGAAGCGTACACGTTGGTTTGCGTGTATTATTAAGATGATTATACAAAGGGTATAAATTATATATACGTTAAGTTTAGTTACTAAGGTGCTCAATTTCGTAGAATATTTTGATAAACGTTTCTGGATGAAACAACTGAAAACTTGTGATCCACCTTTATATACAGATTATGCTCAACATTAAAACTATGAACTCACCAACATTTGTGTTGACACTATTAAACATGTTTATTCTCAGGTTCCCTAGAAGTCTTCCACTGTTTGCTTATATGTTAGACAAGCTATGTGCATGGAGTCTTACATGGTATATTTTTCAAGGAAACGTTGCATTCACTAAATCATCACCATGTATCTTATTTTGACTGCATTGTCAACGAAAGTACTATTTTAAACTATTATTTACGGTGATTGTCTATATGTAGTGTCATACCCCGTCCTAATCCGTCCGGACGAAGTCACCAACATCTGGTTCCATTGCGATGATCGACTCCAAATAATGTCTTTAAAATGAGCAAATGCACAGCGGAAGATTTCTTTCATACCTGAGAATAAACATGCTTTCAAGTGTCAACCAAAAGGTTGGTGAGTTCATAAGTTTATCAATAAACAATAAAATTCATCATTTTGATAGACCACAAGATTTAAATGCTGCATGATACAAATGGGCCCGAATCATATACCCACCTGTAATGTACATGCGATATCTTTTAATTACAGTACACTTTTCTCGTGTACGAAATCTTTTTTTCATAAAACTTAGTAACCGTACACATATCTCGTGCACAAAAACTAATACACATAACCTGTGTATAAAAATCATTCTCTCGATACATAACATTAATATCAATTGGTGGCAATTATCATGTCCATATAATTCAACGGTGGCAATTATCATGTCCACATAATTCAACGGTGGCAATTATCATGTCCACATAATTCAACGGTGGCAATTATCATGTCCACATAATTCAATAATAATCCGCAGAACTTCTGTCTGCATAATAATTCATTCGAGGAATGTTTTGCTTGTGTCTATCTCGTCAAATATTTATAAAAGCATTTCATGTATTCACAGTTCAAAATATATTTCAAAAGCATTTAATAAAACAGTTATAAAAACAGCGCATGTATTCTCAGTCCCAAAAATATAAAGAGTAAAAGGGAGCAAATGAACTCACAATACGATATTTTGTAGTAAAAATATGCATACGACGGAACTAAACAATGCAAGGTTGGCCTCGGATTCACGAACCTATATCAATTATATATATATTAACACATAATATTAATCAACTAAGTTTATATGTTATAATGTATTATGATTAATATCCTTATATATAATCATATTGTTTCTTATAATAGATTATATTATCTATATATGATATATAATTTAATTAATGTTATAATAATAATATTTTAGTTATTATATTAAAATATGGTAGTTTGTAATATTAGTTATATTTATGTTATATGTAATAATTATATTTTTATATAAAGAATATTTGTTGTAATAATAATAATACTAGTAGTAATATTAGTAATATATATATATATATATATATATATATATATATATATATATATATATATATATATATATATATATATATAATGATAGTAATAATAATAATGTTAAAAATAATAATCTTAATGTTAAAAAAAATAATGATGATAATAATAATAATAATAATAATAATAATAATAATAATAATAATAATAATAATAATAATAATAATAATAATAATAATAATAATAATATTCATAAAGTTAATAATAATAGTAATTTTCATAATAATAATAATGATATTAATAATAATATTCTAAAAGGAGACTACCTTCAAAGCAAGCCTAAAAATAAATGCCATAGGCAGGGCTCGAACCCACGACCTCTCGTTACACACAAACCCTCCAAACCATTCTTCTGTTTTTACTTTTTCTGATTTAAATATCCCGGATTAAACTTATACCCTATATCTATCGGTTTCCATTTTTTTTTTCTCCTCCCCTCTTTCAGTCTAACAGTAAATCATTTAAATTGCCCGAATGGAAAACAGGATTACGGCCCAACTGATACATTTACGGACCCGATTTAATTACGGCCCAACTGATACTATTACGGCCCAATAATAAAACAAAGAGTTTGGCCCAATAAACCTTTAAATAATACGGATTCCTTTTGTGATGTGGCTTGACATTCGGGAAAAAAAATTATTAAACAGATGCAAGGATTGTAACCGTCATCTTTACCTCATCCCATGTCATTTTCCATTATCGAAATTCATAATAGCCATGTTACCGACAATTACACCAAAAGATGCTTTGTGTAAACAAATAAATATTTAAGTATGATCATAATTATCATTATCTTCTTACTTTAATATCACTTGTAGCTTTGCGACAATCATCTCACTTACACTATGCTTGCTTCGATAAAAATGCTCCAAGTTTGTCATCAAACAACTAAGATAAACTTTATCATAAAAGTTGAGACACATCATTCATCGATGACATCATAGGGTGGTAGCTAAGTACTTAGCAATCAGTGACAGAAAAATAGAAATGGAAAACAGGAACAAATGGTGTTCAATGGTGGTTGTTTACGGTCATGATGGTTTCTCGATGGTGGGTTTTTGAGTGACCGAAGAAAAGAAAAAAAAGAGAGGAAGATATAGATGAAGGGAGAGATATAGTACGGTGGATTCTTCGTTGGTTTGGACCGTAGCAACAACAATAGTTTTTTTTTGGATGGAACGACACTTGCAATTATCGATAATTAACTCAAAGTGTTAAATGGTGATCGATGGTGATGTGGGTTTTAAGAATATGGCAGGTGAAGGTGGCATTTGATTGTTTTAACAAAGAAGAGAGGAAAGAGTGTGGTTATGGTTGTTGATGGAAATGGGTGGCGGTTTGGAAAAAATATAGCAGCGAGCAATATTAAAAAAAAAAAGTGGTGTTGATGATAGTAGTCATAGGTGATTGTGTGGGTTTGGTCTAAACGAACAGAGAAACAGAAGTACATAAGCATTGTAGTAGTGTAGTAAGGGTTGGATGGTGGTTGTTAATGTTGGTATTCTACCGGGACTTGTAGCCGATTACAAATTGAAGAATAAAGGTGGCTATGGGTTGAAGAAGATGGTGTGTTGTTCATAGTGGAAAACGCTTTCGATGGTGGAAGGTGATGGAGTGTGGTGGTGATGGCCGCCGGTTAGGGTGATGATTGTTGATGACGGTTGATGGTGTCCCGGTTCTAATAATGTTACGGCTATAGTAATAGTTTGAAAGGGAAATTAGAATGAGATGACAATGATTCTGTGATTGATTGATGATAATTGGTGAAATGAATTGGTACTACTTTTTAAATGCCAAATGCATCTGTATGTAGATATTTATTAAGTTCAAAAGTGGTAGTAATAATTCACTAATCCACTAATGTTAATTAAAGCAAACATAAAAAAAAACGTGTCCTACTTAAAATAATCAACAATCTTAATTTGTTAATAAATGCGGACATTTTATTTCCGGTGTTGTCTCGTACTCCGTTATAAATCAGGGGCGGATAAAAGTACACTGAAAAATCCTAAATTTTTAGATTAACTATATTTATTTATTTTGGTCATTATGGTATAAAATTCGATCATTAACTATTAAATAAAAATTACATCACTGTCCGCGCTCGATTCCAGGTAAAATATGAAAAGTGTTAAAATTTAATAATTAGATCCTAAATACATTCTTAGTAAGCCTAAAATTTATAGAACTCATTTTCGGATCACCGTTTATTTTAAAATCATATAAGTTCGCATTAAACTGGTTTAATATCCCTCGAATGGCAATTGAGTGTTACTGTGGCTTACTAATTAGATTCCAAATCACAAAATATATATTTAATATACTTTATTTATATATATAGATATGCTTTAAATAATAATTATCATAATATCATATTTTTATTTTATTTTGCATAAATAAATTTTATTATCAACAACATATAATATTTCAAATTATATTTTCAATTATTATTTATATATATATACACATATCAATTTACAAATAGTTGTTCGTGAATCGTCGGGAATGGTCGAAGGTCAATTGAATATATGAAACAGTCCAAAACTTTTGAGACTCAACATTATAGACTTTGCTTATCGTGTTGAAATCATTTACAGATTAAGTTTAAATTTGGTCGGAAATTCCGGGTCGTCACATATAGAAATCATCAGATGTCGAAAACCTTTGATTTAAATATTCATTTATGGTGTGCCTTTTCAAAAGAATGCAATATTTACAAAACGTATCATATAGAGGTCAAATACCTCGCAATGAAATCGATGAATGACGTGTTCGTCCATATGGATTTGGAGCGATCTTCACAGTTGGTATCAGAGCGTTGGTCCTAGCGAACCAGGTCTTGCAAGAGTGTGTCTAACTGATAGTTGTTAAGATGCATTAGTAAGTCTGGACTTCGACCGTGTCTGCATGTTAAAAGTTTTGCTTATCATTTCTTGTCAGAAATTACATGCTTATCATTCTTAAGTCTAGACATGTTTTCCTGCATTTATTGCATAAATAGTGTATAGACAAAAATTCATATCTTAACATATCTGTTACTGTAAATTTTACCTGACATCTTCCGAAAATTTCTCCGTAATTTACGGGATTTTGGTATTATATATACATATGTAAATTATGTATTGAAGAGTACCAATCTAAATTCTATAATCTATTTCATATCAAAAATCATCTCTCTAATTATACAAGATGGATCCCGTATCTAGTTCAAATTCCTTAAACTCCGACAGCTATTCCAATATGGATATTCACCTGAACTCCGAAGAAAGTGTAACCGGAATGGATCAACCAATCAGCCATCACCTATTCTGGATGAATTGGGGATGGGTTCGTAGCTTACTTAATCATTGGATACAAGAAGAAGGCGATCCCTTCCATCCACCACATTGCCCTCTTGGCGAAGAACCTGAAGCACTTACCGGCGAACCTGTTCGTAATATCATTTTCTCTCTCATCTCCATAGTATCTCGTCATGATTATATACTATCTCAAATTCTGGATCTTATTCATTCGCTCGTCCGAACCGCCAATCATCCCGGTGTAGTAGAAGAAGTCAACGAGCTTCCCGCTCGGGTTGTGGCTTTAGAGAATATGGTGCAAAGATTACAAGCACCAGCAGCATCACCGGCATCAACAGTACCACCACCATCATCAACACCAATAGTATCATTACCACCACCAACAACAACATCTGCATCCCATACCTCAACATCACAATCTGTACCTCGAACATCAACGTTATACGCACCATAGATACCAAGGAATGCCAATAACAACAAACGATGAAGTATTGATTCATAACTTCATCAAAGAAATATTCTGTAAAGAATATGTAGTTTCTAAAATTTTTAGAGATTATATATTCTAGTCCAAGTCGAAAACCAGATGAGATTAATATTATGTTAACTCATTAAATCCATAATTACGTCTAAAAGAAAATATATATGTAGGTATATTTTCATAAAGATTGTAATTAAGAAAATTCTTTTGTACAAACTGTTAATGGTGAGAATATTTTAACGGGTAGGTAATACCCGAGAGATATATAAATTCACAATTAATATGTTACATTCTTCGATTCTGATTCAACAAATCATCAACTATACTCACTACTTTCACAACGAGATATATTCTTTTATAGAAATCAAAATAACCATACTCATTCAAATTCAATTACATATTCTGATTTTAACATATCAGAATCCAAGTCGAGATATAATCGATATCATCACTCTTAGATTCCTATATCTTTCAAAGCTATACTTTGAATTCAAAACTGTACTAGAACATCACTCCTATCCATAAAACCCAGAAAAATAATTATGTTATTCAAAATTCTAGAACATCATATGTATATTAATGATTACAATCTGTGTTCAAACCCTTCGAAATTCCTGAAGACACTTCAAATAATGAACAAACGAGATGATGATCCAACCACATGTTACCCACGGTCATGCACCTGAAAAACCCTCGAAACCAAAGTCATAGTTTAAAACGTATCCGTGTCAGACCCTTTGGCATTTATTAGCAAAAATAACTTTTTAATCCCTTTTCAAAGTAGACAGTTTTGTCACAGCTCCAGCAAATCAACTTCAATTGTTCATTCGAATAAACCTTATTATAACGATTACTCCTTCATCATTGTTACCGGGGAATCTTTCATATCTCGCCACATTAGCAGTAAATTTACCAACAACTTCACTGATCTTTAACTTTCCAAAAAATCATTATATTTATCGAAACCCCATCATTTACTCATCTGCATCTTGTAACAAGAATTGTCTTGCCAATTACTGGAAATCAACAATCAGTATTTTGAAATCTCGCAGCATGTCTACGCCAATAGTTATATGTATACATATAACATCTATCTCCTATATTTACGTACTTTGAATGTGAAGTTTCTGAAAAAACAGCCTAAACTGCAAACTAGTTCTCGAAATTACGAAAGATGCTGATGAAACAGGAAAAACTGTAAACGACCTTAACAGTAAAAAGTTTGATGATAAAGAATAGTGTGTTGGCAAAGCTCAAAAAAAGAGAAGGTTTGGAACTGGAAAACGAATTGAGCAAAGTATGAAGGAGGCTGTGGACAAATCACAAAGACTAAACCTGCCTTCAAAGAATCCAAATGATTCACTATATGCTAAAGTCATTAACGAATACCTTGCTCCTGACTCTAAACCCTTGCGGACAATATTCTTCATCATCCTCTGATATTAGAAATTTTAAGATATCATCGTATCTTTCATTATAAATATCCTCCATATTTCTGAAGATATTTCCATAATTATTCTTATTTGAAATCATTTATCTCTTCGCACCATATGTATTATATCATAAAAGAAACTATTTTAGTTTCTAAATTCTGAAACCTTCAAGTTTAAAATATGAATGTTTTTGAAGTAGTGTTGGAACAGAAGCATGAGTTAGTATAATATAATGACACTTGATCAACGTGATTATATTACAGTAAGTCATGTTGAGTTTCTAAATGGGACATGACGATTCACAGACCATACCGTCATCATGTGCCATGTTACACGACTCTGGTATTCTATTTAACCTCTAAGAATATCAAGAAAATATTTTCTTGATGATTCGGTCTTTTCCGGATATTCTGGTAATTTGATAAATCAAAATCGTGCCATTACAATTTTCTTCTTAGAACATTAACTATATTCATTTCAAAATCCATACCTACGAATTCTGAACCATTATTCGCTTGACTTGAAGTCGGGAAGAGGAGACAAAAGTATGGAATTCTTGGATATAAAAAGAAAGTATAATGCTCGACAACAACACATAAATTACAAACCGTGCATATCAATACGTATTGCCACGTAAAGGCACGGGAGAATTAAAATTACTATAACCCCAAGGTAATAGTAAAAATAAATAAAATCCTCCGGTGGTAGATGAAAGAGAAGAATGACAGATATGAAAGTTAGGAGTATATCAAGAACCAGAACTGGATGAAGCATATTGACGAATACTTTAAAGTATGAGTTGAGGGAGGAAGAATAGAAGGTGAGCTGTAGAAATAAAGAAACGAAGGGAGTGGATTTATAGCGAAAAATCTGACAGAGCAATCGTGACAGGATATCACATTTAATCAAAAAAGATCCTAATTTACTTAATTATCGAAGAATCAAATCTTATTACAAAGATTTTCTCTAAATTCCTTGAACTACGGAAATCAATTCTATCTAGTCAAAAGATATGACGAATCTACATTTATTCATTTTACTCTTTTGTGATAGCTTCACTTATACTCTTCGCGTAATCAAATTGTTTATTCCATATTACTTGATGATGATAAAACTCTAATTTTTAGCTCGTATGCGTAATGAAAACATACTTATTGTCAGCCATGACCATCCCAATCAAATTTCAGGACGAAATTTATTTAACGGATAGGTACTGTGACAACCCGGAAATTTTCGACCAAATTTAAACTTTATCTTTATATTATTCCGACACGATAAGCAAAGTTTGTTAAGTTGAATCTCAAGAAGTGTAAACTGTATTCATACATTCATTTAACCTTGACCAAACCCTGACGATTCACGAACCATTATAATTGGATTGGAAAATATACGTGTGTGTGTATATATATATATATATATATATATATATATATATATATATATATGTATGTATATTTTA
The DNA here is from genome assembly GCF_046630445.1 of Rutidosis leptorrhynchoides. Classification (NCBI taxonomy): domain Eukaryota; kingdom Viridiplantae; phylum Streptophyta; class Magnoliopsida; order Asterales; family Asteraceae; genus Rutidosis; species Rutidosis leptorrhynchoides. Next base: position 432,339,370 of record NC_092338.1, read on the forward strand.
CAAAAATATAATATTAACTTAGTCAAAAAAAAACGTCCTGATTTAAAATAATATATTTTGATAAACAACGAGTCACTGATTTATAGAAGCAAATGACCACAACGTTCAATTTTATAAGTTACATTTTTTATAAGGTAATTTATTGATGAGTAAGTCAAATTATTAATAAGGGTACACGTCGCGTAACGTAAAAGGCTAGTTTTCTAAACGTACGAAAGTGCGTTCGAAAAACCGAAAGTGGTACACGAGTCGAGTATCAACGTACGAGTCAACGGACCTAAAATTACAAGTCAACTATGTACATGAATATAATATAATATATATATATATATAATTAATATAAATTATATATATATATATATATATATATATATATATATATATATATATATATAATATGTCGACAAACAAGAAAATAAAAAAATTGTGAGCTGGATTTTTGGGCCATGCGACCGCATGAGAAATATGCATAAAACCCATGCGATCGCATGACAGTCGGAATTCAGAAACATTCTATAAATTGGCCAGTTTGCTCAACACACACACACATATTAATATCTATATTACTCCGTATTATATTTTATATTTATTATTTATATTATTATTATTATTATTATTAAGATTAATATTATTATTAATCTTATAGTTAGGAGTATTATTATTAGTATTATTATACATAAAATACTACGACGAGGTCATGAGCGAATTATTTTCAAACAAGCCTTCCGAGCGGGATAGAGCTAGGGAAACTATGGATCAAAGCTAAGGAAGTTATGGGTATAGTTCGGGGGTATAGCTCGTGAGTCAAACCTAGTGTTTATCATCTCTGTTGCGTCTACGTACTTTCCTGTAATATCGAATCACAATATTGATACGTGAGCATTCATATCTTATCTTTTATATATTAATAGTGTATCCATGGCTAGTGCCCGAGTATATATGTTTATGCATGCTTGTATGCTAAATTTCGTCATTAAACAGCTTGTGATAAGTCACGAATTAAATACATATATTACTGATAAAAGGTTTATGATATGCATGTTTTTGGAAAGCTGGCAAAAAATCAATACCTTTTCATTTAGAAATCGCGTAATTTTAATGAACGAATTTAAAGATATGTTCAACTGAATTATGATTAACATTAATTGAAATTGCTTTTGAATCTGCAATTGATATTTAAACAACTTGTTTATAAGATTGATAAATTGAATTTTCAAATATTACTAACCGAGTAAGCGAATTTTTATATAAGGCACGTCTCGTCTTGTTGAGCAATTGTCAAAACTAATTGTTTTATCATATTTTAAAGCCTTATAAAAACTATAGTTTAATTTTACAAGAATTGAGAAACTATGTGAAATGTTAAAATGTTTCGATTGACATGATCATTCAACTATAGCATTGAGTCAAATTGACTTTTTGAAATGACTTTTGATAACTTTTGTATGTCGATCTCGAGCATTAGGATTGTGATACACTATGACCCGACCTAGCTTGTTAGACATGTATTGACCAACATATGTTCTCTAGGTTGAGATCTACGGTTATCTTGCATTTCGAGTTTCGGTCACATTTCGGTGAATGACCTTATGTGCTGCTAAGGTGAGTTTCATTTGCTCCCTTTTTAATTGCTTTTGCAATCTATATTTTTGGGCTGAGAATACATGCACTTTATTTTAAACACAATGGATACAAGTACATACTAAATTCTACACTGAGTTTGAACCGAAAATCCCTTAGCTTTGGTAACTAGTAACTGCCGGTTATAAGAACTGGTGGGCGCGAGTAGTAGTATATGGATCCATAGGGCTTGATATCCCCGTCCGAGCTAGAGCACTAGCCTTTTAACGGACGTATGCTATTTGAGAAGCGTACACGTTGGTTTGCGTGTATTATTAAGATGATTATACAAAGGGTATAAATTATATATACGTTAAGTTTAGTTACCAGGGTGCTCAATTTCGTAGAATATTTTGATAAACGTTTCTGGATGAAACAGCTGAAAACTTGTGATCCACCTTTATATACAGATTATGCGCAACATTAAAACTATGAACTCACCAACATTTGTGTTGACACTTTTAAACATGTTTATTCTCAGGTTCCCTAGAAGTCTTCCGCTGTTTGCTTATATGTTAGACAAGCTATGTGCATGGAGTCTTACATGGTATATTTTTCAAGGAAACGTTGCATTCACCAAATCATCACCATGTATCTTATTTTGACTGCATTGTCGACGGAAGTACTATTGTAAACTATTATTTACGGTGATTGTCTATATGTAGAAATCATCAGATGTCGAAAACCTTTGATTTAAATATTCATTTATGGTGTGCCTTTTCAAAAGAATGCAATGTTTACAAAACGTATCATATAGAGGTCAAATACCTCGCAATGAAATCGATGAATGACGTGTTCGTCCATATGGATTTGGAGCGATCGTCACATGAGCCCGTACTCTATTTCTATGAAGTCATAGTTGTTAAAAAATGATGCATTTCTAGTATGTTAGTATGTTTCGTTGGCAAAACGGGACTATAAAATACATATATGTTTCATATTGCGTGTAGTTGCAACAACAAAAAATTGCTTGAGTTCTATCAGATTTAAGAAATCGGTTGAATCTAATTATGTAATGGCATAATTTTACTAATACAGAGTAATACGTTATCATTCCCTCAAAATTAGTATTAAAAATTGTTTGGTAGTTTTTTTTTTGTTTTTATATGAACAAATGTGTGTATGAATATACTATAATAATAGGACATGTGTGTATGAACAAATGTCTGTAGTTTTTCTGATGATCGCACTAGTATATAGGAGTAGCCGAGTAGGGATGAAATAAGAATTAAATTGTGTAAAATTGAGTTTAGTGAATTTTTTAAATTAAATGGGTACATATGATAATTTTATTATTTAAATTGGGTATATATGATATTATGTGATATACTTGGGTAAATATGTGATTTTAAAAGTTGATAAGGGTATATATGAATAATTGTGACATGTGGAAATTACACTTGGCTTAATATGCAATATTTAAGGAGCTAATGACATGTAAGCTAATCAGATCTCTCTTTTATGTACATATAGAATAGATATTATTTCCCCTTTATTTTTTTTTGGTAAAAAGTACTCTTTAAGATAGGAGATGGTACTCAATTTTGTTTCGATTGTGTTAACCTGGTCAGCCAAACTTTTAAAAATCATTTAATTGATTGATTTTCTTGATGAATTCATTTATGGGTTATCGTTGATTTCTTTTCTTTTCTTAAGCTTTCTTAAGTTGTTAAAATTGCTTATAATAATACGTAATAAAGTTTTATGTTTATGTTTTTATTGTATCGTTGTAGCTTTGAACTCTCTTAACGATGCCATGTTAAAGGCATTGTTATAGGTGGTCACATAACTTTTTTTTTTTTTTTTTAAGCAAAATTTCATTACTTAAAAGAATGTACAAGCATAATGAGGGATTGCTATGCATGGGAAATACATCAGGGACCTAGCAATCTAAGCAGCAGGAACGGACATTCGAACTATACAATGCAAACGACCTATAAATTCTACCTTATGAACTCAACCGTGGTCATCGAAACAACTTGATTAGTAAGCCATTGAGCCCAATCGAATGATTCCTTCCTCGATCTTCTTGAAATCCATTCATATGTTTTGATTTGGACGTCATTGAGCGCCATTGGAGTGTTGCTTTTTTTCTTTTGGAACATTGTAAGGTTTCGGTTACGCCAAATTATATAACCACACGTCCATTCAATTGCCTTCCATATTGAAGATTTTTGAGATGGCTGCGATGAAGATATTTTTTTTTTTATTAATTTTTTTTTTTTGAATTGCTATTTTATTAAAAGAACACCAAATGCCCAGCTGGGCTAACAAAAAACATGCATCGTCTGCAAGATGCAAACAGAAGCATGACACCAATATGAAAGTGATGCATACAGCCACAATATTAATTTTTACATCAGATGTCTAAAATACTTGAACAAGAACACCTGCTGCATCACTTTTGAAGGTTTCAATTAATGAGAACGATTACTATGAACACTTATATAAAGAAGTAAAGCACATTCACAAGATCGTTGAAGTTGATTTGGACGTGTTGAGTGAATCAAATTCTTTGGTTTCGGTGTCCGAGCAATCTGGCGGCCCACGCTCAAATGTGCCGGACTCGGGCATCCTTTGGTACCGTACGGTCCACGCTCAAATGTGCTCTCGACACCTTGAACTGGTTTATTTTTTGTCTTTTGCTTTCTAAATTTAACAGTTGCTTTTGGCAAATAGCTAGAATTGATGAGTCATGACATATTCAACATAAAATCATTTACACAATGAAATGCCATTGACCAAAGATACGCAAGAATAATAATAGAATAAATCGACAAAATTTCGCAGTTGGGTACATGATCGTATTTTGCAAATGCTAAATGAGGGACCAAATTTACAGTTTCTTTCCCCAAAAAATGCCGAAATGAAAAATTATATATAAAAATTTACATTCTTTTTTCACTATAAATAAATCATAACACCAAAGGGCATTTGGCCTAGCGGTATCGTGGTGGCCCTCCAACCAAGAGGTTGAGGGTTCAAGTCTCACTTGGAACATATTCGTGGTTGTAAATATTCGTGTTAATGGTGTGTGTGAGTTTGCCTTTAAAAAAAAAATAATAATAAATAAATAAATAAATCATAACAAGGATACATTTTGTTATGCCTGATTAGCAATAAAGAACAAAAGAGCTTTTCTCTTGTCTTACTGCCCCTCTTGTTTGTCATCATCAGGAAAGTCCTATAAATAAATAAAAAAATAATAACTCTTTTAGATGAAAACCCCCACAATATAAAAAAATGTTCAAAAAACAAACGTTAAGGACACAGGAAAACAATAAGGGATTGTTTACTTCTTCTTTTTTGTATTATATCATGTTTTCATTTGGCTCTTAATGGGAAGGAGTGTGACAGATTAATCTTACTTACTGAATTAGAACTGTACAGAAACATATCATTAAATGAAAAGTAAACAGACCCTAAGTATGATGATAGGTAAATAAGGTAGGAAGTTACCTCTGTGGGCCGTGTTCCTTTGTTTCCTATACATTTGGAAGCACTGATACTCGCACTTTTTAACAAGCTACGAGCGCTGTAATTTCCTTTATTAGCTTCGTCTGAATTTTCGACACCTTCATCTGCAGGTTGTTTTTCCAAATCCTCTTGAGAATTGCCTTCCTCCTTGGGTGCAGGAACTCGCTCCCTAAAACCACATAACAATAACATTACAATATAAATACAATCAGAGTCCCACCAGACAAGAATTAAAGATGCCAAATTGGGCGGGGCAAAATGGGTCATCTTTTAAGTCTTAATAATTTTAAATTATTATTAACAAATCAATGATTGTCAACCCATATGACCCATTCCCTTTTTAGCTAACATTTTTTTACTGTTACAGTGTTACCGAGTTGACCCATTAAACAGTAATCATTACCCAAATCAACCCATTCATAAGTCAAATGGATAAAATTCCAAACACATGGTAAATGATGCAATTTCTAAATATAGAAACTTGCCTAGGAAGTGAAGCATGTTGCCTCAGTAGTGGAGAAGCCTTATTATTACCGCCTTTACCTAAACCCTCCTCAAGATGCGCGAATTGTCGTTTGAATCGATCAACCCCACTGCATTAAATAACATATTTAATAAATAAAAAAGTTAGATAAAATTGAACGAAGATTATGCAACATCTTTGGACCAAAATGATTGACCTCGGGTACAAGAAGCTTGTTTGTTCACCACCACGTAAATATTCCTCAAGCATCTGAGGATGATACTCCAAAATCTGTTTATAGCCAAAAAAAATTATTATAATAAAGTTGGTTGAATTTTATGCATTGAACTCTAATAAAAAGTATTCTATGATAACCAAACCTCTCGATAGATCAACTCTCTGACATCATCTTTACCCAACTTCCTCCTCTCAAACTCGAATTCAAGTTTTGATATGGGCTGAGTGCATGGTTCTCGCTCCACATTTGACAAGCCATTAAAGTAAGGATCGGCTAGTGACTACAAAATAAGACAAGATTAGCATCAACGACATATACAACAAACTCGATAATGCCTTTCAGAGGTGTCAGCTTCGACCCATTTCGAAATAGGGTTGATTTGACTTTTATCTTGACTGAGTCGATATATAACATACGCCAAAGAGAAATATTCTATATGGGTTTCTCGTCTCAAACATGTTCGTAGTAGCCAAAAGCTGATTTTAAAACACACATTGCTCTAAAAGGTTTTCATTCAAAGATTTGGACCATTCGTGTAATACAGTCGTATTTATTCTGTAAAAAATAATTCTCTTTTTTTATCATAAAAAATGAATAAAACGGTATTTATTTTAAAATACTGAACAAATAGGTAGTTAAGTGTCAGGTTAATCAGATCCAGCCACTTTCGTCATGTATTAACCCGTCTTGACTCCTCTAGTTTTTTCTTTTAATCTATATATAAATATAAATATAAATATAAATATAAATAAATATAAAATATAATTATATATTTATAAGTGTCAATAGTGATCCATTTGGTAGCATACCTCTTCAGCTGATGGCCGGTCTTTGGGATCAAATGCAATTAGGCGTTCAAGTAGTTTAAGAGCCAAAGGATCTACATTCGGGAATTTGTTTGTGAAAGGAACTGGTTGTTTTTTTCGCATACTATTAAGATATCTTCTAGCCTTTTCATTGCGAATCTGCATAATTTTAGATGAACTTTATTTTGATGTAAAGCAACACAAACAGTCAAACACTAGTTCTTGACTTGTAAGATTTAAAATCCTAGTATTTGAATACCATTTCACAAAATATATATGCAATGCATTAGAGAGCATAGGCATGAATAATCTAAAACAATATAAATAAGCACAGCATAAATGCATAATAATATTTTAGGAGTTTACAAGATTATAAGTATAAAAAAATTCCTAAAATGGTAGTAAAAGTTATTTGAATGAAATAAACATATGTGATACGATTAACTTGTGCAGAACACGGGCAAATTTTTTCATATCTGACATGCAGAATTGGCAAAATGTGCAGGTTGGGTTATATGACTAAAAGCCATATTATTTCAATAGAGACCTATAATATAATATATAATATTTTAACTTTATTTTATAAGAACAATAAAATGATTATCAAGGTTTCAACTTTATGTATTTACACTTATGGTTGGCTTTTGTTAAAAACACATCGTGAACCGACCAACAATTGTGAAAGGGTCGAAATCGACAATCTTTATTAGATATGGGTTAAAAACGTACCCTTGCGATAGTTTCGGGAGGAGGTGTGCCAAGCAAATCAGTCATGAGATCCAATTGATGCACCACGTTCTTTCCGGGAAACAACGGTTTTCCGGTAAGCATCTCTGCAAATATGCATCCAATGCTCCATATATCAATAGCTGGAGTATACTGCAATATCATAAACCATCTTAGCACAAAAAACTAGACAGATGGTTATGTAACGATTAAAGGTGGCAAGATGGGTAGGTAGGTAGGTCGGTCAAGTTGGGTAACAGTTCAAAACGGGTTCATCGAAAATTAAATAAATTAGTTTTTATCATTTACATTCAAAAGTTTACATATAGACAAGGCATTAATTATGGTTAGAAAACATTGTAACTATTTTTTTTTTTTGCATAAAAAACAGACTTTTTACAACTTAAAATGAGGTTAATCCAATCGACCCATTTGGCCTATTCGGCTTATAGTTGTACTCTTTTTGACCCGTTTGAGATTAAACACAGCCAAAAACTACCCATTCATGAGGTGATGGGCGATTTTTCCAACTCTAGTACGAATACATAAATTATGGTAGCAAGTTGTGCGGGTGGAAGCATCATACTTTGGAGAAAAACGATCCACAGAGTTCAGGAGCACGATACCATCGAGTTGCAACATAATCCTGCATTACTCCAAGAATAAACCGTAAATATAAATATCAGTTTTCAAAGTTTATAAAAAATGGAAGTATATACAAAAAACACATACCGTCCAGAATATGGCTGACGGTGCATCATTAAATGATACCCGAGCAAGTCCAAAGTCACAAATCTTCAATTTACAATCAGCATTAGCAAGGATGTTTTTTGGCTTTAAATCTCTATGAAATACATTTGCTGCAATAGTCAATTATAGATATATTAATAAATATACCTACAAAGTAGATCCCCGTCAAGTCGTGATTTCCACACAAAAAATGGTTCAGTAGAACAGAAAATAGCATTAATTAATGATGTTTTCACTTCAATTCAAATTTCGTCAACAGATTTTCAGAACTGCTGATAATACCATCCAAATATCAGGAAAACATTACAAAACCATTGCAACTATCACTTGTTTTATAAACAATCCAAAACTTGGGTCATGTTTTATCAGGTCAAATTGGGCCAACTAAACAGAAAGAGTCAAATGGGTAAAATAGAACAAAAGTGATCCATCTGTATTTCTAAAAAGTATACAACTTTTGTGACAGCTTTATTAAGAACTCTATCGATTTAGACAAACAATAATTATACAAAATCATTTTTAACACATTACCTGTTTAAATACATATACAACCTTAAGCATTGTAGGTCAACCCAAACCAACCCATTTCGACCCAAACCAGTTTTGACCCATTAGTCAACCCATCTGCCAGCCCATAATGACATCAAGAAACAACCTACCTGAGTGAATATACTTGAGTCCACGAAGTAGTTGGTACAAGAAAAACTGATAATGTTCAGGTGTGAGATCATCGTTAGCTCTAATAACCTGGTGAAGATCAGACTCCATCAATTCAAAAACTACGTAGATATCCCTGAACTCCCTTCTAGAAGGAGGAAGCATAATATGCCTGATTTCTACGATATCCGGATGCTTCAGCAATCGAAGAAGTTTGATTTCTCTTAAAATTCTCGTGGCATCAGAAACATGCTCGAAAACATCATTTATCTTCTTAATCGCAACTTTTTCACCCGTTTGTGTATCGGTAGCGGACCCCACAACACCGTAACTTCCTTTACCCACAACTTCCTGAACTTGGTATCTACTCGCCTCCCCATACTCCGTAAAGAATTCTCGTTCAAGCTGATTATTAAAAAAAGAAGTATTCAGATACGGATAAATATATTGATGATGAAGAGAAAATTTCTAATAAACTGTTAACAAATTGTATCTAACTTTACCATGTTTTACTACTGTACATATCAAACTAAAACAAAAAACTTGGTTGGACATTTTTGATTAATATAGAAGCCATATACTATGTCATATCACTATAACCTCGAACCGTATTATCATATAACTATATTGCCATATTTTGTAGGTAATGGCTTCAAATAAAGTTGTTGCAATATATTCTTTCTTAATCTGCGCTCTCATATACGACTTCTATAACAGATACAAAGAAAAGGAGACACGTACAAAAAAGAGGATTAATACATTAAAGACATAACTAGTGACACATAACTTAAGCCGTATCGACAACACAAACAAATACCATCTTTCTAAGCTTATAGCCAAAAATAAATCTTCTATAAAGGCAAACTAGCAAGTAATCACTAATAAAAACATGTGGAATCATACATTACATTCTATTGCATTAAACTAGTATGATATTAATTAAGCAAATGCAGGCCAAGTAGTAAACTTTTGGGGAACCTTAAGCAAAATTACAAATATGACGTCATTTATGGTAGCAAACAAAGAGATCAACTCTTCTAACAAATAAAATGGATATAAATTCTTTATTGAAATTCCATAAACATACAAAAAAAAAAAAAAAAAAAAAAAAAAAAACTTGCATCTTTTTATATGCTTTTCGAAACAGTAAATATATATAATAAAAAAAAAAAAAGTTAACTTTTTAAAAAACTAGAAGAAAATGACAATGTATCAAACAGAAATACACATACATGAACAAGATATGATGCATTTAATTAATTATTAATTATTAATAAAGAAGAATAAAAGAAAGTAAAGAAGAGAGACCCTTTTGAGAGGATCCATTCTTAAGGGAACTTGGATCTTGTTTAGTGCAGAAAGATCGATATTGTCAACAACAATTGTGATTTGCTTTCTTTTATTATTTCGATTATTATAGAGTTCATAATCTTCAAGATTCAAATCAATGCCATTTGGGTTACTGCTACAAGATGAAGATGATGATGATGATGATGATGAAGAAGAATTGTGATTATTGTGACGTTGAAACCATCGATGGATTCTATCCACAAATGTTGAAGAAATCCCCATATAAATCGTTTAATTTTATTTATTTATTAGAATTAGAACAAACACATGATCGCCCTAATTTTACGAACCAATCAATTTCAGCATTCCCCGTTGGACCGATTGAGTGTTTCGATTATCAAACAGAGGTGTAATCCACTTCTTTCTATTCAAACAATTACGGTTTGCTTGGCTTTATCCCTATTTCATGATGATTTTTCACTTTAGTATTAAGTTCAATTAAAAAATTAATTAATTGCAATTAAAATTAAAAATTAAAATGAAAATAAGAAATTTATTATTTTTTTGAGTAAATTATGCCAACTAGTTATGGAGACATCGCTTGGAGCTCCGTTTTGAATGCGAGTTAGAAAAAAAGTCTTGATCTATTTTGTAAAAAAGAATTTTTTCCGACATCTAACATTGAATGGTTGTTCCTTTTGTGAAAGTTGCTTCTTTTAGTTCCTGTTTTTTTTTTTATAAAGTTAGTTGATCTATTTTGTAAAAAATAATGTTTTTCGACATCTCTTGGTAGCATTCAAGGGTTGTTCTTTTTATGAAAGTTGCCTCTTTTATCGTTGAGGAAAAAAAAAAGTTAGTTGATTTTTTTGTAAAAAAGAATTTTTTTCGACATTTTTTGGTAACGTTGAAGGGTTGGTTCTTTTTACGAAAGTTGCTTCTATTATCGTTGGAAACCAAAAAAAGAAGAAGGTGAAATGACGAAAATACCCCTAGTTACTATTGATAAATAGTGCTACAGGGTTTTGTCTTTTAGATAATAAAATCAAACCCGCGCTTCGTTGCGTGGTTGTTTCGATCTGTTGACAAACGATGGTTTTGGCCGTTTAGTACTCCGTTAATTTACGGTCAAAATATAAAGGATTCAGTAAGAAAACGAAAAAAAAAAAAAAAACTGAACACAGAGTAATGGATATATACCTAACATAAAAAGGATATTAAATGGTGGGTCCTTCTGGAGTTATCTCTCATTCTCTCCTATCGACTTTCTGCAGCTCAACAACACTTTCCCAATTCCTTCTCAAACTCAATATAATTCCTATTAGACTCTGAACTTGAACATCACTTTTTCTGTCTTTTTCTTTTATTAAAGCTTTGTTAGAGAGGATAACAATAAGGAAGGCGAAAGGTAAGTACAAATTTGTATTTAATTTTATCAAATTCGCATTAGAAATAGTAAAAAAAATTAATAATTTTAAATTCATTCGGCAAGTACATCCGCCCCTGATTTTTTGACGGTGGTGGTTCAAGGTGGTGGGTTAATTGGTGTCTCGCAGTGGTAACTGATGCTTGTGCAAGGAGTAAGAAAATGATGTCCTATGTTGGTTGTTGACGGTGGTAGTTCAGCCGTTCAGGGTTGTTGGCGGTGATGGTTCAGGGTGGTGTTTGGTGGTGATGGTTCAGGGTGGTTGGCGGTGATGGTTCAGGGTGGTGGTGGGAGGTATGGGGTGGAGAGTGGTGTTGGATTTTTTAGGTGGAAAGAGTGTTAAAAAAAAAAGTAAAATGACCAAAATACCCCTGTGGCACTATTGATGAATAGTGCTACAGGGTTTTGTCTATTAGTTATATTGATAAATAGTCCCTGTGCTTTTAAACAATATTATAACGCTAGTCCTGTAATTTTTAAAAAGCATCACTGTTGGTCCAAATGGTAATGTCTTTTACCTTAGCACGTTAAAAGATCCCATGTGCTTTGCACACGATGAGCATAAACGTAATATAACTAATCATGCGCCTTATAACAACCAGAATCTTGTGCCCGTTTATCAAATTAAGATTCCTCTCTGATTTAGCGATTAGGAAATTAGGGTTTGTTTTTCATCGCTGCTACTTCTAATTGTAGGGTTGTTGCAATCGTTCGAACTTCTTTGGCTGCAAAAAATCCAAGCCGGGGATTTTGAACTGAATGAATACACTACATGTGTTCAGCTTCTTTTTATACTACTGTAAATCTAAGCGGTTGAATTAATGCGTTCTTGAATGATTGTTTATACAATACTTGAAATCTTTATCCTTTTACAATTTTCATGGTGCCCATTGCTCTTATTTTTCGTTGGATGGATCAAGTTATGTCCAATAGTTCGAATAATTTCATACCCTGGTTGTTACGAGCCAAGAACATGCTTGAGGTGAAGGTTATAGTGAAAGAGGCTGAAAAAAGAAGAATTAGGATTAGGTTGTGGACATGTATATTTTTAATATTGTTGATTATCGTGTTATTTATTACATAGTTTCATCTGTTTTAGAAATTGAAATGAAGTACTTTTATTTTATTGCAACGGGTATAAGTTTGGATCTAGTTTGTAATATTGTCGAATTTGGAATGCAATTCCAAACTATGTTTATGTTTATGGCATATTGTATACCAGTTGCAGCAGGTTTTACAATTCGAAGTACTTGGTTTTGTTTATAGCATATTGTATATTACATCAGGTTTTGTAGCGACCCGACAAAATCGTTATTGACGGCGCCGTTAACTTAGGTCCCGTTGCGTGGTCATAGTCCCTAAATGAGACGCGTTTGACCAAAATTATGTCGCATTCATTTGAAACGTGCATGACCTGCAAAGTTTAGTTTACAAATGGTTCGACAACAAGTTTAAGTTTACAAAAGTTATAAAGTATAAATGAAATAACTTGCGACATAATTAGTTTAAAATCACGGTTGCTATAAATAGCGTAAGTAAGTATGTATGCTTGACTCCAAGCAAGTAATCAGAGTGTATGCATGTATGCTTGACCCCAAGCAAGTATGAGTGTACGCGAAAGCATGTATCAAATAGCCATTCATGAACCTGAGAAACATATAGAAAACTGTCAACGAAAAACGTTGGTGAAATCATAGGTGTTTGTAAACGTTGTTTTTGAACCACAAGATTTTGTATTTCCATAACGTTGATTATCTAAATCGTTTGCTTTCCAAAAGTGTTGTTATTCGCGAGCACCCAATTATCAAGGCTTAACTATTCACGTTACCCCATTAATATAGTGTCAGAACCTACACTTCTCCCCGAAAATACATTTCATTCTCCAACGGTCACACCATCTAAATGAGGGTTTGTCAAACCCGTATGGCCATACAACATAAGTTCTCGCTTACTCCCTGCAAGTGTAACTAATGATAATTGAATTGAGACTTTTTGGTTCAAACTCGCACGTGGAATGTTTGTTTTCGTACATGTGTTCAAAGCATAAAAGTATGTAGTATAAAACTGTATATGTTTCTCATCCCATGATTTAAAAGTATAAAAGTTGTTGAAAGATGGGACTATGATCTCACCTCGGGTGCACGAGTATAAATGTACTTCACAAAGTAAACGAGTGCATGAAAGTTGCTTAGCCTTGACCTAAACAAGTAAGTTGTATCAATTAACTGGTTACGACACAAGGTCGGGCGAAATGTGTTCAATTAGTCCTATGGCTCGTTACGACTCGATTATATAGCATGTGAATCACGTTGTCAAGTTTCATGCAAGAATCAAGTATAAAATAAGATTAGAACGATTGCATAAGTGTTTTGTTAAGTTTGACTAAAAGTAAAACTTGGTCAAAGTCAACGAAAAAGTCAACCGAGTCGGGTCGGGTCCCGAACTATTTTCCTGAGCTTAGAAGTCATATATGAGCATGTTGGCCAAGTTTCATGTTGATCGGGGGTGCGTAGCATACTTAGAATTAAGCGAAAATTGACATTTTTGGGCAGTCTGCCTCAGATGCGCCGCATCTGTGTCTGGTGCAGCAATTCTGGGGCAGTTTACACTTAGACGATTTCAACTTCAAACAACCATAACTTTTGACTCGTTAACATTAAAAACATGTATCTTATATCGTTGGAAAAGTAATTTAAAGAGGAATACAACTAAATACATTTCATCAATCAATCCCATCATTAACAACAAATAAAATCTCAATAAATGATCATTAAACGTTCAAAAATCAAAGTTTCAAGTTCATAAAACGCATATCTTGACTCGGGAATCCAATTCACACATATGATATGCCGTTTTGAAGGTATTGAAACATACATTACAACTAAACACTTGCTAATAACATTTTATGGCATTCAAAGCATCAAAAATTCGTTTTAAAGTTCATCAAACCCTAACCAAGAATCAAGAATTCATCAATTTTGTAAATGAAGCTTTTCTAAATCAACCTACACATCAAAATGAAGCTAATGATGCTAGTAACACATTTAATACATGAACTTTAACATTTAAACAACATTTAATCAATCAAAATCAAAGATTAAGCACACCCATTTCAAGTTCATGCTAGTTACTCCAAAAACAACAAATCGAGCAAACAAAACATATATTCATGTTATACTTGAGCCATAGACACTAACTAACACTATTTCAAGTATATAAAACGAATTTAGAGAAATCTAGTGTTTTTAGAAAGTTACCCAAACTTGATGAAATTGGTACCAAAATGTAGAGGATGAAGAGAGGATCACGAAAATGTAATTTGTTTTGATGTTTGCTTCTTGATTCAAATTTGGATGATGAATCTTTGATGAAGATGAAAATGGGATTTTGTTGCTAGAGAGAAAAGAGAGGTGGGAGGTGAAGAGTGAATGAGTGGTGATGGTGCGGTTTGACTAGTTGACCTAGTCAACTAGTTAGGCCCCTTTGCAACTTTGGTCCCTCGAGTTTCAAAGCGGGTGCGAGAATTAGCCAAACGAATATTTTAAAAACGCTCGAGTAAAAGAGTGATGTTATAATTAAATAACGGAAATATTATGAACGTTAGTCAACGAAAGGTACGAATTTAGATAACGGAAGATATTATCTAAAAAAAAAAAGACGGTGTTAAAATAAATTTAACGGAAAAACGCGGGATGTTACATTACCTACACCTTAAAAGAAATTTCGTCCCGAAATTTAGTTGGAAGTAGTAGTTGTTGTTTCTTCCTTGAAATCTTGCGTTGCTAATTTTACGAATAAATGAAGGTACTTTCTTGGGAATTTCAACGAACTTCGACAGTCGGGATTTTTACGTTGTTTCAAGGTTCGGCTTCACGATCCATAATTTTAATCGGTTCTCCTATGAAGTAGAGTTTGTCATCGATAGTAAGCTCATCGAAAGGAATAACAAGTTCTTGTTTCGCAAGACACTTCTGTAAGTTGATTCATAGAATGTAGGATGAACGGAGACTCAAACGTGTCGGAAAATCTAAATGGCTAGCAACGGGTCCAAAACGCCCCAAGATTTTAAAAGGTCAAAAAATATCGCGGATTTAGCTTTCTACGTTTCCCGAAATGGATTACACCTTTCTAAGGTGCGACTTTTAACGTTACGCGGTTACCCACTTGGAATTCGAGAGGTTTATGTCTAACATTGGCATAGTGGCGATTACGAGCCGTCTTGAGCCTTTCTTGGATTTGAACAATTTTTAATGGTTATTTCATGAATGAGTGCGGGTTCGGTGATTCGATTATCATTTACTTGGTTCTACAAAAGGAGAATGACGTTTTCGGTCATATAAGATTTCAAAAGGTGTGACGTTAAGAGTTGAATGATAACTATCGTTGTAAGAGAATTTGGTTAAAGGTAAATACTTTTATCAAGTAATTTTGAAGTCGATAACACGAATTCGTATTAGGGTTTCCAAGGTTTGAATCGTATGTTTGTTTGGTCCTTCGGGTTGTGGTTGATGTGTTGTACTTAGGTCTAAACGTGGTCCCGAGGCTTTTATAAGGCACTCCGAAATCTAGAAGTGAAACGAGAATGTCGATCCGAGACGAGGTACATTTCTTTAAGGTATATATGAACAAGTTTTTGTTTCTCAAGAATTTCGCACCGCGGAAGATTTATCGGTTTTCGAAAATGTTTGTTAGAGCAAGTTTCTTATCGATTTCTAAAAAACGTTCGTTAGGACTATTCACCCTCGCGGCGAATACTAGTATAATGTGAAGAGTCTCTCTCTCCATTGAGAATTTAGATAAAAATATTTGCTTATACGGAAGTACGAGTGTAATGCGAGAGAAGTTTCCGCCTCGATGGGAGCATAACAAGCATATTGTAGTTCTTCGATAAAACTGTGCAAAAATGAGATAGTATACCCGTGTAACATATGTTTGAAGTTGAAAGAATTTGTCATTCATTCGGAAGCATAAGTATGGTTCGACAATAATCGACGATGTGTCCCGGGTATGGTTGTTATCAATATTCTCGGAGTTTTCGGATGTTCAAACAAGAAAAATGAAGTCATGTAACATGGCACATGGTGGTGATTAGGTTGATCGAGTCCAATCACCATCACGTGTCATTAGAACTTTGGCATGACTTACCATAATATAACTACGTTGATCAAGTGACGTTATATTACGCTAACTGATATCGCATATTTCATACGCGTTTTCCTTAGCGATATCTGGTACATTTTGGTCCTTTTGGATACGATTTGGTGTTATTTTGATAAGTGTTTTGAAAGTTCGAGTTTTAAGACCAAGGAGATGAATTTTGAAGATATTTGATGGTTTTTAGTGATTTTATATGAAAGCAAGTGAAAGGGATTGGTTTGATTCGAGTTTGGTTCGAAAACAGGTGATATTAGTGAGTTTCAGCTCAGATTCTGCAAAAAGGGGTCTGGAGCGCCGCTCCAAAAGGTGGCGCGCCGCTCCATTAGGCTAGAAAATAAGTTCGACAGTTTGTAGGAGTCCAGAAAGCAGAATTGCAGCTATTGGCGCGCCGCGCGACATCTTGGCGCGCCGCGCCATGTCCAGCTCGGTTCAGTTTTGTTTCCTATTTAAAGCCCGAAAAATACCCTAACTTTACACTTTTTGCATCCAGACAATTTCCAGCAGCTTTTTGACGAACCTAGGTGATTTTTGGGGTTTCTCAAGGTCATTCTAACACATCAATCATTCCGGAAATAAGTCTCGATCCGTCTATCATTCAAGAACACAATTTTCATTAGGTTTAATTCTTATCATCATTATGAATACTCTTAATTGTTTATTTGTGATTTTTGTTCTAGCCATGATTAGCTAAGCTTTTAATGTTTGTCTAGATTGAATATTCGTATGTGTATGGATGATACTTTAATGTTTTATTGATTAATGCATGATAATTATGAGCTTTGATTAAGAACCATTCTTGTGGGTGTTGATTATTGTTACTAGGTTGATTAGTGATCTTGTTTGAACAAAGGGAACCCTGTTTCAATTTAGTACACTAGTTTTCAATTGATTTGTCTTAACCAATTGGGTGCTTACTGGACCAAGGGGGTAAACCGGGTAACAAGGATTAAACAAAATAGGGGTGAATTGTGTGGAGCGAACGTGTAACCAATTGAATCTTAATCTTGTAGTTAGTTAATTACTAAGTCACAAACGAAAGAGGTCTTTGGTGAAAGGGAACCCTAAGCCAATAAATCTAAGTTTGACGTGTTGCTAAAATAGAACTCTGGGTAAACCGACTTTGTAGTTGCATCTATTGATAAATTGAACTGGTGCTTAATAACAAATCATCCGACACTATGAATAGGAGATCTAGGCGAACATTCGTTTATCCATTGAATTCAAATATCTTTACTTTTTGTTGAGTCAGCATTTATTTTTATAAACTTAAAAACACAAAAATATCGTCTTTTACTTTTAATCGATCTTTGATTTGGCTAATCGTTAAATAGCCACAAAACAAACTATCTCGTACTTTTGATTTTCATAGATTAACTTAGTTTATTTTATTAGTTACAATCTTAATTCTCACGTTTAAATTGTCCTTGGAACGATTTCAGAATTACCAATTTTATACTATTGCACGATCGGGTACACTGCCCGTTAGTGTGTAGTAATCTTTAAACCGGCATTTTCCATTATAAATACCCTAACTTTACACTTTTCGCATCCAGACGATTTCCAGCAGCTTTTTGACGAACCTAGGTGATTTTTGGGGTTTCTCAAGGTCATTCTAACACATCAATCATTCCGGAAACAAGTCTCGATCCGTCTATCATTCAAGAACACAATTTTCATTAGGTTTAATTCTTATCATGAATATAAAAATTCATACGTAGGTCATCTGCATCAAGGCGGGTGTCAACCGTATGAACGGTGATAGTGGCGTGTGGTCGAAACCGGACTATGCGCTAGATCGAAAACTTAAAACGGGGCGATCCTCATTGTTTCTCTTAACAAGGACAATGTTGTACTCGACCACCTTATTTAACCACACAGGATGTATCTATTCCATCCTTAAGGGAGTCAAGTCTCCCGAACGACACACTTGCTGATTTGTTTCAGAAGATGTAGTCCAGACTAGTTGTAGGGTGACGAAAATCTTGAAAAGCCATTGCTAAAATCGACTGGAAATCTACCAGGCCTCAATGTCAAACAGGGAAGCTGGTAGTCAAAACTTGTCTCAATGAGGGAGATTTGCTAGCCAAATGGGAAGCGCACCATGATACACAAAATGTCAGTGATTGATCAGATTCCCAGTGGATAACCTCTGGAAAGGTAAGATATTAGCTTTTAAGCCACCTCAATCTTTATGGTTGACTTAACGGATTAGATGGTCACCTCATGATTATCGATGATATCTGGACGTAATGTGTATCCTCCTAAGCACATTGTTTTCTTACCGACATCTCGCGATGTTAGGTACTGTGGGAGGCTTGGCTTGACCAATTGCGGGGTAGCCCGTGCGTTCTTTTGGCACATTTGTTCGATTGCTATACTTTTTGGTGCTCGGTTTTCACTTGATTCCCGTTTTCTTTGAAGACTTATTTATGATTCGAGATTCTCTACTTCATCAGTATGGTACGTTATTCGAGATTATCTTTGGTTACTATATCCATTACATATTGATTGCGGTTTGGGAAGTTATTTCGGGGGAATGCAAGTGGGAAACATGGTTGTTATTTACTCCAAATCGTGCCCACGCTAGTTGTTTGTTTGGTTTCTTGTTCGTTTGGTTCTACATACATGTTTGAAGAAGTTATCATATGGTAGAAGATTATTATCGAGTTTAATTGCTTGAGGACAAGCAAAACTCTAGTGTGGGGTTGTTTGATATCGCATATTTCATACGCGTTTTCCTTAGCGATATCTGGTACATTTTGGTCCTTTTGGATACGATTTGGTGTTATTTTGATAAGTGTTTTGAAAGTTCGAGTTCTAAGACCAAGGAGATGAATTTTGAAGATATTTGATGGTTTTTAGTGATTTTATATGAAAGCAAGTGAAAGGGATTGGTTTGATTCGAGTTTGGTTCGAAAACAGGTGATATTAGTGAGTTTCAGCTCAGATTCAGCAAAAAGGGGTCTGGAGCGCCACTCCAAAAGGTGGCGCGCCGCTCCTTTAGGCTAGAAAATAAGTTCGACAGTTTGCAGGAGTCCAGAAAGCAGAATTGCAGCTATTGGTGCGCCGCGCAGTGTTTTGGCGCGCCGCGCGACATCTTGGCGTGCCGCGCCATGTCCAGCCCGGTTCAGTTTTGTTTCCTATTTAAAGCCCGAAAAATACCCTAAATTTACACTTTTCGTATCCAGAAGATTTCCAGTAGCTTTTTGACGAACCTAGGTGATTTTTGGGGTTTCTCAAGGTCATTCTAACACATCAATCATTCCGGAAACAAGTCTCGATCCGTCTATCATTCAAGAACACAATTTTCATTAGGTTTAATTCTTATCATCATTATGAATACTCTTAATTGTTTATTTGTGATTTTTGTTCTAGCCATGATTGGCTAAGCTTTTAATGTTTGTCTAGATTGAATATTCGTATGTGTATGGATGATACTTTAATGTTTTATTGATTAATGCATGATAATTATGAGTTTTGATTAAGAACCATTCTTGTAGGTGTTGATTATTGTTACTAGGTTGATTAGTGATCTTGTTTGAACAAAGGGAACCCTGTTTCAATTTAGTACACTAGTTTTCAATTGATTTGTCTTAACCAATTGGGTGCTTACTAGACCAAGGAGGTAAACCGGGTAACAAGGATTAAACAAAATAGGGGTGAATTGTGTGGAGCGAACGCGTAACCAATTGAATCTTAATCTTGTAGTTAGTTAATTAATAACTCACAAATGAAAGAGGTCTTTGGTGAAAGGGAACCCTAAGCCAATAAATCTAAGTTTGACGTGTTGCTAAAAGAGAACTCTGGGTAAACCGACTTTGTAGTTGCATGTATTGATAAATTGAACTGGTGCTTAATAACAAATCATCCGACACTACGAATAGGAGATCTAGGCGAACATTCTTTTATCCATTGAATTCAAATATCTTTACTTTTTGTTGAGTCAGCATTTATTTTTATAAACTTAAAAACACAAAAATATCGTCTTTTACTTTTAATCGATCTTTGATTTGGCTAGGCATTAAATAGCCACAAAACAAACTATCTCGTACTTTCGATTTTCATAGATTAACTTAGTTTATTTTATTAGTTACAATCTTAATTCTCACTTTTAAACTGTCCTTGGAACGATTTCGGAATTACCAATTTTATACTATTGCACGATCGGGTACACTGCCCGTTAGTGTGTAGTAATCTTTAAACCGACATACGTAGGTCATATGCATCAAGGCGGGTGTTAACCGTATGAACGGTGATAGTGGCGTGTGGTCGAAACCGGACTATGCGCTAGATCGAAAACTTAAAACAGGGCGATCCTCATTGTTTCTCCTAACAAGGACAATGTTGCACTCGACCACCTTATTTAACCACACATGATGTATCTATTCCATCCTTAAGGGAGTTAAGTCTCCCGAACGACACACTTGCTGATTTGTTTCAGAAGATGTAGTCCAGACTAGTTGTAGGGTGATGAAAAATCTTGAAAAGTCATTGCTAAAATCGACTGGAAATCTACCAGGCCTCAACGTCAAACAAGGAAGCTGGTAGTCAAAGCTTGTCTCAATGAGGGAGATTTGCTAGCCAAATGGGAAGCGCACCATTATACACAAAATGTCAGTGATTGATCAGATTCCCAGTGGATAACCTCCGGAAAGGTAAGATATCAGCTTTTTAGCCTGATGAACCTCAATCTTTATGGTTGACTTAACGGATTAGATGGTCACCTCATGATTATCGATGATATCTGGACGTAATGTGTATCCTCCTAAGCACATTATTTTCTTACCGACATCTCGCGATGTTAGGTATTGTGGGAGGCTTGGCTTGATCAATTACGGGGTAGCCCGTGCGTTCTTTTGGCACATTTGTTCGATTGCTATACTTTTTGGTGCTCGGTTTCCACTTGATTCCCGATTTCTTTGAAGACTTATTTATGATTCGAGATTCTCTATTTCATCAGTATGGTACGTTATTCGAGATTATCTTTGGTTACTATATCCATTACATATTGATTGCGGTTTGGGAAGTTATTTCGGGGGAATGCAAGTGGGAAACATGGTTGTTATTTACTCCAAATCGTGCCCACGCTAGTTGTTTGTTTGGTTTCTTGTTCGTTTGGTTCTACATACATGTTTGAAGAAGTTATCATATGGTAGAAGATTATTATCGAGTTTAATTGCTTCAGGACAAGCAAAACTCTAGTGTGGGGTTGTTTGATATCGCATATTTCATACGCGTTTTCTTTAGCGATATCTGGTACATTTTGGTCCTTTTGGATACGATTTGGTGTTATTTTGATAAGTGTTTTGAAAGTTCGAGTTCTAAGACCAAGGAGATGAATTTTGAAGATATTTGATGGTTTTTAGTGAATTTATATGAAAGCAAGTGAAAGGGATTGGTTTGATTCGAGTTTGGTTCGAAAACAGGTGATATTAGTGAGTTTCAGCTCAGATTCAGCAAAAAGGGGTCTGGAGCGCCGCTCCAAAAGGCGGCGCGCCGCTCCATTAGGCTAGAAAATAAGTTCGACAGTTTGCAGGAGTCCAGAAAGCAGAATTGCAACTATTGGCGCGCCGCGCAGTGTTTTGGCGCGCCGCGCGACATCTTGGCTCGCCGCGCCATGTCCAGCCTGGTTCAGTTTTGTTTCCTATTTAAAGCCCGAAAAATACCCTAACTTTACACTTTTCGCATCCAGACGATTTCCAGCAACTTTTTGACGAACCTAGGTGATTTTTGGGGTTTCTCAAGGTCATTCTAACACATCAATCATTCCGGAAACAAGTCTCGATCCGTCTATCATTCAAGAACACAATTTTCATTAGGTTTAATTCTTATCATCATTATGAATACTCTTAATTGTTTATTTGTGATTTTTGTTCTAGCCATGATTGGCTAAGCTTTTAATGTTTGTCTAGATTGAATATTCGTATGTGTATGGATGATACTTTAATGTTTTATTGATTAATGCATGATAATTATGAGTTTTGATTAAGAACCATTCTTGTGGGTGTTGATTATTGTTACTAGGTTGATTAGTGATCTTGTTTGAACAATGGGAACCCTGTTTCAATTTAGTACACTAGTTTTCAATTGATTTGTCTTAACCAATTGGATGCTTACTGGACCAAGGGGGTAAACCGGGTAACAAGGATTAAACAAAACAGGGGTGAATTGTGTGGAGCGAACGTGTAACCAATTGAATCTTAATCTTGTAGTTAGTTAATTACTAAGTCACAAACAAAAGAGGTCTTTGGTGAAAGGGAACCCTAATCCAATAAATCTAAGTTTGACCTGTTGCTAAAAGAGAACTCTGGGTAAACCGACTTTATAGTTGCATGTATTGATAAATTGAACTGGTGCTTAATAACAAATCATCCGACACTACGAATAGGAGATCTAGGCGGACATTCTTTTATCCATTGAATTCAAATATCTTTACTTTTTGTTGAGTCAGCATTTATTTTTATAAACTTAAAAACACAAAAATATCGTCTTTTACTTTTAATCGATCTTTGATTTGGCTAATCGTTAAATAGCCACAAAACAAACTATCTCGTACTTTCGATTTTCATAGATTAACTTAGTTTATTTTATTAGTTACAATCTTAATTCTCACGTTTAAACTGTCCTTGGAACGATTTCGAAATTACCAATTTTATACTATTGCACGATCGGGTACACTGCCCGTTAGTGTGTAGTAATCTTTAAACTGCATTTTCCATTATAAATTATAGACAAGATTTTACACATCAAGTTTTTGGCGCCGCTGCCGGGGACAGTTGTGTCGAAAATTAAGATTGTTATCTAATTGTTCTTAGTTTAGTTTAATTTTAGTTCTAGTTTATTATTTCTTTTCGTTATTCTCAGTTGAATCAGTGCTTTTAATCAGTTGTTAGTTGTGATTTCGCAGATAACAGGTAGTGCATGCCACATACGCGTTCTTCTAATTCTCCGATTCTTCAACCATTTGCAGAACCCGAAAGAGAGTTATTCAGAGCTTTAAGTCAAGAGCAACAGTCTACAGTGAATTCATCTTTTTCTTCGAGTGCTAATATAATTAATTTGGGAAGTAGTTCTGAAACTGTGGTGCCCGATACACCACCTAAAATCAGAGAAGAAGAAGAATCTTACATTTCATTAGATCTTTTCGAGACTGAAGATATGGCTGACCAAGAACAACCGAATCGTCCTCAGACTATGGCAGAAAAGTTGAAGGCCACACGAGGGGGCCAAGGCAATTCAATTACTCAACCGGACATCACTCAGCCTTTTCAAATTACAGGGCCGATCCTGAGTTTGATTTCTTCTGACTGTCAATTTCATGACAAGGATAATGAGGATGCTAACGAGCATCTTCGTATTTTCAATGATGTTTGCAACTTGTTCAAACTGCATGAGGTTGCCGATACTTCGATCAAGACTAGGCTTTTTCCCTGGACTCTTAAGGGAGAAGCCAAGAGATGGTTAGATAAGAAACCGGAGGGGGCGATTACTTCTTGGGATACGTTGGTAGATAAGTTCTTATCAAAGTTTTTCCCTGCGTCTCGAGCTGCTAGACGTCAAGTAGATATTTCTCAATTCAGACAAAAGAGCATCGAGACACTGTTTGATGCTTGGGACCGTTATTCTAATTTGTTACGCTCGTGTCCGAATCACGGGTTGAACGATTTACAGAAGGTCCAGATTTTCTATAAGGGGTGTGACATTCCAACTCGTCAGAGTATTGATCAAGCAGCAGGTGGAACTTTAATGGATAAAACCGAAGAAGAGGCACTAGCGATTATTGAAAAGCAGGCTGCTTACACTCATGAATGGCATCAAGATCATGAGTCAACTCGTTCAGCGTCAGTTAAGAGAACTGAAACTACTGGTGCATATGATGATTTTGGGTCTATTAGTGCTAAGTTGGATTCATTTGGTAGGAATTTGGAGAAGATAAATAAGGATATTCATGGTATGAAGGTTGGTTATGAGTATTGTGGGGGATTACATCTGGCAAAAGATTGTGATGCGGGGCTAACGATAGGGCAAAAGGAAGAGATCGCTTATATTAGTCAGTAGAACAACAATCAGTTTCAGGGACGTGCGCAGTTTAATAGGAATTTCAACAATCCCTATAATCCTCAAGGTAATCAAGGTTCGAGGTTCCAGCCAGGTTCTAGTGGAGGATATCAACAGCAAGCTCCCGGGTATTTTCAGAAACCCCAAGCCGAAGAGAAAAAGTCCAACCTTGAAGCTATGATCGAGAAGCTTGTGATTTCTCAAACTCAGCTTATTACTACTATTACTCAGAACAATGAGAAGAATGATCAAATGTTTCGAAATCAACAAGCAGCTATTCAGAATCTGGAGAAATAAATTGGTCAACTTGCTAGTCAGAATAATGTGAGAAAACCGGGAGAGTTACCGAGTAAGACAGATAACAACCCAAAGAATGGGCACGTTAATGCTATCACTACACGCAGTGGTTTAGCATATGATTCACCAAGGAAGCCCGATGAGTATGATTTACGAGTACCGTTGGTTAAGGATAGTGAGCCGGTTGTTGTTAGTGAACCGGAGGGGGAAAGGAGCCGGAACAGGTGATTGAGAAAGTTGTGAGGGTACCGGAAACTGTTGCTGGGAGACCGGTAGTTAAAGAGTATCAACCACCGCTCCCATTCCTGAGGAAGCAGAGATTGGAAAAGCTGGAGGCAGAAAAGTCCAAGTTCATGGACTTGATTAAAAAAAGTTAACATTAATTTGCCTTTTATTGATGTGATTGCAGGTATGCCCAAGTATGCAAGGTTTCTTAAGGACTTGTTAACTAACAGGAAGAAGCTGGAGAACGTGTCTTCAGTCAGGTTGAATGCTGCATGCTCAGCGATAGTTGCAAACAAGCTTCCCGAGAAGCTTGAGGATCCTGGGAGTTTCACTATCCCTTGCTTACTGGGTAATTTGGATTGTATGAGGGCGTTGGCAGATTTGGGGGCTAGCATAAATTTAATGCCCAATTCTATTTACTTGAAGCTAGACACTGGGGAGTTGAAACCCACGCGTATGGCTATTCAGCTAGCGGACCGCTCTATTAAACTCCCTCGTGGAATTATCGAGAATATGCTAGTTAAGACCGGGTCGTTGGTTTTTTCGGCCGATTTCGTGGTGTTGGATATGGAAGTGGATGAGAGGATTCCACTGATTTTGGGTCGGCCATTTTTGAATACTGCTAGGTGTATCATTGATGTTTATGGCCAACAATTGACCCTTAGGATAGATGATTTGCATGCAACTTTCTCAATCGACCATGCTTTAAAACACCCTGCCTACACTGATGATACATGTTATTTTCTTAACACTATGAATGTCCAGTCTGAGTTGTTGCAGGAATTCCCAGAGTTACAGGGTTCAGGAGAGTGTTCATTGGTTGAAATTGTTGAAGAGTTGCAGGTTGAGGATGTGGATATTTTGACCACCTTGATGGAAAATGGCTATGAGCCGACTGAGGAGGAGTTCAAAGAACTCGAACGTGATGCGGATTACCGGAGCAAGTCTTCAATTGAAGAACCTCCCGAGTTAGAATTGAAGCCACTTCCTGATCATTTGGAATACGCTTATTTGCAGGAGGAATCTAAGCTCCCGATAATTATTTCTTCTTCTATTACTACTGGTCAGAAAACTGAGCTTGTAACCATGCTGCAGGCCCATAAACCGGCCATTGCATGGAAAATTCACGAAATTAAGGGTATTAGTCCCTCCTATTGCACCCACAAAATCCTAATGGAGGATAACTCCAAACCTGTGGTGCAACAACAAAGGAGGTTGAACCCGCACATGCAAGAAGTCGTGAAGAAAGAGATCATTAAGCTCCTCGATGCAGGTCTGATTTACCCGATCTCTGACAGTCCTTGGATTAGCCCGGTACACTGTGTACCTAAGAAAGGTGGTATGACTGTTACCACTGATGTCAAAGCTAAGGGGTATAAAATACTATTGAAGTTTACAACGAAACACTATTAAATACGATACAATTTTACACAAGATATTTATTTATTTAGAGAATGGATATACTTAAACCTTGCTACAACACTTATAGGCAGTGTACCTAATCGTACAGTAGTGTAGTTTTTAGTAAGTCCGGTTCGTTCCACAGGGAAATCTTTAAACAAAGCTTAACGCTATATTAGTTTACTTTTATAAAAATACAAATACATATATATAAGTAATATTATTATTATAAAGGGGGGTTTTTACCGTTTAATGACCGGTTTGTCGATTTTAAAACTTTAGTCGCAGTTAAAACCAAATGTAAAATAATAAATAAATACAAGACTTAATTTTAAGCGTAAAGTAAATAACGATAATGAAATTGCGAATAATAAAAGTGCGATAAAATAAACTTGCGATAATTAAAAAGTACGATAATTAAAAGTGCAATTAAATACAATAACAATAAAAATGCGATAATTAGAAGTGCAATTAAATATTAAATAAAGGAAATTAAATATGAAATAAAAGAATTATGCTTATTTAAACTTCCGTAATCATGATGTTTGACGTGTTGATTTTAGTTTTATGCCCATGGGTTAATTGTCCTTTGTCCTGGATTATTTAATATGTCCGTCTGGTTTTTGTCCATAACAGTCCATCAGTCATAAATATAAAGTGCGAGTGTCCTCATCAAATTATTCTTATACCCGAAGTTAAATATTCCAACTAATTGGGGATTCGAATTGTAACAAGGTTTTAATACTTTGTTTAATGAATACACCAGGTTATCAACTGCGTGTAAACCAAGGTTTTACTACTTTGTTAGCAATTACACCAATTACCCTTGAATGTAATTTCACCCCTGTTTTAATTATTCTAGTGGCTATTAATCCATTCCCGTGTCCGGTTAAATGAACGATTATTCGTACATATAAATACCCCGCCCATCGTGTCCGATCGAGTGTATATGGTAATTTATAAGGACGCCCAATTGTAAATCTTTATATTAACATTAACAAACTATCATTTAGTTAAACAAATATAAAGCCTATTAATAGCCCATAGTCTAATTTCCACAAGTGTCGCTCTTTTGTCCAAACCCCAATTATGGTACAAAGTCCAATTACCCAATTTTAGTAATTAGCCCAACATCATGATTACTTCGTTTTAAATAAGCATAATAATAACTTAGCTACGAGACATTAATGTAAAAAGGTTGAACATAACTTACAATGATTAAAAATAGCGTAGCGTTACACGGACAGAATTTCGACTTACACCCTTACAACATTTGCTAACATACCCTTATTATTAGAATTATAATTAAAATTAAAATATAAATTATAAATATAAATATAAATTTTACTTATGAATGAGGAAGAAAAAGATGATTTTTTACGATCAGAATTCGGTTGGCTTTATAGGCAGAATTTCATTTTGGGGCTCCGCGACTCGCGGCATTTTTGCCTTCAAACTCCGCGAGTCGCGGAGAATGAAATTACAGCTCAGTCCCTTGGAGTCTTTCTCTGCTGACGGTTTTTATTTATAAATATAATATATATATAATTAATATAATTAATTATATATTATATTATATTTATATACATAGTTAACTTGTAATTTTTAGTCCGTTGCGTCGAGCGTTAAGAGTTGACTCTGGACCCGGTTCCGGATTTTCGAACGTCCTTGCGTACAATTTAATATCTTGTACTTTGCGTTTTGAATCTTGTACTCTTGTAATTTCGAGACGTTTCTTATCAATAATTGGAACCTTTTTGATTGTCTTTTGTACTTTTGAGCTTTTTGGTCGTTTGCGTCTTCAATTCGTCGAATATGTCTTTTGTCTTCACCTTTTATTATTTAAACGAATATCACTTGTAAATAGAACAATTGCAACTAAAAGCTTGTCTTTCTTGAGGAATAATGCTATGAAATATATGTTCGTTTTTAGCATTATCAAATATTCCCACACTTGAGCGTTGCTTGTCCTCAAGCAATATCGTCTTGAAATACTAGAATCACTTCTTTATTCTTCACACTTTGTACATCAGTGATTTCTATACGGCGGTATAAACAATGGTAGTAACGATATGGTTTACAGTCTCACATGACTATAAAAATTTAGATCCATTAAGAAAATTGGATCTTTATGAAAACATTTGATCTTTTGAAAATTAAATCTAGTTTTTACCCTAGATAAGTTTTCCGGGATAACCCTTTACCGGTGTTTGCAAAATATTTTTGTGGGTTTGGTGGGTTTCAGATTTGAAAATTTTAGCTCAAAACTTGCGGTTTTGTGTCACCCACTTGCTAACCTTGTATTTGGAAAGCAACACGTCCAGTTTACTTGTTCCGTATATTACCTTTCGGTAAACTACCTTCCGGTTGTAAAGGAAAGCGTTGAACAAGCAACTGTTAAGGCAATGTCCCCTGACATGCTTTTAATTATGGTCTGTAACGTGTCGGATGCAATTACTATCCTTGGTAGGAGCAATAGTAAAGCTCACCCTTATAATTTTTCGGTATGGCACAAGGTCCTGTCTTTGACCATGCTATGCAACCACCGTTCTTACGGTTGACACCCGATTTAGTTCAGGTGACCTAATGAATTCCAGGTGAATTCCTAGGATTTTACGTTCAATGGTAATGAACGCATTGAAAATGGGTTTTCAGAAAACAAATCGGTTTATAATTTTGATCAAAATATTTTCTCGTTCAAGCTCGAGTTTAGATATCATTGAATTCCATGAGTTTGTAATTCTCAATCTTTAAGGTCAATCTATAGGATTGAGTAATATCAGTCTTAAAAGCTGATTTTTAATCTTTAAGGAGATTATCCTTTCTGGGGATCTGATTCATTAGTCTTGTCCAGCTAATTTGCATGGTGCCCCCCATTGTACGAGATAAATCCTTCTCATGGTTAGGATAAATCTGACCACTTGGCGACCTTGTTTAATGCTGAGGTCCGTGGATTTCCTGCTGATTTTAGTGATGACTTTTCTAGATTTTTCGTCAACCTACAGCTGGTCTGGACGACAACTTCATGACCTAAATCAAGAAGCGCGTTTCTTTTTCGGAAGACTTTACTTCCTTTTAATGATGGAATTGATTCATCGTGTAGATCCATCTCTTCTTTTCTTTCATTGGGTAAAACAGTTTAGTTTAGTCCAAAGCAGAAGTATTTTCAGTTATTTGTTACAGATATATGTGACATATGTTTAAGATAACTTGGTAAATTTTCCCACACTTGGCTTTTATTTTCCTTTTTATCGTCCTCTATTCCATTTTAAATGAATTTTAACATTTTGGTTTGTTTCTCAATTTATGTCCTTTTTGAGGTAACAATAATTTCGGTGTTAAAACCTAGTTTTATCGTTCATAAATATGTATAAACATGATTTTTAGTTCATTTAATTGAAAATTTTGAAAAATTTTACTAGAATTGGGTAGTCAGTATATAAGACCAGGGCTGTTCTTTATTATCAGAGAGCACTAGATTATAATACAACTACTGCTTTACTAGTATTTTTAATGGTAACCAAGTGTATAAAGTAAAAATTTTTAAAATCCGAAAGAATTTAACCCCTTCCCACACTTAAGATCTTGCAATGCCCTCATTTGCAAGAAATCAGTAACAATTTAAATTATTGAGGGTGATTAGTGTGAAAAAGATTAAATTTTTACCAAAGTTTCCAAATATATTGGCGTTTGTTTGCTGAATGATAAATGGTGCACATCATTTGTTCATTCCGTCTTGTTGTTATTTCACATATATTTTGCATCTTGTCGTCAAAATTAGTTGCTTTTGCTGAACTTAATGCCAGTCTTTGAAAATGCGTTGTTTTACCCTGTTGTGTACATAAGATAAACTGCAAACATATATACATATTTTTGAAGTTTGGTATATTACCCCACATTCAAAAAATTTATTAAAATCTAAGAATAAAAGTTAGATAATTATAAAAATGATTACAATATTAACAAAAGTATTAAACGTATCAATAATTACAAATTACAAAATAAATAAAACTAAGTATACTAGGGATGATACTGGTACCAATAGGGGTTTCAGGCATAACCATAGGTGCTATAGAATGCTTCGGCAGGGTCATACGTAGGATACGGTGGCTGCATCTCTATAGACCAGGGAGGGAAGATGGGTTTCGATGTAGGAATATAGTTTCTACCTATATGTTGGCAATGAGCTATGATTTGGTTCTGATGAACTTGCCAATCTTCAAATGCTCTCTGTCTAGCATTTTCGTATTCCTGAGAAGCTATAAACCTTTGCATTTCTTGCATCTCATTCCCCCCTCCTACATTACCTTGTTGTTGGTTTCTCTCCACCTGTGGATGTCTACCATGGTATCGTACTGCGGCATTATTTCACCTCTTCAAAACTTTCGCACCATGGTATACATTTAAACCTATAGTATCGCGGGGTTCTGGTTCTTCTACTAATAATCCCCTCCGACTTATATCCACACCGAGATATTCACCAATCAAAGTAATAAAAATACCACCTCCTATTATGCTATGCGGTCGCATCCCCCGAACCATAGCTGATAAATAATAACCCACACAATACGGTATACTTACAGCGCTTTGTGGGTCTCGAATACACATATGGTAAAACAAATCCTGTTCATTTACTTTTTCCTTGTTCTTACCCCTTTATGTAATCGAATTAGCTAAAAACCTATGTATCACTCTTAATTCGGCTCTATCTATATCCAAATAAGAGTAATTTCCCCCTTTGAAACGGTGATGGCTTGTCATTTGACTCCACACACCGTGTGTATCAAAATTTTCATCTATCTTTCTACCGTTTAGTATCAATCCTCTACAATCGGCAGACGCTAACTCCTCAGGCGTATATATACGTAAAGCCTGAGCCATGTCTAGTAAAGACATGTGGCGCATCGAACCGCCTAACAAAAATCTAATAAAAGAACGATCAGTTAAACTAGCTACCCGATCATTCAACTCTATACTACATAACAATTCTTCACACCATACTTTATATACAGGTCTACGCATGGTGAATAAACGTACCCAGTCCTTAAAAGAAGAATTATCATACCTCTGTACAAGTAATTCCCTAATTGGCCCGGCCAATTTTACAGCTTCTAAGGGTCCCCATTCTATGACCCTCGGTACCTCAACAACCTTAGAATGAAGAGTATGCAAACCCCTTTGATATTTTGGATAATCTATCCAAAGTCTGTCAAATCTCAGGTTCGGGTGCAACTCTTCCAAGTGCATATCGGAAAAGGTCATGACTGGATGAGGTATATCCTGCTTGTAGTAGTTATCCACCTCCTGTTGTTCCAAATTCTCAGCAGGAGCATTGCGGGCTTGGGATGAAGATTCACCCCTTTCATTCTGCAAATCACATCAAACACAATTTTTGTGCATCCAAATATGCATTAGTGTCAGCAAAATCATCAATCAAAATAATTACAATGACATTATCAATTTATATCAAACTTAAGCTCATTTTCACATTTTTATCAAATCTACACTTTTTCAAATAAGCATATACGAAAATGTTCGCCAAGTTCATAAGCATTCAACTCAAATAACATGTCAAAATAATTATTACTAGCAATTAAACAAGTCTCAAATGGCATTATCTTTCAAAAATCAAGTTCATGAATTTTTAGACTTGAAAAAGTCCACTTTAATTCTCAAAATCATATTTAGGCTCAAAGTTTGGATCATTTAATTACCTAAACATGTTACACAACTTATTTTAGCAACAATTCATGACAAAAATCGGCCATAACCTGTTTATATCAAAAAGCCCCAAATTTGCTCAAGAACACAAACCCTAGATTACTCAAAATTTGAAGTTTAAGGCTTCTAATCATGTTAAACAGCATCAATCTAGGTTATACAAGCATAATACATAAACAATTTAAGCATAATTACACTAAAAAGTATCAAAATCAATTTGGGGAAAAAAATTGCTCAAGAACACCAAATTTCGGATTAAATGGTGTTTAGGTGTAGAAATTTACCGTTTTTCTTGAGTAATTCTTAGATAGCATCCTTCTCAACATGATTTTAGCAAAAGATTTGGTGATTAACGGATAAAAATTGTGATTTTGGGGTGTATTTTTCGGGTTTTTCGCGTGCAGTTTTCGCAGGTTTTTATTGTTTTGGGGTTGGGACTGATCTGTTCCAGCTCTTTATTTTTTTTCTCATTTTTCATCCCTCCGCGACTCGCAGTGAATAACCCTTCAAACTCCGCGAGTCGCGGAGTTTGATATATATTTTTTTTTATTTTTTTTTTATAATCAATAACTTATAAAACAATTAAGTACTTAATTTTAAAATTTTGTTTCCCTTGTTATTTAGGACGAGGTCGTTTCGGATCGATGTCCTAGTCCGTCCCTCGACAAAATTTTAAAATTTGTCTTTTTGTAGCGATTGTTTTAAAAGCTAAGATTTTTGAGTTTTTTCAATGTTTTTGGCATACTTTAATTCAATAAGATTAAAAATAATGATAATAAAAGTTCTCGTCCCTCCCTCGGGTAAAGCAATTTCGGTTCAAAGACCTAGTCTTCAACTTACGACGAATTTTAAAAATCATATTCTTAACTTAATGAGATAAAGTAAATTTTTGTTTTTAAATTCACACAACTTACATATAAAATTCAAAATTAATATTAAAAATTCACACCAAACTTAAAATTTAAAATGCATAAAATTAAAAATTTGTATTTTAAAAATTAAAAGTTCACACCAATCTTAATTTAAAAATTCATATTATAAATTCACACCAAACTTATATTAATTTTTTTTTTTTTATATTTACAATTTTAAAAATATTGATTTTACAAAGTTTACAATATTAATTTAAGATTTAAATATTAATTTTAAAAACATGGTAAAAATAAAATTAAAAATCTTTTTGTCTTTTTATCCCACTTTAATCAATCAAATATTATCAAAAATATGCGCCCCTCTTTTCGGTAAAGTAATTTCGGTTCCAAGACCTAATTTAACTCATGACGAATTTTTGAAATATTTTGGGTTGATTAATTAAAGATATTTATACCTTAAGAATAAACGTTAAATTTCGCAGTGATGTAATAAATTTTTGAATGATATCAATAATTTCGGTCGCCAAACCTAATTTTATTCAATACCAATTTAATACTTTTTAGCGAACAAATTAGCGTTTATTATCAAAAGGTTAAAAATAAAAATAAAAATAAAAACTGTACAGACATACCTGTGGAATAGATTTCTTAGTTATATGATCTATCCCATTCATAAGATAGTCGGTTTAATTGATTTTCCATGGCTACATAGGCGTAACCTCGAGCATTCAGTGTCTTTTCTTCTAAACATATGAACGGTCCGTCTCTGCATAAAGTAACAAATTCGGTATTTGAATAGGTTTGATTATTTGAACATTTACCTCCATGTGACCATTTTCCACATTTGTGACATCGTTCTAGGTGTCGTGCTCTTCTTTTCGCTGCGGATTTTGATTTTCCTTTACCAAATTGTAACTTATTATCTTCGCATCTGGATTCTTTTCTAACTCCGTCCATTCTTTCTCTGATTACTGATACTAGTTCACTCGGTAGTATGTCATTATTTCTTTTAGTGATCAAAGCGTGTAGCATTAGACCATGGTTTAGTTCACAGGCAGTCTTCATTTCGTAAAAACCTAAAAAAAATAAAAATTCAGAATGGGGGGAGAAGACTAGTTCTTTAGGGTCTGCTAGGGAAAGACCATTCGGGTTCTATTTTCGAGAACTACACGAAAACAGACAATCTAACTCTAACAGAAATACATATTATCCTTTAAAGACTTGATTCTCCCCACACTTAGTTAGCTGTGGTGTCGAAATTGTGATTAACTTCGCTGTCGACTTCCATCGGACCATGTATGTAATGTTTAACTCTGTGACCATTAACTTTAAATTCAATCCCATTTGAATTTATCAATTCTATCGTTCCGTATGGGAAAACTCTTTTGACTATGAATGGTCCAGACCATCTTGATTTCAATTTTCCAGGAAATAGCTTGAATCGTGAATTGAAAAGAAGAACTCTGTCTCCTTCTTTAAATTCTTTTGAACTTCTGATTCTTTTATCATGCCATTTCTTCGTTCTTTCTTTATAGATTAACGAATTTTCGTATGCTTCATGTCTTAATTCTTCTAATTCGTTTAGTTGACTTAATCGTAGACGTCCAGCTTCATGTAAATCAAGATTACATGTTTTCAAAGCCCAAAATGCTTTGTGTTCAATTTCTACTGGAAGATGACATGCTTTTCCATAAACAAGTCTAAAAGGTGTGGTTCCAATTGGAGTTTTGTAGGCTGTTCTAAAAGCCCAGAGTGCATCCTCCAATTTAATGGACCATTCCTTCGGATTTGATCCTACGGTTTTCTCTAGAATACGTTTTAAAGCTCGGTTGGTATTTTCAACTTGTCCACTTGTTTGTGGATGATATGCGGTGGAGATTTTATGAGTTACTCCATATCTTTTAAGAACTTTCTCAAGTTGATTATTACAGAAATAAGTACCCCGATCACTTATTAAAGCTTTCGGTGTTCCAAACCTTGCAAAAAGACGTTTTAAAAAGTTGACTACAACTCGTGCATCGTTAGTTGGGAGAGCTTGTGCTTCCGCCCATTTAGATACATAATCAATGGCTACGAGTATATATAGATTATTATGAGATTTTGGAAATTGACCCATAAAGTCAATACCCCAAATGTCAAATACTTCACATACTTGGATGACATTTTGTGGCATTTCATCACGTTGACTTATTTTTCCGGCCCTTTGACAAGCATCACAGGATTTGCAAAGAAGGTGTGCGTCTTTGTAAATTGTAGGCCAATAGAATCCAGCATCATAAACTTTTCTTGCTGTTAGTTGAGGCCCATAATGCCCTCCTGTTGGTCCTGTGTGACAATGGTTTAATATTTTACTAGCTTCATCTCCAAATACACATCGGCGTATTATTCCATCGGGACAACTTTTAAACAGATGTGGATCTTCCCAAAAATAGTGTTTTATATCACTGAAGAATTTCTTTCGTCTTTGGTACGATAATCCTTTTTCAAGGAATCCACAAACTAAGTAGTTTGCATAGTCTGCAAACCATGGGATTTCTTTATAATCTATCTTCAATAGATATTCATCAGGAAAGTTGTCTTGTATGGCTGATTCATTTAGAACTTCTAATTCGGGATTTTCAAGACGAGAAAGATGATCAGCGGCGAGATTTTCTGCTCCTCTTTTATCTCGGATTTCAATATCAAACTCTTGTAAGAGTAAGATCCAACGGATTAATCTTGGTTTAGCATCTTGTTTTGAAAATAGGTATCTAAGAGCAGAATGGTCGGTATAGACCACCGTTTTTGCTAGAACGAGATATGATCGAAATTTGTCAAAAGCAAAGACAATAGCAAGGAGTTCTTTTTCAGTAGTTGTATAGTTCGTTTGTGCTCCTTGTAATGTCTTACTAGCATAATATATAGGTTGAAATCGTTTTTCAATCCTTTGTCCTAAAACGGCTCCCATTGCAAAATCACTTGCATCGCACATTAGTTCAAATGGTAGATTCCAATTTGGTGTTATCATGATCGGCGCATTAGTGAGTTTCTCTTTAAGAATATTAAAAGATTTGATACACTCATCTGAAAAGATGAATGGCGCATCCTTTTCTAGGAGTTTATTCATAGGAGTGGCAATTTTAGAAAAATCTTTTATGAAACGTCGGTAAAAACCGGCATGCCCTAGAAAACTCCTAACTCCTCTAACATTGGTGGGATGTGGAAGTTTAGCAATTACATCTACTTTAGCTCTATCCACTTCAATTCCTTCTTTTGAAATTTTATGTCCAAGAACGATGCCTTCTTTAACCATGAAATGGCATTTCTCCCAATTAAGTACTAGATTTGATTTTTCGCATCTAATTAGCATTCGTTCCAGATTAACTAGACATGATTTAAATGTATCACCGAAGACTGAAAAGTCATCCATGAATACTTCCATGCATTCTTCTATCATGTCGTGAAAAATCGCCATCATACACCTTTGAAAGGTTGCAGGGGCGTTGCAAAGTCCAAATGGCATGCGTTTGTAAGCAAAAGTACCATAAGGGCACGTGAATGTGGTTTTCTCTTGATCTTCGGGTGCTATTGGAATTTGAAAATATCCGGAAAATCCATCTAGAAAACAATAGTAGCTATTTCCGGCTAATCTTTCCAACATTTGATCAATGAAAGGTAAGGGAAAGTGATCTTTTCTGGTGGCGTCATTTAATTTTCTATAATCAATACATACACGCCATCCTGTTACAGTCCTAGTAGGAATAAGCTCATTTTTCTCATTTGTAATGACAGTCATGCCACCCTTCTTAGGCACGCATTGAACTGGGCTTACTCATGGACTATCAGAGATTGGATAAATTAAACCTGCATCTAGCAGTTTAATAATCTCTTTCTTAACTACATCTTGCATATTAGGATTTAGTCTTCGTTGGCGTTGCACATACGTTTTATGACCTTCTTCCATAAGGATTTTATGTGTGCAATACGAAGGACTTATTCCTTTAATATCATGAATCTTCCATGCAATGGCTGGTTTATGAGCTTTCAACACAGAAATGAGTTGTGATTTCTCATTTTCAGTAAGAGAAGATGATATTATTACAGGTAATTCAGATTCACCATGTAAATAAGCGTATTCCAAATGGTTTGGAAGTGGCTTTAACTCTAATTTCGGAGGTTCTTCTATCGATGATTTGTATCGATATCTGTCTTCTTCTTTTAGCATTTGAATTTCTTCTGTTGTTGGTTCATATCCATTAGCTATAAGTGTAGCTAACATTTCAGCTTCATCAATTGGTTCATTACCTTCTCCTAAAGAACATTCTCCTGTTCCTTGTAATTCTGGAAATTCTTCTAATAATTCTGCATGTGCATCTATCGTTTGAATATAATAACATGTATCATCTGCAGATTGTGGTTGTTGCATTGCTCTATCAACTGAAAAGGTAACACTCTCATCCTCTATACTTAGGGTCAGTTTCTTACCGAACACGTCTATCATTGCTTTAGCCGTGTTTAAGAATGGTCTTCCTAATATGAGAGGAACTTGAGAATCTTCTTCCATGTCCAAAACAACAAAATCTACTGGAAATACTAAAGTACCAACTTTAACTAGCATGTTCTCCATTATCCCTCTAGGATATTTTATTGATCTATCGGCTAGTTGTATGCTTATTCTGGTTGGTTTCAATTCTCCAAGGTCTAGTTTAGCGTATAGTGAATACGGCATTAGATTTATACTAGCACCTAAGTCTGCCAATGCTTCTATTGAACTAAGACTACCCAGAAAACATGGAATTGTGAAACTTCCTGGATCAGATAGTTTTTCTGGTATTTTATTCAACAGCACTGCTGAACAATTAGCATTCATAGTAACAGCCGAGAGTTCTTCCATTTTCTTTCTATTTGAGATTAGATCTTTCAAGAATTTAGCATATCTAGGCATTCCTGAAATCACATCAATGAAAGAAAGATTTACATTTATCTGTTTAAACATATCCAAGAATTTGGATTGCTCGGCTTCAAGTTTCTCTTTCTTCATTTTACTCGGGTAAGGAAGTGGTGGTTGGTATGGTTTAACATAAGGTTTATCCTTAACTGTGTTATCTTCATTAACCTTTTCAACTACCGGTTCTTTTTCCTTATCTTGATCAGGTTGTGGTTCTTGTGGAGTAGGAATGGCTTCATCAGAAGTTACAGGTATTTCAGGTGGTTTAAGTGTTGTACCACTTCTTGTGGTAATGGCTTTAGCTGTTTCATTTCGGGGGTTAGCATTTGTATCGCTCGGTAAACTTCTCGGTTTTCTTTCACCTATTAACCTTGCTAGGTTACTTACTTCTTGTTCTAGATTTTGAATAGAAGCTTGTTGATTTCTAAATGCTTGAGCATTTTGTTCATTGGTTTGTTTCTGAGATGTGAAAAACTGCGTTTGAGTTTCAACTAGCTTCGTCATCATATCTTCTAAATTCGGCTTTTTATCATCGGTTTGTTGTGGTGGTTTGTTTTGAAAATTAGGTCTTTGCTGATTATAAGTATTATTGGATACTTGTTGATTGCTAGGACCTTGTTGGTTGTTGTATGGAATATTTCGGTTATAATTCTGGTTTTGATTGTAAATTGGTCTTGGCGGTTGATAATTATTCTGATAATTATTTCCAGGCCTTTGGTTTATGTATGAAATATTCTCTCTTTGTTCCATTGTTAAT
Source organism: Rutidosis leptorrhynchoides (assembly GCF_046630445.1). NCBI lineage: Eukaryota > Viridiplantae > Streptophyta > Magnoliopsida > Asterales > Asteraceae > Rutidosis > Rutidosis leptorrhynchoides. Next base: position 432,378,235 of record NC_092338.1, read on the forward strand.
TCAATACTGAGACAATCTTTTGTCAAATGTGGTCCTCCACACTGCTCACAACTAATTCGTATTGAGTGAATATCTTTAGTCATCTTTTCCATTCGTCTCTCCACAGCATCTATCTTTGCGGAAATGGAATCTAAGTCATGGCTAGAATCGGCTCTAGCTGCTTTAGATGATCTAATGATGTCTTTTTCTTGGTGCCACTCATGTGAGTGGGAAGCAGTATTATCAATAATTTTGTAAGCATCAGTTTCGGTTTTCTTCATAATAGAACCACCAGCTGCTATATCTATGTCTTTTCTTGTAGTGATGTCGCATCCTTGGTAGAATATTTGTACTATTTGATAGGTGTCTAAACCATGTTGCGGACATCCTCTTAATAACTTTCCATATCTTGTCCACGCCTCATATAGAGTTTCATTTGGTTTCTGTGTGAACGTAACAATTTCTGCTTGAAGTCTTACGGCTTTAGATGCAGGAAAGAATTGTTTAAGAAATTTGTCAACTAAAACGTCCCATGTATCGATCGCCCCTTCAGGTAACGATTCCAACCAATCTTTGGCTTCTCCCTTTAAAGTCCAGGGAAATAACATGAGATATATCTGTTCATCCTCCACTTCTCGGATTTTAAATAGTGTGCAGATCCTATTAAAGGTACGTAGATGTTCATTTGGATCTTCCTTAGGCGCACCACTAAATTGGCATTGATTAGTTACCATGTGTAGAATTTGTCCTTTGATTTCATAATCTGGCGCATTAATGTCTGGATGAGTAATTGCGTGACCTTGGCCAGTGCGTTTAGCTCTCATTCGGTCTTCCATACTTAAAGGTTCCAGATTCTCCATAATTGAATTTGTTGAATCGGTATCACTAGATGATTCTGATTTAATGGTTCGTTCCTCAACAATCTCTTTTTGAATGATTGGTGGCTCCGGAGGAAAGTTTAATGGTTCAGGATCTACGAACCGTTCCTGAATATTTTCCGGATTCTCAATTGTGAGGTCGGGTTCAAAAAATGGATTATCGGAAATTTGAACTGAAGTACTTGGTCGACTGGATGACGATTCTAAAGAAAAATCAACGGCGGTTATATTTGCTAAATGTCTTGATCTAGTTACAGGTGGTGAACGTACAAAAGGTGATGAACGTCTTGCTCGGTGCATTCACTGAATATCCTATTAGTTTTTAAAAGGAAAGAAAAATTATAATAAGTTATCCAATCAATAGACTTTTCTGATTTTGCCCACGTTTCGAATAGCCAAAAGATGCAGCAGAGGGGCAGGATTCGTTTGGTCTCAATATAATTGAGGACTGTTTGGCTCCAATAACCCGGTCCACGTACAAATCTAACTATTACTACGAACCAGAAAATTTTGATGTCTATTAATTTAACCACTTAAAATAAATTTTCGTAATTTTAAGAAATTTAGATAAGAAGTAGAATAAAAATCTATGTCCTAAAACTAGAATAGCGAGAAATAAGAAAGAAAAAGAGTTCGTCGAAAAAGGTCGAAAAAGAAAAAATGGTTGAAAAATAAAAGGTGACGGAAAAATAAAAGAAACTTATAAAAACTTAAAAATACTTGACTAACCTAACCTTATTACTACAACTAACTTAAAATTATAATCGCAAATTGAAATTACTAATTGGAATGATAATTGATACATAGGTAAAAGTCGTCTAAAAATATTAAAGCTTACAGGAAAAACTAAATCCCAAATGGAAATAACTTAAAAAGAAACTAAAACTTAAAAAGGCGTCGCAAAATTCTAAAGTACCTAAATCTTAGTCTAAAGAAAAAGCACTTAAGGAATTCTACGGCAAAGCCTAAAAATCTAGGAGTAAAAATGACTTATAGCAAAAACTAAGTTTAAAACTAAATATGAGCTAAAAATACAAAAGTTATGCTACAACGATTAAAAAGGGACAAACTATAAAAATATACAAAAAGTTGTAAAAATTACAATTTTTATAAAAATATTATTTTTATATTATTTATTTTATTAAACTATTAATTTTACAATTTAATTAAACTTAATAAACTAAAATATAAATTAAATAAAACTTAAATTAAAATAAAACTTAATTATAATATTAATAATAATTAGGGTTAATAATAATTATAATTAATAATAATCCGTAATAAATGCAGTTTAGGGTTTCTGTCGGTGTCAGAGAAACTCCGCGAGTTGCGGTAATTTATAAAGAAAACCCCGCGAGTCGCGGGGTTCAGAAATTCAGATGACAGCTTATTAAATTCGACTCGTTTTTCTTTATTTATTTTTTTTATTTTCTGTTTTCTGTTTTTATATAAATAAAAGATATTTAAATAAAACTTATATTTTTATAAACTAAAATAAAATAAAGAAACTTATAAAACTTAAATATTTAACAAAATCTTAAAAATACTTATATTTTTGTTTTTCTTTTTATATTTTTGAATAATTAAAACGTATTTTTACAAAAACGAATTTTAATAAAAGTTAACTAAAAATCTTTTTTTATTTTTTTATATTAGCGTTGCGCTTCCGGCGTTTAAGAGTGTCCCCGGCAGCGGCGCCAAAAATACTTGATGTCAAAGCTAAGGGGTATAAAATACTATTGAAGTTTACAACGAAACACTATTAAATACGATACAATTTTACACAAGATATTTATTTATTTAGAGAATGGATATACTTAAACCTTGCTACAACACTTATAGGCAGTGTACCTAATCGTACAGTAGTGTAGTTTTTAGTAAGTCCGGTTCGTTCCACAGGGAAATCTTTAAACAAAGCTTAACGCTATATTAGTTTACTTTTATAAAAATACAAATACATATATATAAGTAATATTATTATTATAAAGGGGGGTTTTTACCGTTTAATGACCGGTTTGTCGATTTTAAAACTTTAGTCGCAGTTAAAACCAAATGTAAAATAATAAATAAATACAAGACTTAATTTTAAGCGTAAAGTAAATAACGATAATGAAATTGCGAATAATAAAAGTGCGATAAAATAAACTTGCGATAATTAAAAAGTACGATAATTAAAAGTGCAATTAAATACAATAACAATAAAAATGCGATAATTAGAAGTGCAATTAAATATAAAATAAAGGAAATTAAATATGAAATAAAAGAATTATGCTTATTTAAACTTCCGTAATCATGATGTTTGACGTGTTGATTTTAGTTTTATGCCCATGGGTTAATTGTCCTTTGTCCTGGATTATTTAATATGTCCATCACGTTTTTGTCCATAACAGTCCATCAGTCATAAATATAAAGTGCGAGTGTCCTCATCAAATTATTCTTATACCCGAAGTTAAATATTCCAACTAATTGGGGATTCGAATTGTAACAAGGTTTTAATACTTTGTTTAATGAATACACCAGGTTATCAACTGCGTGTAAACCAAGGTTTTACTACTTTGTTAGCAATTACACCAATTACCCTTGAATGTAATTTCACCCCTGTTTTAATTATTCTAGTGGCTATTAATCCATTCCCGTGTCCGGTTAAATGAACGATTATTCGTACATATAAATACCCCGCCCATCGTGTCCGATCGAGTGTATATGGTAATTTATAAGGACGCCCAATTGTAAATCTTTATATTAACATTAACAAACTATCATTTAGTTAAACAAATATAAAGCCTATTAATAGCCCATAGTCTAATTTCCACAAGTGTCGTTCTTTTGTCCAAACCCCAATTATGGTACAAAGTCCAATTACCCAATTTTAGTAATTAGCCCAACATCATGATTACTTCATTTTAAATAAGCATAATAATAAATTAGCTACGAGACATTAATGTAAAAAGGTTGAACATAACTTACAATGATTAAAAATAGCGTAGCGTTACACGGACAGAATTTCGACTTACACCCTTACAACATTTGCTAACATACCCTTATTATTAGAATTATAATTAAAATTAAAATATAAATTATAAATATAAATATAAATTTTACGTATGAATGAGGAAGAAAAAGATGATTTTTTACGATCAGAATTCGGTTGGCTTTATAGGCAGAATTTCATTTTGGGGCTCCGCGACTCGCTGCATTTTTGCCTTCAAACTCCGCGAGTCGCGGAGAATGAAATTACAGCTCAGTCCCTTGGAGTCTTTCTCTGCCGACGGTTTTTATTAATAAATATAATATATATATAATTAATATAATTAATTATATATTATATTATATTTATATACATAGTTAACTTGTAATTTTTAGTCTGTTGCGTTGAGCGTTAAGAGTTGACTCTGGACCCGGTTCCGGATTTTCGAACGTCCTTGCGTACAATTTAATATCTTGTACTTTGCGTTTTGAATCTTGTACTCTTGTAATTTCGAGACGTTTCTTATCAATAATTGGAACCTTTTTGATTGTCTTTTGTACTTTTGAGCTTTTTGGTCGTTTGCGTCTTCAATTCGTCGAATCTGTCTTTTGTCTCCACCTTTTATTATTTAAACGAATATCACTTGTAAATAGAACAATTGCAACTAAAAGCTTGTCTTTCTTGAGGAATAATGCTATGAAATATATGTTCGTTTTTAGCATTATCAACCACCAACGATAAAAATGAGTTAATTTCCACTAGGACTGTCACGGGGTGGCGTGTTTGTATTGACTATCGAAAGTTGAACGACGCCACACGCAAAGACCACTTTCCGTTACCTTTCATGGATCAAATGCTAGAGAGGTTGGCGGGAAACAGCTTTTATTGTTTTCTTGATGATTTTTCGGGCTATTTCCAAATTCCTATCTCGCCCGAGGACCAGGAGAAAACTACTTTCACGTGCCCGTATGGCACATTCTCATACCGACGCATGCCCTTTGGCCTTTGCAATGCTCCGACCACTTTTCAAAGGTGCATGATGGCTATATTCCACGATATGATAGAGGATTGCATGGAGGTGTTCATGGATGATTTTTCGTTCTTCGGTGACACTTTCGATTCATGCCTTCTTAATTTAGAGCGGATGTTGGAAAGGTGTGAGAAGTCTAATCTTGTGCTCAATTAGGAAAAGTGCCATTTCATGGTTCAAGGGGGCATAGTTCTCGGGCACAAGATTTCTAAGGACGGTATCAAGGTGGATCCCGCAAAGGTAACGACTATTAAGAACCTTTCACCTCCCACCGATGTTAAGGGTGTTCAGAGTTTTCTCAGGCACGCCGGTTTTTACCGGCGGTTTATTAAGGATTTTTCTAAAATTGCTAACCCGATGAACAAACTCCTCGAAAAGGACACGCCTTGGAATTTCTCCGAAGAGTGCCTAAAGGCATTCAATCTTCTTAAGGAGAAACTGATCAATGCGCCAATCATAATTGCTCCGAATTGGTCCCTTCCATTCGAGCTTATGTGCGATGCTTCTGATTTTGCTGTTGGCTCTGTTTTGGGTCAAAGGGTCGAGAAACACTTCCGACCCATTTACTATGCAAGCAAGACCTTGCAGAGAGCGCAATTGAATTATACTACCACTAAAAAGGAGCTCCTTGCGGTGGTCTTTTCATTTGATAAGTTCAGGTCCTACTTAGTCTTGTCTAAGACTATAGTTTTTACGGACCATTCTGCTCTAAAGTACCTATTTTCGAAGCTGGATGCAAAACCTTGACTGCTTAGATGAATCTTGCTTTTGCAAGAATTCGATATCGAGATCCGGGATAAGAAGGGTGCTGAAAATCTAGCGGCTGACCACTTGTCTAGACTCGAGAATCCAAATCTCGAAGTCCTTCACGAATCGAGTATCTATGATGATTTTCTCGATGAATATCTCATGGCAATGGACAAGGTGGACGAGCCATGGTACGTGGACATTGCTAATTATCTCGTTGGGGGATTCTTGAAAAAAGGGTGGTCACATCAAAAGAGGAAGAAATTCTTCAGTGACCTTAAGTAATATTTCTGGGAGGACCCTTATCTTTTTCGTTGTTGTCCCGATGGGGTTATCCGCCGGTGTGTTTTCGGTGAGGAGTGTATGCGTATTTTGACCGAGTGCCATAGTGGGCATTTTGGACCCCAAATCATGGGGCGTAAAGTCTATGATGCCGGCTTCTTTTGGCCAACAATTTTCAAAGATGCCCACCGGATTTGCAAGTCGTGCAATTCTTGTCAAAGGGCCGGTAAAGTCACTAAATGGGACGAGATGCCTCAACAAAGCATCCAAGTTTACGAGGTATTTGACGTTTGGGGAATTGACTTTATGGGGCCATTTTCGAAATCTCAGAATTATAGTTACATACTTGTTGCCATTGACTACGTGTCTAAATGGGCCGAAGCGCAAGCTTTGGCTACAAACGATGCACGAGTTGTGATTTCGTTCCTTCAGCGTTTATTCTCTCGATTTGGAACTCCTAAAGCTTTAATTAGCGATAGGGGTACTCCTTTTTGTAACGCCCAAATGGAAAAGGTATTGAAGCGATATGGAGTTCTCCATAAAGTTTCTACTTCATACCATCCCCAAACGAGCGGACAAGTTGAGAATACCAATTGAGCTCTTAAAGGGATTCTTGAGAAAACTGTGAGGTCGAATCCAAAGGAGTGGGCGAATAAGCTCGATGAAGCTTTGTGGGCATTTCAAACCGCCTACAAGACGCCAATTGGTACCACTCCTTATCGGTAGGTTTATGGGAAAGCGTGCCATCTCCTGTTGGAGATTGAGCATAAAGCGATGTGGGCACTTAAAAAGTGCAATTTAGATTTGAAGGAAACCGGACGCCTAAGGGCAGGACAATTGAATGAGCTTGGTGAATTACGCCTTGATGCGTATGAGAATTCGTTAATTTATAAAGAGAAAACCAAGCTATGGCATGATAAAAGGTTAAAGGGTCCGAAAGAGTTTAATGAGGGCGATCGAGTGCTCTTGTTTAACTCTAGGTTGAAGCTTTTTCCGGGAAAACTTAAGTCCCGGTGGACGGGACCATTTGAGGTTGTTAAGGTGTACCCTTACGGTGCGATTGAGTTGAAAAATGCTAGTGGTACGACCTTTAAGGTTAATGGACACCGTGTGAAGAAATATTTCGATGGTCCATTGGAGATTGATGATGGGGTTCACATTGAACTAGATCCTAACGTTACTTGAAGTTGGAAACGAGTCTTGTGAATGACTCGGTAATAAACTTCACATTGTTGTAGAGTTTGTATGTTTTTGTGCTTGTTTGATGATATGTGCAATGTGATCATGCTCGGATTTTTGTTGGGGTAGTTTGTTGCTTTTTAGGTTGAGAAAATGGGTTAAAATGGCTTAAATTTGCGAATTTTTGAGAAAACTGTACTTGGAGCGCCGCTCCACTTTAAGGTACCTGATGTGCCAGATTTTGAAAAAGCCTCGAACTGATTTTTTAGTTGAATGGAGCGCCGCGCGGCCTATTGGCGCGCCGCGCGATTACCTGGCGCGCCGCGCCGAATGCTGTCGACAGCCTGTTTTGCTTTTTAATTGAAATTAAAACGAATTTTCTCCACCACACATAATAAAAAATGGGTACCAGCTGTATTTACTCTCAATTCCTTCATTCTTTTCATTCATAACAACTCTTTTACACCTACAAACACATAGATCTCACAAACCCTAATTTTCAAGACTTAAATTTCTTGTGCAATTAACTTCCAATTTTTCAAGAATGGTTAACCCAAAGGTCTGAATTTGTTTTCTATCTTTCTAATTTCATCTAATTATATGTAATTACTTGCTTAATCTTTAATTTATATGATGAATTAGTGTGGGGTTTCTTTAATTGGGGTTATGTGTTCTCATTATTGATGGGTTTTGTTAGATAAAGATTGTATGCTTTGAATTCATAATTAGTTTTGTGTTTTTAGAAGTTGCAATTAAAACTAGGGTTTGTATGTTTGAAAATCCGATTTGTAGGGGATAAAGGTGTTTCATGCTTGAAAGTGATCTAGTTTTTGAATTGTTTATGTGTTTTTGAACTAGTGTGGGGTTGTGTTCATATGGGCGGGTCATGTTGGTTTGAATGACTTGATGTAAAATTGATTTATTTATGTATGATGCCATGCTAGTGAGGATTAAACATGTGTTTTTAGGTTGTGATGAGTATGTTGGTAGTAGTTATTTACATTGGTAAACATTGGTAAACATGATGAACTTTTCTAGATTTGTGGAAATTAAAAGTGTTATGAGTAGTCATGTTTGTTAATATTTTGGTAATGGTGTAATGTAAGCGTCATTGATATGATGAATTGGTTTACATGATAGTATGATATGAGATAGATTGTGGTCTTGGCATTGTTTTACAAGTGTTATTGGTTAACTTGGAAATTGTTTTCAAAAGTGGATTGACATGAAACATGGTTTGGTTGTAAATGGTACTTGGTGCTTATTATTATGACTAACACTAACTTTTGAGTTTGGTGTTTTGTTTTCTTTACTTGTTTCAAGAATGTAGAGATCAAGAGGAAGCTAGGAACAACCAAGGCAACTGATAATGCTAAAAATGAACATATATTTTATAGCATTATTCCCCAAGAAAGACAAGCTTTTAGTTGCAATTGTTCTATTTACAAGTGATATTCGTTTAAATATTAAAAGGTGAAGACAAAAGATAGATTCGACGAATTGAAGACGCAAAGGTCCAAAAAGCTCAAAAGTACAAAATACAATCAAAGAGGTTCCAATTATTGATAAGAAACGTCTTGAAATTACAAGAGTACAAGATTCAAAATGCAAAGTACAAGATATTAAATTGCACGCAAGGACGTTCGAAAATCCGGAACCGGGACCAGAGTCAACTCTCAACGCTCGATGCAACGGACTAAAAATTACAAGTTAACTATGTATATAAATATAATATAATATATAATTAATTCTTAAAATTAATATATATATTATAATATATTTATAAAACGTCGGCAAATTAAAAGACAAACCTTTGTGAGCTGGAATTACGAACTCCGCGAGTTGCGGAGTATGGAGGCCAAAAATGCCGCGACTCGCGGAGCAGCCAAATACGAAAATCCCTATAAAACCCAACGAATTCTGATCATTTTTATCATCCAATATATCAATCTCTCTATATCTATACGTAATATTTATATTTATATTTATATTTATATTTTAATTTTAATTTTAAATCCTAATAATAAGGGTATGTTAGCGAATGTTGTAAGGGTGTAAGTCAAAATTCTGTCCGTGTAACGCTACGCTATTTTTAATCATTGTAAGTTATGTTCAACCTTTTTAATTTAATGTCTCGTAGCTAAGTTATTATTATGCTTATTTAAAACGAAGTAATCATGATGTTGGGCTAATTACTAAAATTGGGTAATTGGGCTTTGTACCATAATTGGGGTTTGGACAAAAGAACGACACTTGTGGAAATTAGACTATGGGCTATTAATGGGCTTTATATTTGTTTAACTAAATGATAGTTTGTTAATTTTAATATAAAGATTTACAATTGGACGTCCCTATAAATAACCATATACACTCAATCGGACACGATGGGCGGGATATTTATATGTACGAATAATCGTTCATTTAACCGGACACGGGAATGGATTAATAGCCACTAGAATTATTAAAACAGGGGTGAAATTATGTATAAGGACACTTGGCATAATTGTTAACAAAGTATTAAAACTTTGAGTTACACTCAGTCGACATCCTGGTGTAATTATTTGTAACGACCCGCACTTTTTCGATCATTCTATACTTATAAGATTAATATTCACATAAATTAAACCTTGCCAACATGATAAGCAATCCAAATTGTCGAGACTTATATTTCCGAAAAGAGTTTTACACAACGTTTGACCGTCTAGTTTGACCGATGATATCACGAACTATACAATATATGATAATTATACGTTTGTGTATATATATGTATATATACATATTTAACATGATTAATGAATGTTTTAATATCTCATTTTGTATTAATAACAACAAGTTATATGTGTATTTTGAAACTACTAACTTAAGTTTTCAAAACGATAACAATACGTAACGTTATTTGACTTAAATACTTAAGACTATAATGTTTATACATATATTGTATAAGTAATGTATTTAATCACTTTTAAGAACTTAAATACATAAAATCATATAAGTGTATTCACAAAAGATAGCTATATTTGAATCCTCATTCCATTTTTCACAAAATTTCTATACGTATATCTAGTGTATAAGTACTCGTATCATACCTAGCTTCTATACGTATTTACTAATAGTAAATACATATCAAATCACCACCTAACCAACCCTTGTTACTGCCCTTGGAGCTAGGTAATTAGATTTTGGAAGCAAGCATGACAAATACACAAAAATACAACATGGGAATTTTGTCCATGTCTCCCATGGAACACGTTTTTGAGGTGTATATATGCACCATCATTTTGATTCATTTACTACTTCAATCTCTTAGCTAAAACACACACACTTATAATCCTTAAACACCTTCAACAATCCAGAAAAGTTCCATGAAGATCTAGCTTCAAAAACCATACTAAAACACCATAAGAAAACCATACAAAAACACTTCAAGAAAACCTTCCAAGAACACCAACTTACTTCCAATCTTTCATCCACTTCTATCACCCTTTTGATTCTAGCTTCTTACTCCTCTTTTACAGCAAACTTATCCAAGGAACTTGAGGTAGAATCTATGTTCATAACCTTATTCAATTCATATATATATAGCTATCTTATTTTGTGGTACAAAAGTTTAACAACAAGAACATAGTTTGAATGTTTTCAAACTTGTTTGCAAACTAAATAGATCCTTCTAACTTAACTTTTAAAATACTTCAAGACCTGTAATATAACTTATGTATATGCTAATTTAACAAGGTAAAACTTGGTTTTTCAAAGTATAAGTATTTTTTAGAAAAATGGTCATTAAATGATTTTGTTGTAACAAAAATGTTTAACTTCATATGTTTCACTAATGTTTCACTTATGCCGTATGATTTTGAATACAAACCAAGGTATTTACAGTTCATAGTCTTAAAGAAGAACTCGATCCAAGAAGATGGCAATTTGAATCAACGAAAACGGATTTGTAACGAAGAAACTATGACCGAAACAAAATTGGTTATCCTAGATCATTTCAACTACGGGATCAATTGGAAAAAAATGATATAAATCACATATTTCTAAGATAATATGATATTTTATATATATGTACTTATAATTCAATTTTATATGGTTCAGGATCACCCGTAAACAACACGAGAAGATTAATCATAAGATCCCATGATTGTACGCAACACGTCATTTGACAACACCGGTACTTTATGTACGCAACACGTCATTTGACAACACCGGTACCATGGGTCAAGATTAATCTCGACCAATACATATACGATGGGGTTTTATTTATTTCGTTGGGGGTTTTGTTTATTGCGGGTATATTAAACATCTAAAAATGAACCATTAAAAATTGAATTACTAACATCGGAATGCTAACTACGGACTAAGGAAATATTCAAAATATTAAAAGTATAACAAGTATATATATATATAACGTTTGTTTTAAAATGAAAACATATTGATATATTATATATGGATAGGTTTGTGATATCAACCGGAAGACCGAGTCAAAATATATATATCATCAAGACAAGAGTGAGTATATAGTCCCACTTTTAAACTCTAAATATTTCGGGATGAGAATACATGTATTTTATGTTTTACATTATGGACACAAGTAACTGAAAAATATATTCTACGTTGAGTTGTACCACTGGCATACTTCCCTGTAGCTTGGTAACTAATATTTACAGCGGTATTGTAAACGCGAATCCTGTTGATAGATCTATCGGGCCTGACAACCCCAATCGGACTGGACGACCAGTATTCAACGGTTGCACAGTACTTCGTTTTGTGACTACACTTGGTACGGTGTAGTAAGATTTCATATTAAAGGGAATATGCGACGTGAAAATGTTAAGTATGGTTACCAAGTGCTCAACCACTTAGAATATTTTTATTGAAATGTTTATATACGAAATCTTGTGGTCTATATATATATATTGCTGCGCACTAAACCTATATCTCACCAACTTTATGTTGACGTTTTTAAACATGTTTATTCTCAGGTGATAATTAAAGCTTCCGCTGCATTATGTTGAATCTAAGCAGGATCATGCGTACTCATATTTGTGTCAAAAATAAAACTGCATATCCGAGGACGTGTGTTGTAAAATATGCTAGAAATCGTGTTGTTATTATCATTTGTAAAGTTTGTAAGTCGAAGATTATCGTTAAACGATAATCATCTTTTTATTGTCTAAAGCTTGTAACAAAAATAATGGTTTGGTTTGTAATGTATAATATATGCAGTTTTCCTTTTTAAAAATGTCGCATATAGAGGTCAATACCTCGCAATGAAATCATACGTTATCTAACACGTTCTTATGGTTAAGGACGGGTTATGACATTATTAAACAAAGTATTAAAATCTTGTTACAGTTTAAGTCCCCAATTAGTTGGAATATTTAACTTCAGGTATAAGGATAATTTGACGAGGACACTCGCACTTTATATTTATGACTGATGGACTGTTATGGACAAAAACCAGACGGACATATTAAATAATCCAGGACAAAGGACAATTAACCCATGGGAATAAAACTAAAATCAACACGTCAAACATCATGATTACGGAAGTTTAAATAAGCATAATTCTTTTATTTTATATTTAATTTCCTTTATTTTATATTTAATTGCACTTCTAATTATCGCATTTTTATTGTTATTGTATTTAATTGCACTTTTAATTATCGTACTTTTTAATTATCGCAAGTTTATTTTATCGCACTTTCATTTATCGCAATTTCATTATCGTTATTTACTTTACGCTTTAAATTAAGTCTTGTATTTATTTATTATTTTACATTTGGTTTTAACTGCGACTAAAGTTTTAAAATCGACAAACCGGTCATTAAACAGTAAAAACCCCCCTTTATAATAATAATATTACTTATATATATATTTGTATTTTTATAAAAGTAAACTAATATAGCGTTAAGCTTTGTTTAAAGATTTTCCCTGTGGAACGAACCGGACTTACTAAAAACTACACTACTGTAAGATTAGGTACACTGCCTATAAGTGTTGTAGCAAGGTTTAAGTATATCCATTCTATAAATAAATAAATATCTTGTGTAAAATTGTATCGTATTTAATAGTATTTCCTTGTAAAATATAAAGCTATTTTATATACACCTCGCACGACATCAGCAACCACCGAATAATCCTGAATTATGGTTATCTCACATCTCGAATGATGAGGATTTGAAGGAAAGGTTCACAACAAATAGCGCTCGTCCGATTGAGCGAACTTATTTTTTGGATTGGTCGCAACTTTCATCTTTGAGTAATAATATTGTTCGGGAGTTGCGTCGTTACTTGTGGGTAGTTTATGCGGGTAATGAGTTGAGACCTTATGAAAGGTTATTTGAAATTAATGTAGATATTTATGAGCATATAACTATAGAGTTCTTCTCAACTGTTAGTTGTCGCCCTCGGGTCTCTCCGACCGAGGCAGATTTCTTGACGTTTAGGCTTGGTGGGTTAGAGCGTCGCATGTCTAAAATTGAGTTGGCTCGGGCGTTGGATCTATATCCCCAGTTGACTGATAATGATTTGAAGTGGCATTTGATGAATTGCAGAGTGTTTGGGCAGGAAGTTTTCAGTGAGAGTGATTATTGGCCAACTGTGGCTAATGCTAGTGCTGGTCCGTTTAGTTCAAGTCGGAGTGTTCGGTCGATGCTTAGACTTCCTGAGGATCGAATAATTTTTAAGATGATTGCTACTATGTTTATGGCTAGGAGAAACGCAAATAAAATTCAGCGAAGGGATCTTTGGATCCTACAACAAATTAAACTGAGGGAGCCAATCGATGTCCCGTGTATGTTAGGGGTATGGTTGCAGGAGATTGGAACAGATACACGCACAGAACGCCCATTGTTAGGAGGGCATTTTGTTACTAGGTTGGCTCGGGCATTTTCGGTCCCGACTAGTAGGTGTGATGTAGTGGGAGTTGAGGCAATGCCCACTAACATTCTGTTTTTCTCGAAAGCTGAGTTTATCCGTCGTGGTCCAGCAGGTTGGGTTTTGTGGTCTGATGAACAGTAACAGCAACAGCCAGGTGAAGGTGCAGGTCGTGGATGTGGACGTGGGGCTAATCGATCCACGTATAAGGCAGGTAGCTCGAGTGCTGCGAACGTACAGGGTACGTGGTCAATGGGTGAAGAGAGTTGGAATTCGTTGGTTAACAATGTAGACGGTCTTCATATAGAGTATAGGGACAGCAGGTCAGCTTATGATTCTCAGGTGGAGCATAATCAGCGGATGTTAACGGAGCAGCGTAGGCATAACGAGGATTTGATGACTTGGCACCAAAAAAATTATGGGTCGATTAACACAACCTTGGGATAGTTTGGAACAGAGTTGGGTCGTTTGGGAGAGCGTGTTGACAGGGTTGAGTACGATGTTAGGGGAATTAGGGCCCATAATCAGTGGGAGGTCCATCAGCGACAAATTCAGCGTCAGATGCGTCAGAACCCGGAGGCGTATATCCCGACGCGCACTACCATTCCCGATTATACGTCTGTGACTCCTCCGAGACCGGATCCTTCATATGACCAGTACCAAGCTTGTCAGGATACGTATGGTGTGAATTGAGACCCAACCAGAGATTTTTGGCCGAGAAGTGATTGATTGTTGCACATGTTATGTTGTATTTGTTTGAAACTATTTCTTTTTCATTTGGTCTGTACTTGAATAATTTTATTTTCTGTTTATGTACTCTGCAACTTATTTGAGGGACAAGGCGTTTCGGCATCGGGTGGTGCTACCTTGTCCCGTTTATGTAGTTCGTATGTTTTTATTTTCTTAGGTTTGTTGGTGAAATAATTTTTCAAGTCTGGCATTAAGTTCAGCAAAACTGCATGATTGATGATATTGGTATGATGATCAGGAATGGACGATGTTCTTATGCTGGCAGTCAGTTCAGCGCCATCTGTCACTGGCATTCCGCGATCAGTGGTTAACTCGATAAGTTTTTATATTTTCTTTCTCACATAACCCTTTAGATTTTTATCTATTTTTGATCTCAAGTGATGGGGACATTACTTGATCTCAAGTTTGGGGTGGGATGTAAAATCTCTCGGGTTGGTTGTTAATGAATCATCATCATATTAGTTTTGATATTAAAAAGACTTGACGTTTCACGGGTTTTGGTCGTTAAAAAAAATTGAAAAATTAGGGAAAAATATAAATAAAAAACAAAAAAGTTAGTTCAAAAATAAAAAAAAAGTAGAAAAACAATTGAAAATTCGGTCAAAACCCGTATTATGAAAACTGGCTTGGTATTTTATGGTATGATACGTGTTTTCAAAGAAGCCAAAATTGTCCCACGTGTTCATTATTTTGGACATGAAATCCTATGAGTTCTGGAAACTCAATAGTAGGTCACCTGTACCAAAACGGGTGTAAACCGTGAGAGAGCGGTGATTGCATAGCGTGATTGTGACCGAATCACGTGCCTGATCACAAACTTTTGGTTACTTGGTATAGCAGACTTCCAAAACTATATCATTTTATTATTACATCATCTAATGGTGTGATACTATGGGAAGAGGAGCAAAGAGCTTCACCAGTGTTATCCTTTTTAGGAACAATAGCTACGTGCTTGTGTTGCTCAGACAACACAACCCATAGCCAAAAGCTATGGCACCCAAAGGTTTTTGGGATTTAAACCAAGTGTCGATTGAAATAGATTGGCATTCCCGAGTGACTCAGATCCACTCATTAAGGAAGTAAAGTCTTCCGACTGTTTCACTTGGTACGTATACCTCTTAAGCGTGCCATTTCATTACCCATCATTTCACGATGAGGTACTGTTAGAGGAGAAAGTCTTGAACTTTCAAAACATGTTCATTATTTTGAATGTGAAATCCTACATAAATATAAAAATTCATACGTAGGTCATCTGCATCAAGGCGAGTGTCAACCGTATGAACGGTGATAGTGGCGTGTGGTCGAAACCGGACTATGCGCTAGATCGAAAACTTAAAACAGGGCGATCCTCATTGTTTCTCCTAACAAGGACAAGGCTGCACCCGACCACCTTATTTAACCACACAGGATGTATCTATTCCATCCTTAAGGGAGTCAAGTCTCCCAAACGACACACTTGCTGATTTGTTTCAGAAGATGTAGTCCAGACTAGTTGTAGGGTGACGAAAAATCTTGAAAAGTCATTGCTAAAATCGACTGGAAATCTACCAGGCCTCAACGTCAAACAGGGAAGCTGGTAGTCAAAGCTTGTCTCAATGAGGGAGATTTGCTAGCCAAATGGGAAGCGCACCATGATACACAAAATGTCAGTGATTGATCAGATTCCCAGTGGATAACCTTCGGAAAAGTAAGATATCAGCTTTTAAGCCTGATGAACCTCAATCTTTATGGTTGACTTAACAGATTAGATGGTCACCTCATGATTATCGATGATATCTGGATGTAATGTGTATCCTTCTAAGCACATTATTTTCCTACCGACATCTCGCGATGTTAGGTACTGTGGGAGGCTTGGCTTGACCAATTGCGGGGTAGCCCGTGCGTTCTTTTGGCACATTTGTTCTATTGCTATACTTTTTGGTGCTCGGTTTCCACTTGATTCCCGTTTTCTTTGAAGACTTATTTATGATTCGAGATTCTCTACTTCATCAGTATGGTACGTTATTCGAGATTATCTTTGGTTACTATATCCATTACATATTGATTGCGGTTTGGGAAGTTATTTCGGGGGAATGCAAGTGGGAAACATGGTTGTTATTTACTACAAATCGTGCCCACGCTAGTTGTTTGTTTGGTTTCTTGTTCGTTTGGTTCTACATACATGTTTGAAGAAGTTATCATATGGTAGAAGATTATTATCGAGTTTAATTGCTTGAGGACAAGCAAAACTCTAGTGTGGGGTTGTTTGATATCACATATTTCATACGCGTTTTCCTTAGCGATATCTGGTACATTTTGGTCCTTTTGGATACGATTTGGTGTTATTTTGATAAGTGTTTTGAAAATTCGAGTTCTAAGACCAAGGAGATGAATTTTGAAGATATTTGATGGTTTTTAGTGATTTTATATGAAAGCAAGTGAAAGGGATTGGTTTGATTCGAGTTTGGTTCGAAAACAGGTGATATTAGTGAGTTTCAGCTCAGATTCAGCAAAAAGGGGTCTGGAGCGCCGCTCCAAAAGGTGGCGCACCGCTCCATTAGGCTAGAAAATAAGTTCGACAGTTTGCAGGAGTCCAGAAAGCAGAATTACAGCTATTGGCGCGCCGCGCAGTGTTTTGGCGCGCCGCACGACATCTTGGCGCGCCGCGCCATATCCAGCCCAGTTCAGTTTTGTTTCCTATTTAAAGCCCGAAAAATACCCTAACTTTACATTTTTCGCATCCAGACGATTTCCAGCAGCTTTTTGACGAACCTAGGTGATTTTTGGGGTTTCTTAAGGTCATTCTAACACATCAATCATTCCGAAAACAAGTCTCGATCCGTCTATCATTCAAGAACACAATTTTCATTAGGTTTAATTCTTATCATCATTATGAATACTCTTAATTGTTTATTTGTGATTTTTGTTCTAGCCATGATTGGCTAAGCTTTTAATGTTTGTCTAGATTGAATATTCGTATGTGTATGGATGATACTTTAATGTTTTATTGATTAATGCATGATAATTATGAGTTTTGATTAAGAACCATTCTTGTGGGTGTTGATTATTGTTACTAGGTTGATTAGTGATCTTGTTTGAATAAAGGGAACCCTGTTTCAATTTAGTACACTAGTTTTCAATTGATTTGTCTTAACCAATTGGGTGCTTACTGGACCAAGGGGGTAAACCGGGTAACAACGATTAAACAAAACAGGGGTGAATTGTGTGGAGCGAACGCGTAACCAATTGAATCTTAATCTTGTAGTTAGTTAATTACTAAGTCACAAACAAAAGAGGTCTTTGGTGAAAGGGAACCCTAAGTTAGTGATAGTAATAAGGTTGGGTTAGTCGAGTGTTTTTAAGTTCTATAAGTCACTCTTTTTCTTTCTTATTTTTATTTTTCGATCTTTTTCCGACACGCTCTTTTTCTTTCTTATTTCTCGCTATTCTAGTTTTTAGGACATAGATTTTTTATTCTACTTCTTATCTAAATTTCTTAAAATTACAAAAATTTATTTTAAGTGGTTAAATTGATAGACATCAAAATTTTCTGGTTCGTAGTAATAGTTGGATTTGTACGTGGACCGGGTTATTGGAGCCAAACAGTCCTCAATTATATTGAGACCAACCGAATCCTGCCCCTCTGCTGCATCTTTTGGCTATTCGAAACGTGGGCAAAATTAGAAAAGTCTATTAATTGGATAACTTATATAATTTTTCTTTCTTTTTAAAAATTAATAGGATATTCAGTGAATGCACCGAGCAAGACGTTCACCACCTTTTGTACGTTCACCACCTGTAACTAGATCAAGACATTTAGCAAATATTACCGCCGTTGATTTTTCTTTAGAATCGTCATCCAGTCGACCAAGTTCTCCAGTTCAAATTTCCGATAATCTTTTTTTTGAACCCGACCTCACAATTGAGAATCCGGAGAATATTCAGGGACGATTCATAGATCCTGAACCATTAAATTTTTTTCCGGAACCACCAATCATTCAAACAGAGATTGTTGAGGAACGAACCATTAAATCAGAATCCTCTAGTGATTCGGATTCAACAAATTCAATTATGGAGAATCTGGAACCTTTAAGTATGGAAGACCGAATGAGAGCTAAACGCACTGGCCAAGGTCACGCAATTACTCATCCAGACATTAATGCGCCAGATTATGAAATCAAAGGACAAATTCTACACATGGTGACTAATCAATGCCAATTTAGTGGTGCACCGAAGGAAGATCCAAATGAACATCTTCGTACCTTTAATAGGATCTGCACTCTATTTAAAATAAGAGAAGTTGAGGATGAACAGATATATCTCATGTTATTTCCCTAGACTTTAAAGGGAGAAGTCAAAGATTGGTTGGAATCGTTACCTGAAGGGGCGATTGATACATGGGACGTTTTAGTTGAAAAATTTCTTAAACAATTCTTTCCGGCATCTAAAGCCGTAAGACTTCAAGGAGAAATTGTTACGTTCACATAGAAGCCAAATGAAACTCTATATGAGGCGTGGACTAGATTTGGAAAGTTATTAAGAGGATGTCCGCAACATGGTTTAGACACCTGTCAAATAGTACAAATATTCTACCAAGGATGCGACATCACTACAAGAAAAGACATCGATATAGCAGCTGGTGGTTCCATTATGAAGAAAATCGAAACTGATGCTTATAAAATTATTGATAACACTGCTTCCCACTCACATGAGTGGCACCAAGAAAAAGATATCGTTAGATCATCTAAAGCAGCTAGAGCCGATTCTAGCCATGACTTAGATTCCATTTCCGCAAAGATAGATGCTGTCGAGAGACGAATGGAAAAGATGACTAAGGATATTCACTCAATACAAATTAGTTGTGAGCAGTGTGGAGGACCACATTTGACAAAAGATTGTCTCAGTATTGAATTAACAATGGAACAAAGAGAGAATATTTCATACATAAACCAAAGGCCTGGAAATAATTATCAACCGCCAAGACCAATCTACAATCAAAACCAGAATTATAATCGAAATATTCCATACAACAACCAACAAGGTCCTAGCAATCAACAAGTATCCAACAATACTTACAATCAGCAAAGACCTAATTTTCAAAACAAACCACCACAAACCGATGATAAAAAGCCGAATTTAGAAGATATGATGACGAAGCTAGTTGAAACTCAAACGCAGTTTTTCACATCTCAAAAACAAATTAATGAACAAAATGCTCAAGCATTTAGAAATCAACAAGCTTCTATTCAAAACTTGGAACAAGAAGTAAGTAACCTAGCAAGGTTAATAGGTGAAAGAAAACCGGGAAGTTTACCTAGTGATACAAATGCTAACCCCTGGAATGAAACAGCTAAAGCCATTACCACAAGAAGTGGTACAACACTTAAACCACCTGAAATACCTGTAACTTCTGATGAAGCTATTCCTACTCCACAAGAACCACAACCTGATCAAGATAAGGAAAAAGAACCGGTAGTTGAAAAGGTTAATGAAGATAACACAGTTAAGGCTAAACCTTATGTTAAACCATACCAACCACCACTTCCTTACCCGAGTAAAATGAAGAAAGAGAAACTTGAAGCCGAGCAATCCAAATTCTTGGATATGTTTAAACAGATAAATGTAAATCTTCCTTTCATTGATGTGATTTCAGGAATACCTAGATATGCTAAATTCTTGAAAGATCTGATCACGAATAGAAAGAAAATGGAAGAACTCTCGGCTGTTACTATGAACGCTAATTGTTCAGCAGTGCTGTTGAATAAGATACCAGAAAAACTATCTGATCCAGGAAGTTTCACAATTCCATATTTTCTGGATAGTCTTAGTTCAATAGAAGCATTAGCAGACTTAGGTGCTAGTATAAATTTAATGCCGTATTCACTATACGCTAAACTAGACCTTGGAGAATTGAAACCAACAAGAATAAGCATACAGCTAGCCGATCGATCAATAAAATATCCTAGAGGGATAATGGAGAACATGCTGGTTAAAGTTGGTACTTTAGTATTTCCAGTAGATTTTGTTGTTCTGGTCATGGAAGAAGATTCTCAAGTTCCTCTCATATTAGGAAGACCATTCTTAAACACGGCTAAAGCAATGATAGACGTGTTTGGTAAGAAATTGACCCTAAGTATAGAGGACGAGAGTGTTACCTTTTCAGTTGATAGAGCAATGCAACAACCGCAATCTGCAGATGATACATGTTATTATATTCAAACTATAGATGCACATGCAGAATTATTAGAAGAATTTCCAGAATTACAAGGAACAGGAGAATGTTCTTTAGGAGAAGGAACAGAACAAATTGATGAAGCTGAAATGTTAGCTACACTTATAGCTAATGGATATGAACCTACAACAGAAGAAATTCAAATGCTAAAAGAAGAAGACAGATATCGATATAAATCATCGATAGAAGAACCACCGAAATTAGAGTTAAAGCCACTTCCAAACCATTTGGAATACGCTTATTTACATGGTGAATCTGAATTACCTGTAATAATATCGTCTTCTCTTACTGAAAATGAGAAATCACAACTCATTTCTGTGTTGAAAGCTCATAAACCAGCCATTGCATGGAAGATTCATGATATTAAAGGAATAAGTCCTTCGTATTGCACACATAAAATCCTTATGGAAGAAGGTCATAAAACGTATGTGCAACGCCAACGAAGACTAAATCCTAATATGTAAGATGTAGTTAAAAAAGAAATTATTAAACTGCTAGACGCAGGTCTAAATTATCCAATTTATGATAGTCCATGGGTAAGCCCAGTTCATTGCGTGCCTAAGAAGGGTGGCATGACTGTCATTACAAATGAGAAAAATGAGCTTATTCCTACTAGGACTGTAACAGGATGGCGTATATGTATTGATTATAGAAAATTAAATGACGCCACCAGAAAAGATCACTTTCCCTTACCTTTCATTGATCAAATGTTGGAAAGATTAGCCGGAAATAGTTACTATTGTTTTCTAGATGGATTTTCCGGATATTTTCAAATTCCAATAGCACCCGAAGATCAAGAGAAAACCACATTCACGTGCCCTTATGGTACTTTTGCTTACAAACGCATGCCATTTGGACTTTGCAATGCCCCTGCAACCTTTCAAAGGTGTATGATGGCGATTTTTCACGACATGATAGAAGAATGCTTGGAAGTTTTCATGGATGACTTTTCAGTCTTCGGTGATACATCTGAAACATGTCTAGCTAATCTTGAACGAATGCTTATTTGATGCGAACAATCAAATCTAGTACTTAATTGGGAGAAATGCCATTTCATGGTTAAAGAAGGCATCGTTCTTGGACATAAAATCTCAAAGGAAGGAATTGAAGTGGATAGAGCTAAAGTAGATGTAATTGCTAAACTTCCACATCCCACCAATGTTAGAGGAGTTAGGAGTTTTCTAGAGCATGCCGGTTTTTACCGACGTTTCATAAAAGATTTTTCTAAAATTGCCACTCCTATGAATAAACTCCTAGAAAAGGATGCTCCATTCATCTTTTCAGATGAATGTATCAAATCTTTTAATATTCTTAAAGAGAAACTCACTAATGCGCCGATCATGATAACACCAAATTGGAATCTACCGTTTGAATTAATGTGCGATGCAAGTGATTTTGCAATGGGAGCCGTTTTAGGACAAAGGATTGAAAAACGATTTCAACCTATATATTATGCTAGTAAGACGTTACAAGGAGCACAAACAAATTATACAACTACTGAAAAAGAACTCCTTGCTATTGTCTTTGCTTTTGAAAAATTTTGATCATATCTCGTTCTAGCTAAAACGGTGGTCTATACCGACCATTCTGCTCTTAGATACCTATTTTCGAAACAAGATGCTAAACCAAGATTAATCCGCTGGATCTTACTCTTACAAGAATTCGATATTGAAATCCGAGATAAAAGAGGAGCAGAAAATCTCGCCGCTGATCATCTTTCTCGTCTTGAAAATCCCGAATTAGAAGTTCTAAATGAATCGGCCATACAAGACAATTTTCCTGATGAATATCTATTGAAGATAGATTATAATGAAATTCCATGGTTTGCAGACTATGCAAATTACTTAGTTTGTGGATTCCTTGAAAAAGGATTGTCGTACCAAAAACGAAAGAAATTCTTTAGTGATATAAAACACTATTTCTGGGAAGATCCACATCTGTTTAAAAGTTGTCCCGATGGAATAATACGCCGATGTGTATTCGGAGATGAAGCTAGTAAAATTTTAAACCATTGTCACACAGGACCAACAGGAGGGCATTATGGGCCTCAATTAACAGCAAGAAAAGTTTATGAAGCTGGATTCTATTGGCCTACAATTTATAAAGACGCACACCTTCTTTGCAAATCCTGTGATGCATGTCAAAGGGCCGGAAAAATAAGTCAACGTGATGAAATGCCACAAAATGTCATACAAGTATAGTATTTGACATTTGGGGTATTGACTTTATGGGTCCATTTCCAAAATCTCATAATAATCTCTATATTCTCGTAGCCATTGATTATGTATCTAAATGGGCGGAAGCACAAGCTCTCCCAACTAATGATGCACGAGTTGTAGCCAACTTTTTAAAACGTCTTTTTACAAGGTTTGGAACACCGAAAGCTTTAATAAGTGATCGGGGTACTCATTTCTGTAATAATCAACTTGAGAAAGTTCTTAAAAGATATGGAGTAACTCATAAAATCTCCACCGCATATCATCCACAAACAAGTGGACAAGTTGAAAATACCAATCGAGCTTTAAAACGTATTCTAGAGAAAACCGTAGGATCAAATCCGAAGGAATGGTCCATTAAATTGGAGGATGCACTCTGGGCTTTTAGAACAGCCTACAAAACTCCAATTGGAACCACACCTTTTAGACTTGTTTATGGAAAAGCATGTCATCTTCCAGTAGAAATTGAACACAAAGCATTTTGGGCTTTGAAGACATGTAATCTTGATATACATGAAGCTGGACGTCTACGATTAAGTCAACTAAACGAATTAGAAGAATTAAGACATGAAGCATACGAAAATTTGTTAATCTATAAAGAAAGAACGAAGAAATGGCATGATAAAAGAATCAGAAGTTTAAAAGAATTTAAAGAAGGAGACCGAGTTCTTCTTTTCAATTCACGATTCAAGCTATTTCCTGGAAAATTGAAATCAAGATGGTCTGGACCATTCATAGTCAAAAGAGTTTTCCCATACGGAATAGTAGAATTAATAAATTCAAATGGGATTGAATTTAAAGTTAATGGTCACAGAGTTAAATACTACATAGATAGTCCAATGGAAGTTGACAACGAAGTTAATCACAATTTCGATACCACAGCTAACTAAGTGTGGGGAGAATCAAGTCTTTAAAGGATAATATGTATTTCTGTTAGAGTTATATTGTCTGTTTTCATGTAGTTCTCGAAAATGGAACCCGAATGGTCTTTCCCTAGCAGACCCTAAAGAACTAGTCTTCTCCCCCCATTCTGAATTTTTATTTTTATTTAGGAAATGAAGACTGCCTGTGAACTAAACCATGGTCTAATGCTACACGCTTTGATCACTAAACGTAATAATGACACACTTCCGAGTGAAATAGTATCAGTAATCAGAGAAAGATTGGACGGAGTAAGAAAAGAATCCAGATGCGAAGATAATAAGTTACAATTTGGTAAAGGAAAATCAAAATCCGCAGCGAAAAGAAGAGCACGACACCTTGAAAGATGTCACAAATGCGGAAAATGGTCACATGGAGGTAAATGTTCAAATAATCAAACCTATTCAAATACCGAATTTGTTACTTTATGCAGAGACGGACCGTTCATATGTTTAGAAGAAAAAACACTGAATGCTCGAGGTTACGCCTATGTAGCCATGGAAAACCAATTAAACTGACTATCTTATGAATGGGATAGATCGTATAACTAAGAATACTATCTCACAGGTAAGTCTGTACAGTTTTTTGTTTTTATTTTTATTTTTAACCTTTTGATAATAAACGCTAATTTGTTCGCTATAAAGTATTAAATTGGTATTGAATAAAATTAGGTTTGGCGACCGAAATTATTGATATCATTCAAAAATTTATTACATCACTGCGAAATTTAACGTTTATTCTTAAGGTATAAATATCTTTAATCAATCAACCCACAATATTTCAAAAATTCGTCATGAGTTAAATTAGGTCTTGGAACCGAAATTACTTTACCGAAAAGAGGGGCGCATATTTTTGATAATATTTGATTGATTAAAGTGGGATAAAAAGCCAAAAAGATTTTTAATTTTATTTTTACCATTTTTTTAAAATTAATATATAAATCTTAAATTAATATTGTAAACTTTGTAAAAACAATATATTTAAAATTGTAAATATTTGAAAAATATAATATAAGTTTGGTGTGATTTTATAATATGAATTTTTAAATTAAGTTTGGTGTGAATTTTTAATTTTTAAAATAAGAATTTTTAATTTTATGCATTTCAAATTTTAAGTTTGGTGTGAATTTTTAATATTAATTTTGAATTTTATGTATTTAAAAATATGATTTTTAAAATTCGTCGTAAGTTGAAGACTAGGTCATTGAACCGAAATTGCTTTACCCGAGGGAGGGACGAGAACTTTTATTATCATTATTTTTAATCTTATTGAATTAAAGTATGCCAAAAACATTAAAAAAAAACCTAAAAATCTTAGCTTTTAAAACAATCGCTACAAAAAGACAAATTTTAAAATTTTGTGGAAGGACGGACTAGGACATCGATCCGAAACGACCTCGCCCTAAATAACAAGGGAAACAAAATTTTAAAATTAATTACTTAATTGTTTTAATTAGTATAAGATATATATAAAAAAAAATACAAACTCCGCGACTCACGGAGTTTGAAGGGTCAAACACCGCGACTCGCGGAGGGACCAAAACCCAGAAAAAATAACAACGTAATCAGCTCAGTCCACACACCACAACACAAAAATAAACTGCGAAATAAACCCGAAAAACCCGAAAAACCCGAAAAACACACACCAAATTCGCAATTTTTGACCGTTAATCATCAAATCTTTTACTAAAATCATGTTGAGAAGGATGCTATCAAGGAATTACTCAAGAAAAACGGTAAATTTCTACACCTAAACACCATTTAATCCGAAAATTAGTGTTCTTGAGCAATTTTATACCCAATTTGATTTTGATGCTTTTTAGTGTAATTATGCTTAAATTGTTTATGTATTATGCTTGTATAACCTAGATTAATGCTATTTAACATGATTAGAAGCCTTAAACTTCAAATTTTGAGTAATCTAGGGTTTGTGTTCTTGAGCAAATTTGGGGCTTTTTGATATAAACAGGTTATGGCCAATTTTTATCATGAATTGTTGCTAAATTAAGTAGTGTAATATGTTTAGATAGTTAAATGATCCAAACTTTGAGCCTAAACATGATTTTGAGAATTAAAGTGGACTTTTTCAAGACTAAAATTCATGAACTTGATTTTTGAGAGATAATGCCATTTGAAACTTGTTTAATTGCTAGTGATGATTATTTTGACATGTTATTTGAGTTGAATGCTTATGAACTTGGCGAACATTTTCGTATATGCTTATTTGAAAAAGTGTAGATTCGATGAAAATATGAAAATGAGCTTAAGTTTGATATAAATTAAACATGTCATTGTAATTATTTTGATTGATGATTTTGCTGACACTAATGCATATTTGGATGCACAAAAATTGTGTTTGATGTGTTTTGCAGACTGAAAGGGGTGAATCTTCATCCCAAGCTCGCAATGCTCCTGCTGAGAATACGAAACAACAGGAGGTGGATAACTACTACAAACAAGATATACCTAATCCAGTCATGACATTTTCTGATATGCACTTGGAAGATTTGCACCCGAACCTGAGATTTGACAGACTTTGGATAGATTATCCAAAATACCAAAGGGGTTTGCATACTCTTCATTCTAAAGCTGTTGAAGTACATAGGGTCATAGAATGGGGACCATTAGAAGCTGTAGAATTGGCCGGGCCAATTAGGGAATTACTTGCACAGAGGTATGGTAATTCTACTTTTAACGATTGGGTACGGTTATTCAACATGCGTAGACCTGTATATAAAGTATGGTGTGAAGAATTGTTGTGTAGTATAGAATTAAATGATCGGGTAGCTAGTTTAACCGATCGATCTTTTATTAGATTTTTGCTAGGAGGTTCGATGTGCCAAATGTCTTTACTAGACATGGCTCAAGCATTACGTATATATACGCTTGAGGAGTTAGCATCTGCCGATTGTAGAGGGTTGATATTGAACGGTAGGAAGATAGACGAAAATTTTGATACGCATGGTGTATGGAGTCAAATGACTAGCCATCACCGATTTAAAGGGGGAAATTACCCTTATTTGGATATAGATAGAGCTGAATTAAAAGTAATTCATAGGTTTTTAGCCAATTCGATTACACAACGAGGTAAGAACAAGGAAAAGGTAAATGAACAGGATTTGTTTTACCACATGTATATTCGAGACCCACAAAGCGCTGTAAGTATACCTTATTGTGTGGGTTATTATTTATCAGCTATGGTTAGGGGGATGAGACCGCATAGCATAATAGGAGGTGGTATATTTATTACTTTGATTGCTGAATATCTCGGTGTGGATATAAGTCGGGGGGGGGGGGATTACTAATCGAAGAACCAGAACCCCGAGATATAATAGGTTTAAATGTATACCATGGTGCGAAAGTTTTGAAGAGGCGAAATAACGCAGCAGCACGATATAATGGTAGACATCCACAGGTTGAGAGAAACCAACAGCAAGGTAATGTAGGAGGGGGAAATGAAATGGCAGAAATGCAAAGGTTTATAGCTTCACAAGAGTATGAAAATGCTAGACATAGAGCATTTGAAGATTGGCAAGTTCATCAAAACCAAATCATAGCTTATTGCCAACATATAGGTAGAAACTATATTCCTACTCCATCGCCCATATTCCCTCCCTGGTCTATAGAGATCCAACCACCGTATCCTACGTATAACCCAGTCGAAGCATTTTATAACACATATGGTTATGCATGGAACCCCTACTGGTATCAGTATCATCCCTAGTCTACTTAGTTTTATTTATTTTATAATTTGTAATGTTGATACATTTAATACTTGTGTTGGATTTATATTAGTTTTTATAATTTTCTAAATTTTATTATTAGATTTTAATAATTTTTGAATGTGGGGTAATATACCAAACTTCAAAAATATGTATATATGTTTGCAGTTTATTTTATGTACACAACAGGGTAAAACAACGCATTAACAAAGACTGGCATTAAGTTCAGCAAAAGCAACTAATTTAGACGACAAGATGCAAAATAAATGTGATATAACAACAAGACGGAATGAACAAATGATATGCACCATTTATCATTCAGCAAACAAATGCCAATATGTTTGGAAACTTTGGTAAAATTTAATCATTTTCACACAAATCACCCTCAATAATTTAAATTGCTACTGATTTCTTGCAAATGAGGGCATTGCAAGATCTTAAGTGTGGGAAGGGGTTAAATTCTTTCGGATTTTAAATTTTTTACTTTATACACTTGGTTACCATTAGAAATACTAGTAAAGTAGTAGTTGTATTAGAATCTAGTGCTCTCTGATAATAAAGAACAGCCCTAGTCTTATATACTGACTACCCAATTCTAGTAAAATTTTTCAAAATTTTCAATTAAATGAACTCAAAATCATGTTTATACATATTTATGAACAATAAAACTAGGTGTTAACACCGAAATTATTGTTACCTTGGAAAGGACATAAATTGAGAAACAAACCAAAATGTTAGAATTCATTTAAAATGGAATAGAGGACAATAAAAAGGAAAATAAAAGCCAAGTGTGGGAAAAATTACCAAGTTATCTTAAACATATGTCACATATTTCTGTAACAAATAACCGAAAATACTTTTGCTTTGGACTAAACTAAATTGTTTTACCCGATGAAAGAAAAGAAGAGATGGATCTACACGATGAATCAATTCCATCATTAAAAGGAAGTAAAGTCTTCCGAAAAAGAAACACGCTTCTTGATTTAGGTCAGGAAGTTGTCGTCCAGACCAGCTGTAGGTTGACGAAAAATCTAGAAAAGTCATCACTAAAATCAGCAGGAAATCCACGGACCTCAGCATAAAACAGGGTAGCCAAGTGGTCAGATTTATCCTAACCATGAGAAGGATTTATCTCGTACAATGGGAGGGCACCGTGCAAATTAGCATGATAAGACTAATGAATCAGATCCCCAGAAAGGATAATCTCCTTAAAGATTAAAAATCAGCTTTTAAGCCTGATATTACTCAATCCTTGAGATTGACCTTAAAGATTGAGAATTACAAACTCATGGAATTCAATGATATCTAAACTCGAGCTTGAATGAGAAAATATTTTGATCAAATTATAAACCGATTTATTTTCTAAAAACCCATTTTCAATGTGTTCATTACCATTGAACGTAAAATCCTAGGAATTCACCTGGAATTCATTAGGTCACCTGAACTAAATCGGGTGTCAACCGTAAGAACGGTGGTTGCATAGCATGGTCAAAGACAGGACCTTGTGCCAGACCGAAAAATCATAAGGGTGAGCTTTACTATTGCTCCTACCAAGGATAGTAATTGCGTCCGACACGTTATAGACCATAATTAAAAGCATGTCAGGGGACATTGCCTTAACAGTTGCTTGTTCAACGCTTTTCTTTACAACCGGATGGTAGTTTACCGAAAGGTAATATACGGAGCAAGTATACTGGACGTGTTGCTTTCCTAATACAAGGTTAGCAAGTGGGTGACACAAAACCGCAAGTTTTGAGCTAAAATTTTCAAATCTGAAACCCACCAAACCCACAAAAATATTTTGCAAACACCGGTGAAGGGTTATTCCTGAAAACTTATCTAGGGTAAAAGCTAGATTTAATTTTCAAAAGATCAAATGTTTTCATAAAGATCCAATTTCCTTAATGGATCTAAATTTTATAGTCATGTGGGACTGTAAACCATATCGTTACTACCATTGTTTATACCGCCGTATAGAAATCACTGATGTACAAAGTGTGAAGAATAAAGAAGTGATTCTGGTATTTCAAGACTATATTGCTTGAGGACAAGCAACGCTCAAGTGTGGGAATATTTGATAATGCTAAAAACGAACATATATTTCATAGCATTATTCCCCAAGAAAGACAAGCTTTTAGTTGCAATTGTTCTATTTACAAGTGATATTCGTTTAAATATTAAAAGGTGAAGACAAAAGATAGATTCGACGAATTGAAGACGCAAAGGTCCAAAAAGCTCAAAAGTACAAAATACAATCAAAGAGGTTCCAATTATTGATAAGAAACGTCTCGAAATTACAAGAGTACAAGATTCAAAACGCAAAGTACAAGATATTAAATTGCACGCAAGGACGTTCGAAAATCCGGAACCGGGACCAGAGTCAACTCTCAACGCTCGACGCAACGGACTAAAAATTACAAGTTAACTATGTATATAAATATAATATAATATATAATTAATTCTTAAAATTAATATATATATATTATAATATATTTATAAAACGTCGGCAAATTAAAAGACAAACCTTTGTGAGCTGGAATTACGAACTCCGCGAGTTGCGGAGTATGGAGGCCAAAAATGCCGCGACTCGCGGAGCAGCCAAATACGAAAATCCCTATAAAACCCAACGAATTCTGATCATTTTTATCATAAATATATCAATCTCTCTATATCTATACGTAATATTTATATTTATATTTATATTTTAATTTTAATTTTAATTTTAAATCCTAATAATAAGGGTATGTTAGCGAATGTTGTAAGGGTGTAAGTCAAAATTCTGTCCGTGTAACGCTACGCTATTTTTAATCATTGTAAGTTATGTTCAACCTTTTTAATTTAATGTCTCGTAGCTAAGTTATTATTATGCTTATTTAAAACGAAGTAATCATGATGTTGGGCTAATTACTAAAATTAGGTAATTGGGCTTTGTACCATAATTGGGGTTTGGACAAAAGAACGACACTTGTGGAAATTAGACTATGGGCTATTAATGGGCTTTATATTTGTTTAACTAAATGATAGTTTGTTAATTTTAATATAAAGATTTACAATTGGACGTCCCTATAAATAACCATATACACTCAATCGTGTAGTGACCCGAACTTTTCCATGTTTATATATATTAATTGAGATTGATATTTACATGATTAAATGTTTCCAACATGTTAAGCAATCAAACTTGTTAAGACTTGATTAATTGAAATATGTTTCATATAGACAATTGACCACCCAAGTTGACCGGTGATTCACGAACGTTAAAACTTGGAAAAACTATACGATGACATATATATGGTTATATATATAGTTAACATGTTTTTATTATAAGTATGTATCTCATTAGGTATTTTAACAATGAGTTATATACATAAAAATGAGTCTATTAATTTAAGAAACTCGAAAACGATATATATAACGATTATCGTTATAACAACGTCTTACTAGGTACATATGAATCATATTAAGATATTGATACACTTGGTTAATTATGTTAAATGATAAGTAAATATATTATTAAGTGTATTAACAATAAAATACATATGTAAAAATAAGACTACTAACTTAATGATTTCGAAACGAGACATATATGTAACGATTATCGTTGTAACGACATTTAACTGTATATACATCATACTGAGATATATTATATATCATAATATCATGATAATATAACAATTTAATATCTCATTTGTTATAATAAACAATGAGTTAACAACATTCAACAAGATCGTTAACCTAAAGGTTTCAAAACAACATTTACATGTAACGACTAACGATGACTTAACGACTCAGTTAAAATGTATATACATGTAGTGTTTTAATATGTATTCATACACTTTTGAAAGACTTCAAGACACTTATCAAAATACTTATACTTAACAAAAATGCTTACAATTACATCCTCGTTCAGTTTCATCAACAATTCTACTCGTATGCAGCCGTATTCGTACTCGTACAATACACAGCTTTTAGATGTATGTACTATTGGTATATACACTCCAATGATCAGCTCTTAGCAGCCCATGTGAGTCACCTAACACATGTGGGAACCATCATTTGGCAACTAGCATGAAATATCTCATAAAATTACAAAAATATGAGTAATCATTCATGACTTATTTACATGAAAACAAAATTACATATCCTTTATATCTAATCCATACACCAACGACCAAAAACACCTACAAACACTTTCATTCTTCAATTTTCTTCATCTAATTGATCTCTCTCAAGTTCTATCTTCAAGTTCTAAGTGTTCTTCACAAATTCCAAAAGTTCTAGTTTCATAAAATCAAGAATACTTTCAAGTTTGCTAGTTCACTTCCAATCTTGTAAGGTGATCATCCAACCTCAAGAAATCTTTGTTTCTTACAGTAGGTTATCATTCTAATACAAGGTAATAATCATATTCAAACTTTGGTTCAATTTCTATAACTATAACAATCTTATTTCAAGTGATGATCTTACTTGAACTTGTTTTCGTGTCATGATTCTGCTTCAAGAACTTCGAGCCATCCAAGGATCCGTTGAAGCTAGATCCATTTTTCTCTTTTCCAGTAGGTTTATCCAAGGAACTTAAGGTAGTAATGATGTTCATAACATCATTCGATTCATACATATAAAGCTATCTTATTCGAAGGTTTAAACTTGTAATCACTAGAACATAGTTTAGTTAATTCTAAACTTGTTCGCAAACAAAAGTTAATCCTTCTAACTTGAATTTTAAAATCAACTAAACACATGTTCTATATCTATATGATATGCTAACTTAATGATTTAAAACCTGGAAACACGAAAAACACCGTAAAACCGGATTTACGCCGTCGTAGTAACACCGCGGGCTGTTTTGGGTTAGTTAATTAAAAACTATGATAAACTTTGATTTAAAAGTTGTTATTCTGAGAAAATGATTTTTATTATGAACATGAAACTATATCCAAAAATTATGGTTAAACTCAAAGTGGAAGTATGTTTTCTAAAATGGTCATCTAGACGTCGTTCTTTCGACTGGAATGACTACCTTTACAAAAACGACTTGTAACTTATTTTTCCAACTATAAACCTATACTTTTCTGTTTAGATTCATAAAATAGAGTTCAATATGAAACCATAGCAATTTGATTCACTCAAAACGGATTTAAAATGAAGAAGTTATGGGTAAAACAAGATTGGATAATTTTTCTCATTTTAGCTACGTGAAAATTGGTAACAAATCTATTCCAACCATAACTTAATCAACTTGTATTATATATTATGTAATCTTGAGATACCATAGACACGTATACAATGTTTCGACCTATCATGTCGACACATCTATATATATTTCGGAACAACCATAGACACTCTATATGTGAATGTTGGAGTTAGCTATACAGGAATGAGGTTGATTCCAAAATATATATAGTTTGAGTTGTGATCAATACTGAGATACGTATATACTGGGTCGTAGATTGATTCAAGATAATATTTATCGATTTATTTCTGTACATCTAACTGTGGACAACTAGTTGTAGGTTACTAACAAGGACAGCTGACTTAATAAACTTAAAACATCAAAATATATTAAAAGTGTTGTAAATATATTTTGAACATACTTTGATATATATGTATATATTGTTATAGGTTCGTGAATCAACCAGTGGCCAAGTCTTACTTCCCGACGAAGTAAAAATCTGTGAATGTGAGTTATAGTCCCACTTTTAAAATCTAATATTTTTGGGATGAGAATACATGCAGGTTTTATAAATGATTTACAAAATAGACACAAGTACGTGAAACTACATTCTATGGTTGAATTATCGAAATCGAATATGCCCCTTTTTATTAAGTCTGGTAATCTAAGAATTAGGGAACAGACACCCTAATTGACGTGAATCCTAAAGATAGATCTATTGGGCCTAACAAACCCCATCCAAAGTACCGGATGCTTTAGTACTTCGAAATTTATATCATATCCGAAGGGTGTCCCGGAATGATGGGGATATTCTTATATATATGCATCTTGTTAATGTCGATTACCAGGTGTTCAACATATGAATGATTTTTATCTCTATGTATGGGATGTGTATTGAAATATGAAATCTTGTGGTCTATTGTTACGATTTGATATATATAGGTTAAACCTATAACTCACCAACATTTTTGTTGACGTTTAAAGCATGTTTATTCTCAGGTGAATACTAACAGCTTCCGTTGTTGCATACTAAAATAAGGACAAGATTTGGAGTCCATGTTTGTATGATATTGTGTAAAAACTGCATTCCAGAAACTGATTTCGATGTAACATATTTGTATTGTAAACCATTATGTAATGGTCGTGTGTAAACAGGATATTTTAGATTATCATTATTTGATAATCTACGTAAAGCTTTTTAAACCTTTATTTATGAAATAAAGGTTATGGTTTGTTTTAAAAATGAATGCAGTCTTTGAAAAACGTCTCATATAGAGGTCAAAACCTCGCAACGAAATCAATTAATATGGAACGTTTTTAATCAATAAGAACGGGACATTTCAGTTGGTATCCGAGTGTTGGTCTTAGAGAACCAGAATTTTGCATTAGTGTGTCTTATCGAGTTTGTTAGGATGCATTAGTAAGTCTGGACTTCGACCGTGTTTACTTGAAAAATGATTGCTTAACAAATTTTGTTGGAAACTATATATTTTTAACATGTGAATATTATGTGATATATTAATCTCTTAACGCGTTTGATATTATGTGATAGATGTCTACCTCTAGAACAAGTCCCATTGACTCACCTAATAATAATGAAGAGTCACATGTAAATTGGAATGATTCGTGGACTGATTCACAAGTTCCCGAAGAGGAACCGGAAGAAGAGTCAGAACTGGAAGAAGAATCGGAACCGGAAGAAGAATCGGAACCGGATGAAGAAGTAGAACCGGTGGGGGAAATAATAAAACGGTTAAGTAAAAGAAAATCCTCAACCAACCGACCAAGGTTAATTATGGTCAATGGTGTTTCCGCCAAGGAAGCAAAATATTGGGAGGATTACCAATTCTCCAATGAATCGGATTCCGACGAGAATTCCGATGATGTTATAGAAATTACCCCAACTGAATTTAAAAAGGCAAAAGAAAATAATAAGGGAAAGGGCATAAAAATAGAGAAATCTAATTCCAACCCCGATGAACTTTATATGTATCGTCAACCCCCGAAGTCCTTAAGTTGTAACAATGACCCGGGAACCTCTAAACCACCAGGGTTTTCTAAACCAATGTGGATAACGACGGCTCGTATTATGGGAACATCATATATCCCTAGAAACTTGGCAAAACGAACCAAAACCGAAGAAGAAGAAACAAGCGAGTCAGAATAAGATAGTTGTATTCGTGTGGTGTAATATATGTAATATAGTATGCTTATGCTTTATGATATATGTAAAAATTGCTTGTATTAATAAGTATTTTTTTTATGAATCTAACTCTTGTCTATTTTACAGTATAAAAACACAAAATGGATAGACAACCCAATATTTTAAGAGACCTACCCGGAGACATGATTGATGAAATCTTGTCTAGAGTCGGCCAGAATTCCTCGGCACAACTATTTAAGGCGAGATCAGTTTGTAAGACATTCGAAGAACGTTCCAAGAATGTCTTGGTTTATAAGAGACTTTCGTTTGAAAGATGGGGGATATCACATTGGGAAACCCATAAGTTACGATGTGTTTACTTTGACGCATATATTGCGGGGAACCCAAATGCTATTTTACGCAACGGGTTAAGAAATTATTTTGACTCAATATATCCGAATATTGGACTTCGTGATTTAGAAAAAGCGGCTAACATGCAACATAAAGAAGCATGTTATGCTTACGGATTAGTAATGTTCGCTTCTCACCAAAGTGAGAACAAGAACATCGGGCTACAACTATTAAACAAAACGTTCCCACAAGTGACAGAGTCGGTAATTGGGGTAAGAAATGAGGTTTTTAGATTGTTATGGGACTGTTGGACATTACGTAACCATCGTCCCTTTGACGACGTTACAACACGCTGTCTTATCAACGGCCATAACGATTATGTTCCACAAGACCAAGGATGGGAAGTAATCCTAGTAAAACCAGAATGCATGACTTGTTTCTGGACGTATGAATTACGTGTCTTTATTGCCTTTGCTGAACGACTTGTGTACTAGCTAGAATTATCTTCACAACCATCTTGTATCAAAGTTATTGTGTGCTATATTTCATGCTTTATGTAAAATAAGCGGTATTGTAAGTTTGTAAAATATTGTATAAAAGTTTGAATGCGAAATATTATTATAATCAGTTTTTCATATAGAATTGTAGTAGTTGAATTGTATATTAGCTACTAAGTATGAACTTAACGGGTAGGTACTACCCGAATTTAAACTTATAAAATGCTAATATGAAGAAAAAGCTTTTATAAATGAGTTCATATTATGCTACGAAATACTATTAACTACTCTTAATATTCTGTATGATTAACTTGTTCCATTTGACTATTTTGAAGGAAATGGCACCGACTACTCGACACACCGTGAATATGAATGAAGAGGAATTCCGTACTTTTCTAGCTTCAAACATAGCCGCAGTACAGGCTGCGCTACATACCAACAATAACCTTGGATCTAGCAGTACAGGAAATCGTGTAGGATGCACCTACAAAGAATTCACTGCCTGCAAACCTTTGGAATTTGATGGAACCGAAGGACCGATCGGATTGAAACGGTGGACCGAGAAGGTCGAATCGGTGTTTGCCATAAGTAAGTGTACTGAAGAGGACAAAGTGAAGTACGCTACGCATACCTTCACAGGTTCTGCGTTAACATGGTGGAATACCTATCTAGAGCAAGTGGGACAAGACGATGCGTACGCACTACCGTGGTCAGCATTCAAGCACTTGATGAACGAGAAGTACCGTCCTAGAACCGAGGTCAATAAGCTCAAGACAGAACTTAGAGGGTTACGAACCCAAGGATTTGATATTACCACGTACGAAAGACGATTCACAGAATTGTGCCTATTGTGTCCGGGAGCATTCGAAGATGAGGAAGATAAGATCGACGCATTTGTGAAAGGATTACCGGAAAGAATCCAAGAAGATATAAGTTCACACGAGCCCGCCTCTATACAACAGGCATGTAGAATGGCTCATAAACTAGTGAACCAGATTGAAGAAAGAATTAAAGAATAGACTGCTGAAGAGGCCAATGTGAAGCAAGTCAAAAGAAAGTGGGAGGAAAACGGTGATAAGAATCACCAATACAACAACAACTGCAATTACAACAATAATCGCAACAATTATCCCAACAATCGCAACATCAATCGCAACTACAACAAATGGCCCAACAACAACAACAAC
Organism: Rutidosis leptorrhynchoides; assembly: GCF_046630445.1. NCBI lineage: Eukaryota > Viridiplantae > Streptophyta > Magnoliopsida > Asterales > Asteraceae > Rutidosis > Rutidosis leptorrhynchoides. The sequence continues at coordinate 432,415,347 of NC_092338.1, forward strand.
AACAACAACAACAACAACAACAACAGCAACAGCAACTACAACAATCATCCCAACAACAATAATAACCGCAACAACAACAACAATCAGAAGCAGCTATGCCAAAGGTGTGAAAAGTATCACTCGGGGTTCTGCACCAAATTTTGCAACAAGTGTAAAAGAAATGGTCATAGCGCGGCAAAGTGTGAGGTCTACGGACCAGGGGTTAATAGAACGAAAGGAACAAATGGTGTCGGAACGAGTAATGGCGGAGCAAGTAGTGTCGGAGCAAGTTATGCCAATGTAGTTTGTTATAAATGTGGAAAACCGGGCCACATTATTAGAAATTGCCCGAACCAGGAGAACACGAATGGACAAGGCCGCGGAAGAGTTTTCAATATTAATGCGGCAGAGGCACAGGAAGACCCGGAGCTTGTTACGGGTACGTTTCTTATTGACAATAAATCTGCTTATGTTTTATTTGATTCGGGTGCGGATAGAAGCTATATGAGTAGAGATTTTTGTGCTAAATTAAGTTGTCCATTGACGCCTTTGGATAGTAAATTTTTACTCGAATTAGCAAATGGTAAATTAATTTCAGCAGATAATATATGTCGGAATCGAGAAATTAAACTGGTTAGCGAAACATTTAAGATTGATTTGATACCAGTAGAGTTAGGGAGTTTTGATGTGATAATCGGTATGGACTGGTTGAAAGAAGTGAAAGCAGAGATCGTTTGTTACAAAAATGCAATTCGCATTATACGAGAAAAAGAAAAACCCTTAATGGTGTACGGAGAAAAGGGCAACACAAAGCTACATCTTATTAGTAATTTGAAGGCACAAAAACTAATAAGAAAAGGTTGCTATGCTGTTCTAGCACACGTCGAGAAAGTACAAACTGAAGAAAAGAGCATCAATGATGTTCCCATTGCAAAAGAATTTCCCGATGTATTTTCGAAAGAATTATCGGGATTACCCCCACATCGATCCGTTGAATTTCAAATAGATCTTGTACCAGGAGCTGCACCAATAGCTCGTGCTCCTTACAGACTCGCACCCAGCGAGATGAAAGAACTGCAAAGCCAATTACAAGAACTTTTAGAGCGTGGTTTCATTCGACCAAGCACATCACCGTGGGGAGCTCCTGTTTTATTTGTCAAGAAGAAAGATGGTACATTCAGGTTGTGTATTGACTACCGAGAGTTGAACAAACTTACCATCAAGAACCGCTACCCACTACCGAGAATCGACGACTTATTTGATCAACTACAAGGCTCGTCTATTTATTCAAAGATTGACTTACGTTCCGGGTATCATCAAATGCGGGTGAAAGAGGATGATATTCCAAAGACTGCTTTCAGAACACGTTACGGTCATTACGAGTTTATGGTCATGCCATTTGGTTTAACTAATGCACCAGCTATGTTCATGGACCTTATGAACCGAGTATGTGGACCATACCTTGACAAGTTTGTCATTGTTTTCATTGATGACATACTTATTTACTCAAAGAATGACCAAGAACACGGTGAACATTTGAGAAAGGTGTTAGAAGTATTGAGGAAGGAAGAATTGTACGCTAAGTTTTCAAAGTGTGCATTTTGGTTGGAAGAAGTTCAATTCCTCGGTCACATAGTGAACAAAGAAGGTATTAAGGTGGATCCGGCAAAGATAGAAACTGTTGAAAAGTGGGAAACCCCGAAAACTCCGAAACACATACGCCAGTTTTTAGGACTAGCTGGTTACTACAGAAGGTTCATCCAAGACTTTTCCAGAATAGCAAAACCCTTGACTGCATTAACGCATAAAGGGAAGAAATTTGAATGGAATGATGAACAAGAGAAAGCGTTTCAGTTATTGAAGAAAAAGCTAACTACGGCACCTATATTGTCATTGCCTGAATGGAATGATGATTTTGTGATTTATTGTGACGCATCAAAGCAAGGTCTCGGTTGTGTATTAATGCAACGAACGAAGGTGATTGCTTATGCGTCTAGACAATTGAAGATTCACGAGCAAAATTATACGACGCATGATTTGGAATTAGGCGCGGTTGTTTTTGCATTAAAGACTTGGAGGCACTACTTATATGGGGTCAAAAGTATTATATATACCGACCACAAAAGTATTCAACACATATTTAATCAGAAACAACTGAATATGAGGCAGCGTAGGTGGATTGAATTGTTGAATGATTACGACTTTGAGATTCGTTACCACCCGGGGAAGGCAAATGTGGTAGCCGATGCCCTGAGCAGGAAGGACAGAGAACCCATTCGAGTAAAATCTATGAATATAATGATTCATAATAACCTTACTACTCAAATAAAGGAGGCGCAACAAGGAGTTTTAAAAGAGGGAAATTTAAAGGATGAAATACCCAAAGGATCGGAGAAGCATCTTAATATTCGGGAAGACGGAACCCGGTATAGGGCTGAAAGGATTTGGGTACCAAAATTTGGAGATATGAGAGAAATGGTACTTAGAGAAGCTCATAAAACCAGATACTCAATACATCCTGGAACGGGGAAGATGTACAAGGATCTCAAGAAACATTTTTGGTGGCCGGGTATGAAAGCCGATGTTGCTAAATACGTAGGAGAATGTTTGACGTGTTCTAAGGTCAAAGCTGAGCATCAGAAACCATCAGGTCTACTTCAACAACCCGAAATCCCGGAATGGAAATGGGAAAACATTACCATGGATTTCATCACTAAATTGCCAAGGACTGCAAGTGGTTTTGATACTATTTGGGTAATAGTTGATCGTCTCACCAAATCAGCACACTTCCTACCAATAAGAGAAGATGACAAGATGGAGAAGTTAGCACGATTGTATTTGAAGGAAGTCATCTCCAGACATGGAATACCAATCTCTATTATCTCTGATAGGGATGGCAAATTTATTTCAAGATTCTGGCAGACATTACAGCAAGCATTAGGAACTCGTCTAGACATGAGTACTGCCTATCATCCACAAACTGATGGGCAGAGCGAAAGGACGATACAAATGCTTGAAGACATGCTACGAGCATGTGTTATTTGAAATGTCCCGTTCTTATTGATTAAAAACGTTCCATGTTAATTGATTTCGTTGCGAGGTTTTGACCTCTATATGAGACGTTTTTCAAAGACTGCATTCATTTTTAAACAAACCATAACCTTTATTTCATCAATAAAGGTTTAAAAAGCTTTACGTAGATTATCAAATAATGATAATCTAAAATATCCTGTTTACACACGACCATTACATAATGGTTTACAATACAAATATGTTACAACAAAATAAGTTTCTTGAATGCAGTTTTTACACAATATCATACAAGCATGGACTCCAAATCTTGTCCTTATTTAAGTATGCGACAGCGGAAGCTCTTAATAATCACCTGAGAATAAACATGCTTAAAACGTCAACAAAAATGTTGGTGAGTTATAGGTTTAACCTATATATATCAAATCGTAACAATAGACCACAAGATTTCATATTTCAATACACATCCCATACATAGAGATAAAAATCATTCATATGGTGAACACCTGGTAACCGACATTAACAAGATGCATATATAAGAATATCCCCATCATTCCGGGACACCCTTCGGATATGATATAAATTTCGAAGTACTAAAGCATCCGGTACTTTGGATGGGGCTTGTTGGGCCCGATAGATCTATCTTTAGGATTCGCGTCAATTAGGGTGTCTGTTCCCTAATTCTTAGATTACCAGACTTAATAAAAAGGGGCATATTCGATTTCGATAATTCAACCATAGAATGTAGTTTCACGTACTTGTGTCTATTTTGTAAATCATTTATAAAACCTGCATGTATTCTCATCCCAAAAATATTAGATTTTAAAAGTGGGACTATAACTCACTTTCACAGATTTTTACTTCGTCGGGAAGTAAGACTTGGCCACTGGTTGATTCACGAACCTATAACAATATATACATATATATCAAAGTATGTTCAAAATATATTTACAACACTTTTAATATATTTTGATGTTTTAAGTTTATTAAGTCAGCTGTCCTCGTTAGTAACCTACAACTAGTTGTCCACAGTTAGATGTACAGAAATAAATCGATAAATATTATCTTGAATCAATCCACGACCCAGTGTATACGTATCTCAGTATTGATCACAACTCAAACTATATATATTTTGGAATCAACCTCAACCCTGTATAGCTAACTCCAACATTCACATATAGAGTGTCTATGGTTGTTCCGAAATATATATAGATGTGTCGACATGATAGGTCGAAACATTGTATACGTGTCTATGGTATCTCAAGATTACATAATATATAATACAAGTTGATTAAGTTATGGTTGGAATAGATTTGTTACCAATTTTCACGTAGCTAAAATGAGAAAAATTATCCAATCTTGTTTTACCCATAACTTCTTCATTTTAAATCCGTTTTGAGTGAATCAAATTGCTATGGTTTCATATTGAACTCTATTTTATGAATCTAAACAAAAAAAGTATAGGTTTCTAGTCGGAAAAATAAGTTACAAGTCATTTTTGTAAAGGCAGTCATTTCAGTCGAAAGAACGACGTCTAGATGACCATTTTAGAAAACATACTTCCACTTTGAGTTTAACCATAATTTTTGAATATAGTTTCATGTTCATAATAAAAATCATTTTCTCAGAATAACAACTTTTAAATCAAAGTTTATCATAGTTTTTAATTAACTAACCCAAAACAGCCCGCGGTGTTACTACGACGGCGTAAATCCGGTTTTACGGTGTTTTTCGTGTTTCCAGGTTTTAAATCATTAAGTTAGCATATCATATAGATATAGAACATGTGTTTAGTTGATTTTAAAAGTCAAGTTAGAAGGATTAACTTTTGTTTGCGAACAAGTTTAGAATTAACTAAACTATGTTCTAGTGATTACAAGTTTAAACCTTCGAATAAGATAGCTTTATATGTATGAATCGAATGATGTTATGAACATCATTACTACCTTAAGTTCCTTGGATGAACCTACTGGAAAAGAGAAAAATGGATCTAGCTTCAATGGATCCTTGGATGGCTCAAAGTTCTTGAAGCAAAATCATGACACGAAAACAAGTTCAAGTAAGATCATCACTTGAAATAAGATTGTTATAGTTATAGAAATTGAACCAAAGTTTGAATATGATTATTACCTTGTATTAGAATGATAACCTACTGTAAGAAACAAAGATTTCTTGAGGTTGGATGATCACCTTACAAGATTGGAAGTGAGCTAGCAAACTTGAAAGTATTCTTGATTTTATGAAACTAGAACTTTTGGAATTTATGAAGAACACTTAGAACTTGAAGATAGAACTTGAGAGAGTTCAATTAGATGAAGAAAATTGAAGAATGAAAGTGTTTGTAGGTGTTTTTGGTCGTTGGTGTATGGATTAGATATAAAGGATATGTAATTTTGTTTTCATGTAAATAAGTCATGAATGATTACTCATATTTTTGTAATCTTATGAGATATTTCATGCTAGTTGCCAAATGATGGTTCCCACATGTGTTAGGTGACTCACATGGGCTGCTAAGAGCTGATCATTGGAGTGTATATACCAATAGTACATACATCTAAAAGCTGTGTATTGTACGAGTACGAATACGGGTGCATACGAGTAGAATTGTTGATGAAACTGAACGAGAATGTAATTGTAAGCATTTTTGTTAAGTAGAAGTATTTTGATAAGTGTATTGAAGTCTTTAAAAAGTGTATAAATACATATTAAAACACTACATGTATATACATTTTAACTGAGTCGTTAAGTCATCGTTAGTCGTTACATGTAAGTGTTGTTTTGAAACCTTTAGGTTAACGATCTTGTTAAATGTTGTTAACCCAATGTTTATAATATCAAAAGAGATTTTAAATTATTATATTATCATGATATTATGATGTACGAATATCTCTTAATATGATATATATACATTAAATGTCGTTACAACGATAAACGTTACATATATGTCTCGTTTCAAAATCATTAAGTTAGTAGTCTTGTTTTTACATATGTAGTTCATTGTTAATATAATTAATGATATGTTTACTTATCATAATATCATGTTAACTATATATATAACCATATATATGTCATCATATAGTTTTTTTTTACAAGTTTTAACGTTCGTGAATCACCGGTCAACTTGGGTGGTCAATTGTCTATATGAAACCTATTTCAATTAATCAAGTCTTAACAAGTTTGATTGCTTAACATGTTGGAAACATTTAATCATGTAAACATCAATCTCAATTAATATATATAAACATGGAAAAGTTCGGGTCACTACAGTACCTACCCGTTAAATAAATTTCGTCCCGAAATTTTAAGCTGTTGAAGGTGTTGACGAATCTTCTGGAAATAGATGCGGGTATTTCTTCTTCATCTGATCTTCACGCTCCCAGGTGAACTCGGGTCCTCTACGAGCATTCCATCGAACCTTAACAATTGGTATCTTGTTTTGCTTAAGTCTTTTAACCTCACAATCCATTATTTCGACGGGTTCTTCGATGAATTGGAGTTTTTCGTAGATTTGGATTTCATCTAACGGAATAGTGAGATCTTCTTTAGCAAAACATTTCTTTAAATTTGAGACGTGGAAAGTGTTATGTACAGCCGCGAGTTGTTGAGGTAACTCAAGTCGGTAAGCTACTGGTCCGACACGATCAATAATCTTGAATGGTCCAATATACCTTGGATTTAATTTCCCTCGTTTACCAAATCGAACAACGCCTTTCCAAGGTGAAACTTTAAGCATGACCATCTCTCCAATTTCAAATTCTATATCTTTTCTTTTAATGTCAGCGTAGCTCTTTTGTCGACTTTGGGCGGCTTTCAACCGTTGTTGAATTTGGATGATCTTCTCGGTAGTTTCTTGTATAATCTCCGGACCCGTAATCTGTCTATCCCCCACCTCACTCCAACAAATCGGAGACCTGCACTTTCTACCATAAAGTGCTTCAAACGGCGCCATCTCAATGCTTGAATGGTAGCTGTTGTTGTAGGAAAATTCTGCTAACGGTAGATGTCGATCCCAACTGTTTCCGAAATCAATAACACATGCTCGTAGCATGTCTTCAAGCGTTTGTATTGTCCTTTCGCTCTGCCCATCAGTTTGTGGATGATAGGCAGTACTCATGTCTAGACGAGTTCCTAATGCTTGCTGTAATGTCTGCCAGAATCTTGAAATAAATCTGCCATCCCTATCAGAGATAATAGAGATTGGTATTCCATGTCTGGAGACGACTTCCTTCAAATACAGTCGTGCTAACTTCTCCATCTTGTCATCTTCTCTTATTGGTAGGAAGTGTGCTGATTTGGTGAGACGATCAACTATTACCCAAATAGTATCAAAACCACTTGCAGTCCTTGGCAATTTAGTGATGAAATCCATGGTAATGTTTTCCCATTTCCATTCCGGGATTTCGGGTTGTTGAAGTAGACCTGATGGTTTCTGATGCTCAGCTTTGACCTTAGAACACGTCAAACATTCTCCTACGTATTTAGCAACATCGGCTTTCATACCCGGCCACCAAAAATGTTTCTTGAGATCCTTGTACATCTTCCCCGTTCCAGGATGTATTGAGTATCTGGTTTTATGAGCTTCTCTAAGTACCATTTCTCTCATATCTCCAAATTTTGGTACCCAAATCCTTTCAGCCCTATACCGGGTTCCGTCTTCCCGAATATTAAGATGCTTCTCCGATCCTTTGGGTATTTCATCCTTTAAATTTCCCTCTTTTAAAACTCCTTGTTGCGCCTCCTTTATTTGAGTAGTAATGTTATTATGAATCATTATATTCATAGATTTTACTCGAATGGGTTCTCTATCCTTCCTGCTCAAGGCATCGGCTACCACATTTGCCTTCCCCGGGTGGTAACGAATCTCAAAATCGTAATCATTCAATAATTCAATCCACCTACGCTGCCTCATATTCAGTTGTTTCTGATTAAATATGTGTTGAAGACTTTTGTGGTCGGTATATATAATACTTTTGACCCCATATAAGTAGTGCCTCCAAGTCTTTAATGCAAAAACAACCGCGCCTAATTCCAAATCATGTGTCGTATAATTTTGTTCGTGAATCTTCAATTGTCTAGACGCATAAGCAATCACCTTCGTTCGTTGCATTAATACACAACCGAGACCTTGCTTTGATGCGTCACAATAAATCACAAAATCATCATTCCCTTCAGGCAATGACAATATAGGTGCCGTAGTTAGCTTTTTCTTTAATAACTGAAACGCTTTCTCTTGTTCATCATTCCATTCAAATTTCTTCCCTTTATGCGTTAATGCAGTCAAGGGTTTTGCTATTCTGGAAAAGTCTTGGATGAACCTTCTGTAGTAACCAGCTAGTCCTAAAAACTGGCGTATGTGTTTCGGAGTTTTCGGGGTTTCCCACTTTTCAACAGTTTCTATCTTTGCCGGATCCACCTTAATACCTTCTTTGTTCACTATGTGACCGAGGAATTGAACTTCTTCCAACCAAAATGCACACTTTGAAAACTTAGCGTACAATTCTTCCTTCCTCAATACTTCTAACACCTTTCTCAAATGTTCACCGTGTTCTTGGTCATTCTTTGAGTAAATAAGTATGTCATCAATGAAAACAATGACAAACTTGTCAAGGTATGGTCCACACACTCGGTTCATAAGGTCCATGAACACAGCTGGTGCATTAGTTAAACCAAACGGCATGACCATAAACTCGTAATGACCGTAACGTGTTCTGAAAGCAGTCTTTGGAATATCATCTTCTTTCACCCGCATTTGATGATACCCGGAACGTAAGTCAATCTTTGAATAAACAGACGAGCCTTGTAGTTGATCAAATAAGTCGTCGATTCTCGGTAGTGGGTAGCGGTTCTTGATGGTAAGTTTGTTCAACTCTCGGTAGTCGATACACAACCTGAATGTACCATCTTTCTTCTTGACAAACAAAACAGGAGCTCCCCACGGTGATGTGCTTGGTCGAATGAAACCACGCTCTAAAAGTTCTTGTAATTGGCTTTGCAGTTCTTTCATCTCGATGGGTGCGAGTCTGTAAGGAGCACGAGCTATTGGTGCAGCTCCTGGTACAAGATCTATTTGAAATTCAACGGATCGATGTGGGGGTAATCCCGGTAATTCTTTCGGAAATACATCGGGAAATTCTTTTGCAATGGGAACATCATTGATGCTCTTTTCTTCAGTTTGTACTTTCTCGACGTGTGCTAGAACAGCATAGCAACCTTTTCTTATTAGTTTTTGTGCCTTCAAATTACTAATAAGATGTAGCTTCGTGTTGCCCTTTTCTCCGTACACCATTAAGGGTTTTCCTTTTTCTCGTATAATGCGAATTGCATTTTTGTAACAAACGATCTCCGCTTTCACTTCTTTCAACCAGTCCATACCGATTATCACATCAAAACTCCCTAACTCTACTGGTATCAAATCAATCTTAAATGTTTCGCTAACCAGTTTAATTTCTCGATTTCGACATATATTATCTGCTGAAATTAATTTACCATTTGATAATTCGAGTAAAAATTTACTATCCAAAGGCGTCAATGGACAACTTAATTTAGCACAAAAATCTCTACTCATATAGCTTCTATCCGCACCCGAATCAAATAAAACGTAAGCAGATTTATTGTCAATAAGAAACGTACCCGTAACAAGCTCCGGGTCTTCCTGTGCCTCTACCGCATTAATATTGAAAACTCTTCCACGGCCTTGTCCATTCGTGTTCTCCTGGTTCGGGCAATTTCTAATAATGTGGCCTGGTTTTCCACATTTATAACAAACTACATTGGCATAACTTGCTCCGACACTACTTGCTCCGCCATTACTCGTTCCGACACCATTTGTTCCTTTCGTTCTATTAACCCCTGGTCCGTAGACCTCACACTTCGCCGCGCTATGACCATTTCTTTTACACTTGTTGCAAAATTTGGTGCAGAACCCCGAGTGATTCTTTTCACACCTTTGGCATAGTTGCTTCTGATTGTTGTTGTTGTTGCGGTTATTATTGTTGTTGGGATGATTGTTGTAGTTGCTGTTGTTGTTGTTGTTGTTGTTGTTAGGCCGTTTGTTGTAGTTGCGATTGATGTTGCGATTGTTGGGATAATTGTTGCGATTATTGTTGTAATTGCTGTTGTTGTTGTATTGGTGATTCTTATCACCGTTTTCCTCCCACTTTCTTTTGACTTGCTTCACATTGGCCTCTTCAGCAGTCTGTTCTTTAATTCTTTCTTCAATCTGGTTCACTAGTTTGTGAGCCATTCTACATGCCTGTTGTATGGAGGCAGGCTCGTGTGAACTTATATCTTCTTGGATTCTTTCCGGTAATCCTTTCACAAACGCGTCGATCTTCTCTTCCTCATCTTCGAATGCTCCCGGACACAATAGGCACAATTCTGTGAATCGTCTTTCATACGTGGTAATATCAAATCCTTGGGTTCGTAACCCTCTAAGTTCTGTCTTGAGCTTATTGACCTCGGTTCTGGGACGGTACTTCTCGTTCATCAAGTGCTTGAATGCTGACCACGGTAGTGCGTACGCATCATCTTGTCCCACTTGCTCTAGATAGGTATTCCACCATGTTAACGCAGAACCTGTGAAGGTATGCGTAGCGTACTTCACTTTATCCTCTTCAGTACACTTACTTATGGCAAACACCGATTCAACCTTCTCGGTCCACCGTTTCAATCCGATCGGTCCTTCGGTTCCATCAAATTCCAAAGGTTTGCAGGCAGTGAATTCTTTGTAGGTGCATCCTACACGATTTCCTGTACTGCTAGATCCAAGGTTATTGTTGGTATGTAGCGCAGCCTGTACTGTGGCTATGTTTGAAGCTAGAAAAGTACGGAATTCCTCTTCATTCATATTCACGGTGTGTCGAGTAGTCGGTGCCATTTCCTTCAAAATAGTTAAATGGAACAAGTTAATCATACAGAATATTAAGAGTAGTTAATAGTATTTCGTAGCATAATATGAACTCATTTATAAAAGCTTTTTCTTCATATTAGCGTTTTATAAGTTTAAATTCGGGTAGTACCTACCCGTTAAGTTCATACTTAGTAGCTAATATACAATTCAACTACTACAATTCTATATGAAAAACTGATTATAATAATATTTCGCGTTCAAACTTTTATACAATATTTTACAAACTTACAATACCGCTTATTTTACATAAAGCATGAAATATAGCACACAATAACTTTGATACAAGATAGTTGTGAAGACAATTCTAGCTAGCACACAAGTCGTTCAGCAAAGGCAATAAAGACACGTAATTCATACGTCCAGAAACAAGTCATGCATTCTGGTTTTACTAGGACTACTTCCCATCCTTGGTCTTGTGCAACATAACCGTTATGGCCGTTGATAAGACAGCGTGTTGTAACGTCATCAAAGGGACGAGGGTTACGTAATGTCCAACAGTCCCGTAATAATCTAAAAACCTCATTTCTTACCCCAATTACCGACTCCGTCACTTGTGGAAACGTTTTGTTTAATAGTTGTAGCCCGATGTTCTTGTTCTCACTTTGGTGAGAAGCGAACATTACTAATCCGTAAGCATAACATGCTTCTTTATGTTGCATGTTAGCCGCTTTTTCTAAATCACGAAGTCCAATATTCGGATATATTGAGTCAAAATAATTTCTTAACCCGTTGCGTAAAATAGCATTTGGGTTCCCCGCAATATATGCGTCAAAGTAAACACATCGTAACTTATGGGTTTCCCAATGTGATATCCCCCATCTTTCAAACGAAAGTCTCTTATAAACCAAGACATTCTTGGAACGTTCTTCGAATGTCTTACAAACTGATCTCGCCTTAAATAGTTGTGCCGAAGAATTCTGGCCGACTCTAGACAAGATTTCATCAATCATGTCTCCGGGTAGGTCTCTTAAAATATTGGGTTGTCTATCCATTTTGTGTTTTTAAACTGTAAAATAGACAAGAGTTAGATTCATAAAAAAAATACTTATTAATACAAGCAATTTTTACATATATCATAAAGCATAAGAACACTATATTCCATATATTACACCACACGAATACAACTATCTTATTCCGACTCGCTCGTTTCTTCATCTTCGGTTTTGGTTCGTTTTGCCAAGTTTCTAGGGATATATGATGTTCCCCTAATACGAGCCGTCGTTGTCCACATTGGTTTAGAAAAACCTGGTGGTTTAGAGGTTCCCGGGTCATTGTTACAACTTAAGGACTTCGGGGGTTGACGATACATATAAAGTTCATCGGGGTTGGAATTAGATTTCTCTATTTTTATGCCCTTTCCCTTATTATTTTCTTTTGCCTTTTTAAATTCAGTTGGGGTAATTTCTATAACATCATCGGAATTCTCGTCGGAATCCGATTCATCGGAGAATTGGTAATCCTCCCAATATTTTGCTTCCTTGGCGGAAACACCATTGACCATAATTAACTTTGGTCGGTTGGTTGAGGATTTTCTTTTACTTAACCGTTTTATTATTTCCCCCACCGGTTCTATTTCTTCATCCGGTTCCGATTCTTCTTCCGGTTCCGATTCTTCTTCCGGTTCCGACTCTTCTTCCGGTTCCTCTTCGGGAACTTGTGAATCAGTCCACAAATCATTCCAATTTACATTTGACTCTTCATTATTATTAGGTGAGTTAATGGGACTTGTTCTAGAGGTAGACATCTATCACATAATATCAAACACGTTAAGAGATTAATATATCACATAATATTCATATGTTAAAAATATATAGTTTCCAACAAAAATGTTAAGCAATCATTTTTAAAGAAAACACGGTCGAAGTCCAGACTCACTAATGCATCCTAACAAACTCGATAAGACACACTAATGCAAATTTTCTGGTTCTCTAAGACCAACGCTCGGATACCAACTGAAATGTCCCGTTCTTATTGATTAAAAACGTTCCATGTTAATTGATTTCGTTGCGAGGTTTTGACCTCTATATGAGACGTTTTTCAAAGACTGCATTCATTTTTAAACAAACCATAACCTTTATTTCATCAATAAAGGTTTAAAAAGCTTTACGTAGATTATCAAATAATGATAATCTAAAATATCCTGTTTACACACGACCATTACATAATGGTTTACAATACAAATATGTTACAACAAAATAAGTTTCTTGAATGCAGTTTTTACACAATATCATACAAGCATGGACTCCAAATCTTGTCCTTATTTAAGTATGCGACAGCGGAAGCTCTTAATAATCACCTGAGAATAAACATGCTTAAAACGTCAACAAAAATGTTGGTGAGTTATAGGTTTAACCTATATATATCAAATCGTAACAATAGACCACAAGATTTCATATTTCAATACACATCCCATACATAGAGATAAAAATCATTCATATGGTGAACACCTGGTAACCGACATTAACAAGATGCATATATAAGAATATCCCCATCATTCCGGGACACCCTTCGGATATGATATAAATTTCGAAGTACTAAAGCATCCGGTACTTTGGATGGGGCTTGTTGGGCCCGATAGATCTATCTTTAGGATTCGCGTCAATTAGGGTGTCTGTTCCCTAATTCTTAGATTACCAGACTTAATAAAAAGGGGCATATTCGATTTCGATAATTCAACCATAGAATGTAGTTTTACGTACTTGTGTCTATTTTGTAAATCATTTATAAAACCTGCATGTATTCTCATCCCAAAAATATTAGATTTTAAAAGTGGGACTATAACTCACTTTCACAGATTTTTACTTCGTCGGGAAGTAAGACTTGGCCACTGGTTGATTCAAGAACCTATAACAATATATACATATATATCAAAGTATGTTCAAAATATATTTACAACACTTTTAATATATTTTGATGTTTTAAGTTTATTAAGTCAGCTGTCCTCGTTAGTAACCTACAACTAGTTGTCCACAGTTAGATGTACAGAAATAAATCGATAAATATTATCTTGAATCAATCCACGACCCAGTGTATACGTATCTCAGTATTGATCACAACTCAAACTATATATATTTTGGAATCAACCTCAACCCTGTATAGCTAACTCCAACATTCACATATAGAGTGTCTATGGTTGTTCCGAAATATATATAGATGTGTCGACATGATAGGTCGAAACATTGTATACGTGTCTATGGTATCTCAAGATTACATAATATATAATACAAGTTGATTAAGTTATGGTTGGAATAGATTTGTTACCAATTTTCACGTAGCTAAAATGAGAAAAATTATCCAATCTTGTTTTACCCATAACTTCTTCATTTTAAATCCGTTTTGAGTGAATCAAATTGCTATGGTTTCATATTGAACTCTATTTTATGAATCTAAACAAAAAAAGTATAGGTTTCTAGTCGGAAAAATAAGTTACAAGTCATTTTTGTAAAGGCAGTCATTTCAGTCGAAAGAACGACGTCTAGATGACCATTTTAGAAAACATACTTCCACTTTGAGTTTAACCATAATTTTTGAATATAGTTTCATGTTCATAATAAAAATCATTTTCTCAGAATAACAACTTTTAAATCAAAGTTTATCATAGTTTTTAATTAACTAACCCAAAACAGCCCGCGGTGTTACTACGACGGCGTAAATCCGGTTTTACGGTGTTTTTCGTGTTTCCAGGTTTTAAATCATTAAGTTAGCATATCATATAGATATAGAACATGTGTTTAGTTGATTTTAAAAGTCAAGTTAGAAGGATTAACTTTTGTTTGCGAACAAGTTTAGAATTAACTAAACTATGTTCTAGTGATTACAAGTTTAAACCTTCGAATAAGATAGCTTTATATGTATGAATCGAATGATGTTATGAACATCATTACTACCTTAAGTTCCTTGGATGAACCTACTGGAAAAGAGAAAAATGGATCTAGCTTCAATGGATCCTTGGATGGCTCAAAGTTCTTGAAGCAAAATCATGACACGAAAACAAGTTCAAGTAAGATCATCACTTGAAATAAGATTGTTATAGTTATAGAAATTGAACCAAAGTTTGAATATGATTATTACCTTGTATTAGAATGATAACCTACTGTAAGAAACAAAGATTTCTTGAGGTTGGATGATCACCTTACAAGATTGGAAGTGAGCTAGCAAACTTGAAAGTATTCTTGATTTTATGAAACTAGAACTTTTGGAATTTATGAAGAACACTTAGAACTTGAAGATAGAACTTGAGAGAGTTCAATTAGATGAAGAAAATTGAAGAATGAAAGTGTTTGTAGGTGTTTTTGGTCGTTGGTGTATGGATTAGATATAAAGGATATGTAATTTTGTTTTCATGTAAATAAGTCATGAATGATTACTCATATTTTTGTAATCTTATGAGATATTTCATGCTAGTTGCCAAATGATGGTTCCCACATGTGTTAGGTGACTCACATGGGCTGCTAAGAGCTGATCATTGGAGTGTATATACCAATAGTACATACATCTAAAAGCTGTGTATTGTACGAGTACGAATACGGGTGCATACGAGTAGAATTGTTGATGAAACTGAACGAGAATGTAATTGTAAGCATTTTTGTTAAGTAGAAGTATTTTGATAAGTGTATTGAAGTCTTTAAAAAGTGTATAAATACATATTAAAACACTACATGTATATACATTTTAACTGAGTCGTTAAGTCATCGTTAGTCGTTACATGTAAGTGTTGTTTTGAAACCTTTAGGTTAACGATCTTGTTAAATGTTGTTAACCCAATGTTTATAATATCAAAAGAGATTTTAAATTATTATATTATCATGATATTATGATGTACGAATATCTCTTAATATGATATATATACATTAAATGTCGTTACAACGATAAACGTTACATATATGTCTCGTTTCAAAATCATTAAGTTAGTAGTCTTGTTTTTACATATGTAGTTCATTGTTAATATAATTAATGATATGTTTACTTATCATAATATCATGTTAACTATATATATAACCATATATATGTCATCATATAGTTTTTTTTTACAAGTTTTAACGTTCGTGAATCACCGGTCAACTTGGGTGGTCAATTGTCTATATGAAACCTATTTCAATTAATCAAGTCTTAACAAGTTTGATTGCTTAACATGTTGGAAACATTTAATCATGTAAACATCAATCTCAATTAATATATATAAACATGGAAAAGTTCGGGTCACTACAAATGTACCATCTTTCTTCTTGACAAACAAAACAGGAGCTCCCCACGGTGATGTGCTTGGTCGAATGAAACCACGCTCTAAAAGTTCTTGTAATTGGCTTTGCAGTTCTTTCATCTCGCTGGGTGCGAGTCTGTAAGGAGCACGAGCTATTGGTGCAGCTCCTGGTACAAGATCTATTTGAAATTCAACGGATCGATGTGGGGGTAATCCCGGTAATTCTTTCGGAAATACATCGGGAAATTCTTTTGCAATGGGAACATCATTGATGCTCTTTTCTTCAGTTTGTACTTTCTCGACGTGTGCTAGAACAGCATAGCAACCTTTTCTTATTAGTTTTTGTGCCTTCAAATTACTAATAAGATGTAGCTTCATGTTGCCCTTTTCTCCGTACACCATTAAGGGTTTTCCTTTTTCTCGTATAATGCGAATTGCATTTTTGTAACAGACGATCTCTGCTTTCACTTCTTTCAACCAGTCCATACCGATTATCACATCAAAACTCCCTAACTCTACTGGTATCAAATCAATCTTAAATGTTTCGCTAACCAGTTTAATTTCTCGATTCCGACATATATTATCTGCTGAAATTAATTTACCATTTGCTAATTCAAGTAAAAATTTACTATCCAAAGGCGTCAATGGACAACTTAATTTAGCACAAAAATCTCTACTCATATAGCTTCTATCCGCACCCGAATCAAATAAAACGTAAGCAGATTTATTGTCAATAAGAAACGTACCCGTAACAAGCTCCGGGTCTTCCTGTGCCTCTGCCGCATTAATATTGAAAACTCTTCCGCGGCCTTGTCCATTCGTGTTCTCCTGGTTCGGGAAATTTCT
Organism: Rutidosis leptorrhynchoides; assembly: GCF_046630445.1. NCBI lineage: Eukaryota > Viridiplantae > Streptophyta > Magnoliopsida > Asterales > Asteraceae > Rutidosis > Rutidosis leptorrhynchoides. The sequence continues at coordinate 432,432,311 of NC_092338.1, forward strand.
AATAATGTGGCCCGGTTTTTCACATTTATAACAAACTACATTGGCATTACTTGCTCCGACACTACTTGCTCCGCCATTACTCGTTCCGACACCATTTGTTCCTTTCGTTCTATTAACCCCTGGTCCGTAGACCTCACACTTCACCGCGCTATGACCATTTCTTTTACACTTGTTGCAAAATTTGGTGCAGAACCCCGAGTGATACTTTTCACACCTTTGGCATAGCTGCTTCTGATTGTTGTTGTTGTTGTTGCGGTTATTATTATTGTTGGGATGATTGCTGTAGTTGCTGTTGTTGTTGTTGTTGTTGTTGGGCCGTTTGTTGTAGTTGCGATTGATGTTGCGATTGTTGGGATAATTGTTGCGATTATTGTTGTAATTGCTGTTGTTGTTGTATTGGTGATTCTTATCACCGTTTTCCTCCCACTTTCTTTTGACTTGCTTCACATTGGCCTCTTCAGCAGTCTGTTCTTTAATTCTTTCTGCAATCTGGTTCACTAGTTTGTGAGCCATTCTACATGCCTGTTGTATGGAGGCGGGCTCGTGTGAACTTATATCTTCTTGGATTCTTTTCGGTAATCCTTTCACAAATGCGTCGATCTTCTCTTCCTCATCTTCGAATGCTCCCGGACACAATAGGCACAATTCTGTGAATCGTCTTTCATACGTGGTAATATCAAATCCTTGGGTTCGTAACCCTCTAAGTTCTGTCTTGAGCTTATTGACCTCGGTTCTGGGACGGTACTTCTCGTTCATCAAGTGCTTGAATGCTGACCACTGTAGTGCGTACGCATCGTCTTGTCCCACTTGCTCTAGATAGGTATTCCACCATGTTAACACAGAACCTGTGAAGGTATGCGTAGCGTACTTCACTTTGTCCTCTTCAGTACACTTACTTATGGCAAACACCGATTCGACCTTCTCGGTCCACCGTTTCAATCCGATCGGTCCTTCGGTTCCATCAAATTCCAAAGGTTTGCAGGCAGTGAATTCTTTGTAGGTGCATCCTACACGATTTTCTGTACTGCTAGATCCAAGGTTATTGTTGGTATGTAGCGCAGCCTGTACTGCGGCTATGTTTGAAGCTAGAAAAGTACGGAATTCCTCTTCATTCATATTCACGGTGTGTCGAGTAGTCGGTGCCATTTCCTTCAAAATTATCAAATGGAACAAGTTAATCATACAGAATATTAAGAGTAGTTAATAGTATTTCGTAGCATAATATGAACTCATTTATAAAAGCTTTTTCTTCATATTAGCGTTTTATAAGTTTAAATTCGGGTAGTACCTACCCGTTAAGTTCATACTTAGTAGCTAATATACAATTCAAATACTACAATTCTATATGAAAAACTGATTATAATAATATTTCGCGTTCAAACTTTTATACAATATTTTACAAACTTACAATACCGCTTATTTTACATAAAGCATGAAATATAGCACACAATAACTTTGATACAAGATAGTTGTGAAGATAATTCTAGCTAGTACACAAGTCGTTCAGCAAAGGCAATAAAGACACGTAATTCATACGTCCAGAAACAAGTCATGCATTCTGGTTTTACTAGGACTACTTCCCATCCTTGGTCTTGTGGAACATAACCGTTATGGCCGTTGATAAGACAGCGTGTTGTAACTTCGTCAAAAGGACGAGGGTTACGTAATGTCCAACAGTCCCGTAACAATCTAAAAACCTCATTTCTTATCCCAATTACCGACTCCGTCACTTGTGGAAACGTTTTGTTTAATAGTTGTAGCCCGATGTTCTTGTTCTCACTTTGGTGAGAAGCGAACATTACTAATCCGTAAGCATAACATGCTTCTTTATGTTGCATGTTAGCCGCTTTTTCTAA